>NC_052623.1:153176229-153849229 GCF_016161935.1 Mauremys reevesii
CCTAAGTCTGGGCTAGAGGAAGCGACCTATCTCCACTTAGTTTCCACAGCTGGGAACCCTCTCCTTGGAATCAGGTACCTAAGCTTTCTTGCCAGGGCGACAACATTGCACCCTAACTCCACACAAAATGACTGACCAGTGCGGGGAGCTGGAGGGAAAGAAGAAATCTCCCTTATTATTGGTAGTGCAGCAGTTAGGGTATTTGCCCAGAATATGGGAGACCCCCCTTTGAATTCCTCCCTCTGCCTGATGAGATGCAATTTGAACCTGGGTTTCTCACGCCTCAGGTAAATGCCTGAACTACTGGATTCTGGGAAATTCTGATGTGATTCTCCTATTGAAGCTGTTCCACTATTTATAAATAAGTACATATGCTTTGATCCGGAGAGTGGCTCCATAGTCCAGTACTTAGGGCACTCACCTGAGAGGTGGGAAACTCATATTCAAAATCCCTTCTCCTCAAGCAGAGTGGGGAATTGAACTTGAGTCTCCCACATCCCAAGTGAATTCCCTAACTTCTAGGCTAAAGGGAGGGCTGTCCCCCCTCTCCCCTACTTAACTGTTTTGTGTGGCATTAGGCATGTTTTAAGAATGCCTAGCAGATTGGGCCCCACAAGCAAGGTAGGTGAAGGAGTACATATCTTCACCTGGTTAGAGGATTGTGACGGGACTTAGACATGAGATAAGCACCCATGCTAAAACATTATGGTTATGGCCAGAGGCAGAAACAGGTGCTATGGAGACTTTTACAGCAAAAATGTAGGCCCCTGCAGGGTTAGGTGGCAGCTTAGCAGGGGTTTTGAGGCTCTCATGGCACCTACAATTTTGAATTTAGGCCCCATAACTCCCACGTTAGTGTCCCAAATTCTTTTGTAGATCTGGGCCATGGTTCATAGTGTTAAACTAATCTGTTAGAACCAAATATTTGAGATTTGACTTGTGCTTCTGAAGAAACTAAGGATGTAATAGGTTTAACAGTTTGAGGGTATCTTGTGCCTTGCTTTGCCGTACATTGTCAGATGATGCAATAAATGCTATGGACACTGAGCTGATACAGAAAAAGACGGTTACTCACCATTGTAACTGTTGTTCTTCGAGATGTGTTGCTCATATCCATTCCAGTTAGGTGTGCACGCGCCGCGTGCATGTTTGTCGGAAGACTTTTACCCTAGCAACACTCAGTGGGTCGGCTGGGCGCCCCCTGGAGTGGCGCCACCATGGCCCCGGATATATACCCCAGCCGACCCACCCACTCCTCAGTTCCTTCTTGCCAGCTACTCCAACAGTGGGGAAGGAGGGTGGGTTTGGAATGGATATGAGCAACACATCTCGAAGAACAACAGTTAAAATGGTGAGTAACCGTCTTTTCTTCTTCGAGTGATTGCTCATATCCATTCCAGTTAGGTGATTCCCAAGCCTTACCTAGGCGGTGGGGTTGGAGTGAGATGTGGCGGAATGCAAAACCGCCGAGCCGAAGGTTGCATCGTCTCTAGATTGCTGGACTAGAAGCAAAGGTGTGGACCGATGACCGGTCGCTGCACGGCATATCTCCTGGATCGGTACGTGCGCCAGGAATGCGGCTGAGGAAGCCTGAGCCCTGGTAGAATGGGCAGTGAGGTGGCCCACCAGGACATGGGCCAAGTCATAGCATGTGCGTATGCATGCTGTTAGCCAAGAGGAGATCCTCTGTGCGGAGACGGGGAGGCCTTTCATATGGTCCGCCACTGCCACGAAAAGCTGGGGGGATTTTCGGAAGGGCCTTGTGCGGTCAATATAAAACGCCAGCGCCCTGCGGACATCTAGGGAGTGTAACCACTGCTCCCGTGGGGATGAATGAGGTTTAGGAAAGAAAACTGGGAGGAAGATGTCCTGGTTAGTATGGAAGGCCGAAACCACCTTAGGGAGAAAAGCGGGATGTGGCCGCAACTGAACTTTGTCCTTATGAAAGACAGTGTAAGGGGGGTCTTCAGTGAGTGCTCGAAGTTCGGAGACCCGCCTGGCCGAAGTGATGGCCACCAGAAAAACTGTCTTCCATGATAGGTACAGCAGAGAGCAGGTTGCCAGCGGTTCGAAGGGGGGACCCATAAGCTTGTTTAATACCAGGTTGAGGTCCCAGGTGGGGGCAGGACGACGAACTTGAGGGTAGAGGCGTTCCAGCCCCTTTCGAAACCTAGCGACCACCGGGTGAGAGAGCACAGAGTGACCAGCCTCTCCAGGATGGAAAGCAGATATGGCCGCCAAGTGAACCTTCAGGGAGGATATGGCAAGGCCCTGCTCCTGAAGCTGCCAAAGGTAGCCCAGAATGACTGGAATGGGGGTCCCCGAAGGAGTAAGGGCCTGTGACGTACACCAGGCTGAGAAACGTTTCCATTTGGCCAAATATGTGGACCGAGTGGAAGGTTTCCTACTACTGAGCAGAACATGCTGCACAGGGGCAGAACAGCACAACTCTGAGGTGTCTAGCCACGCAGGAGCCACGCCATGAGGTGGAGGGCTGGAAGGTCCGGGTGACAGAGACTGCCGTGCTCCTGGATTATAAGGTCCGGGCAGAGTGGGAGGGTGATTGGTGTGGCTACTGAGAGGCTGAGGAGCGTGGTGTACCAGGGCTGCCTGGGCCACGCTGGAGCAATCAGTATTAGATGTGCCCTGTCCTGCCGGAGTTTCAATAGAACCTTGTGCACCAGCGGAAATGGAAGGAATGCATAGAGCAGCGGGTGCTTCCACGGAATGAGGAATGCGTCTGAGATCGAGCCTGGTGAGAGACCCTGGAATGAGCAGAACACTTGGCACTTCCTGTTCGCGCGATACGCGAATAGGTCCACCTGGGGAAAACCCCACTTGCGGAAGATTGCATGGATAATGTCCGGTCTTATGGACCACTCGTGACACAGGAAGGATCTGCTCAGTCGATCCGCGAGAGTGTTCCGAACTCCCGGGAGAATAGACCTGGTGGCGTCCTTTGCATGAGCTATGCAAAACTCCCATAAATTGATGGCTTCGAGGCAAAGAGGGGAAGATCGGGTCCCTCCCTGTTTGATTATGTAATACATGGCCGTTGTGTTGTCCGTAAACACAGAGACACAACGGCCGTACAGAAGCTTGTGGAATGTGTGGCATGCCAGGCGAACCGCTCTGAGCTCTCGGACATTTATATGGAGGGAGAGCTCCTCTGATGACCACAGCCCTTGGGTGCGCAGGTGACTGAGGTGGGCTCCCCAGCCGAGGGATGATGGATCTGTCGTCAGGGACAGGGTGGGCTGCGGTGGGTGGAACGGTAACTCCGCACACACCGTGGAGGGGTTCAGCCACCAGTCGAGGGAGCGCAGTGTACTCGGCGGGATGGTGACTAATGTGTCCATCACGTCCCTGCCTGGACGGTACACCGAGAGGAGCCATGTTTGAAGCGTGCGGAGGCGGAGCCCGGCGAATTTGGTGACATACGTGCATGCCGCCATGTGGCCTAGGAGACCGAGGCAAGTGCGGACCGAGGTCGTGGGAAACGCCTGCAGACTGTGGATGATCGCGGTCATTGCCAGGAACTTTGGCTGAGGCAGACAGGCCTTGGCTGGAGTGGAGTCCAAGGTGGCTCCTATAAAGTCCAGCCTCTGAGTGGGGACCAGGGTGGATTTGTCTACGTTGAGCAGTAGGCCGAGATGTGTAAACAGGTCCTGTGCTACTCGTACATGCACCCTGACTTGCTCCTCGGAGGCTCCCCTGATGAGCCAGTCGTCCAGGTAAGGGTACACATGGAGCCCTTGACGACGGAGGTGGGCGGCGACCACTGCCATGCATTTTGTGAACACACGAGATGCCGGGGAGAGGCCGAAGGGAAGGACCACAAACTGGAAATGCCGACGATCGGCTACAAAGCGGAGGTATCTCCTGTGCGGAGGAAAAATGGCTATGTGAAAGTAAGCGTCCTTCATGTCGAAGGCAGCATACAAGTCCTTGGGATCCAAGGATGGGATAATGGTCCCCAGGGAAACCATCCGGAATTTCAACTTTATTAGGAATTTGTTGAGGCCCGTAGGTCTAGGATAGGTCTGAGACCCCCTTTTGACTTGGGGATCAGGAAGTAACGGGAATAAAACCCTTTGCCCCATTCCTCCTTTGGCACCTCCTCTATCGCTCCGATGGTGAGAAGCGTGTGGACCTCTTGTAAGAGGAATTGCTCGTGAGAGGGGTCCCTGAAGAGGGACTGGGAGGGAGGGTGGTAAGGCGGGGTTGAAGCAAACTGGAGGTGGTATCCTTGCTTCACGGTGCGCAGGACCCAGATGTCCGAAGTCAAGTGGGACCACGCAGGGATAAAAATAGGAGAGGCGGTTGGAGAAGGGAGGGAAGGGATACTGAACGGGAAGTGGTATGCTGTCCTCGGGAGCATCTTCAAAAGGACGACTTCGGACCCACCTGTGATTTGGAGGGGCCGTGGCTTTGACCCGTTTAGGACCTGAATATCATCTGCGGCCGCCGCGCCCTCAGCGTCTACTAAAATCCTGTCTCTGCCTAGGTACAGAGTACGGATGGAAGGGCTGGGGGCGGAAAGTGTGACGCTGGGTCATGGGGGTATGCATGCCCAGGTTCCGCATAGTGACCCTGTTGTCCTTTAAGCTCTGGAGTCTAGGGTCAGTTTTCTCCGAGAATAAACCCTTACCCTCAAAGGGTAAGTCCTGGATGGTATATTGGAGTTCCGGTGGAAGGTTGGAAGCCTGCAGCCAGGAAATGCGCCTCATGGTGATACCGGACGCTAAGGTTCTGGCTGCGGAGTCCGCCACATCTAGGGAGGCCTGCAGGGAGGTTCTGGCCACCTTTTTCCCTTCCTCCAGGAAGGCCTTGAATTCCTGGCGGGAGTCTGGAGGAAGCAACTCCCGGAATTTGCTCATCTCCGCCCAGGTGTTATAGTCATAGCGACTCAGCAGAGCTTGCTGATTCGCTACTCGAAGTTGCAAGGCACCCGCCAAATACACCTTCCGGCCTAGAAGGTCCATCCTTCTGGCTTCCTTGGATTTCGGAGCCGGGGCTTGCTGTCCATGGCGCTCCCTTTCATTGATGGACTGGACCACCAGGGAGGAAGGAGGAGGATGTATATATAGCTACTCGTACCCCCGGGATGGTACCATATACTTACGCTCGACCCCCTTCGCTGTTGGCAGAATGGAGGCCGGCGACTGCCACAAGGTGTCTGCCTTGGCTTGTATAGTTTTAATAAAGGGCAGAGCCACCCTAGTGGGTGCGTCAGCTGTAAGGATGCTGACGACGGGATCCTCGACCTCTGGGACCTCCTCCACCTGTAGATTTATATTCAGGGCAACTCTCCTGAGGAGGTCCTGGTGCGCCATAAGGTCTATCGGAGGTGGGCTCGAGGACAATGTGCCTGCCACTGCCTCATCCGGCGAGGAGGAGGACGAGACGCCGGGGACAAGGGGGTCCTGTACCTCCTCCTGGTCCTGCGGTGGTTCCTGCTCAAGTTGCGCCGGCGAGGTGGACACTTGAGCCAACTGGTCGTCTGTGCCAACTGGAGGGGGACGACTAACCGTGGACTCTGGGGGGTTAGGCGTACGATACCGACGGATGCCTGGATGGCCATGGAGGAGCAGAGAAGCCTTGGGCGGATGTCCCCACAGACCTGGTGTTCCTACGCAAGGGGGACCGGTGCCGTGAAGAATCTTGGTGCCGAGATCGAGACCAGGACCTGCGACCGGCCCGGTGCCGGGAGGTCGACCGGGACCTGGAATAGCGGCACCGTGAGCGGCTCCTAGGTGAGTGGTGCCGGGAGCGGTGCCAAGACCGTGAGCGGTGCCGTGAGTAGTAGGGCGGCGACCGGGACGTAGAGCGGTGCCGCGAGTCCGACCATCACCGTGTGGTGGAGCGGTGCCGGGACTGCGAGCGGCGCGAAGAGCGAGAGCGGTGCCGGGACCTGGATCGCCTGCGGGACCATGATCGAGAGCGGTACCGGTCAGGGGCGCTGATAGAAGCTGGACGAACCAGGGCCGGCTTCCCAATTGATTGAATCACCCACACCGGCGGTGCCGGGGGTGGTGGCGGTGCCGGGTCCGTCAGTGCGATCAGGCCCTTAGCCACTTCACATACCTCCGGCGTAGATGGTATGACAAGCTCAACCACGGCGGGTGCCGGGGAGACAGGTGCCGGACTCGATGGCCCTTGTCGGACCGGAGTCGACGGTGCCGTCTTAGCAGGTGCCGCGGCAGGAGCGGGCGCCGGGCGGTGCAGCTGAGCTGCGCCCTCATGCCGCGCATCGGGCGGTGCCGGAGCGGCAGGGGTCTTAGACTTTTTCGTTCTCGGCGAGAGCGAGCGCCTCAGGCCTGGCTTTGGAGTCGGCGACGTCCGGTGCCGGGAGGGCTTAGGCGTACGCATGCCCGGTGCCGATGAGGAGCTTCTCGAGTCCGATGGGGCCGCACTCGGTGCCGAGGATGGAGGGGTGAGGGCCGCCTCCATAAGGAGCTATTTATGCCTAATGTCCCGCTCCTTTTTAGTGCGTGGCTTAAAGGACTTGCAAATTGGGCACTTAGCTGTTAAGTGCGACTCGCGGAGGCACTTCAGACAGGAGTCATGCGGATTCCCTGTGGGCATCGGCCTATGGCAAGCCGAGCACGGCTTGAACCCCGGGGAGCCGGGCATGTGCTCCGGTCCCGGTGTGGGGAGGGGCTAAGCCCCGAACCTGACTAAAGTTACTAATTACTAACTTAACAATTAACTACACTTATCTAAATTTCAACTATATCTACAACTATTGTGGCAAAGTAACTCCTCTCCTCTAGTAGGTCCTGCGCTTATTGGCGGATTTCTTCCCCTCAGTGGTTTTCCCCTTGGATGAAACCCATAGATTGGATCAACTACTCCTATGTCTGATTAGGAGTAGTGGGGCTAGGGGGGAACCCGGGCCCGCCCTCTACTCCGGGTTCCAGCCCAGGGTCCTGTGAATTGCAGCAGTCTCTATAGTGCTACTTGTAACCGCTGCTTGACCGCTACAGCTCTCTGGGCTACTTCCCCATAGCCTCCTTCAAACACCTTCTTTATCCTCACCACAGGATCCTCCTGGTGTCTGATGCTGCTTGATTGTATGGTGTTTTCCTCAATCCTCCAGTAGTACCCCCTCTCAGTTCTTAGTTCCTTGTGTCTCTTGATCCCAGCTCCTCATGCACACTTCTTTCCTCTCGCTCCTCCTCCCTAGACTGGAGTGAGCTCCCCTTTTTATACCAGGTGCCCTGATTAGCCTGCCCTGATTGGCTGCAGGTGCTCCAATCAATGTAGCTCTCTCCGGTGCCTTCTAGAAAGTTCTTAATTGGCCCCAGGTGCCTTGATTAGCCTGGAGCAACTGCCATTTTGGTTCCCATGGTACTAGGGATTTGCTTAGCCTGGGACTAACATACCTGTTCCTCAGTACTTTCCTGTAGCCATCCGGCCTTGCTCCATCACACTATATACACAAACAGAACGAGAACTACGCGAATGCTAGGGAAGTGGAGGGTCAGCTAAGCCGCACTCCACTGTTCCAACGACCGACATGGGCGGTAAGAAGGAACTGAGGAGTGGGTGGGTCGGCTGGGGAATATATCCGGGGCCATGGTGGCGCCACTCCAGGGGGCACCCAGCCGACCCACTGAGTGTTGCTAGGGTAAAAAAGTCTTCCGACGAACGTGCACGCGTCACGCGCACACCTAACTGGAATGGATATGAGCAATCACTCGAAGAACTACTACTATTTACTCCAACCTTTCTACACACTGTTTTATGGGTCCCAGGTACATACAGATGCTAGAGATAGAGGAACTTCTCAAATCTAAATGATATCAATGAGAAGGTTAAGTGTATTTTATATAATAAATGAAAAGTGGTTGCTCCTCTGTTAAATTTCCTTGATCTCTGCTATATTTTGTTTATGGCTAGCCTAGCATGTGTCCTGAACTTATCAAACCATCTCTCCTGTTGACAAATAGGTTTTGATCAAATCATATTTTAAAATGAGATATGTATGAAAAGATACTGTTAGTGACCTCAATCACTTACAGTTAAATTCAGTGGATGCGTCATTTGTGTATTCAAGGGTAATTGAAGGTCATTTCTATTCATAAAGCCAAGGATAGGATTCTTATACCAACTATCCAGTCCAAACGCTTTTCCAGAGTACTGCACCCTACATTAGGTATGGCCACCAAAGAACAGGTAGATATCCATTGTTTTCTTGGAATTCCCTTTATCATAGCGCTTCAGATTCACCCAGATTAAAACAAATTAGGACTGTCAATTAATCACAGTTAACTAACGTGATTAACTCAAAAAAATTAATTGCAATTAAAAATTAATTGTGATTAATAGCAGTTTTAATCACACTGTTAAACAATAATAGAATACCAATTGAAATTTATTAAATATTTTGGATGTTTTTCTTCATTTTCATATATATTGATTTCAATTACAACACAGAATACAAAGTGCACAATGTCACTTTCAGGTGACATTGTAAATAAGAAGTGGGCAGCATTATCTCCCACAAATGTTAACAAACTTGTTTGTCTGAGCGATTGGCTTAATAAGAAGTAGGACTGAATGGATGTGTAGGCTCTAAAGTTTTACATTGTTTTATTTTTGAATGCAGTTATGGTTGTACAGAATTCTACATGTGTAAATTCAACTTTCATGATAAAGAGATTGCACTATGGTACTTGTATTAGATGACTTGAAATACTATTTCTTTTGTTTCTTTTTTACAGTGCCAATACTTGTAATAAAAAATAAATATAAAGTGAGCACTGTATAGTTTGTATTCTGTGTGGTAATTGAAATCAATATATTTGAAAATATGGAAAACAAATATTTAAATAAATGGTATTCTGTTATTAACAGTGTGATTAATTGTGATTAATTTTTTAATCACTTGGCAGACCTAAAACAAATGTTAAAAAATAAATACACAAACACATAGGGACACTTTTCCAAGAGCGGTAGTCTCTCCTGGCTCCTCTGGATGCCATGAGACTTGGATTTTGATACTGCTATAAGTTATTAGTTGATGTTGCTAGGGCTGTACCATTGCCAGTGCTCCACTCTACTTAGTACAGTGATACACACATAACCAGAGTAACAACTTCACAGAAACTTCCCAACCCAGGTCTAAGATGAACCACTGGCAGCTTTTAAATATCAAAGCATCACAATGGAAAAGGGCAAGTAAGCACACCCCAAATGTTTGTTGTTAGAGGAAAAACAGAGAGGCAGAGCAGAGAGAAGGACATATGGGAAGGAGTGGAAAGACAAAGGAATATATTGCGCCCACTACTGCCAATAAGTCTCAAAGGAGATAGATATGGATGCTTTAGAGGTTCATTGCCAGAGACTTACCTCATTGGTTTGTTAGGTGCAAATACTATATTGAAGGTCAGTGTTATAATCCCGGACTCTGCATCCCGGTCTTTTTGCACCAGATTTATAGCCACTGAAGACTCTAGCTGAGATTTAACTTTATTAGACTCATATTGAATTTCATACAGAAATTCATCGGTTGTAGAAAAACCTAAATGAAATAAGCACAGAAGATCAATTTGTGAATGTTCTAAATGAAGCATTCTTCTTTCTAACAGGATTATAATTGTAAAGATGTGTTTTGGTACTGGGTATGACATATATCAATTAATAAACAGGTAGGTATCTAAAAGTGGAGACCTTCTGGTTGAACAGGGAATTTCACTACTTTCCATTGGTGGAGGGGAGAATCTCAGACAAAAAGAGAGAAGAAAAAAAGGAAAAATCAGTCAGGAGAAGCTTAATGCTTATACTTCTGCTCTGATGATCAATGCTCTGGTTACCACTTTCACAGGCAAGAGAGGTATTTCTAATTAATGAGGCAAAAGTAAGTTAGAAGAGCATGCTGCTGTTTGCTGCTAATGCCACTAGGGTACTATCCAAAAATCCCTCATTTAGAACATCATTGTCAGTGCTGGTTGCCAACCAGAGAAGCAGTTGCTGTACTGAAAATAGCAAAGGTGTCACTCGCTGTCTTCTCTCAACCACTGTAGAATCTATTAAAAGGCCACGAAGCAATGTTGTAAGATTAACCATCTGAACATCTTGAAGCAAGTATTACAGCTGGTAAAAACAGCAGCCTGTCCTTATGAGAATCTACTGTGTACCCTGGGCTCTATTAAGGGGGAAAATAATTGAATAATGGGGAAGTATGTTGCTGATCCATTTAAATTAGAAGTATTAAAGGCCATGTTTCTGGGCTATCCTAGCAAAAAAGATGTGAATTATATTGGGAATGGATTTTTATTTGGCTTTCAGATCCCATATGAAGGACAAAGAGACATGTGCAGGCAAAGAATTTAAGATCCATATAGTTCAAAGAAAAATTCAGGAGGCAGTAGCAGCCAAAAAGGCGCCTGGTCCCTTTGGGAGTTCACCAATGCTGGACCTGTGCCTTTTGCCTCTGGCTTTGATTAAAAAAAAAAAAAAGAGTGAGTACAGAGAGTAGTACACCATGTACCTTACCCCTGCGGCCCCTCTATTAATAACAATATTGATCTTAATCTATGTTCAGTTTTGTCTGTTACAGCTAACCCCCTATTCCATTTTGTTTCTTACACCTGTCCCCCTACTCCATTTTGTTTTTGTTCTCCTCCTGTGGCCGCCCCTCCCTGGCTGTTAAGTTGTTTACCAGTGCCACTGCCCTTCTCAAAGGGAGGGCCCCTTAAGTTGTTTAACAAGAGCCATTGCCCTTCTCAAAGGGATGGCCACTTGTGCTGCGTGCTAAGTGGGACCACTGCCCTGTTCAAAGGGTTAGTCCTGTTATCACCTTGTTAAACCTGGGCTTGGTGTAGGGTAGGCAATGTCCAGAGCTGCAAGACCTAAAGGCCAAATAGCTGAGGATATGAGTCATACCTGGGGGCTCAGAACTTGCCCAGACATGTTCTATGCCTACCTGCAGTCTTTTCGCTGCCTTCTCTCCTCCCTGTGAGAAGGGGAACCAATCAGAGTTACTGGCGGGAAGCTACCTAAGTTTGCCTTTATAACCAGACATTTTCTGATCAGACCTTAGAAAGGTTCCTGCATTGCTGCCTGGTCTGATCAGCCAGGGGTTCTGGGGGTCCTTTCTCTGCTCTCGTTTTATTTTTGAGCGTACCCCCGTTTTTTGAAAAAAAAACCCACGAAGAATGAATTGCTGCCTGAGAGATCTCCTGATTGTCAAGACCGTACTGAACCTTCTGATGTTCTTGCTGCTTCTGCCTTTGCTGCTGCCTTGGGGACTGGTAAGAATCCCTCTGTGAAACTTTCTATACTTTTATTTTATTATTTTAGCTGCTGGCTCTGTCTCCCCAGCACACAGACTCAAGCTAAACCTTGGTCTGTGTCTTAAAACCTCTCTTAAACTCTAAAAATAAGTTTGTGCCGCTGCTAAGCTCTGCTCCTGTGGGCTTTGCCTCGGGCTCACTGCTTTCAGCTGTATCCACTGCTGCAGCCACCATCCCTTGGCTTCCTTGGGGGCTGCCTTGGGAGCTGTATCCTGGGCACATACCACTCTGCCCTCTGTAACTTCCCCATAGGATAAGGTGCACCATAGGTTTTGTTTTTTTAGTTTAATAAGTCATAGTTTGTTAGGATTGTAAAGCTTGTAAGTTTCACCTGCCTTGCTATAGTTCGTTGTTTTGTTGCTCCGTATAGTTGCTTGTTATAGTTTTGCTTAGAATTGTAATATTTGTTGTTTTGCCTAGTCGTTGGTTAAGATAGATTTAAAAAGCCATTGCCTGGTTGTATTCTGTACCTGTTTTGTTACTTTGTATAAGCTGCTTGTCATTTTATATAAGTTTGATTAAGTTAGAGGATAGATAAGGTTTTTGCTGCTCCAATCTCCCCCTCTGTGTACTTCTCCGTGTCTCCCGGTTGTAAACCCCTTGCTGCTTTTCCCCCCACTCCTGCATCACCCTCTGAACTTCCCAAACCCTCTGCATCACCCTCTGAACTTCCCAAACCCCTTGCTGCTCCCCCCCCCTCCGCCCCAACACTGCTCCGTTGTCCTTACCCCGCAGGGCTTCAGAGTCTCTCGCTGCTTCCAGCTGCACGTCTCATCAGTTGCCACTATCATTCACCCCCCCTTCCTGTTTCCCAGCCTTTGGGTACACTCTTGCTATCACAGCCTCACAAATTAAGTCAGTAATTTTCTACATTGCATAATTTCACTTATCACCCATATTGTATTATTGCACTGTGATTCACATTTTACTTGTAATTATAACACCCCATTGGTTGCCTCCACCTTTCTGATATACTTTGTATTTGCATTGATACTATTGTGTTACATTGTGTATAAGGCCACTAACCACTTAATACATTCTATCTAAGATTGTTGACCATTCTATATAGAAGCTACCAGTTTATTTTGCGTCTCCTTTTGGTATGTTTTACATTCCACACTGTATCTAGAGTTGTTCCTATATAAAGTTGAGTTGCTTATTAACTGTACTGTATCCCATTGTGCTAAACCCCACTTACTGTACCCCTCTGTTAGAACTCCCTACACTGTTCAATAAGAACCCCCCCCCATCATTGTCTATTGTAAACACCCTATACACCCCATCCCATCGTATTTCATTGTTAAATTCCCACCACTTCCTTTTTCCTTTAATAAAGAAATTAATTGGCACCCCCACCTGTGTGGTAATTGCTCCCCAAGATCCCATATACCTACAGGCAGGGACATGGCGTCACGAACTGGATCTTGGGGTAACAATTACTGCCCTCCCTGTCCCTGGAAAGAGGCCAAGACCTCTGGGACAGAGGAAGATCTGACCAACCACCTACAATACCACTTGCTGCATAGTAAACAGCAGCCTGAGGCCCTAGAATGGGTCTGTACTATTGGCAAAGGCCAGAGCTCCAGGGTGTATACCACCCACCTGGGGCTCACGGATGTGCGGTGCCTCTTAACCTGCCACCCCACATTCAGGGCCAGCCCTGCTGATTCCAGTCTCCGGCCAGTCTGCACTAAGGCAGGAGAGCCAGCCGCAGATTCAGATCCCACCCGCCTCTGGAGAGAGGTGGGAAGGGTCATGAAAGCCTGCGAGGGGGCCCCATCTAAGCTCGCCCCTGAACCTCGAATTTTGCAGGGGTCCCCCACCCACCAGATATTAACAGAACTGGTACAGAAGCTGGATGAAATTCGAAAGCCCAAGAAACTGTGGCATGACATATATAAGCCCCAAAAGATAGCCACAGTTACCTATGAGATCCTGGCTCAGGCCCTTGATAAACTAACTGTTTTCCATGGGGCCCTAATGACCTCGGCCAAGGAGGCCACTAGCCAGGAGGGACCACCACTGACCCCTAGCCTGCCCAGTCCCAATAAATCCCCTGAAAAACCACCCCCATATACCCACCCAGAGGCCTCATCTCCCCTCAAGAAAACCCCACTATACCCAGCCCTACCTTCAGCCCCTCTAGAGGCCCAAGCCCATGAACCTGCACCCACTGTCGCCTCTGGTGAAGCCCTGCCGGTATCCACCAGTCGTATAAAGATTGATAACCAGGGCAACACCACACAGGTGACAGAACTCCGACCTCGCTCCAAAGCAGAGATGAAGGAGTTCATCTCAGACACCGCTAGGGGGGGCCAATGAGCCACCACTACTGTGGCTAGGCCGCCTGGCTCTGGAAAATGGACAGGAGTTAGTGGATAGGGAAGAGGGCATAGTATTAGCCAGGACCAGTAGCTGGTCCAGGGATCTCTCAGGAAGCCTGGTAATATCTAACACTGCATGGCCCCTGACTGCCCCAGCCCTGGCTTTCCTCCATTTACAGCACTCCCTTCAAGGGATCCAAGTCCCCAGAGGAAGCGTCAAGGACATCCCTTCCCTGAGATGTGCCATCGCAGGGGGGTCCATCATGCTATGGTCCCCTACCCTACACCCTTTCGGACTTACTCAGGCCCAGATTAACCAGGTCAATGCCTTCAGGCATGTTATTGACCCCACCGAGATACCCATAGACGAAGTTGCCATTGACTTAGCCATGGATAGCAGTACCACCCCTGACACTGGGGTAGTTCTGTGGCTAAGGGGGTATGCTAGGCGCCCCATTGGGCGACTCTATGAAGCCCTCGAGAATATAAGATGGCCCTCAGCCCAAGCTCTACCCATCAGTCCACCCCCACCACACTCCAGTCCACCCCCACCACATACCAGTTCACAACTCAGGTCCCAGTACTCGCAGCATTCATTTACAGAATGCAAACTCTTTGGGTTCTTATTGTACAAGGGCCTCACTAAGGAGGTTGTACGTAAGCTCAATAGTGAGCAGCAAAGAGCGTTGGCCATAGCTCTGGGATGGGAAGAGCGCCCAGAACCTTCCCAGCCAAAAAATGGATAATGGCCGGGTGCTTGGCGGCGGCCAGCACCCGGCCAGGGGACCCCCACCCCTATTATCCGCTAGTTTTTGACAAGGGTCTTGTCATCCCCTTTTTGCTGGACGTGGGGGCACAGGTGTCCATTGTACCCCCTCACGTCCCTCACACTCCCACAGGACACACCATTTATGTGCAAGGCCTCAATAGCACAGAGCCCCGCTCAGAAGTAAAGGTACACACACACATAAACCACACACCAATAACATTTCGGGCACTAGTGGGGCCCACGCCCCTCCTTGGGGTTCAGGAGCTACGGCGTTTTAAACTGGCCAAAGCCGTGCTCGATGCACTACCAGTCACTCTATCGGGTGCCAGTGCCCCCCACGAACCTGAACTGCTCCCCTTGGGAGTAGCTCCCCCCAGACGTGAAGTGCAGCATGTGTAAGGTGTAATTAACTATCACAGACAGTTTCTCCCTGCTGCTTTGTTGCCACAACTATCTGTTTTGCAGCGATATGCCAGGAACGTTAAAACC
Organism: Mauremys reevesii; assembly: GCF_016161935.1. Classification (NCBI taxonomy): domain Eukaryota; kingdom Metazoa; phylum Chordata; order Testudines; family Geoemydidae; genus Mauremys; species Mauremys reevesii. The sequence continues at coordinate 153,191,115 of NC_052623.1, forward strand.
CCTTGGACACCAGAGGCCGAGCAGGCGGTGTCCTCCCTGGCTGCCTGGTTGGGCTCTGGGCCCACCTTGGCTCGGTGGAATCCCACCAACCCTATTGAGATTACCCTCACTGTGTCCTCAGACCATGTGGCCGTAACTGTGTCCCAAGAAGACCTCCCTGTCCACAATCAGGCCCGGAAGCTGTCAGGACCCGAATATCGTTATGGGCCTGTGGGCATTGCCATGATTGCTGTCCAGTGTGCTCTCCCATGGGGTAAATCTGCCACAGGCACCCTAAAGGGGCCTCATGTGGAGCTTCTCCCATACTTCACCTTCACCCCGGACCCCCAGTTCCAGGGAGCCCCTACTACCTGGGAGTGACTTGTTTTCCAGGCCCAAGAGGTATTTGGACATTGGGTCCTCAAGTCCTCCTCCACCACAGCTCCCACTGAGCCGGGGGCTATTGCCCAACTGAGTGCCTATGCCCCTTGGATTGTATCTGATGGGGGCACATCGCCTTCTCCCCAAGCAGGAATGCTGTGTGCTACCTGTAACACCCTCAAAGTTAAACCCTTAGATTTTTCCAGCTCAGCTCAGAAGGCCGAAGCAGAAGGCGTCCTGTTGGCAGCCTCTCACATTGTGGCAGCCCACCCGAAAACACGCGTGGTCCTAGGAGTGGACTCAAGCTACTGCGTGTCCATCCTGGTGGGAGAAGGACGGCCCACCGCTCATGAAGAAATATGGGCACAGATTACTCAACTGGTAGCACAGTCCAAGCTGCCATGGTTTGTTACTCATCATCCTTCACACAGGTCTGACAGTAACCCTCTTCATTCCAGCCTGGATCTACAACTCCGAGAATATAAATGTAACACATCCCAGGTTAACATTATCTCTTGCAGCGATCCCTTCATCACCTGGCTCCATAAAGAGTGGGGGCACCTGCCTGCCCGTGCCCTACATCAGCTGTTGACTAACCGAGAGAGACGAACATCGAGTGTGTCTAGGCAGCAGTGCACCCAAGCTGTCCAAGGGTGTCTGAGCTGCCAACAGGCACGAGTCACTAACAAGCCTGTCTATGCTCATGGTGCTTATAGCCCTGAGCACTTTAGCCCGGGTAAAACCTGGCAGATGGACCTCATTGGCCCCCTACCGGGGGCAAAACAGTATCCAAAGGGGCTTGTAATAGTTGACCTAGGGTCTCGTCAGTTAATGTGTTCTCCCCTCAGGCGATCTACTGCACCAGCTGTTTCTGTAGCCCTTCTCCAGGTAATTGCTGCCTGGGGGGCACCCAATGAGATCCAGACCAATGGAGGACCACCGTTCACCAGTAGAGCTATAGACCAGACGGTGTCCCAGTGGGGGGTGCGTATTCACACCCACCTGCCATAGCACCCCCAAAGCAACGGAGTCGTGGAGAGACGGATCGGAATGCTGAAGACCCAGATTCGGGCCATACTTGGCACCCCTGATTACAAGGGGTGGGACCAGGTCCTGCCTCAAACCCTCATTTCCCTTATTGCAGCATACAGCCGATGGCCAGAGATCGCTCCTAAACCACGGGAACCTTGGAAACCTGCCTACAGTATTTCTCAGCCAGTGTGGGTCTCTATTCCCAATGCCCAGGGAACCTGCACTCCACTAGCAGCCACCATCATCACACCTGGCCGGTTCCCTAACACCTATCATATTCAAATAGATGGACGGGGCAAGCCTGACCTGGTCCACCACAACTGGCTTAGTGTTCGGTCATAACAGGCCCTAGATGGGCCACTTTTCTTTTATGTCTTCATAGGAATCAGTCGTCATGATTGCCGCCCCGCCTCGAGAAAACCCTCTGGTTGCCTGGTTGAGAGCCTACGCCCTACAGGAGGTCCTCATCGGGAACCTGTCAGATGTCCCCCCATCATACGATTGTGTTGCCTGTACAAGACCAGAGGCCTCAGAGGGAGGGTCCCCCTTCCTCTGGGAGTTCCTCCCTCTCACGAACCTGACTCCACAGTATCCAGTACGGTTTAACCCCCTCTCCTACAGTTTAACTTCACAGCAAATCCTTGGACTGTCGCTTGGTCTGGAGGCCCTCACCAACATCACAGCTGAAGGGTTTCGTCGAACCAGCGATGCTCTCACAGTCCTGGCCAACTACGCCGAGCAGAACCGCCTTCTGATCCAAACCATCCTACAGAAGAACTTTTGTGTTGCCTTGGAGGACCTCAATCCTCGCTTTAAGGGACAATGTTGCCTGCGCCTTCAGCCTGGGTGGAACATCTCAGCCGTGGCTAACCAACTATCCTCCTTCGCCGTTCAGATTCGCAAGGAGCGTGAGCAGTGGGATTGGTGGCAAGCCCAGTGGTCCAGCTGGGGGCTGGGATCCTGGGCTCAGTCCATCAAGCAGTGGCTTATTACTGTTGTTATTGTTCTTGTAGCCTTTTTGTTGGGGATAGCAGTGGTCAAGCAGCTAATTCGTAAGGTTGTGTCAGCCCTGCCTTTGCAGGTGAGGTATTCCTCCATCTCCTTGGACAGCAGCAAATCACCACCTCCATACTACGAAGACGACGACTTGTAAAAACCCTCCTTTTTTTTCTTTTTTCTTTTTTTGGTCTTTGCATGGGATATCCCCCTCACAGCCCGTTCAGGTCAGCCAGGGGGGCATGTCTGTTACAGCTATCCCCCAATTCCATTTTGTTTCTTACAGCTGTCCCCCTACTCCATTTTGTTTTTGTTCTCCTCCTGTGGCCGCCCCTCCCTGGCTGTTAAGTTGTTTACCAGTGCCACTGCCCTTCTCAAAGGGAGGGCCCCTTAAGTTGTTTAACAAGAGCCATTGCCCTTCTCAAAGGGATGACCACGTGTGCTGCGTGCTAAGTGGGACCACTGCCCTGTTCAAAGGGTTGGTCCTGTTATCACCTTGTTAAACCTGGGCTTGGTGTAGGGTAGGCAATGTCCAGAGCTGCAAGACCTAAAGGCCAAATAGCTGAGCATATGGGTCATACCTGGGGGCTCAGAACTTGCCCAGACATGTTCTATGCCTACCTGCAGTCTTTTCACTGCCTTCTCTCCTCCCTGTGAGAAGGGGAACCAATCAGAGTTACTGGCGGGAAGCGGCCTAAGTTTGCCTTTATAACCAGACATTTTTTGATCAGACCTTAGAAAGGTTCCTGCATTGCTGCCTGGTCTGATCAGCCAGGGGTTCTGGGGGTCCTTTCTCTGCTCTCGTTCTATTTTTGAGCATACCCCCGTTTTTTGAAAAAAAAACAACCCACGAAGAACGAATTGCTGCCTGAGAGATCTCCTGATTTGTCAAGACCGTACTGAACCTTCTGATGTTCTTGCTGCTTCTGCCTTTGCTGCTGCCTTGGGGACTGGTAAGAATCCCTCTGTGAAACTTTCTATACTTTTATTTTATTATTTTAGCTGCTGGCTCTGTCTCCCCAGCACACAGACTCAAGCTAAACCTTGGTCTGTGTCTTAAAACCTCTCTTAAACTCTAAAAATAAGTTTGTGCCGCTGCTAAGCTCTGCTCCTGTGGGCTTTGCCTCGGGCTCACTGCTTTCAGCTATATCCACTGCTGCAGCCACCATCCCTTGGCTTCCTTGGGAGCTGCCTTGGGAGCTGTATCCTGGGCACATACCACTCTGCCCTCTGTAACTTCCCCATAGCATAAGGTGCACCATAAGTTTTGTTTTTTTAGTTTAATAAGTCATAGTTTGTTAGGATTGTAAAGCTTGTAAGTTTCACCTGCCTTGCTATAGTTCGTTGTTTTGTTGCTCCGTATAGTTGCTTGTTATAGTTTTGCTTAGAATTGTAATATTTGTTGTTTTGCCTAGTCGTTGGTTAAGATAGATTTAAAAAGCCATTGCCTGGTTGTATTCTGTACCTGTTTTGTTACTTTGTATAAGCTGCTTGTCATTTTATATAAGTTTGATTAAGTTAGAGGATAGATAAGGTTTTTGCTGCTCCAATCTCCCCCTCTGTGTACTTCTCCGTGTCTCCCGGTTGTAAACCCCTTGCTGCTTTTCCCCCCACTCCTGCATCACCCTCCGAACTTCCCAAACCCTTTGCTGCTTTTTCCCCCGCGTCTGCATCACCCTCTGAACTTCCCAAACCCCTTGCTGCTTCTCCCCCCACCGCCCAACACTGCTCCGTTGTCCTTACCCCGCAGGGCTTCAGAGTCTCTCGCTGCTTCCAGCTGCACCTCTCATCAGTTGCCACTATCATTCACCTCCCCCCCCTTCCTGTTTCTTGACCCAGCCTTTGGGTACACTCTTGCTATCACAGCCTCACAAATTAAGTCAGTAATTTTCTACATTGCATAATTTCACTTATCACCCATATTGTATTATTGCACTGTGATTCACATTTTACTTGTAATTATAACACCCCATTGGTTGCCTCCACCTTTCTGATATACTTTGTATTTGCATTGATACTATTGTGTTACATTGTGTATAAGGCCACTAACCACTTAATACATTCTATCTAAGATTGTTGACCATTCTATATAGAAGCTACCAGTTTATTTTGCGTCTCCTTTTGGTATGTTTTACATTCCACACTGTATATAGAGTTGTTCCTATATAAAGTTGAGTTGCTTATTAACTGTACTGTATCCCATTGTGCTAAACCCCACTTACTGTACCCCACTGTTAGAACTCCCTACACTGTTCAATAAGAACCCCCCCATCATTGTCTACTGTAAACACCCTATACACCGCATCCCATCGTATTTCATTGTTAAATTCCCACCACTTCCTTTTTCCTTTAATAAAGAAATTAATTGGCACCCCCACCTGTGTGGTAATTGCTCCCCAAGATCCCATATACCTACAGGCAGGGACAAGTTTGATATTCCTATCTGATACAGCAGTAGCCATGATAAAGAGATATGGCCAAGGTGCACAGTAAGCAAAGTGTGACATTAAATCTACATTTCAGTCCATCCCAAGGATTTTAACTTGTTTCCAGTTTGAAGGTGGTTACTCTTTGGATTGATATTTGCCAACGGACTGTTCTATCTCTTGTTCAGCTTTTGAGAAGTTTAGTACAATGCTAGAATATTGGGCTGTGAGGAAAACAGGCTTACATAGGTGGTTCATTCTCTTGATCACTGTCTCTTTGCAGGAAAGTTGGGAACAGGAAATGTGCCCACCTATTGAGTGCTTTTCAGAAGATGGGTGCCCACTTGGGTGTCCCGCTGGCCTTTCAAATGACAGAAGGGCCAACACACAAGTTGACATATTTGGGAACTGAATTAGTCCAAATGCAAGGTGTATCACAGCTACCCAGGGAGAAGCTGGATAATGTAAGGGTGTTAATATGGGCAACATGGAGTGCTGGAAAAATTACACTCAGGCTAGTGGGCATTCCTGGACTTGGCCATCACTAGGCATGCCAGGGTTTGCACAGACCTTGTTATTTACAATTGTAGGAGACATTGGGAAGAAGGTTGGGGTCCGGATCCACGTACATTCTATTATGCATTGGGACTACATGCGGGCAGCCAGGTCAGTAGGTGGATAGTATCCGAGCTTCAAGGCTGAAGCCATTTGCCTTTGGTGGTATGGCAGATGGGGTATGAGTTGGAATCAGCACATGCCCCTGCTGCACTCTTTGAGGGCTGAACAATAGCCACATGTCCTGATTACTTGCCTGGACAAAAATGGTCTTGCAAGTTGCACTGGTTTAAATTTAAGGATTAGAGGGATGTGAGCTGATTATGCATTTATGGCCTCACACTCGATTGATTTGGTCGGAGATGCTTGAAAGACGAGTTTGGTGGGTGGTCATTGAGCCAGCCTGCATTGACAGGGTATGGAAAAATATGAACCGTGAGGTAGCCAGGATAATTTTGGGAGGAGTAGGGGCGGTGATAACACACAGGGATATCAGATACAATGGCCCTGAACTAGTGACCAGTGTGAGTAAAAACTAAAAGGGCCAGCTTCCAGAGCTAAATGAGACCCAGGATTGTGCAGTTAGACCTTGTGCTCATGAGAGGGAAGAGCTTTGAGGACTGAGGTTCCCCATATTCATCCTTGTGGCCTCTGTCACTCCACCTCCCTTATGCAGGTGCCAAACAAGTTTCACAACTGAATTGAGTCCATGTGGAAGACTGGGAAGGGTCTGCCCTAAGTTGTTCTTTGGTTGGTGGTAAAAGCCCTGTAACCCACCCTGTAACCAATTATATGCTTAGTTCATGAGAGCTGGGATGGACCAAGTGCCTCTTTAAGTAAGCATTTTTAATTCCACAATTCCCCTATGCCTGCAAAATAAATCAGTTTGTTATCTGATTATCATATATATGCTTAACTGATTTTATGTTGCTAAGCAGTGCATCCATTACCAGCAACTTTCATATGCTGAGTACAGAATACTTGTACAGGATTATAATACAGTAGTTCCAAACTCTGTACTTCAATTATAAATGTGCTGTCATATAAATATATGGGCTCCCAAGTAACACATATATAGATTTTGCTATCGATGAGAAAATTCTTGGCATCATTTTTTAACTTCTCCCCCTGTAATTCACACTTGGACATTAAAGTATGAATATAATTTCCTGTTCTTTTTCAAACAGATCTCTTAATAAGTATGGTGTTGAGGTGATGCACTCAAATTGAGAGATAGTGCAAGGCTTGTTGTTATTCCTCTACACAAATGCCAAAACATGGAGATTCAGACATAAAAAATTAACTTAGGAGGGGAGAGAAACCAGGACATTATTTGAAGCCTACCGCAGAGGCAAAATTGCGACTGCTGAACAGATGTTTCTTTCGGCAGTCAAATCACACAATACTGCACAAAGGCTGCCTGTTTTATAGTTCAAACAGTTCAGATGCTAGGAAGAAAATGCTGTGGCTGGTAAATTGATTATTACATTCTGCTTTCAGTTTCTGAAAAAAATGTTGTTTGTTTTCCTTTCCACATTTGTATATGATGTTTGTCTTTTTAGTCACAAGTGATAAATATTTATTTTTCTGCTCAGGGCTAACAGTTTTATAACCTGTTCTATGTTCATATTAGGTATTCTGTTAAAATATTTTAATATTTACAACACTTGAGGAAAAACAATATATTTATATGTGCCAAATGAAAGTATTTGAAAGCATCTTTATGCCAGTCCCCTAGCTGGTTGTGAATCTGCACTGCAAATCTAATTTATGGCTGTTCAAAACAGAAAAATGTAATTAGATTTTCATCAGAGCTGCAAACCCTAAAGACTACCATAATATCATATTATGGAAACCCTCCGTGAATATGTTAATATTTGTTTCTAGACAGTTCCATGACACACATGTTACCTAAATGAAGTGGCAGCTGCTAGAGGCAAAAAAGGTTGTATATCATCACCAGAAAATTGTCCACGTTGTGTGACTAAATCAAATGATCCAAGTTCTTTGAGCTCTTAAAGATTCTAATTTTGATTGAAATGGTAAAATAATAAAGCATCAGGAGAGAAAAGTGCCTTGGTTTTTAAAGTACTGCCATGTCAAACACATGTGGGCAATTTCACAGTTTTTACAAATCAAAATTTTACACCTGGTGTAGAAAGATCATATTAACTATAATCATTCACAATTATTTTTCTTTTTAAAATCACTGTTCTCTATTTACTGCCTAATACAACAGCCACTTTAGCTAGTTCAAGTTGTAACACAGTGCAGCCAACATGAAAATGCAGCTTAAGTAATCCATCCCTGTTCTGAAAGGCAGCATGGTGGACAGAGCCTTGGCCTGTTTTCTATCCCTAGCTCAGCCACTGGTCTGCTGTATCACCTTGGAAATGCCACTTCACTTCTCTGTGCCTCAGTTTCTTCCTCTAAAAAACAGAGGTCTTGCAAGGTGCTCAGCTCTCCATATGGCCCTGCTACTGTTGCTTCTTCCTTGGCTCTGAGTAAGAAGCATGGTATTGGACAAAGTTCTTTGAATATTTAATAGGAATTTAGGAATTTAATAGAATGAAGTGGTCTCTTTCCCTTTATTTTGTTACTTTTGACTTATTAATAAAGTACCTGCCTGTAATCTTCTCTCTTATTTGATAAATACAAATTACTGCCCGAAATACTGCTTTTGTATTGAATAGACAAGGATTTTAAGGCTTCTGAGTCGTGACAATTTAGAAAAAAATATAATTGCTGTTGAAACATTATTCATAAATATATAGTTTACTGTTCATCTTAACTGATTTTGTTCTATGTAGTTTTTGAAATCTTTATTTTTTTAAAGAAATGTTCCTTTCTTATGCCGAGTTTACTTGCAGTCCTGCATGCATCATTATTTGTGATGTTAAAAAGTTATATTTTCTGAAAAGGATCATAAAACCTGGATTCTGAAGAGATGAAAGTTACATCATGCATTGCTCGTTCCACTTACTATCTTGAATTTGTTCTGATTAGAATGTCATTTTAAAAAGGATAAAAATTAATTCTCTTGGATCTGTCAGAAGCTACTTCACCTATTAATATTTCAGCAAAAACTGGGAGCTGAAGAGATGCCAAATGGATGAGTTCTGTATGGGAGTGACTTCTCAAACCTTACAAGCTTTGTGAGAATGTTTGATTGGAAATTGCACTTTTGTAACTGTTAAATCTATCAATATTAGACACTCTCTTGAACTAACAACTCAAATGATTAAAAGGCCAGATCTGGCCCAAGATATCTGAACCAATACATTTTATTTAATTTATCAGAGCCGTAGATCAATACAGGGTAAAGGAACTCTCCTCTATTTAGAATTCTCAGAGTATACTCCCTCTTATAAAGCCACACTCTTAAGAGTACATATTGTCATCAGACATCCTGAGCTCTCTGGCAGAAAAGTAATTGTTGGGCCTTTCCATCAATTCAGAATGTCTTTGGAGGACTCGGACAAAACAGAAGAGGAGGCGGGAGAAGCAGTGTACTCAAGCAACTTTCTTTCTTTTTGGAATTATCTTAGTAGATCCTCACTCTTGGTAGAGTGACCCACAGGGTACAAGTCCCAGGAAAAAGGCTGAGCAGTACTTCATAAATTAGAGAATTGCTCTCCCACAACAAGCCTCTGATTTCTCTCCTAAGGTAAGAAATGGCCATTGGTTAGAAGTGTGAATGGAACTCCATGCAGCAGTTTTACAGATTTCAGAGTTAGACACATTCCTCCAGTATGCTAGAGATGTTACCTTAGCCCTAATTTATTGAGTCCACAGGACATCTGGTACTGCTTAGTCATAATATTGCAGGGTCTGATCTATTTAGAACATCTCTAAAAAGATGGTGATTTCCAGTTGGACTAGCTCCCAAATACCACAAATAACCCTGGAGCCTTGCAACAGCTTTTCTCTTCTAGTAATAACTCAGTGCCTTCTTACACAGTTCAGCTTTCCTGAACAGTTTGTGGGATCTGGAGCAAAAGAATGGGAGACTGTTGTGCTGATCATGATGGAATTCAGAAACCATCTTGGGGAGAAGTTTCAAGTGTGGATTCAGTACCACTTTATGAAGCATTGTGAGATCACCCTGGATCTTTGTGCTCAGGAGAGTATAAAAGGCGGTGTAGTTCTGTCCCTTCTTCAGTTCCTTTGTGCCTTAATGCTGATGGTAGACTCCAATGCAGTAGGAAGGAGGGCAGGTCATCGTGGACATATGCAACAGATCTCAAAGAACACCAGTTACAAGAAGGTGAATGACCATTTTCCTTCATTGAGTGCTTGCATACGTCCCTTACACTGTATGTTAGCCAAGGCAGTGGGACTTGGCGTCTCATTGGAAGAAGGAACTTCAGGATTGCTTTTCCCATGATCACATCTCCCCTTGATGCAGAGATAAGTACACAGTGTCTTGTAAATGTGTGAACAGAAAATGATGTCACTGCCCTGCAGATGTCCCCGAACGGATATGTGCCAGAAATGCTGCAGAGGCTGAAAGTGCTCTACTGTCTGTAGTGTTCTGTAAGTCTTCTAGGAGGTGTTATATCTTTGGCAGTGTAGCACGTGTGATATTCCATTTTGAGAGTCTCTGTCCTGTAATTGGTTATCCTCTCAGATGTTCTAAATAGGAAACAAAGAGTTGAGTAGAAACCCAACGGGGCTTTGTCCCCATCCAGATAAAAGGCCAAAGTTCAGTGCACATCCAGAATATGCATGGTTTGTTCCCTTGTGTAAGCTTGTGGCTTTGGGAAGAAAAGTAAATACAGACCAATTCAGGTGAAAATCAGGTTCCATCTATGAGAGGAAATTAGGGTGCGGCCTAAACAAGATGTTGCCTTTGCAGAAAATGATGTGTGATGGTCAGTGACAAGTGCATTTAACTCTCCCATTCAGCCACCAAGAAAGCTTCCTTTGCCATATTATCTTAAAGTTTCAGCTAAAACAGTTCAAGCCATTTCAAAGGATGAGATTAGGAAAAACAATGTTATGCCAATGTTATGCCAACCACTGCTTCTTTAGAGCAAAGACTTTTAAATTTGGTAGGGGAGTGAATTTAAATTTGGTTGAAGTTAGCAGGAAGCTAAAGACTTGAGTGAAAGGTCTATAAGGGAGGACAACACTAAATTCAAATGTCAAGGCAGTGCCGGATCCTGAATAGGTGGGAACAGTCTATCTAGACCTTTGAGGATGCTGACAGATTTCCAAAATAGTTCTACTATAGATTTGAGGGTAAAACGCCGTGCTAGCAAACCCAGATGCACAATAATGGAGCTGAGGTCTAGACCAGACTCCTAAAGATGTAAAGGATAGTCCAGAATTGTTTGAAACTTTGTCTGAATCAGCAACACATTATGGAACACCCTCCAGATGGAGAAGCACTTCCACTTACTCAGGTAAGCAGCTCTTGTGGAACGCTATCTGCTATTGAGGACGACATTCTGGAGTGCCACAGAAAAGTGAGCATCCTTTGCATTTAACCACTGATGACCCATGGTGTGAGGTGCAGAATTTGGGTGCAGAACTCACACATGGTTCTAAGTTACGAGACTTCTGGCTGGCATCAAGAGCAAGGGTTCTCCAGTAGATAGCTTGTGTAGGTTGGAATACCACAGCTGCATTGGCCAAGCTGGAGCTATAAGGAACATTCTGCCTCAATCCTGTTTCAGCTTGAGAATAACCCTGGGAATCAGGGTTACTGGTGGATAGGCGCACAGAAGATCCTTGTCCCATGGAAACAGAGCTGTGACTTGCCTTTGAACAGAACTGGGGGCACTTTCTATTTTGCCAAGTTGCAAACAGATACACCATCCCACCCACTCCCTATATGAAATACCAAAGCTAGAATGGCTGTGTTGTGAAACCGTTCATGGTCTAAGTTGAAGGATCTGCTCAGCAATCTACCAGTACATTTTGAACATCCAGTGAGTGAGATGTCCAGAAAGTAACTTAGCTCCATATGCATAGATTCCACAGCTTGACTGCCTCCTGGCAGAGGCTGCCTGAGCCTCCCCCTCCCCCCCCACTTTTGTTCACATAAAGTGCCACTGTGGTATTGTCAGTGAGCACTTGAACAGTTTTGACCTGAATATCAGGCATGAACTGTTGACATTCACAGGATATTGTGCACAACTCAAGGACACTGATGTGTAACCTGGCGTTGCAGGTAGTCCACAAACCCTGAACCTGAAGATTGCCCAGATGTTCTCCCCAAGCCATAGTTGAAGTGTCTGTTACTGAAATCACAGAAAGGATAAGGAGAGAGAAGGGAACACCCCTGCATACATACCAGCTCCGAGATGACAACACCCTGTCGAGGATGCATACCAGCTTATCCAGGTGGTGATTGAGGGAAACATGCTGACTTGAGCCATGCTTGCAGTGCTTTGAGGAAAAACCTGGGTGAGGGGTCGCGTGTGTACATGCAGCCATGTGAACTAGGAACCTAACACAATTCCTTATTTTGGGCCATAGGTGATCCTGGAGTGACACACACAAGTCCTATATTGTCTGGAAAGAGGCATAAACGACCTGTCAGAGGTAGAGTCCAGGAGTGCTCCAGTAAACTCTATTCTTTGTTAGAGGCAATAATGATGACTTTTCTTTGTTTATTTTCAGGCTCAGAATGCTGAACAGATGGAGCATGTGATTGATAGCCATCTCTAATAGGTGTCTGGAGTGACCCTGAAACAACCGATCATCCAGGTAATGAGACATGTGGACATCTCTCTGTCAGAGGCAGGCCACTAGGAATCCCCACGGGCTGCAACCAGGAAGAACAGCGTGTAGTTATTACCCTACCCATGGCCCTGATAGCAGCAATGCCATGTCCAAAGAAGCATGAAGAGTTGATTGAGAGACCAAATGACATTTTGCAACAAGAGACTGAAACTGCTCCCTAGAACTTTCTGGCAGTTTATTCATGAACTGAGAGATTGCCTCCCAATTAAAATAGTCATATCTGGGAATTAAGACTGGTTATTGGCCATGTGGAGCTATAAACTCAAAAAACATCATTCTCCCAAAGAGATGAAGCTTTTTTGCATCTTTTCCTTAGGGTTAGCTTTAGCCCAGCATTGATGACTCCTCTCCTTCACCATAACCACTACTAATGAGCCTGGCATAGGGTGTAACAGAACTGCTCAAACCCTGGGATGAAACATGGTATTCACTTTCTGTTCATTGGGCCACAGGTGGAAAGGAAGAAGTGGTTTATCACAGAGTCTTGGTAGGCTGCATGATGGCCTTGGGTATTCTTCTCCATTAGCTCCACTTGTGTACCAAGAGAAGTAGCCATTCTTTTGAGGAGCTCCTGGTATACCTTAAAGTCATTCAATGCCAAGGAGGATGCCAACAATGCCAGAGCGTCATCCATTAATAAGGATGATACATTAAGGGGAGGCAAGGAAGAAACCTCCTGAGGTTTGGAGCCATGATACTGGCAAAGGCTGCTGCTCCAAAGGGAGTTGAGGTAAGTCCAGTATACTGATATCATAGGTTGATCAGTACCGACCATCACAGGTCTCTTGGTACTGGTGGTGAAGACTCTGTCCCCAGTATGACTAATGAGGAGACTAACAATACTGGGCCCCAGTCATGCTGCCCACATGTTCCAACCCCAGGCTCTACTCTTCACAGATCTCCATCCATTATGAGAATGTGACCTGGAGGAAGCCCTGGACTCTTGGTAGCATGAGACTTGAGAAGTCACCTCAGATTCCAACAAAGAATAGGAATATTCTGAGAGCCAAGGTGGTATATTAACAGGGCTTGTGTCTGTTTGTTCCTCAGAGACTGTGACCAGAATCTATTCCAGGAACACAGCACTGGCAGAAGCACGGATGCCTTTCTAGCTGCTGGTGGCAAGGTGGCATCAACACCAAAGTGGAGGATGACAAAGTGGTACCAGACCCCTATGGTTGATGGGCTCACAGCACAGTATACCAGAGCCGAGGAGTGTGGTACCTGCACTCATGCCAACCAAGGGTCTTCACCCTGGATCAGCGGCGCACTGAAAAGCATAATAAGTCTCTGTCCGCTGCATCAACCTCTGGCGTTATTGGTACCTGTATTAGTGGCTGTCCTACTGTGATCAGAGATGTCTCATCTGTCACAGATGGTGAAGTAGTAGTTGTGATGGCCCCTGGGAGAGTACCAGAGTCAACGACTCAGGTCTATCGGTATGAGTCACATCCAGGCAGTGGTGAGCTGAACGGCATGCTCTATCATGGGTACCAGCATGACTATCTGTGGAGGAAACCTACATTCTGGTCTTCCATGAGTCTGACACCAACTTCTTATGTTTGTGAGAACATGATTACTCCAAAGTCTTTGACCTTGAAGACAGTCCCGGTGCCAAGAATCTCTTGCAACCCCATCCACCAGTAAAGCTGGCTCTGGGAAGGAGTCATTGAAGAGCTTCTCTTGGACAACTGAGCAGGTCAGATGCTAGTATAAGGGCTGCCTTTATAAGAATGTGTTGAAGGTGTTCTTCCCACAGCTTTTTTGTTCTGAATTGAAGCCTGGCAGATCGAGCTTGTGTACCAAGCTGTCTCTTATGTGGCATAGGCTCCCCTGGTACTTGGCAAAGCAGGCAGGCCTGCCTGAGTGGAAATAAAGAACCAAACCAGAAAAATTATAATAAAAATAAGAAAATCCAAAAAGAAAATATCAAAATAACAAAAGAAAAAGCAATACCACTAGGCAAAATAAGTAGCAAGAACTCTGTTCTCAAGGAACACGGAATACTTTATTCCTTCTTAGCATTGGTGGTTGAAGGAGGGGCAGAGTGGGGCATCTCTGCCCTTTATATGCTGCATTTGAGCACAAGGAGCCAAGATGTGGTTGGGGCTGCTTCTGTGGGTACTGTTAGGAAAACTCTCTGGCACTGGTCCACTAGACGCTCACACACACCTCTCGTGTAATGGACATATGCGAGCACTTGAAGAAAATTAAAGAGACGTTAAAACCTTAAATTTAAAACAGATCTGTCAGAATTTGTCATATAAATGTTAAAATATTAAAAAGACATTGTTAAGGTTGATGGGCATAAATTGAAACATCCTTTAAAAAGAAGAAGCAGATTCCTGAGTATGAAAATTCAATCAGCCTCCCCAAAATCAGGCTTGAAATTCTATTAAATTTTATCTTCTCTGCCCTGTGAGCCATTGGTGAGAGAACCAGGGTGCCAGCTTTCTTCATGTTGGCTTACGTGTACACCTTGCATGACTACTTAAATACTAAGGTGATGGGATACATCAGAAGATAGAAGGTGAAATCCTGGCCCCACTGAACTTAGTGGCAAAACTCCCATTGATTTCAACAGGCCCGGGTTTTCACTCAAAGGGTGCAGGATACACATATTGTATTCTTCTTCCACTCTGCCTGTCTGCTCTGTTGTCATCTAACAGCTTGGTAAAACTCCCAGGAACACAGTCAGAATCAAGGAATCATCCAATATGTATACATATGCTTGAAAATTACAACAAAGGTGATGGAGATTGATTTTCATAGACTCATAGAATCATAGAACTGGAAGGGACATCGAGAGGTCATCTAGTCCAGTCCCCTGCACAAGTATCATCTAGACCATTCCTGACAGGTATTTGTCTAACCTGCTTTTAAAAATCTCTAGTGATGGAGATTCCACAACCTCCCCAGGCAATTTATTCCATTGCTTTTAGGATCAAGACCTGAGTGTATTTCTTTAGTGCCACATATGTTTTAAAAACAGAAACATAGACTAGAAAACACCTTCAAACTTCAAAGAGCAGTTTAACTCTAAAAATGGTATTGTGCGGTTTCAGGTTAGTCTCTCAAATCTTCTCCATTTCGAAGGAAATGTACAAGTGTCAGGCCTATAAACTCACCTTGGCATCTGAAAATCAACCTGTTTTGTTCCCAGCTTACATATCACCTTGTGATTGGAACTCAGTAACAAATCTGTTGATGATGTGAGAGTCAGAAAATAATCCAACTCACTCACCCATAACGGTATTGGCTCTGGTCAAGAAGAGGTAAAATGACTCTGAATACACACAGGAAGCAGATCTTTCAAGTAAGGTGAGCCATTTTTACATAAAATCTTTTCAGAGTTGAGCTACATTTTAAGGGTTGTTGTTTTATTTTTTTTGTGATGCATTCTTGATTTGGGTATTGCCAATAATTGGAAAATAATTCCCTATGCTAAGCTGGTAATTGACAAGTTTACAAAGAGGGCCAAAGCTAGAAACTGATAAAAGCCTGATTAATCTTTTAAGTGTGTAGTTACTTCTTGTGGGAAAACAATGATACTTTTAAGAACAAAAAGGGTAATTCACTTGTGTTATTTTTGACGCAGATAAAGCTCTTAATATAAATGATTTGGATTAATAGAATTTTGCTATGTACAAGACTGTGGTTTTTTTTCCAAAACTAGCTTAAGCAAGAGCAATGCTGCAGCATAGCAATTTCATCCAATGCCTTGTGGTGATTCTATTAAACTATTATACTCAGCTGCTTATCTGAAACATTGTAATTATTAGCCACATGTGCAAAGCTTCAAATCAGCTTATGTTTGCACAATGCAACTTTATTTGCATTTTTTTGTTTTGCCATTTTTACTCATATTGGAATTGTGGAACTGGGATACATTAATTAGAGGTAGGCAACTTCATTTTATCTAACTGCAAAACCAGCTGAACAATGCAGGTTCAAAAGTTTAATATGGCTGTTACTGGGAGCATATTTTGCTAGCGAGAAATGGAGGCGGGGAAAGGGCACAGAATTAAAATTGTAAATGAAAGAAGGGAGTATAGATCCAATGAGTCTGTCTTCAAGCACAGCTGCAGAAAAGATGACAGGGTGCACTGACCTGAAGATATGGCAGATATTAGGAAAATGTACTTAACTTCAAGAGCAATTGGAGTGTGTAATAAACTGTCAGGGGAGGTGGTTTAGGACCTATCAGTGGATATTCAAGAACCAGATATGATAAAAGAAAGGATGATAGGAATAGTTCTGCAAAATAAAATGCAAAGGGATTGTGATCTTGCTGGTTCTAGGTATATATTTATGTTTATTTAACAGTATCAGTGTGAGGTGGCTCTTCCAAAATCTAGGCAGATCTCTGAAGAAATATGGATTATTATTATTTTTTGGCAGGGTAGGGGGAGAGGTTGAATCTCTTACTACTTCCATGGGGATGAAAAACTGCATTCTCTTGAGCAAAAGAAATTGGAGGAAACTCTACCAGTGAGGACTTGGGAGTTTCCCAAACCCTATTTGGCAATGGTATTAAGCTGTAGGAGAATACCTTCCCCCTCCCCCCCGTAAATTATATCTACTAGTTCTTCTTTATCCATTAGTTTTATTTTCAGAGTTAACAGTTTAGAGTGACATTAGCGTATTTTATAGATGCCATGAATATTTGCTGTGTATTTCTCTAGCTAGTTTATTACTTGGTCCTTTTTTTATATTCTTGACTACTTTCCCTACCTGATGCTCATTAGTTTATCATTTCTAGCACTAGCTGTATCCTTTTTAAAAAAGATTTGAACCACATTGGAAGATCACTCAGAAAGAGTTCCTGGCTACAGAGATAAATGATATGTTTGTGTTAGTTTCTCAGCTACTTTATATTTTAATTTCTAAAAAGTAATTGCAGGAAGGATTGATATAATTTCTGATTGTGTACCTCAGTTGGCTTCTTATACTTATGTGAAGTTGAATCAATCACTTCAGATGAATTTAGATGAGTAATTGGTTTCCTGAAAGTTTAAAATATATCTGAGTATGAATTCACTTGGGTGCTAGAAAGTAGTTCTAATTTGCATAACTGTGACTGATTTTTAAGAATTACAAAAGTCTGATTCTTCTAGGTGACCAGATGTCCCGATTTTATAGGATGAGTCTCAATTGTTGGGTCTTTTTCTTATATAGGTTCCTATTGCCCCCCCTACTCCTTTTCTCGATTTTTCACACTTGCTGTCTGGTATCCTAGATTCTTCATAAGAGTAAGGAAACAGCAGAAACACAGAGTGATGTGTAAAATCAGATGGAAGCATGCTTGTTATTTACAATCCCCATCTCCCCAAAATTCATCAGTTCCCTCCTGGGATTTGCCATTGTTTTGAAAAAGAAAAGTAGCAGTTCCTTTTTCAAGTAGTACCCTTGGTTTTGCTTTAGGTATCCAAGATACAGCATGTGCTATCCAGGTACACACTACCAATATTGATTATCTTGGTCACGTCTGAAGCTTTTTTTCCCACAGTTCAACCACATATTCCAGTTCAAAAAATTTATGTTATCCCAGTCTTCTATAAACTGTGTTGCTAACAGAAAACAATATTTGCCCTTCAAAAATGAAACATTTTTGTAAAGAACAAATTAAAGTTCTTCAATTTTAAACTCTGTCAGTTTAACATGCTGAAATTCAATTAACCATTAAGGCTAATTAAAGGTACAGTTTGGTCAGCATGAAATTATCAAACCCAATTAGGATTCTGATGCAATTATCTACTGTTGGTTGCTTATTGTAAAAATTATTTCAGTTTTATTCACGAAATTCTTAAAGCATAATTTTTAGCACTGAAAATTGGCATTAATGTGTAGAATTCTGAACTGGCTGCTGCTTCCCACAGCTCCCATTGGCCGGGAATGGCGAACTGCAGACAGTGGGAGGTGTGGGCGGCTGTGCAAATGTAAATAAATTGTCTGGTGGCCTGCCAGCGGATTACCCTGATGGACCACAGGTTGCCCTCGACTGATATAGATACTCTGGAATCATCCCACTAGGATATCAAATAATATATGATTCTCCACAATTTAAAAGGGCATTAATGCTGGGATTTGAGCCAACAATTAGAATGGCAATGGTTTCTCATGTTCCTGCTCAGACTCCTTTACATCATACAGAAGAAAAGGCAAAAAGATTGTATGAAATACAAAGAGAAACGATGCCCCCCCCAAAAGGGTGTCTGTAATAACTTTTTTCAAATAATGGTCCAATGGGACAGGGAAACCAGCAAAATAGACAGAAAAAAGGAGAATTAAATAGAGGAGAAAATAAAAATAGGAGAACGGTTCTGTGTGAACAAAGGGCAGGTGATCCAGGAAGGAATTGGCTATGGAAAAAAATATTACAGTATTAACCTAGAGACAGAATTGATGGTTTGACTACTGATGGATTGCTCCAGAGATTAGCTAATCATAAGAGGAATATGCCTACAGTTCCATCTAGTCCCAAAATTCAGGTCTAGGGAGGCCAAGCGCCCCCTACCTCCTTGATATCAGTAGAAGAGCATGCTGATTTAGTGGCACATTTACCAACAGATGATTGGGGAAGACCCACTGTATATGTGAAATTTAACAAAGGAGCATTCAGAGAAAATATGTTGGTAGATACAGGTGCCACATTTTCTTTAATAAGCACAAAGACTAAGAATTTATTTGGACCCCCTGTAACTAGAAGAAAATTGTAAGGATTTAATGAAACAGAGTAGAGTGCCATTTATTTCTCCATTTAACTTTAAATTAGGTATAAAGCAAGGAAAAGCACAGTTTGTTTTAATGAATCTTGATTGTGAAGGAATAAGATGAATTGATATATTGAAAAATCTTAGGTTAATAATCAGTCTAGTAAATAAGGTATTGTGGGAAACGCCTTCTAATAAAGTAAAGGATTAATTGCAGCCAATTGATATTGAAGCAGGGTAAAGGCTAGCTACTATTAAGGCTGTTGAGGAAATAAAATGGCCTGATTGGCCAGCACTACTGGAGATTGCACAAAAGTATAAAGAGGTCTGGACTACTAATAATGTAGTATGGAATAATAATGCAGAATGTGGAAAAATTGAAGCAGAAGTATTAATTATTGGACTGGATCCCCCACCTCAAAAACAATATAAATATCCTAAGGAGGCAGAACCTAGGTTAATGAAAACTATCCAAGGTCTTTTAGAGCCAGGAGTTTTAGTCGAACAACAGAGTGCAAATAATGCAGCCATATGGCTAGTTTTAAAGGCAGATGGTAAAACTTGGAGATTAACCATCGATCTTAGGCCACTGAATAAAGTAACTCCAATGACTGCTCCAGTGGTAGCAAAATATCCAGAGGTGATTGCTTTCATTATAAGAGGAGCATGGTGGTTTACAGTCCTAGATTTAGCAAATGCATTCTCTGTTATACTTTTACATCCAGATTCTTGGTATAAATTTGCCTTTACATTCCAAGGATGACAGTTCTGTTTTACTCAAACCCCCCACGGATTTCATAATAGCCCTGCCATATGCATGTAAATAAGATGTGGAATAAAATGCCTAATAAGGATAGTTCAAATATGCCAACAGCAAGTGAACAACCCAGGAGTAATGTTGGGACAAGAAGGATGATCACCAGATAAACAAACGGTAGAATTATTGCAAAAATTGCCAGCCCTTACAGATATATCTGCTTTAAGGTTGTTTTTAGGGATGACAAATTTCTCAAGATTTTATAGAAAATTATGCAGAAAAAGGCCAGCCCACTGTATAAGTTATTAAAGAAGGGAATAACTGAGAATGGGGATTAGAGCAGCAGAAAGCTTTTACACAACTTAAAAAAGCATTAGCACAAGCCCCAGCTTTAGCATACCCAAAGGTAGGACAACCTTTTGTGCTCCAATTGGCTACTACCAGCACTGGAATGAGTACTGTATTGAGTCAAGTCTATGGTACAGGTCTTCGACCAGTGGCATATGCTTCTAAGATTCTGAATGGAGTAGAACAGGGATTCACCCCTTCTGAGAAAGGTATTAGCCTTAGTTTGAGCTTTGCAACATTGGGAATATTTAGTAGGATTATCTCCTGGGCTTCTGAAAACATCCCACTCACCCGTGAAATATGCATTAACAGGGAAAATTAATGATGGACACATTTCTAGTCCTAGATTAGCAAAATGGATGTTAGCCTTTGTGGGATTGAATGTGAGATGCTGAAGGCTTCTGGATTGGAATTGTGTGTGAAGGGCTGGCCTTGGGCTTGTTCTCATTGGCCAGCTAATTGTGAATAGGTAGACAGGTGTGTAGAATGATAATTACCCTATGAGTTACAGCTGCGGCTGTGTGGGTTTAATTAACTAATTAGCAATTGTGATTGCTTATCATGTTGTATATAAGAGCATGCTGGGAATGAATAAAGATGGATGCATACACACTATCTCTATCTGCTTGGACTTCGTTCCTGCTCTTGCGATGCAACAAATGGTGACCCCGATGTGATACAGACTTACAGTGCAGTGAACTAGTCAGAACAAGCTGGATCATCATTGAAATAAAACACAGTGAGAGAAGTACAGCTGTGGATGCTTCTCTTTGAAGGTAATCATCAAAAATGAATTTAAGGAGCGTTACTCGCTGAATCCAGAGTATATAACTGATGTTGTGTATGAAAAACCTTATATCACTATTGAACTGAAACAAAATGTTTCCCAGAAGTCTGCCAAGAGTGTGGATATATCTGACGTGGCTTACTACTTTGAAAAAGATGTCAAAGGTGACTCACACTACAGATAAACATCAGTGAAGAACCTCTAAAATTTGATCAAGCTCTAATCTACTATGTTGATGAAAAGCCCCCAGAGTTTTCCATGAAACGTCTGACTGCTGGTATTATTGCAGTCATTGTAGTGGTGGTACTAGCAATTGTTGCTGGAATTATTGTACTGGTTATCACTAGGAGAAGGAGAGGAAAGTATGAGAAGGCTGAGGCAAAGGAAATGAATGAAATGCAAAGAGAACTAAACCCATAACTGAAGTCACTAGAAGACAAATCGTGAACTATCAAGAAGGCAAACAGAACTAAAACAAGATAAGTACTAGTACCACTGTTGCCAATCTTGAATGAAGATAGTGTTGGTGGCCTGAATTGATAAAAAGAAAAAGAAGGACGCGCCTGAAGTCCCAGCGTCGAGCGGCCGGAGAGGAAAAGAGGAAAAAAAAAAAAAAAAAGCGCACGGCTTTCACGAGCGAACAGCTGCTGGAGCTGGAGAAGGAATTCCACTGCAAGAAGTACCTGAGCCTGACGGAGCGCTCGCAGATCGCTCACGCCCTCACGCTCAGCGAGGTACAGGTCAAGATCTGGTTCCAGAACCGCCGCGCCGAGTGGGAACGCATCAAAGCTGGGAGCTGCACGGCGTCCGAGCGAGCAGCTGAGAGCTGCAGGGCGTCCGAAGAAAGGAGGCGTACCTGACAAGTGGCTGGGAGCCGCAGGGTGTTCGAGCGAGCGGCTGGGAGCCGCAGGGCATCTGACAAGGGAGGCACACTCGAACCAAGAAGTGAGCAGCTAATATGGGAACTGCTGCGTCAGCAGATTTGATACGCATCACGGAGCGGTGGGGAGAAAAGTTCCCCTCTGATGCGTTATCCTGCCTGTTGCGGTGGGGACGAAGAGGGGGACTTTCCGTTCAATCGAGTAGTAATACTGTTTGGGAGCGGTTGGGCTGTGAGCTCTGGAAATCAGTGGCTCAGGGCGATAAGAAGGTTTTCTCCCTGAGTCCAGTATGGCTCACCGCGCAGAGACGATTGGAGGAGTTTGAGGATGAGAGAAGACAACTTCAGAAAATGGCTGATTTTGCAGTAACACTGGAGCAAGAACTGGAACAGGTTAAATTGATTCTGCATCAGCGAGATCTACAGTTTGAATCTTTACAGCAAGAGCATCTAGTGCTCACGAAGCAGCTCACCTTAACCCAAGAATCATTGCACACCAAAGAGCAGTCCCTAAATGACCTACAGACTCAATATGATGAGCTGGTGGCCATGGAAGTGAAAGAATTAAAACGGGAGTTACTGAAACTTCGAAGTGAAAAGCAGTCCATTGATGTTGAATGCTCAAGACTTCAGAAGGAAGTATCCCAGGTTCACCAGCAGATAGTGGAGTTAGAAAGCCACCTCCAGTCAGTGCAAAAAGAACGGGATGCACAAATCGCTGATGGAGGAAATAACCAGGCTTCCCATGAACGGATTCAAGCTTTGGAGATAGAGCTGCAGGCTGTTAGCCACAGTAAGATGATGTCGGAGAAAGAGCTGCAAGAAGTAATTTCACTTACCAGCCAGGAGCTTCGAGAATCTAGGAGAAAGATAAAACTTTTGGAAGAAATAAACAAGAAGTTGGCCCTCAAACTGGAACATGAACAGGGGAAGCTCACTGGTTTTGGTCAGTCTAACATTGCTTTGCGAGAGCACAGCAACATCCTCGAAACAGTACTAGCAGAGAGAGAGGCAGACCTGGTGCAGCTGAATCTCCGGGTTCAAGCAGTCCTACATATTCAAGCTTTACAGACTGCCTTCGAAAGAGAAAAGTCAAACGTTAATAACCTTCAAAAGCAGGTTGCGGCAGCCAAAGTAGATGCAGCACATAACCGTCGTCATTATAGAGCTGCGGTTCTTGAGCTGAGTGAAATTAAGAAGGAGCTACAAGCCAAAGAACTGCTTGTCCAAACCCTTCAGGCTGAAGCAGACAAACTACACGCTATTATTGAATGTGCTCATGCCTCTTTTAAGGCGCTCCTTTTAAGACAAAAAGGGGGGATTTGCAGTGAGCGGGCAGACGCCTTGGATAAGACGCCTGCCGCTCGGTTGCTGCAAGCTCTTAATTGGTTACATCTTGGTAAAAACAGCCAGGTGCCCCCCGCGATTAAACATGTCAACGGGATGACTGGGGAAGAGCAGGGTGCGGCCCCCCGACCCTCGGTCAAATGGTTTGATTATCAGCAGCAAATATGGAAAGGACCAGTTGACTTGCTAACGTGGGGCAGGGGTTATGTGTGTGTTGCCACTGATGCGGGTCCCAGGTGGATGCCAGCGAGGTGGGTCCGGCCTTGGTTGCGTCCTCCGGAGTGACGGCAGGCAGATGCGGAGGAGCCTCACGAGACGCGCTCAGATGTCGCGGAACCAGAGCCCCCGGAGGAGAGCTGTTTGTTAGCTCTGCCAGGACTTTTTCTGTCTGATCCTCCATGAATGAATTACTCACTTGAGATGATTTTTTGTGTTTGAAAGAAAATCTGTGTGGTACCATGCAATTATTATTTAGAACTAAGATTTATGTTTTATGTTCCTTGTTATGTTTTGTGTTGTCTGTTTTCTGGCCAGAATTGTTGTTGTATTGTCATGTGGTTTGATGTTTTTTCCTTAAGACCCCCTACCACCCTCAGTGTCAGTTTGATCACCTGACATCTGAGGGATGTTTCAAAAAAAAAAAAGGGGGGGGGGGTCCTGCAGAGGTTACATCATTTGTTTATTGTGTTTTGTTTTGTTCGTTTGATGTTTTTTGAAATTATATGTTAAGGATTGAATGGTCATATAGGTTGATCTTATAAAGCTTTAATTTTTTGTTTATGATAGGTTATAATGTTATGCTGTTATGAGTTGCAAATGTTTTATGAATAACATAATATTTGATTAAGATAGATTGTGGTGTTATGCTGTTATAAGTTGAAAATGTTTGGTGAATGTTTTTATTTTGTTTTCCTTTTCCCTTTTCTTTTGATTGTAAATAAAGGGGGGAGATGTGGGATTGAATGTGAGATGCTGAAGGCTTCTGGATTGGAATTGTGTGTGAAGGGCTGGCCTTGGGCTTGTTCTCATTGGCCAGCTAATTGTGAATAGGTAGACAGGTGTGTAGAATGATAATTACCCTATGAGTTACAGCTGCGGCTGTGTGGGTTTAATTAACTAATTAGCAATTGTGATTGCTTATCATGTTGTATATAAGAGCATGCTGGGAATGAATAAAGATGGATGCATACACACACACTCTCTCTCTCTGCTTGGACTTCGTTCCTGCTCTTGCGATGCAACAAGCCTTGCTGAATAAAAATATAACAATGGACAAGGTCCTAAGTTTATCACCAGTTCCTTATGGTCTTGTAAGTGAAGGGAACAGCATGAATGTCCCCTACCAGAAATTCCTCCTGAAGGACCTATATTATTCCAAGGTAGAGCAATCTTAAGCAAGATTATAGACACAATAGACATAATTTAGTTTGTGGATGGTTCTAGCTTTTATGAGCCTTAGCTGTGGCACAAACAGGGTATGCAGCAGTAAGAATATCCAATGGAAATGTTTTTAAGGGACAGTGCATACCTCATTAGGCACAAGCTGCTGAAATTGTAGGCGTAGCAGCAGCATTGGAAAATATGTGAATGGATAAAACTGTGGCTACTTTCACAGATTCTGAGTGGGTGCTGAGAGCTACAGTGGATTGGATGCACCTGTGGCAAAAGGGTCATGAAATCAGCAGATGGTAAGTACATGGCTCATGCTGAAAAGTTAATGTATTTGTAGGAGTTAGCACAACAAAGAACACAACCAGTATTAATGGGAAAAGTAAAAGCCCATAAAAAAATGTTGAAGGAGCTCAGTGGAATAAGGCAGATGAACAAGCTAAAGTAGAAGCCAAGGTGGAGACAGTATGGCAGTCACAATTCCAATTGATCCCAATAGCTAAACAAGAAAAAGAAAGAATAGAACAGATTGATTTAGCAGCTTTTCAAAAAAAAATTCCTGAAATAAAAAAATTGATACAGAAAGAAAAAGGGATGGAAAATTTGGCAGCATGAAAAAAAATTGGTATTAACTACTAAAACAGTGGATAATATCTCTGTGTGTGGTTCCAATGGAAATTAGATCTGAAATGATCTCTCTAGTTTATGATAATGGGCATTTAGGAATAGATAAGACTCTCAGTAGATTACAAATCGTAGGATGGTAGCCAAACATGAGGGCAGATATAGAGCAATATGTGAACAATTGTTTACTCTGTGCAGCAAATAATGCAGATATTAAAATAATAAAAGGACCATTAGGACACCAGAGAATAGAAGGTCCATGGGCTAGGTTGCAAATCGGTTTTATTGGCCCATTGGCAAAAACTGCAAAAGGAAATCAATATTATTTAGTGATAGTGGATATTTAACTAAGTGGTGTGGCAGAGCTCCAACCTTGTCCCCGGGGGTCCCGTGCTTCCAGGCAGTTTACGCTAGCCTCAGAGGCTCCATGTAGCCCTTCTCTCTCTAGGGCCAGGGTTACAGTCTACAGAGCCCTTTTCATCATAAGCCATCAAGGAGGTTGGTGAGAGAACTCCCACAGTCTCTGTTGTCTCTATGGGCTTATTTCAGAACAGTTTAGCCTCCTGTCCTGACAGGGGCCTGACTTCCCCTCCCAGGAGGTGTTTCCTGTAGTGGCAGGTTGGGGGGAACCCAGGCCTGCCCTCTGTTCTGGGTTCTGGCCCAGGGACCCTAATGGCAGCAGCTGTTGGCAGCCAACCTTTCACTGCCTTTCACTGCCAGAGTTGCTACATTTCCCTGGGCCACTTCCCCACAGCTCTCTTAACACCTTCTTTACCCTTACCTTAGGGCTCCCTTCCAGTGGCTTAAGGGCATCTTCATTACTCAGCCCTTCAGCCACACTGCCTCTCCCCTGGCTCCCTCTGGCATGACCAGAGTGAGCCCTTTTATAGTATCAGAGGGGCCTTAATTAGAGTAATTATGATTACCGTGCACCATTCTACTAAGGGCATGTCTCCATTACGTGCTGGATCGACGGGCAGCAATTGATCATGTGGGGGTCGATTTATCGTATCTAGATGTGATAAATTGACCGCCAAGCGCTCTCCCGTCGACTCCGGTACTCCACCAGGGCGAGGGACACCATGGTAAGTAGATCTAAGTACGTCGACTTTAGCTACGTCATTCACGTAGCTGAAATTGCGTAACTTAGATTGATTCCCCCCCCTCACCCGCCCAGTGTAGACCAGGCCTAAGAAAATTGAACTAGTAATTGAACATATAAAAAGTGATACCAAACACAGATGGTGGGAAGTGTTTTTGGGATGGTCTCCCACAGCAGTGGGATTCTTTAATGTAATTTTGCAACCGAGGGGTAGTCTTGATATTTCAAATTGTAATGGCAATTATGCTTATTATTTTGGTGTACTGGATCAAACGAAAATTCAGACAGCTGAAGTATATACAATTCCTAAGCTTTAAACAAAACTACTGTGGCACACAGGCAAGTGTGACCACGGTGGGAATCAAGAGTGGTGAGGAATTGTACTAGTATGAAGACGTCTGCTCCATCTCATGACTATGAGAGCCTTGAATCAACAATGGACAAGACCACACACCCATTGAACTCACAAAACAATTAAGTGCATTTATCTATCATACCAGCAGGGAAGGGAATTGATACAAGAGGTTGTTTTTGTTTTTTTTAACTGTTCTAATCCTTTGTCACAACTGGCAACACCCAGGACTGAGGCTTATGACTGCATCTCCCTGCAAAGAAAAGCCTCGGGATGGGGTTTAAATGGCCATAAAATCCACTTCCCTTGATCAAAAATGGTGACAGTATCATGATACTTTGGCTTGCATAATTTAGTAGTTAGTTTTAGGCTAGATGCTTTAGATAAACTATAAATAATGGTAGTTTGGAGCTATAAATACAAAATGGTGGAGAGAGGAGAAGAACAATAAGAGAAGATTGAGAACAGCAGAGAAGGCAACCAGGCAGCAGTTATAGAAGGGAAAGATCAGAGCAGAGAAAGAGCAGAAGGACCTGAGATGAAACAGAGGAACTGATGAAAAAGTGTAAGTCTGATTTCTTGTGTGTTTTAAAGGACTGTTTGTGTGTGTCTGTCCATAATGCTGGATGCCTGCTTCTGAGTGTGATCTAACCCACCCCATCCTGTGAGTGCCCAGCCACCTCTCACAGAATGGTAATTTTTAATTGTTCAATGTTTCTTTAATGCTGTATACATACACATTGGGTATTTGTATGTTACATTGTAATAAGTCTAATGTTATATTGGAGGCCTTATGCATATGTGTGAAAAGGTCAGCGTGTACTAATACTGCAACATTTTTTGTCTTATAGTTGGTGTAGTCTTCTGTGTCAATTGAATGTATAATCTCTAAGGCCTGGTCTACACTGGGGGGGGTCAAACTAAGGTACGCAAGTTCAGCTGTGCTCCTGCTCTGTGCCTCACCTCCAACCATCAGTTACCAGCGCTGGCTCTGAACCCTGGCTCCAACTTCTGACTGATTCTGGCTTGACCCTCGGCTCTGGCATTTGGTATCTGACCCTGGCTCCAACTATGGCTTGAAGACTTATATTCCCTAGATAGACACCTGATATATCGAACTCCAAGACCTGGCTCCTGCTCTGACCGGCGGGTAGGCAAGACCAGCCTAAGTATAGTGTAATTGTGCCTTACTGCCTGTTATATTCTGTACTGCTTTCTTTCTTGCTTTACTGAATATACGGCAATCACCAAATTTTCTCTCAATAAATAAGACTTTGTTTTTGAAGAACTACTACTTGTATGACAATCCTTTGAGAGGAGGGCTGTATCCATGTCCTTTTCAAGAGTTAGTAAGATTAGCCTGCTCTGGAGACTCCTTTGCGGGTCGGAGTCAAACCTCCTGGTAATACCCTGGCAATTCCTTTAGAACAGGTCACCACCTTTCTCCCCATTTGGGCTGAATAAATTAACAATCAATTTATAATTATAGGTAGGCCAGTATTGGAGTGCCTTGGGTCCACATTTTGGGGTAACACTGAGACATATTTTTTACTCCCCAATGTAACTGTCTCTTCTATACCATGATAAGACCAACAAGGTGATTTGTTAGGATACACACAGTCTTAGTGAACTAATTTTATTTTTAATGGTGTGTGTGGGGGTGGGTGGGGAAGGAGGGGATCTTCATGATCCCACCAGTCTCCTGTGTGAGAAGCAAAGCACCCAGTTGCTTTTGGTAGAGTCAGTGCATAGTTGCCAACATGTAAGTTCCTTGGGGCAAGGACTGTCCTTTATTGTATGTTTCAGAGTGCCCAGCACATGTGAGTCCTTGATGCTCATTTGTACATGTACTTTATTACTATTATTTTTATTAATGGCATTAGCAAGTGTCTAAAATGGTGGACTGATGACTATCATGCTCCCCCAGTCACCGAAGCATCCTGGTGAATATTAGTACTTAGTTCTTTTCAAACATTAACTAATTGCCATAATACCTCTGTACAAAATGTAAGTACCTGTATGCCTGTTTTATAAATAGAGAAACACAAATTAGGTGCCTTGATGAAGGCCACAGAGTGAGTCAGCATTATAACCTGGATTAGGATGACCAGAAAATCATACTTAATTAACTAGATGCTATTAGTGTTTCTCCATTTACCCAGAGGTCATCAGGTTGCTCCGCAAAGTAGGCAGCTTTGATGTAGTGAACAGGGGAGCTTGTTGATATCTGTGCCATCAGCAGCAATCTGAACAGCACTGCTCCCCATGGCTATGGAAGTCACCTGAGGGCCTTCCCAAAATTGAGGGGCTCATGGCCCTGGTTTGCAAGGGACACAAAGGCCAGTTCTTGGCCGTTATAGGGGGAGTTACGAATAACCCATGATGTTTAGGAAAGTCCATTACAAACTTTCAACCCCTGTGACAAATTATCCTGTAATTCCAAGGCTGTGTTTGCAAGCAGATGGAGGCACAAGAAGTTTTCCAGGCAACTAGTTGATTACCAGTTGCTGCTATATTGGACTCTGCTTTTGCCTGCATTCTGTACCCTGCACCCAACTCTGCTCCTTTTTTCTGCTCCATTCCTGGCTCCTTCCTCAATCTTGTCTATGTTCCTGATCCCCACTGTGCTCCTGCTCTGTGCCTCACCTCCAACCATCAGTTACCAGCGCTGGCTCTGAACCCTGGCTCCAACTTCTGACTGATTCTGGCTTGACCCTCGGCTCTGGCATTTGGTATCTGACCCTGGCTCCAACTATGGCTCGACCCCAGACTTATTTTCCCAAGCTAGACACCTGCTGTACCCACTAGACCTGACTCCTGCTCTGACCGCTAGGCAAGACCACCTATGGCTGGGTCCCTAACAATACCTAGTGGAGAAGTGTGTTTTTCACAGAAAATAATACCCGAAGTTGACAGACTTAATAGAAAGATCAAGGACTGATCACTGTAAAACTTGCATTGACATTGTTTGTGCTTTTTTTTTCTTTTTTTCCCCCTGAGGATTAACAGTAGTCTGCAACTCCTTCCAGTACTAGCAGTCCAAGATCTGTCAGATGCAACAAATTTGTTTTTTGAGGGGGGGGGGGGAAATGAGGAGCACAAGAACTAAGCAAAGAATCGTGCTGATTTAATTTTATAGTTGTCATGAAGACAATTATGAAGCATACAGGAAAAATGAAAGGGCATGCCAAATTACAACCAATATTTCTGATTTGTTCCCAGATCCTGCACCTCAATTGAAAATATTGTGAACTGAAACATCTTTGTGGGTGTTTGAGTGCCAATGACCACACCAAGCGCACTGCTTTGCTTCAAAGTTCCCACATCTGATATTCCACAACCCATGACTTCCTAAACTGGAGCAGGGTTAGCTAAGATGATACTCATAAGGAACTTTAGAAGATCTTATAGGATACTTAGCTTCAGTAGCAGGTTTGTTTTTTTTGGTTTTTTTTTAGTATAACACAATATTATGGGAAGTCTATATACTGTAGGAGTTAGGCTGTTAATAATCACATCAGATCACTGATCTGTCATGGGGCTCACATTCATTGCAACAATTACACTATTAACATTCATTTAATAGGCAAAAAACACTGAAGAGAAGTAGCTACTGGGCACATACCACCTCTGCTTTTCAGAATTAAGCATTTTGATGGTTACTTATTAAAATAACAAAGCATATTACATAATCCCCATAAAGGACTAAGAGCCAAGCTTTTAAAGGCATCTATATTTCTTTAAAAATCTGGCCCTAAGGGCCTATCTAATAGTGGTTCCTTTAGCTGTATTTTACTTACAGTGGATTTAAAAACATCAGACAACACCAACTATCTGTATTTTAGTTGTCAATATATTAAGCAGGGCTTATCTGACTGAAATCCTATCTTTGGTACTGTACTATAAATAGTAACCTTTTAACTGTAGGATCATTATGGCATTGAATCTGTGGGACTTTTGAATGCCGTGTAATGTCATTACAACTGTACAGTGTTAAGATATCCCCTCTTTTTTAAATGAATTACAATAATTTTCTATTTAAATCAAAATCATGCTGAATGGGCTAGACTTATAATTCTTTGAAGGTCTACGAGCTGCTTGAAAATTTTCACATCTCAAGGGTTTATTCTTGTCCAAATTATTTAAATACTGAAACACAGTAGTAGCTGTTTAAATCTGCTCTGCCTGTAATTATCATCATCTATCTTTGGATATAAAAATTGCTTACTACACATCACATACATACTCTGATGGATCACTGTTTCAAAAGGGAAAAAAATGAAAAACAGCTTGGCAAGCTGTTATCTTAGAGCTTTACACTTTTATTTATGCTATTACTGGTAGTCTGCAGAACATATAATAGTACTATTAAATTTGATTCCTCGATAGGTATCAAATTCATCTAGGAATAATGACATTATAATGTCATTGACAGCATTCTGAAAACTGCCAGAGCCAAAAATGATCCTCGTACCTTTGTTGTCAAAGCATTTCATTACCATACTCCTTGTCTGAAAAGATGTAATGTCCCAAATCAATGTCTTGCAATACATGCAGAAGCTAGTGTTAATAAACATGAAATATTATGGCTGTCACAAAACATGCACATCAGGTATCTGCAAGTGTTTCAGAATGTTGTCTCTTATTTGCTGAAGGCACATTATTCATTTCAATTTAAATGCCATAGTATTGGGGAATTAGATGTAATGTTTAAAATGACTACTGTTCATATATGATACAATTATAAACACTACGGACATGTTATTCTATTATTTAAAAATATATCTTTATACTTTGATACACAACCACTCTTTCAGGGTCAAATAAGGTCATGTGATAATATATACAACTCTGAAGAGAGACAAGATTATATGCTGGGAATTACAGAGCATATTTTTCTTGATTTAATTCTATTGTTTTGTAAAATGTGAACACAAGGAAGCTAATCTGCAGAGACTACTGTCCACACGACAGTGTTGGTTATCCTTAACTGTGTAGTACTAGATTAAGTATGTATTATTCACCCTCCACTCCCCACCTGGTTTCATAGACATTACACAAAAGACAGACTATTAAAAAATCTGGAGTCAGTGACCTCAGATATTCAGTTCTGCTGTCCAATATTCGCACAATAAAGCAACCCAGAAGGAAGGAAATTAGACATTTTTAGGGCAAACTCTTGCAGATTTTACAATGAATTGCAATAGTTACCTAGCACAGGTCTTTCTGTAAAACAGTGTTAATGTACAACAGAAAAATTCATAGGACAAGGTCTGGGCCCGGCTTCAGTGGTACAAATCAACCAAAAAGCCAACTTTATTGGCCCTTGGAGTGGATCCTGGGGTGGATCCATCTTGGCTTCCCCAGTGCAGGGGCTGTGGGTGTGGGGTTGTGTGTGTGTGTGGGGGGGGAGGGTTGTCCTTTCTCCCAGTGTAAGGTAGGTTAAAGGCACTTTACAGCCCCACTCCTCTCCTGAGCAAACCTTGTTTACTTATTCATCGAACATTTTTAGGATGAATTTTTCATAAAAGGCCTCTATAGTTTTGTATCCACAATCAAGTCTAGGTGCAATTTTCAGGGCACAATCATTTGTCTGGATTCAAAGATAACACTTCCTGATTTGTGGTCATACATGCTTTTATATCTGTAAAGTTGGGGAGATGTCTAAATTCTAATATTTGCATCTTCAACCAATTGCAAATATAACACTTCTGGTGCAAACCGAGAAGTCAAATTGAGCTCCCATAGAAAATTCAGCTTCTTAAGATCAAATTGCTCTCCCAAGCTCACACGCTGTAACTTTAATGGGAGTTTATCTAAAAGCAAAATTTCTGTCTGATGTGTAAGGAATATAATACTATCATAAAAAGATAAATAATTGGGTAAAAACTTACAATTTCATCCATTGTGACTACAATTTGGGAATTGCTAAAGGTGATATTTGAAGAGTTGAGCATCAACACAGTGAATCAAATTCAGCCCTGGCACAAGCAAGCACAACTCCCCTTGACTTCAGTTGAAGTTGCATCCACTTAAACAGAGGTTGGATTTGGCCCTGTTTGTCAGGCTATTCATGCAGAGCTTAAGGATTTAGTGAATACTGTTAAGTGTAAGGGAAATTTGCTCTGATGCAGGTGCCCAATAGGTGCAGAAAACAAGTACTGTAGCCTATGCAGACTCTCTCTCTCTCCAGGTATTTACAACATCCTCCCCCTCCCCTTCTCTCTCTGAAATTGTTACTATGCGAGTAGTATGACAAGATGGCATGTCCCAGAGGAAATTAACTTGTATCATATCCTGGGCTGATAAAACAAGTGAGCAGCAGTCCTCTTTTGTTAAATCTTATTGCCCCTACTCAGCTCACATTATTGCAGATAATGGTCCCAGTGGTGGGGAATGTGGCATATA
Organism: Mauremys reevesii; assembly: GCF_016161935.1. Taxonomy (NCBI): domain Eukaryota; kingdom Metazoa; phylum Chordata; order Testudines; family Geoemydidae; genus Mauremys; species Mauremys reevesii. The sequence goes on from NC_052623.1 coordinate 153,223,944, forward strand.
AACAGGACAACCCACACAGAGCTGTCTCCCTCCACATTCAGCATACACACACTACTCATCTCAGGGTTTATGCGAGCCACACCTTTTAAATCAGTTAATGCTGCACTGCACATGAATACAAAATACGCTTAAGTTAGCTAATTATTCAATGGATAGTAAATGGGAAGCCAGCCTCAGATCTGAGGTTGGTGATTAGTGCAAAAAGAATAAGCATCTCTGCCTGGTTTACAAATCCATCTATACGCACCCCCAGACATATGCTTACTGTTATGACTATTGGGATATTTGTTAGGTCCAGTATGTAGTAGGGATTTTCTTGCTTTTGGCGACAAGTCCCCATCTCTTTTCAAAGACAGGACTAGGCTCTAGATAGTGCACTCTGCAAATAATGCACTACAACTGAAGTAACTGCTATACTGTTCTTTCTTACCGGCAGTAACTTGAACTTCATCCTGGACACTAGGTGTCTTATTTTTAGTGGTGATCACATTTTTTGCTGCTGGCATAGCGGTTGTCCCAGGAACCACACCAGTTAACAGAACTTCCACTCGCTCCTCCACTCTGTTTCTGGCTTGACAACATACAACAGCTACAGGAAAGAAGGAATCAATTTTCATAAAATGTTGCTTTCCTGAAAAATTAATTTATTGATTTTAACAAAATAACTAAAAATATAAGGGTGAGATATCTTTAGAAAGATGCTAATATCAGGTATTCAATTACCCCAATGGGGACTGAGACAGTGAAGAGGAGCCAGTTTCACTGTTCCCTTCATATTCTGTCTGACAAAAACACATGGTAAGATGTTGCTCAATTTATTGAAAAAACATTCTGGACTAAGCAATTCATTTCCACAGCTGCTTCTCAAATAACACTTGAAAAGAAATCTCTGCAATTTCTTTGCAATTATGAAATTTAATTTAAATTCATTTTAAAAAAAGGTATAATATCATTTAAAATATTTTAATTGGAAATAAAAATAGGAGCTAAAAAGAAATTCAAAAGAAAGTTAATGGTTGTGAAAACTGAAAATGATTTTTTTTATATATCTTAATTTAAGACCACATGCAGTTGCTCAGAGTTGAAGTTTTAGAGAACATTTAACACAATTTTAAAGAACCATACTAAGATTTAAAATTTTGCAACTTGAGTTTCCCTTAAGTATCTGAAGCAAAGGAATTTTAATATAGAATGTGACTTTTGTGAATTCTGTGATTTTAATCCTCCCCTTATAAAATATTTCAATTTTCAATACAAGGGTGTTTTATCCGGTGTATTATAGTCTGTAAAACCTTTTTGATTACAATTCTTTCAAGACCATGAAAGATTTGTAAATTAGATCTAGAAATTGAAGGGCACTATTATGTTCCCAGATAAAATTATTCAGAAATGTCCAGATGTCTCAAACTCTACATAGACTTGGACAAAGAGCTGGTTATCTGTTTCTCAGTTTTAAAATGTCAATGTTCTTTCCATCAAAATTATGCCCAAGTGAATATGAAAGTAATTATTTATTCTATGATTATGAAAAAGCCAAAGATTTTTTTTATCCACACAGATGATTAGCAGTGACTTATAGTCACAAATTTTTAGGTTAGAAGGAACAATAATCTAGTTTAACTTCCAGCATTATACAGTGCATAGAATTTTACCTAGTACTGCCTGCACCAAGCCCATAACTTCTGTTTGGGCTACAGCAGGTCTTTTAGAAAGACATCCAAACTGGATTTAAAGTCTTCAAGTGATGGAGAACCCACCACATCCCTTGATAAGTTATTTCAATGGCTAATTACCTTCACTGATTAAAATGTGGACCTTATTTCTAGCCTGAATTTACTTAGCTTCAGCTTCCACCCATTGGATCTTGTTATTCCTTTGTTTGATAGATTAAAGAGCCCTCTACTGTATTCTTCCCATGTAGGTACCTATGGAGCATGATCAAGTCACCTCTTAACCTTCTCTTTGATAAGCTAAATAGATGTATATTCCCACATTTCTCACTATAAGGCAGGACTTCCAGAACTTGTATCATTCTTGTAACTCCTTTCTGATCCCTTTCAAATTTTTCAACATACAGTACTTTTTGAAGTCTGGATACCAGAATGGGACAGTGTTCCCATAATGGTCTCACCACTACTGTAGACACGGGTAATATCACTTCCCTGTTCCTACTTTGTGTTTCCCTGTTTACATATTCAAGAATCACACCAGTCCTCTTTGCCACAGCATTGTACTAGAAGCTTCTGATCAGTTGGTTATTTACCAGAACTCTAAATCCTTTTCAGAGTCACTGGTTTCCAGGATACAGTCCCTGTATATGGTTCAATCACTGCTTAAGTGCCTCTTGGTGTCAGGTCAGGGAGTTTCAGGGGATTTTTACTCTAGCACACCCTCTAGTCAGTTGATCTGTTTCTGCAACGATCTTTTCTTGGTGAATTGCCCCTCTGGCCAGGGAACACTTAAATTCAATCTCCTTCCAGGGTTACAAAAGTCCAGCTGAAAATTCAAAGATCCCAGTGATAATCCTGCCCCTGTTCATCTTATCCACAGCCTGTCCCTTGGACTCAGTCTCTGGACACTGCCTTTGGATAACGATTCCCCATTTACAGTTACCATTGGAGATCTAGCCGTTAGCTACTTTTTAATCTAATATGCACTACATTAATTGTATACAATGCTACTTTTTATAATCATGTAGTGTGGTACTAAGTCAAACACTTTACAGAAATCTATTGTGATGCAAATAAGGATGAGGCACTATCTAATCAACTAGAGCAACAGTTTGAAGTTTTGATATCACAGCTGTAGTCTGTAGGCAATTTTAATATTCCTATTTCCAAAGAAAAACAATATAATCCTTATATTTAGGATAACAATTTAATGAGAAAAATAGATCTCTAGAAGATTACTTGCTATGGGCCCTGATCCTACAATTGGTCAATGGGACATATATAATGGGACATAAGTACATATGTATAGTGCTTAAGTGCTTTGCTGAGTTGAGGCTTATATTTAGAAGGATAAAGTACAGTCCATTTATAACTCTGGATTGTGCGATGGAAATAGAACTCACAGTATATATATATAATTGTTACAAATTGTCATTAAATGCTATTGATATTCAGAATTAATGCAAAGATGTTGGTGTGAACTACAAATATGTATAGTGCATAATTTACATGGCAACAGAACCAGTTATAAATATTCTGAGTTTTCATAACAGCTTTTAGAAAATTAAAATTTAAGATGTGACAGCTTCCGCTTACATAGAGTAGTATGTCACTTACGCAATGTATTAATGCTAACATTTTAAATGTATAGTTACCATACCTAGTGAAAACAATGGCCTAAAGAAGAGAGATATTTATTTCAAACTGCTGGTTTCATAGTACACTAAAGATTTAAAATAAGAACACAAGCATTCACTTTTGTACACATACTTTTCATGCTAATGAGAAAAGTTATAATGGTGTCATACTGGGCACAAGTGGAATATTTGAGAATATTCTGCTTCACTCCTTTAATGAATAAAGAGGAAATTAGTGAGATGAAAGCTCTAATTAATATCACATTGGCATCTGACTGCAAGTTAAAGGTCCTTAAACAAATTAGAACAATGACAGTACAAATAATATCTATTCCTATTAAGTTCAATAATTTTAATCCTCAAGACATTTCTCATTATCTTCCCACACTAATACAGGTTGTTTTTATTTGCCAAAAGGAGATTCAGTATAAAACTGACTAGCAAATTTTCAAGTACCTTTATCTACTCACAGGCAGTGCTTTTATGAAGGCTATTAGTGTCTGAACCAGTTCACAATGTCCATGTTATTTAACAGAATTTAAAGTAAACCAATTCTAAAGTTATACTGTGATTAAGAAATAGATGTATTTAATTTAGTAGCAAATGAAGTGCTATTTACTTCCAAAGTGAGCTAAAACAAAAATCCCATAAATATTAGTCTATATCAGTTAGTGCAAATTAATTTTCCCAGGAGTGTTATGGAAAAGTTAAAGTGATTTGCAATCTTCCTTCAGAGTTTGCTTTAGAATAAGTATCAAAATTCTTCTGTCAGATTTACTCAGTGGACGCTGATTCAATATTCTGCTCTCTTCACATATTTGCAAAAGTGTTCTGGAAAAACAGGCTGACAGGAACCTGTGTCAGCCTTTTGCATGATGCAAGTTCCAAGTGTTAGATGTCAAAAGGCAAGCAACTGTTTTGATTTTTATTACAGTTCTTATGTTAGTGGCTTTTCAGCTATTACATACCTGGTGCTGATTTATATGGTTGTGCTTCAGGAATTCCATGAATTGGGTAGATCCAGCATATTCCATGGATTTCCCCATTCTCTGACATGGTGATGCTGTTTGGAAATTCAAGTAAAATATATAATTAACTTGACTAGCTGAGAAACTGGTGTTATTGATGTTAACTTAAAACTGTGGCCAAGACTTTGGGTGCCCAACTTGAGACACTGTGAAAGGCTTATTTAGTCTAAAGGGAAAAAATATGGAAATAATCCTTTTGGATATGTTTGTTATTTTGATTTGTGGTCATATTTCTTGAGTTCTTTCATGGGGCTCACTCCCTTTTCTACTTTTATACTCAAATTATCCTGGACTCCAAAGTTCTCAATGTGCCTGATTATTTTCCATTCCCTTGCATCTTGTGCTATCATTAACAGCTATGCACAGCAGCTTCAAAGGGGATGTAAAATGGAACCAAATCAGAACGGTAGTGTTTTACACCCACTTTGCAAAGAGGTGAATTTATCACACAAGAGAATTGAGAATTGAGCTGTGTATTCAGGATATGAGAACACTTGGTCTGATCTGTTCTCACTTATATCAGTGAAAATTTGGAGCAAGTTTATTGAATTTGGTAGTAATATTAGTGGAAAATCAACAAAAATGGAATCAGAATAAGGCCAAATATATCTCTGATAATTGCTTTCACAAATATATCAAAAGGATATTTACTGATTCAAATTTAGAACTAATTCAAATTAGTTAAAAAAATGGAAGAATCCAACTGTTGTTCATTTATCTACTATACCTAAAAGCAGTGGCAAGTAATTCTCTTGAGTTTCCAAATTTAAGAAAATGAAAGGCAGGTGTTCAAACTGACTGAGTGCTAGCTACCATTGCAGTTCTTCGTTCAGATGTCTAAACACTTACATAGAAATGTCTCTCAGAATGGACAGATTTCTGCCATCAAAAACACACATACAATTCCATCTGAAGGCAATAGGACAGGGGTCGGCAACCTTTCAGAAGTGGTGTGCTGAGTCTTCATTTATTCACTCTAATTTAAGGTTTCGTGTGCCAGTCATACATTTTAACATTTTTAGAAGGTCTCTTTCTCTAAGTCTATAATATATAACTAAACTATTGTTGTATGTAAAGTGAATAAGGTTTTTAAAATGTTTAAGAAGCTTCATTTAAAATTAAATTAAAATGCAGAGCCCCCCAGACCGGTGGCCAGGACCCGGGCAGTGTGAGTGCCACTGAAAATTAACTTGAGTGCCGCCTTTGGCACACGTGCTATAGGTTGCCTACCCCTGCAATAGGAGTTGCATTCATATATCTGAGGAAAAAATATGACCATTGGCTGAAAATGTTCAACAGTGATTTTTTTCGTATCACAATAATTACCTTTTCAGTTCTTTGTTTAAATCAGCAGGATCATCATAGGGCCAGTTTTCACCATTCTCCTTCACTACATGAACAATCACCACAGCTTCATACAATTTCATTGTGTCAGGCACAAACAACACCGGGATGTCCAGTTTACCTTTTGGAGGTAGTGGGATTGCTGTAAAATAATACAACAGTTTGTCACTAAGGTGGAAAAAGCTTTGAGTCATTTAGTCACTTTCTATTTATGCATTTCTCTTTGTCTAGTCCACAGAATATTTAATTTGGCCTTTATCATAAAGGACTATTTTCTCAATTAGAACAAAATTATTTTAACCTTTTATTGCAAGAAGTCAAATAATATATTGTTGCTCACAATGAAATGGACAAATGCATGCTTTATTTAAAACCCCAGCTCCTGGAGACAAGTGCTTACATGAAAATCCCAGCTCTCACTTAAAAAAAAAAACAAAAAAACCCAAAGTTTTAACCTTAATAGTCGTGGAGAAAAGCTTGCAAATGTGACCAGAAGGCACCTTGCAGGCTCAAAAACCTGGAGGTGAATTAAAAACCCCAAATATGTATTTAAGTAATAATTTTAAGGTGATCTCATGATCTTTTGGGGTCTGACTCAAGAATTTTGAAAAGTTAAATGAGTCTAACACTATGTATAAAGATCCAATCAAAACCAATCCTTTATAAGTGTCACGTCTACACATGGCTAAATTGTTTTTTTTCTGGTTCGCCTTTATTTAATGATAAATATTTTGTATGAGAGGAAATAATTAGTACATTTGGACAGGTGACTGAACAATATAAAATACATAATGTAACTTTAAAAACATGCTACTAAAACTAGTTTGATATTTTAGATTTTATCCATGAACATCGCACTTTAAATTATTTCATGCTCTATGTTTAAGTTGCATATCACTGACTTTGACAACTATTTCCTTTAAATATATTTTAATATGATTTAGTTCCATGTTTGCAATTGATTTTGCTCATTGTATATTTCATCCCATGTTGCAGGTTGCATTTCTCCCAGAGCCCTTGTTTGTACCTCCCCTTTTTAATTCTTGACCTTCTCAGCATACTTAAAAGCCTACAATGACAATCATTTATAGAAATGGACAGTGCTTAATTTGTAATGAAAGAGGTGCCGGGGCTAACACAATTTTTTTTACATTCATAACTGATGCAATAAGCCTAGAGGTGCCAGGGCTCAGCCCACCACAAGCCCTGGAAGTGTCCCATCTTATAGTGAAACCTGACCCTAAACACTCTACTTAGTATGCCATTTTGGAGAGACAGCTTTACATAGTTTCACAGATTTTAAGGTTAAAAGACACCATTGTCGTCATCTAGTCTGAGTTCCTGCACAGCACAGACCATATGACTTCCCTGAGTTTTTTGTTTGTTGGTTTCTTTGTATTTGTACTATAACAGATGTAAGCAGAGTCAGGATGAGATCTACCCTGACATCTGGTGGTACATTATGAGGAGTGGGCAAAGGAATTTTAGGAATGTGCATTTGCATTGGAAAACCCACTCCACTTAGCATAACACACAGCAGCATGGGATGGTTATTTTCACACTGTGGAATCCCCAATTTCTTTGTTATTGGGGCAGGAAGGAAAAAAAGGGGCTGTTACCTTAATTATGTGAATGAGGAACTATGAGACTGCTTTATGACAGAAATGACTCAACCTACATTAAATAGTACTTGCTAGCCAAGGGACATGGGTTCCAAAACCCAGTGAAGAGAGAGAGGGTGGGGACTGGTGTGTGTACCTGATGGTATGGGCCCCTTTTGAGGGCCTGGAACACCAATTGCACTTCCTCCTCTCTCCACTGTTAAAGAGCAGAGCTAATTTTGAATCCTTTAGGAGTCTATCTAGAGGTTGCTGACCTGAATTCACATTGGGCCATGTGGCACTGGGGCTCTCCTACTACAAGTTGAAATCACTAAGAGCTGAAGTCACTAAAAGAACTAAGCTTACTGAGCGGAAATCACTGAGTGCTGTGTTAAGTAGTGGGAGAGCCTGAAGATCTATCACCAAGCAGCTGGCAGAGCAGAGCAGTCTGCAGCATGTTGGAGCAGCCCATGGAACAGTGAGCAGTGTGGAGCGGTTTGTGGGGGACGGCTGACGTGGTTCACGGGTCTGCTGGAGGAGCAGCACAGCTGGTGGTGTGGAGCCAGTCCTGGTGAAGGCTGCAGCAGAACTCCACGGAGAAGCGGGGCAGTCGGCCCTGGCCCACGTAAGGTGTCCCTTAGCACCCTGTGTGTGCGACCCCTCCCCCCATTTCCACCTGGGGGGGGGGGGAACTCTGCAGATAAACTTTTGAACTCTGGGGTGGCACTGACCAGAGACTGAGACTTTTGGGTTGTTGGACTTTGGGGTGATTGGACTTAAGACCCTAAGGACAGTGCCAAATGTACTTGGAGGGGGGTTTTGCTTCTGGTTTGTTCCTCCTTTATTAAAAGGATTTTGCTACACTCAGACTTTGTGCTTGCGAGTGGGGAAGTATTGCCTCCTGGAGGCGCCCGGGGGGGTGGTAGGTAATTGTCCCAGGTCACTGGGTGGGGGCTCGAGCCGGTTTTGCATTGCGTTATTGAAACGGAACCCCTGGATACTGAACCCGGCCCTTGTTGCTGCCAACTCAGAGGGGCAGAAGGGTTACACATACAGCATTTTCTCTCATATTGTTGGAACCCTTCTTCACTGTCAGAAATTCTTTGAAAATAAAGAACACATCACTAGAATAAAAGTTAACAGACGGACAAATTAGTTTTGAGGTTTTAACTATTGAAACTTCGTGGAATATTCAAATTCTGTACTGGGCGCTTTAAATCACTATTTTGAACAATCTTTTGATTACACAGAAATGTTTACCTACCAAACTTTTATTTGAAATTTATAAATTGTAAAAACAGGCATAATTTTTCCAGCCTTCCCAGAAGAAAATCTTCTAAAGAGGGTCATCTGAGTATGACCTTCATTTTAGTAATGGTATTATTTTATCCTGGGAGATTCATGTTCAGTCACATAGATGGTAGTACATTTCTTCTCCATGCAGCTTGATTTTTGGTCTGTAGCAAAGCTGGTAGAAATGGTCTGAATCTAGCAGTGAAATAAGTTCTTTGAAACAAAGTAGCTGTATACATTCTCTTTCCTAGTACTCAATTAAATACTAGGTTTGAATCTCTACTAACTCATTTGCTAAATACTGTATTTTGTGTCAGAGTTTGTGTTTTTTTTAAAGAGCAAGTCATCAAGATCTTAATTTCTGTTAAACAAGTTAAAATATAAATTTGTACAATGCTAAGACTATTCCTGCAGAAATGAATGGATATACTATGAGCTAGATTCTGGAGGGTAACCAGATTTCACAGAGTGAAGTCAGGGAGTGTGTGTGTACATGCACACACACATATTGCTCACCTTTACTCTCTCCTGCCCCTGCTCCAGCTCTGTGCATGCTGGTACCCCTGCACTATGTTAAAAGAGGAATAAGACCTGCTCTAACTTGTTCAGTCTGCAGTAGTCACTGCGTTTTAACACAAAGCACTAAACACTACTGTACAGCTAAACTTACTGACCCTTGCCACATACAACAATCTACAGAAGTTCGAGAGATGGAATGTGCCTGCCAGGGTTCAGGGCTTCTGCCCCTCTCCTGCTGAAGCCCCGAGCACTGGCAGGTGGGCCCCACAGGGCTGAAGCCCTGAAACCCCCATCCCTGCAGGGCAGAAGTCCCTAGCCCCACCAACCTGCCACAGGACAGAAGCCCCAAGCTCCCCCCCCCCCAGTCTGGTAGGTGGAGAATGAGGGGACGTGGAGGGCTCCATGAGCTACATTTTAACTGTAAAAGAGCCACATGTGGCTTGCAAGCCACATTTTGGGCATCCCTGCTCAGAATATGGTCAGCCCCTAAGGCACTCAAATGCTGTATGCTATATGAAGTGTTGTTTTGGTTGACCTTGTCTGTGAAGACCGAGGCGCAAAAAGCATTGAGTACGTCAGCTTTTTCCACATCATCTGTCACTATGTTGCCTCCTCCATTCAGTAAGGGTCCCACACTTTCCCTGACCTTCTTGACATCATAGACAAAAGTCTACATTACAGAAATTGTCATCACAAATGACACCCTAGCCAGCAGTTTCAGCAGAGACTAAATGGGCCTGGAGAATGAACTATTTTAAAGTGCACCAGGGTTGAAACACATTGGTAGGGCAATTTGGGAAAGCTTGTATTGGCACTACCCAAGCTGTGACCATCTGTACCATATTTCTGTCACCTTTCAATTGCACTTAGCACTTTTAAAAAATGGAGACTTTTTTTTAATCTGTAATAGCTAAGCTTGGAAAGATTAGTTTTTTGTTGGTAAATGTCTAGATTTCATTGTACATGCTGAAACTGATGAGAAAATATTTCCATTGATAACTGAAATTTGTAGATGGACAAAGTAAGAAAAATGCTGCTTGCAACGTTATTAGTTTGATTTAAGGATATCTACTTTGTATATTTTGACATATGATGTGTTTTAAAGATCATAAAGCTTTACCTTTTGAATCTCAATATCTGCTGTCATTAAATAATTATTGTCTGACACCTCCCCCCAATTATTTTGTACAACTGTGGAAATTTAAAGAGATATAAATTGGGAAAAGAGAGTCAGAATAAACAGATATTAAGACATTTTTGGTAGACATTTTTCTGCTGTTTAATACTACATATTGCACCTTTTTTGAACAGAAAGTCTCTATTCCTGAGAACCACCTAGGAGTCATGACTTGAATAGCAGAACTTCCAGTGTGGGGTGAAGCATCTGACAAGCATGCTGAGACACCAGATGGCAACTGGTTGGAAGTTTCATCGGTGGAAGAGGAGCAAGTTAAATGAGCTAAGGACACCAAATTTGTCTCAGCCAGATTGGTGCAACTAAAATGACCCTGGCCTTGTCTTGTTTGATTTTTTTTCAGTACTTTCAAAAGTAATGGTGTTGATGGATATGCATAAATAAGGGGTCTCGCTCTCCCTCCTTCAAGCAAACTTTCATGCACTGTGTGTTGGCGGTGATTGCATACAAGTCTACCTTAGGAAACTCCCAAGTTAAGGGTTTGTTGTTGAGGACTCATGAGTCTAGCTCCCATTTAATTTTCGGAGAAGTGTCTGCTGAGCTCATTGGCGATGCTGTTTTGAATACCTGGAAGGTAAGAAGCTGAGATGACTATCTGGTTGGCTATGCACCAAATCCAGAGTTTATTGCTTTGCACAGAATGTGGGGGAACATGCCCCTGCCTATTGATATAAAACATCCAGGCCACACTGTTTGTTATGATCTTGACTGATTTGACTCTTATCAGAGGAAGGAAGTAAAGGTAAGCAGTTCTGACTTCTCTCAACTCTAGAAGTTTGATGCGGAGAAGCTGCTCTTGGGATGATGATTTGCCCTGTATTGTGAGAGGCACCAGATGTTGGCCCCCACTGCAAGAGGGAAGCATCTCATATTGCCATAATGCAAGGGGAATCATGAATATGTGGGACTCCTGCACAGACCTGAGGACGGTCTTTCCACCAGCTGAGTGACAGCAGAATACAGACACTTGCTTGTCCAGTCTGTGCTTGTTCAGTATATAGACTGTCCTGAGCCATCCCTGAAAGCGTCAAAGATGTACCTTGAAGCTTAGGGTTACAAAAACACAAGCTTCCATATTTCTCAATAATTGAAGACAATTCCTTACTGAGGTTTGAGGGCTGAGATGAATCTTTGAGATAAGATTCTTTAGGATGAAAAATCTGTCCGTAGGTAAGTGAGCCCAGCCTGCCACCAAATCCAGAGAATCTCCTGTGAAATCTATATTCTATACTGGTGTCAGAACAGACTTCTCAAGATTTAGTTGGGGGCCTAGTCAGTGGAATAATAAGCTTGTCATTTGTACTGCTGACCACACCTCTTGATAAGTTTGGCTCCTGAGCAATCAATCATCGAGGTAAGGGAAAACAATTATCTTTAAACAACGAAATTGGGTGGCTACAGAGACCATGATCTGTGAAAATACCTTTAGGCTAAGGAGAGGCTGAAAGGGAGAATGCAACACTAGTAGTGGTTGACTACAAAGTGAAGAAATCTCTTGTGAGAGGGATGAATTGTGACATGAAATTAGGCGTCTTGAAGGTGTGATGGGGCAAGGCGAGATGCCTACAGTAAAGTAGTGAGAAACAGGTATGTTAGCCCCAGGCTAAACAAATCTCTGGTACCATGGTAAGCAAATGGCAGTTGCTCCAGGTTAATCAAGACACCTGGGGCCGATTAAGATCCTTCTAGAAGGCAATGGAGATAGCTACATTGATTGGGACACCTGAAGCCAATCAAGGGCTGGCTGGAACTAGTTAAAAGCCTCCCAGTTAGTCAGTGAGGTGCGTGTGTGAGGGGTTGGGAGCAAGAGGCACAAGGAGCTGAGAGTGAGAGGGTGTGCTGCTGGAGGACTGAGGAGTACAAGCATTATCAGACACCAAGAGGAAGGTCCTGTGGTGAGGATAAAAAAGGTGTTTGGAGGAGGCCATGGGGAAGTAGCCCAGGAAGTTGTAGCTGTTATGCAGCTGTTACAAGAGGCACTATAGACAGCTGCAATCCACAGGGCCCTGGGCTGGAACCCGGAGTAGAGGGCAGGCTCGGGTTCCCCCCAAACCTCCCAACTCCTGATCAGACACAGGAGGAGTTGACCCAGACTGTGGGTTCCACCAGAGGGAAGATCACTGAGGTGAGCAAATCCGCCAATAAGTGCAGGACCCACCAAGGTAGAGGAGGCACTTTGTCACAAAGGTCAAGAATCACAAACTAATCCCTGGAATCTATGGAGGGAATTATAGGTGAAAGGGTCACCATCCTGAATCTATGTTTTACACAGTTGTTCAGACATCTAATATCGGTCTCTCTCACCATGGTTCTTTTTTTGGAACCAGAAAGTGCTTGGAATAAAACACCTTTCCCCTGTATTGCACAGGAATGGGACCTATAGATCCTAAGTGTAGAAGAGAATTGACCTCCTGTCTCAGCAACTGATTGTGAGAGGGGTCCCTGAAAAGGGACAGGGAAGTGGTGTGGGCGGGGGAGGGTGGAAGTGAAATGGATGGGATAACTAGATGTTACTACCTCCAAAACCCATTTGTCGCATGTTATGCTCTCCCACAGAGCTCAAAATTGGGAGAGATGGTTTCCAAAGGGGGAAAGGAGACTGGGATGGTGGAGCAGTAAATCCCTGTTGAGCGAGTGATCCAGACTCTTGATCAAACCATCAAACTGATGCTTGGATGACACAGATGGCTGGGATGAGGGAGTCGTTGCAGTAGCTGGCTTCTCTTTAAAATATCTAGGCCTCTTGGCCCGTGTGGCCTACAGAAGGTAGAATAATGGGGTGGAAAAGATCTCTACATCATCTGAATCTTGCTAATCTTTCTCTGTTTGCAGGCATATAGTTCCTGAGAGATCAGAGCATGGCCCTCAAGTCCTTCAAGGTGTGAACGATAGAATCATAGTAAGTGTAGGACTGGAAGGGACCTCAAGAAGTCTTCTAGTTCAGTCCACTGCACTCAAGGCAGGACTAAGTATTATCTAGACCAGTGGTTCTCAAACTAGGGCCACCGCTTGTTCAAGGAAAGCCCCTGGCAGGCCAGGCCGGTTTGTTTACCTGCCGCGTCCACAGGTTCAGCCGATCGCAGCTCCCAGTGGCCGCGGTTCACCGCTCCAGGCCAATGGGAGCTGCAGAAAGCGGCGCGGGCCAAGGGACGTACTGGCTGCCAATGAACTGTGGCCACTGGGAGCTGCGATCGGCCGACCCTGCAGATGCGGCACGTAAACAAACCGGCCTGGCCCGCCAAGGCTTTCCCTGAACAAGCGGTGGCTCTAGTTTGAGAACCACTGATCTAGACCATCCTTGACAGGTGTTTGTCTAACCTGTTCTTAAAAATCTCCAATGATGGAGATTCCATAACCTCCCTTGGCAATTTATTCTTGTGCTTATCCATTCTGATAGTGAGGAAGTTTTTCCTAATATCCAACCAAAACTGCTCTTGCTGCAATTTAAGCCCATTGCTTTTTATCCTGTATTCAGAGGTTAAAGAGAACATTTTTTCTCTCCTCCTTGTACCTGAAAACTGTTATAATGTCCCTCCTTAATCTTCTCCAGACTAAACAGGCCCTATTTTTTCAATCTCCCTTCATAGGTCATGTTTTCTAGACCTTTAATCATTTTTGTTGCTTTTCTTTGGACTTTCTCCAATTTGTCTGCATCTTTCCTGAAATGTGGAACCCAGAACTGGACATAATACTCCAGTTGAGGCCTAATCAGTGTGGAGCAGAGTGGAAGAATTACCTCTCATGTCTTGCTTCCAACACTCCTGCTTGTACATCCTAGAATGATATTTGGATTTTTTTCAACAGTGTTTGCACTGTTGACTCATATTTAGCTTGTGGTCCATTATGACCCCCAGATCCCTTTCTGCAGTACTCCTTTCTGGCCAGCCATTTCCCATTTTGTATGTGTGCAACTGATTGTCCTTCCTAAATGGAGTACTTTGCATTTGTTCTTATTGAATTACATCGTATTTACTCCAGACCATTTCTCCAATTTGTACAGATCATTTTGAATTTTAATCCTATCTGCCAAAGCACTTGTAACCCCCTCCCACCTTGGTATCATCTGCAAGCTTCATAAGTGTCCTTTCTATGCCGTTATCTAAATAATTGATGAAGATATTGAACAGAACAGGAAGATATTGAACAGGACCGCATTTGATATGCTCCTCCGGCTTGACTGTGAACTACTGATTACTATTCTCTGGGAACAGTTTTCCAGCCAGTTATGGACCCTCCTTATAGTAGCTCAGTCTAGTATTTCCTAGTTTGTTTATGAGAAGGTCATGTGAGACAGTATCAAAAACCTTACTAATATCAAGATATACCACACATCATCTGCTTCCCACAAGGCTTGTTATCCTTTCAAAGAAAGCTATTAAGTTGCTCTGATATGATTTCTTCTTGACAAATCCATGCTGACTGCTACTTATTACTTTATTATCTTCTATCTTGTAAACTTCTAGGTGTTTGCAAATTGATTGTTAATTATTTGCTCCATTATATTTCCAAGTACAGAAGTTAAGCTGACTGGTCTGTAATTTCCCGGGTTGTCCTTATTCCCCTTTTTATAGATTGGTACTATATTTTTCCAGTCCTCCTCTTACCATACTTCTTATCTTTCTACACAGCAGGACAGTTTGGTCTTGTGCCCTAATAATTTTTCTCTAGAAAAACTGCCAACTCTCTTGAACTGTTTTTCCTATTAGACTTGCTTCCCATGGGATCTTAGCTACCAACTCCCCGAGTTTTCTAAAGCCTGCCTTCTTGAAATCCATTATCTTTATTGTGTTTTCCCTCCCACTATTCCTTAGCATCATGAACTCATCATTTCATGATCACTGTCACCCAACCTACCTTCCATTTTCAAAATCTTAGGGAGGAAATGGTTATTTGTCAAAATGAAATCTAGAACAGCCTCTCCCCTAGTAGCTTTCTCCACCTCCTGAAATAAAAAATTGTCTCCAATACATTCCAAGAACTTGTTGGATAATGTGTGCCCTGCTGTGTTATTTTCCCAATAGATGTCTGGGTAGTTGAAGTAGCACAAGGTAGTAGTCAGAGGGTTGGATGATCCTCAACAATCCCTCTCGTACCATCTCGGATATGAGCCCCTGGCAGGCAACATACCTTCTAGGATGCCATGTCAGGATGACAGATGGGTGCCTCCGGTCCCCTCAGAAGAGAGTCACCAATCACCACTACCCTACATTTCCTCCTGGGAGTGATGTCTGCGATCCTCCCAGTCTCAGGGGGGCACCTGGCTTCTTCACTTTTGGGGGCGATTCCTGATTGATCGTTACCGGGGCAGCATAACCGTTCTTCATCACCGAGGGTGAGTTGGGAGTAGGGGCAGAGCACTGCCTGCTGCCAGAAGTAACCAGCAGCCAGTATCCTCCCTGTGACAGAGCCATATCATCCTCCCTGCGGATATGACAGCAGTCCTATCTAGCTGGATAGCTTCCTCAGCTTTGGATATCTCCATATGAATACTCTCAATGAATTCCCAGTGTGCATGGATGCTCCTCAGTCGATCATCCACCTCCTGTAGCTCTTCCACCTGCTTCCTGAGAGATTCCACCAGCAGACACCTTTCACAGTGGACGGATTCCCCTAGCCTGGCTTTCTGAGAGTGGGAAATGCAGACCATAGTCTCTGCAAATCCACACCAGGATCTGAGTAGAGGCATCCATGGTTAGGATGTCTGTCTGGATACAGGTGCAGGTGGAAGAGACAGGAGTAGCGTTGGCACTGGCGATGCAGCTTTTCCTAACCATAGCGATTATATTATGACTTCCTCTTATGAACTCCCCTGTTTGCTGCTCTTGCTCACTAGCTCCCCTTAACCTCTGTCTTTTAAGGCCTTCTCTCCAAGGTCAGCCCTACCACCTCGTTAGTCATATAGGGGGAGGATGATCAGAAGGCTGATCGAGACTGATCAAAGATGATCCTTAGAACAAAGGCTCAAACAGTGAAGGGAATCATCAGCAGACTCTGAAAACAATTTGTGACCATCAAAAGTGAGATCTTCAGCAATACTTTGCACCTTGCTACGAAAGCCCAACAGTGGTGGCCAAGATGCTTGACTCATGACTATGGCAGTGGAAATGGACCAAGCTACAGCATCAGCTGCATCTAGGGAGGCCTGCAATGATGTCCTTGCTAAAAGCTGACCTTCAAGGCCATCCTGTATGATGGCCTTGAATTGCTCATGATGCTCCTCTGGTAGAGATTCAATAAAGGTGTTACATTTTTTTGTTGTTCAAATGGTCATACTTTGATGTAGGCACCTAATGGTTTGCTATTCGAAACTGCAGTGTTGCCAAGGAGTAACTCTTACAACCAAAGAGGTCAAGACTCTTCTGGTCCTTATATCAGGGGTACACATAGCTTTGCGTTATATACCACATTCATTAACTGCTTCTGCTATCAGAGGGTTTGGTGAAGGATGAGAGAATAAAAACTCACTCTCGGTCTGGGATGTAGTATTTTTTAATCCGCATGCTTACAAGTAGGTGATGGTTGACAGCCCTTGGTTCCTGTTCCTCAATAGTCAGTTCCAGGGCCGACCTCAGGGAAAATGGCACCCTGGGCGAATTTGCATTTTGGTGCCACTCCCATTATCCCTGCCCTCCACAGGCTCCCTGCCTATCACCGCTGGGCCCCACTGCCTCCCCCAGTGTTTAATTTGTATTGAGAGAGATGCCAGAGCTCAGCCCTAGCACAAATTAAGCACTGGCAAGACGGCCTGATATCGGCAGCTGCTAGCCAGGCACCCAGCTCTGAAGGCAACTTCACCACCAGCAGCAGCGCAGAAGTAAGGGTGGCACGGTAGATGGTGTATTGCCACCCTCACTTCTGCTCTGTTGCTGTGGCTTGTGGTGCCTGGGGCTCAGCATGTGGCTCCAGGCAGGCTTTGCACTGTCACACGGGGGCTGCATCTTGCCAGAGCCCATGGCCCTCCTGCAGACCTCTGGCCACTCCTGGCTTACTAGGACACCATTTCAGATTTTGGTGGGGGTGCAGAGAGGCAACTTTAACAGTGATTCCAGGGGATACTTAGGCACCTGAAAACTCTTGGGTTTTTTGCAGATAACTTAGAAATTAGCTGTTGATTTCACTGTACACACACACACGAATATACAAACATATTTTCATCAGTAATAATTGAAATTTACAGATAGGGAAATCCAAAAAAATGCTGCTTGAGAACTTGTTAAAGTCAAAATTCAGTGATACAAACTTCTGAATTAGAGACTAGTGAATGATTAGTTACATCAACAAATCATGTCTGGTTTTAGGATATTTATTTTGTAAATCTTGACATGTGATATTGACACTTAGTGGTTTTTGCAGTATTGTTGTAGTCATGTTCATACCAGGATATGAGAGCCACAAGGCGGGTGAGGTAATATCTTTAATTGGACTAACTTTGGTTGGTGAAAGAGAAACTCTCAAACCTATAGAGCTCTTCTCCAGGTCTGTGGAGCTCAAAAACTTGTCTCTTTCACCAACCAAAGGTGGCCCGAACAAAGATATTACCTCACCCACCTTGTCTCTCTCTTTGTGTTGTACAGCTTTAAAGCCTGAACTCTTTGAATCTCAACTTCTACTGCCATTAAAAAAAAATCTGGCCTCCCCCCATAACCTCCTACACTTGTGAAAATTAAAAATTATAACAATACAAAAAAGCTTGAAAATTAAAAAAAAGCATCAAACTAATAAAAATTGCACTCTACCAAGCCTATTTACAAGCCACCAGGGCATCAGGACTGCAGCAGGGGGAGGGAGGCGGCAGAGCCTATCCCCACTGGAGTTATGTCCCAGTTCAAGGGCCTGAAACTGTAAGTCACAATCGCACATTGTCCTCACCCTAACAGCAGGACCCCCAGCAACTTCCAGAGGATGAACAAGGTTTGCAGGATATTGGACTAAGTCAGAGATGTGAGTAAAAAAAATGAGCTTATTTATTCTTGATGCAGTATAGAAATGGGCACAGCACTTTGCCCAACAGCTTAGATAAGGCCCTGCCCCAATGAATTTCAGTATACTGTTAAGTACAACTAGTAGAAAGAGATACAGTTACAAACAGAAAGTCTGAGGGTGGGGATAGGCAATCAAGAACTGAAAGAAAGGGAGATGGGTTTCGAGAAGGTTAAAGCGGGAAGGCACCACCTACTTAATGGTTAATCTGCCATTAAAATGGAACTACAGAACCACTGTGCTGGGAACATTCCTGGGACAGGGCACAGTGCAGTGAATCCGCATGCTACTCCTCTACCCACTGTGGCTCCCACTCCCACTTCTGTTCAGAATGGGGGTGGGGAGAGGCACATGGGGGAGCGATCTCATACCTATTTATCTCCTGTGCACCCACCTGCCTGACTTTGGGGAGGCAGCCCCTGGGACCAAGCCAATGAAGCTTCTGAGCCAGGAAGCAGAGAGGATCCTTACCTCCCACCTCCCTACAGCTCCCAGCTATTTGGTGCACTTGCTGTTTGTTTGCCTCTCTCCATCCCAAGCTCCAGCAATTGCCGTGGAGGGGAAGTGGGGGCAGGAGAGGGGTTGGCAGGCAAACCCTACAGGTACCCTGCAGGGAGGGGGGAGGGGAACTCAGCAGGCAACCCCTGGCAGAAAACTGGGGTGCATGTGACCCTGTGTGCCCCCCCTCATGTGTCATTTCTCTGCAGGGGAGGGATGGGAGCAGGCTGCAGCATCCAGGTTAGCGAGGTGTTCACCTCTGCAGAGCTAAGTGTGTGCTCCCCAACCTGCTAGCAGTGACAGGAGAAAGAGCAAATCCTTTCCTGGACAAGTATGAGGCCCTTAGGGGATGACAGTGCAGGCCCACCCAGTCCCCCACCACAACCTAGATAGCAGGGAGGCTGCCCCAAGCCCCCTGCTGGGACACATAGAGGCAAGCTGCTGGCGCACACACACCCCTTCTCCCCCACCCCCGAACCTCAGCCGCCCATCCCAGAGGTCAGATCAGGAGCCTCTTCCAGCCCAACTCCAGGCCTGGCTTCTAATGCAGGGAGCCTTCTATCCCAGGAGAGGGGGGGGATCCCCGGGCACCCCCTGCTCCCACCGGAGGAGTTACCTGGCTGAGTGCCTAGCCAAGGTGCAGCTTGGATCCGCCCTCTCTAGTGCTGCCTGTCTCTCCCCTGGCTGGCTGCCTGCCTCTGCAAGCCCAACTGGCTCTTGGTTGGCAGGTCAGGTCAGGTCACATGAGGTATCAAACTGTGCTCCCTTTAGCTCATCGCCCTGCGCTTTCGCTCCGATTGCCCAGGTCAAAAGCCGGCCCTGGTCAACTCTTTTGGTTGAGATGGAGGGAGTGGAGGCTGGAGTGAATGTTATGCTCCCTACAGGATAAATGGTACAAGGGGTCCCAGTAAGGCCACCGGAGGGCTCACAGGACATAGGAGGAGGCATCAACTATTGATCTTACCAGGTTAATGGGGGTTGAAGTCTTCTGTCCTCTGTCCATGTCAGTGTGGGTAGCAGAATGATGTCAAACATAATAAACAGGAGTACTCTGTACAGAAATCTGAGATTCAGAAGAGTCATCCTCAACATAATCCAGAGGGGATGGCAACTGCTCATCCTGGATATAGGAAGTCATGAGTAAGATGGTATAAATGAAAGATGCAGAGTCAGTGACCCAGCAAATATCGATTCGAGTAGCTGTCCAGTACTGGTAAGTAATGGTGATTCCAACACATTAGAGACAAGGAGGTCCTTCGAGAATCGCAGCTGCCATTGGTATATAAGCGGAAGATAGATAAGATCCTGTGGAGGTTAGATTCAGTGCTGATGCTACGGATGCCGAACACTTGGTGTAAGAATGTCCAAGGTCAGGCTCCACTGATACAAATGCAGAGGTACTTGATGATGGTATAGGTACTAGGGGTACAGCAAGATCTGGTGGTGCAGATCTCTTTGAGGAAGAATCTCTATCAGCTTTGGTATAGTGGTCCACAATTGAAGAGGTCCTCGGTGCCAAGTCCTGTTTTGTAGTATGACTCTTACATGACACTTTAGATGCCTTCACAGTATTGAAGCCAATCAGAGCCTTTATGGAATTTCATCTGGGACCTGAGGTCTCTGGAGCTATCTTGTGAGTTCATATAAAGTTTTCTGTACCATCGACACCAATGCACATGCTACCTTGCCTGAGGCATTTGATGACGGAGACCCTGAGATGGACATAGCAGCAGTGCTTGTATCCCTCAAGGCTCTCAGTGACTGGGATCCTGAGGTAGATGGGGCAACTAACCACTTGAAGACTTGGGTATGGGGGGTTGTCAGAACCGAGGCCAGAAGCTGGTCTTAGGGCTTTCTCTGTCATCAGTAATTAAACTTGATCTCCCTGTTTTTCTGAGATCTCATTTTGAAGGTGTAGATTTTGCACTTACTGGGGATATGATTGACTCCCAAACAGTGAAGACACTGAGAATGCCCATAACTGACTGGGATAGATTCCAGGCAGGAAAGAGTCTTTGTAAAACCCAAGAATCCTGGCATTCCCTAGAACTAAAGTTCAGAATAACCCCCTTAATGAGGAAAAAATGAAAGGAAAAAGGAGGGGACTGCAGTCCCAACAACTACTACCAAGCTAAACTAACTAATGCCACACTACTAAACTGAGGCGAGCAGGAGCAGCTCTATGTGCTGACCAAAGGTGTCTGACAAGGAACTGAGGGCGCTTCTCCCATGCAGACCTATATGTCCTTGGAGAAACCAGGATTTCTGAGCCTCAATATTCTCCTGTGGGCAGCAAATAGCTGTGAAACCCAATGATAAATGTGTGCTTCAATTCCTAGTGGCTGGCCCACAGATGATCACAGCCTACTACTGCTATGTGTTTCTCTTTGGCTCAAGAGGCAGAGGTCTGTGCAGTGGCTTACAAGTTCCAAGCCTGATGATGAACCATGTGGGAATCAATATGTTTCTACATGATGAAATCTGAAAAAAACAAATTCTATTTTTTTAAAACCTAGGAAGCTACAACAACAACAACAACAAAAACTATCCTCTCATTTTGACTCATTTTCCCTCCACTCTCTTCAGGGTTGACTGCTCAGCAAAGGGAGTTGGAGAAAAGGATAAGAGTGGTAAAGCCCTGTCCCCCAGTTTCCTCCTGTTGGAAAACGGCTCTAGACACCAATATAGCTTTCCCTGGTCTTTAAAGCCACTACTTTCCACTTCTGATTGGGTCTTTAGAAAAGCAGCTAGCTAGTCAGCTGCCTCAATGTTCCTGCTGCAAGCACCAGAACTACATCTCAGCATATAGCGGGGTATGATTTCAGTCCACCTCAGCATCAGCTGTCTGTACTGGTAGCTAGGGATACCTGGAGTGCAGTGGTGCTCTGGTGATGTTTCCTTCCCCTGGCTATGACATCGAGGCTGATGGGTAAAAGGACAGTCTGGCATACTGTTGCTACACCAGACTATACTACCTGGAAAATCTCCAGCTAGCCAGTCAAGCTACCTTTATGGCCCCTTTGCATTGCCAGAGCAGCACAGGGGTAACAGCTGGGCTGCGGATTTGGTCCTCTAGCTCTCTGAAAAAATGACATTAATAAAGTAAGTTGTGTTTTTTTTCAAAAGCTACAAATTAGATGAGTTTATTTTTATTTTCAGTTATTGTAAGGTATGAAAAAGCCTGAGAAAGTTTGGAGAATTATTCTGTGTCCGACTGTGTATACAGTAGCTAATTCTGCTTGTTAAAGAACATGAGTGCTTCTTAAAATAAATATTGTAATGATGAATCTATGTGATTGCATCCTGATCTCCAGTTAGTGGAAAACTGGTCATTAAACACCACACTAATTTTGTAATACCACTGCTAACTCATGATACAGCTCAATAAACATTATTATTATAAACTATTTATAATGACAATAATTCTTACATTATTAGGCTTGCTTATGATTGTTAACTAACCAACTGGTCATTACCTGCTAGTAAAGATTGATTTCCTTATGATTTTGCCTAATTAATAAAATAAATATGAAATATGCAAAAACCATATGCTGCTTTCTCTTTCTCTCTGTCATTTTTACTTGGTATGTATCTGCCTGCAAACACTGCATATTAAGGACTTGTTTCTACTTATCTCTAAGTATTTATATTGTAGTAACCCTGTAGCATATAGCCACAAAATATCCATAACTCTCTCTCTAGAGAGTTCAGTAGCAGTATATCTTTAATTAAGAATACACTGTCACAATTGCTAATGACCTTTGATCTAGGTAATGACAGTTACATGCTATTTTCTTTATTGGTGAGGAAACAGATGGTCTTTTGTAATTAGACCCTAATACATTGAGGGCTTTGAAAATTGGGAACATAACCTTGAATTGGATTAGATATTGAATAAAAAGCCAGTGTAGCATGTTCTAATTTACCTGTGACACTTAGAAGTTGGGCTGCTGCATTCTGAGCCATTTGAAATGTTTGTGTCTACTGTGTTAATCCCTAGGTACGGTGCACTTCAAGAAATAGCCTTTATTTAAGAAATGAAGGTGTGGATAACTATGGCCAAGTTTTCATCTGTGTGAGGACTGGATGCATTTTTCTTTCCAGGTGGAATGGGAAAAGATATTTATAGCCATTGCTGCAGCTTGGAAATTCAGACATTTGAGGTAAGACTATGCAAAACTCTGTTAATCTAGGGATGAACACCCTCAGTGGAGTGGGCCATGGATTCCTCAAGATCTCTGAAAGGCTTCCCCTTGCTTACTGACTGCACCTTTATCTTACCCAAGTTGAGTTTCAGCCAGCTGTTAATCACCTGGACATATGTTTCTTCGCAGCACTAAGGTAGGCAGGTTATGGTGTGGTCAGCTTTAGAAAGGACTATATCATT
This sequence comes from Mauremys reevesii, assembly GCF_016161935.1. Taxonomy (NCBI): domain Eukaryota; kingdom Metazoa; phylum Chordata; order Testudines; family Geoemydidae; genus Mauremys; species Mauremys reevesii. The sequence continues at coordinate 153,247,096 of NC_052623.1, forward strand.
GATTTATTACTGGCAATTGAGCTTGCAGCATCTCAGTATGTCTTCCAGTGCTTTATCATAGATGATGAACTGGAGCCCTGTGGGATTCCACAGGTGAATACTCTGGTTGGGGAGGAGCAGCTGCCCATCACAACCTTCTGAGATCTAAGTGAAATAAGCAGAACCATCTGGCAGCAAGTCTCTCTCTTCTTGCTAGGTTCCCCAAGAAGGCTATCATGACCTCAGGATCATCTATGTTTAAAGCAGTAGATAGGTCTGCAAAAATCAGTCATCATTGTCTTGTCACTGTCCATCACTAGGAGCACAGTATGATTGGCACTCACTTTGTGTCAGTCAGAATCCTCATGGGGAGAGGATATTAACAGACGTTAGATGTTGCTGGAAATGATTTGCTAATACCTTCTCAGTGAATTCACTCAGAAGGGGAGGATTTAAGATCAGGTAGTTAGGGAGATATTGCCAGGGCTCTGGTAGGTTACTGTCCCTGAGGGATACATTGTTAACACTAGTGTGCAGAAGGCCCAGGTGATCTTTGCTTGCCTTCACCAGCTAGACGACACAAAATTCTGGCTTGCGTGTGGACTTCCCTTGGCACTTTCTTAGTGACTGGTCCTTTGTTAAATGGGAAACTGGATATATATCAGTGCTTCAGGATGATTTTTACTGACTCTGTTACTCTGGTGAGGCTGCTTCAGACCCTCCCCTCCACTTGGCAGTGAGCTTTGCCTGGGGACATGGGTGGGTAGGTATAGCAGTCTGACTTGCCTGTTCTACACTGGTCTTGCACAGCTGGGTAGTTTGTGTAAATGGAAAGAATGCTTCCCTGGATGGGGCTCTGATGTCAGTGTTTCAAATCTAGAATTCGGGGCCATTATGATTGCTTTTGAGGATGTTTCTTCCCTTACTAGAAAGGTCAAGAAAGGACTATAGAAATCAGACCTTAACCAGAGATACACAAATGTCTATTTCAAACGTGCAAAATAATTGAAATTGTTTTGACAATTGTTGGGGTTTGTTTAAAAAAGTGAGTGGCATGAGAAGAAGAATACCTGTGCTAAGTCTTTACCCCTTATTTGAATGATTTCACAACATCACTATTACAAGCATACAGAGGACAATGTAGTAGAGACAGAGTGTTTATAAGCTTTGTTTGCCATTTCATGACTCCTGCATTTTATAAAATTTTGTATAAGTCTAACAGACACTTTGTGACTTATTTCATTTAGAGCTTTAAATTAGAAGGATTTCTTTGTGGTACTAAAGCATGGATACAAGTTAAACAATTGCTATTTAAATGAAAACAAATGGATCGAGAATAGAGCTCAGTAATTAAATATGTAGTTTTCTTTAATGCAATTTATTTGGTTTTTAAATGAAGCCTGTCTAAAAGGCCAGGCATGAGCTTTCCTGTTCATTTATAAAATTATCCTTCTCTAACTAATAACTAATAGTTGCTGCTGAAATAAAAAAACTACTTACTGTATGACAACAATATCTATAACCTTTATTTATCATAAAAAGTATAGTAATAACTAATGCTACAATACCTAAGATTGAAGTTCATTTCTCTGGTGATAACCATAACAAAGAAAATTACATTTTTAATAGTTTAACTTTTAGATAAAATATACTAGTAATAGAAGTTAAATAATGATGAGCATACTCTTGTTTAGGATAAATACATAGTATCTTAGTGATGGTCTTTTTTCATCCCTAACACAAGGTTTCTGCCTGATACATTTTAGGAGAAAATCCCCACCACCTCCACACTCCCATGCCATATTTGAGTAGCCAAGTTTGATGCAGGAATGTTCTGTGGTGGTGAGGGGAAGAAATAACCTCCCAGGCTGTCAAGTATCAGAGGGGTAGCCGTGTTAGTCTGGATCTGTAAAAGCAGCAAAAAGTCCCGTGGCACCTTATAGACTAATAGACGTATTGGAGCATGAGCTTTCGTGGGTGAATACCCACTTCGTTGGATGCATCCAATACATCTGTTAGTCTATAAGGTGCCACGGGACTCTTTGCTGCTCTCCCAGGCTGTGTGACCTCAGTTGAACCATGCTGTGGCAACCCCTTGTAGCCACTGTCTTCCCTTGCTGGTATGGCATCTCTGCTCTGAGTGGGTGTCACAGGGTTGCCAAGCATCATACATCTTGCAAGACACTCATGGACTTGCTTCGAGGCTGCCCTCATCCCAACTGCTATTGCATATGTATAACTAGGCTGCTGACAGACTGCAGCGGTTCCCCTGCAGTTTCTCCTCAAAGCTGCTATGGTGGATTTTACAGGATTTCCGTCTGAGGACTTGGAGCTAAAAGCTAAGCAGGGAAGAGGTGGAAGATGACTTGTTCAGATGGTGGGGTCAGAGTACAATGCAGCAGCTGTATGTAGGGCACAGATTAGGATGGAAAAATGGAATGGGAGCAAAGAGAAGAATGGGCAGCAGGACTGAAGAAGCAGAGGAAAAAATGGGAGAAGGATGGGAGGCATAGACAGTAAAATGGAGGAAGGTGGGGGTGGGGAGTCAAAGGAAAAGATGGATGGACACAGGATTGTGGATGGTACTCACACAGCAAAGTGTGAAAGATACTTACAGTGGGGCTACTTAGTGAGGATACATTTTCTATCTGTGATTTAATAGTAGGTTGACATTTTTCACTTTTTTTTCCCCAATTCCAATTTTCCCCAAGCATCTCGATGCGGTTTAGACAAAACTTTAGAACACTGTATATAACTTTCATTTACCTACTGACAACTATGTTGGCTGACTTCAAGGGGTCCAACTTCCTCTTGTGTGCACCCAAGTGTGGGCCTGAGTCATAACCCATTGAACTCTATGGAAGAGCATTCCATTGACTTCAACACGCTTTGGCTTGATGCCTAAGAGCACTGGGAAATGAAGGAGCTCTCTCTCTCTCTCTCTGGAGCACATGCAAAAGATCACTTGCTTTACTCACAGCTGTGAGTAAAATTACTTGACATACACCTGAAAACTAGGCAACTATGGATCCACATAACATTGGAGTCTCATGCCAGGCCGCGCTATTCCCTGGCCTGCTCCTGCTCCCGCTCCTGAACCTCACTGTGTAAGAAACTTCACGACAGCTAGCTCCAGAATACCAGGCGGGTGGAGCCCCTGCAGAATAATCCAAATTATTTTCCCCTCCATAAGTCTATCCACACTATCCCGGCGCAGGCTGGTCGCTGCTTCCCACAGCTCCCATTGGCCGGGTACAGCGAACTGCGGCCACTGGGAGCTGCGGGTGGCCATGCCTGCAGACAGTCTGTCTCGTGGCCTGCCAGTGGATTACCCTGATGGGCCACGTGCAGCCCATGGGCTGCAGGTTGCCCACCACTGCTCTACAGTGTACTAATTTCTTGTGCACTAACTTGCCATGCGCACACTGCTACAATGCAGTGAAAGTCCTGGAGTGCATTTTTAAGCATGGCTTAATGTACTTCGCTATAGCAGAGTCCACACAGTAAGCTAGTGCCTGGCAAGCTGGCACACTGTAGATTCAGGCCTGGTCTACACTACGCGTTTAAATCGGTTTTAGGGGCGTTAAACCGATTTAACGCCACACCCGTCCACACTAAGAGGCCCTTTATATCGATATAAAGGGCTCTTTAAACCGGTTTCTGTACTCCTCCCTAACGAGAGGAGTAGCGCTAATATCGGTATTACCATATTGGATTAGGGTTAGTGTGGCCGCAAATCGACGGTATTGGCCTCCGGGCGGTATCCCACAGTGCAACACTGACCACTCTGGACAGCAATCTGAACTCAGATGCAGTGGCCAGGTAGACAGGAAAAGCCCCACGAACTTTTGAATATCATTTCCTGTTTGCCCAGCATGGAGCTCCGATCAGCACGGGCGGCAATGCAGTCCAAAATCAAAATCGAAAAAGAGCTCCAGCATGGACCGTACGGATGTGATCGCTGTATGGGCAGGCAAATCTGTTCTATCAGAGCTCCGTTACAGAAGACGAAATTCCAAGGCATTTTTAAAAAATCTCTAGACAGAGGCCACAGCAGGGACTCAGCACACTGCTGCGTGACAAACGTAACGGAAAGCCAAAGAATCAAATGGACGCTCATGGAGGGAGGGAGGGGGGACTGAGGACTCAAGCTATCCCACAGTTCCTGCAGGCTCCGAAAAGCATTTGCATTCTTGGCTGAGCCCCCAATGCCTGTAGTGTCAAAAACATTTTCCGCGGTGGTTCAGGGCATAGCTCGTCAATTTACCCCACCCACCCACCCCCAGAAGTAAAAGGGAAAAAAAATCCTCTCTTGACTCTTTTAAATGTCACCCTATGTTTACTGAATGCTGCTGATAGACGCGATGCTGCAGCAGTGAACTGCAGCATCCTCGCCCCCCTCCTCGGTGGCTGATGGTACAATATGGCTGATATCCATCGTCATCATCAGCCTTGTGGCAGATGGTGCAGTGCAGTAGGACTGATATCCGTCCTCATCATCAGCCCGTGAGTGCTCCTGGCTGGCCTCCGGTGAGGTCGGCCAGAGGCGCCTGGGTAAAAAACTCCTGATCATTCCCAGTAGATGGTACAGAACGGCTGGTAACCATCTTCATCATAGCAACAGGGGGCTGAGCTCCATCAGCCCCTGCCCTTCATGTATAAAGAAAAGATTCTGTTCTGCCTGGACTATCATAGCAGCAGGATGCTGGGCTCCTCTCCCCCACACTGCTTAATGTCCTGTCTGGACTATCATAGCAGCTGGAGGCTGCCTTCCCCTCATTTTATCTCAGTAACAAGTCACTGTTTCTTATTCCTGCATTCTTTATTACTTCATCACACAAATGGGGGGACACTGCAACGGTAGCCCAGGAAGGCTGGGGGAGGAGGGAATCAACAGGTGGGGTTGTTGCAGGGGCACACCCTGTGAATGGCATGCAGCTCATCATTTCTGTGGGATCTGACACGGAGCGGCTATGCTCTCTGGTTCTCTGATACACTGGTTCTCTAGTACACTTGCCCCATATTCTAGGCAGGACTGATTCTATTTTTAGGTACCATAAAGGAGGGATTGACTCGGGGACTCATTCCCATTTTTGTCTTTTGCGCCCCCGGCCGATCTCAGCCAGGGGCACCTATGATAGCAGCAGATGGTACAGCACAGAAGGACTGGTAACCGTCATCTCATTGCCAATTTACAATGGCATGGTAGATGGTACAGAACGGCTGATAACCATCTCTGCTATCATGCAAAAGCAAATGAATGCTGCTTTGTAGCGCTGCTGAATCGCCTCTGTCAGCGGCATCTAGTACACATACGGTGACAGTGACAAAAGGCAAAACAGGCTCCGTGGTTGCCATGCTAATGGCGTCTGCCAGGGCAATCCAGGGAAAAAGGGTGCGAAATGATTGTCTGCCGTTGCTTTCCCAGAGGAAGGAGTGACTGACGACATTTACCCAGAACCACCCGCGACAATGATTTTTGCCCCATCAGGCACTGGGATCTCAACCCAGAATTCCAAGGGGCGGGGGAAACTGCGGGAACTATGGGATAGCTACTGAATAGCTACCTACAGTGCAACGCTCCAGAAATCGATGCTAGCCTCGGACCGTGGACGCACACCACCGAATTAATGTGCTTAGTGTGGCCACATGTACTCGATTTTATACAATCTGTTTTACTAAACCGGTTTATGTAAAATCGGAATAATTCTGTAGTGTAGACGTACCCTCACACCCTGGCTTGCTCCACATTTGTTGCACACTTATTTACCATGCAGACAAGCCCTATGAGAACAACACTGGAAGCATCACATTCATTTTGTGATGATGTCATGTCCCTTTTGGCAAATACTTATAAAAAGACTTCAGTCCTACCCAATTTATCAATGAAGGTTAAAAGTTCACCTTGCCCTGCGAGAAGACACTAGCAGGAAGTTCCACTTTTCCATCTCTCCTATACATAACTATTTTTATCCATTTAATCTAATTTTTAAACCAAAATACACACTGAAATATATTGAATTTGTCCTTTTAAAAAAACCTATAACTTTCAGTTCAGATGTAATTGAAATTTTGACATATGTCATATATCTCTCTGCTTATTTTTGATAGATATTTTTATTTTCATTTTAAGCTTTTCTTAGCCATAAGTAACTGTTCTTATCACTGAACAGAGTGAAATTCTGAAGCTGTGGAAGATTTTAATCAAAATAGAAGTATGATGAAGCCAGAAATGACATTGGTACAGCTGCATCTTTTTACTTTTTGTATTCAGCCAAACATTACATAACTTACGACAAGTAGCCAGAAATTGTATTAGATGTTAATTTTCAAAGAAATCAACTGTATAAAAGCAAATCTTCTCTGATTTATTCTTGGCATGTGAATGATTATGGGATGCAAAGATTACTCAGTACTTTTATCCTTTCCAAAGTTTCTTCCTTGACATAGTTCATAACCTCTTGAAACAGTCAAGAAAAAAAAAGTTTAGCTTTTATTCTCTTCTGTGAATCTCCTGTACCATTTCCCTGAGTTTCATCATTGCTCACTGTTGACTAGTCAGTTCCCACACTTGGGCAAACATGCCTCTGCAGTAAGGTTGGTTTACATATCATATTCCATGGTGTCTCAGTACTCCACAGAAACCAAAGAATAAGGCTGATGTACGTGTCTTAATGATGACGGTAAACTTTTTTGCTACCTTTCTGACTAGATAATTGAAGAGTAAAACAAAAAAACCAAACCAAACCAAAAAAAACCCCACTCTCCTGCAAGGGATTTTTTGACTCCTGATTCTTATTTATCCCACAGAACTCTCTCTGCCCATGATGTTGTATGGGTTTTTTCTTTGAAAGCAGGAATTCAATAATCTATTTCTGAAAATGTATGTTTTCAAAGGATTCCCTGAGAGCAGACAGATGACCTTCAGAGATGCTATCACAGCTTTTCCTCTGCTAACTTTGCATGTGGATCGTTTGATCAGCTTCTTTGGTCTACTGGAAGTTTTTCAGAAATTACAGTGTTGCATAAACCCCGATGATCTGGATGGTGAATGGAGTAGAATCAGCAGATATCTGTGTAGCCTGTCATTATTTTCAGCAGGAATACTAGAAATGGAAATTGGAAACGGGTTCATAAACTCTGCACTTGTGCAGAGGACTGGGATTGAGTCTCTCTCCAATGTGTTATTGGTGTCAGGATTCTAACACAGACAGTCAGGACCATGGGTCAGAGCAGGGGCAAACCTGAGCTAGGGAGTAGAGGAGAAGTGTGTAGTCAGATTCCAAGCCAAGGTCGATACTCAGAATCAGAGTCTGAGTTAGGTTTCAGGGTCCAGTCAGGAGACGAAGTCCAAATCAAGCTGAGGTCAAAGCCAGAAGTTCAGGAGCAAGGCGTGGTCATGGCAGCTACAGGAAATCTGCACTGTTGCCTGGACACCTCCTGCAATACCCCTTTTGCTTCCTGCCCTCTATAAACCTATTGAGACCCATGGGTTTGCTGCCTGTCAGACCCCTTGAGACAAGGACTTCCCATGGTCTGTGTTCACAGCAGGTCTTGGACACTGGCTCTGGCTGGTTACAGCTGCTGCTATGTGGCAGTGTAGAGATGCTGGCAGCTCTGCAGGCCTAGATTCTAGATCTTCAGGGCCTTATGTTTGCATGGCAACCTGAAGAATAAATCTGATGATCTGTGATTGTGACAGTTGGTACCTATAACCTACTGTGGAATTCCTTAACAGTAACACAACAGAAGGAAAAGAAGTTTGCTCCCAGACAAAACATTCTGCATCAAGAAATTATGGTAGGGTGGCAAGCTCCATTTCTTCCTCAGAAAAATCTTTGGTTTTTATGTTCAAACTTATCATTCACTCTGACATGCTCCCTGCTAGTTCTGTCAAGAGAAAAAAGTTATGTTTTCCAAGAGTACCTGTTGTGGCAAAGTACCTTCTTCTCCTCAGCAGGCTCAGTCCTTTTTAGCCTTGGAGAGACAGGCTTGGGCAAAGCAAATCCTTCTAGGTAGCACAGGGTCTGGATAATCCTTCCCTCAGTCAGTCCCTTGTGCTGGTTTTCTCCCCTTCTGGGGACAGAGTGCAGCCTTCCTTGCTGGAAGGGTTCAGAGCCTTGCTGCACCTAACTTGCTGGCAGCTTCCCTGCTTCTCTCATTCCCCCCACCCCCTTCCACGCCGAGGAGGGTTTAAAAAGGTCTCCAGCAGTTTGAGCCAGCTGAACCTAATTAGTTTCCTGGTAACTCCCTTTCCAGCTGAACCTTACTTCCCCATGGCCATCTCTCCTCAGTGGATTGGGAGAAGCCTTTTAAGCCGCTGGGACTAATTACTACTCCTCCCTTTGTAGCCATTTGTCCTGGGTTTGCCACACTGTACATGGTGGGTGTGTCCAGTATCCACAGCTCTCCAGGTTGCAAGATGTTCTGTTCTGAATACAGTCTGACAGAGTCCGACACCCCATTTACTTTTGTTGAGGAAAGGCTCAATCTGATTTTGAAGCATCTGTTCTGGCTATTTATTCATGCCACTGCTGCCCAGTTGTCATAGCAGGCAAAGATATATCAATTTAGATTATCAATCGCAGGCCAGAAAAGGCTAATTCAACAGCCAAAATTTGGACAATGTTGGAGCAACTTGTATTCATGTGTTCAAGATCATGTCCAGATGTGGGAACTCCGGGATGGGAATCCAGTAGGGACAAATGAAATCCATTTGTACAAGAGATAAGATGAAGTCATCCCTTCTGGTTGTTAAACAGTACAAACTGAGCTCGTTGAGTCTCTCACTACCAGGCGTGTTTTCCAATCCTTTAATCATTCTTTTGGCAATTCTCTGAAATCTCTTCACTTTTTCAATATCCTAGTTAGACACCAGGACTGCACACATAATTCCAGTAGCATCAATTCCAAATACAGAGGTAGTATATCCTTCCTACTTCTAATCGATAGCCTTCTTGTCCAACAATTGCATAAGTCCTTTTAGCCACAGCATTGCCCTGGGAGCTCATGGTCAGCTGATTATCCGCCATTATCTCCATGACTGATCAGATGGTCTGCACTGTATTGTGGGAGATACAGTTCTCCAGGAAGGCAGGCTCATAGGAGACAAGGGCCCAAATTATAACTCTCATAAGGCAATCCATTAGGGAAACAGTTTAATGTTGTTCTGACTTGGAAGGAAGCCTTTTGGGTCAATTCAGCAAAACTAAATTAAATGGAACATTTTGATTTCAGGAATGTAAAAATGTATTGCTTCAACTGAAAATGTCTAAAGGTAGTGTTTTGACATTTCCAGATAGAATTTTTCTGAATTAACAATCTGAACATTTTCAAAATTCACCTTTTCCTTCTGTTTCAAGACAAAACAAATGTTGAAATGCTGGAATTCCCTGTGGGATGGAAATTCCAAATTTCACTCAGCTCATAGCAACAAGTATATATGTTGTTGGTTGAGGCTTTATTCTATTTACACCTAAGAAATATAATCAAGCCATGATCCTGGCACCTAAGCAACCAGTAATTTTTATTTTTGTGATCAATTCTTTATGTGTCAAGATTAGGTATAATATAAAATTCAGCTCTAGAGGTATAATACACAATTCTAATAGACTTCCCTCAGAAAGTGTACTGATTACAAGCAGTATTAAAAGGGACACAGTCATCCTAATTCCTACAGACGCTATCAGTCTTAGCTCCACATAGAGACAATAGGCTCTGTTAGAAGACAGGAATCTCAGTGTGTCATTGTTTATAACAGCTGTTAGTTACTTTCCAAGTGAACAGTGAGTGTGCTTTGTCCCATTACAAAAAAAAGGGGAGGTAAATACTTAACTACCCAAAATTGGTTGTGCCTTGAAGTGAAGTCAGTATTGTAATAGCCTACAGTAGTATACTGACTACAGGATCTTCTCCTCCATTCCTTTCTCTAAAAACATTTAATATGAGGTATTTTTAAAAGAGAAAAATACAGTAGGAAACTTGAGAAGGGATAGTAAACAGAAGTTATATGGGGTATTTTCTACAACTGCAATTACTTTAAAAGAAAATTTCAAAGAACTATATTAAAATAAACCAAAAACAGCAATTTAATTGCTTACGTTTTATAGCTTACATTTTACTATAAATGGAGCAGCAACTATGTTCTTGAAAAGTGACATCGTTTGTGAGACTAGCAATGTGGTTTCTACTACCAGGTAGTTAAAAAATGCTGAATTGGAGTTTACATTTGATAATTAGTTTACAGTGAGTGGTTCTGCTCACTTTGCTAATGCTCAATGCTGGGCTGTGAGCAAAATGGTTAAATGCAGAGTTGTGTTTTTTTGTCAATGACAGTAAATCTATTCCTCTTCTGCTTAAATACTGGTTTGAGAAATCAGAATTATTTTATTTTAAAAATGCGTAACATTAAAAAAATTAAACCGTTGAGTCCTTTTTCTGACTATTAAACTAGTATTGTAGCTGGCTTAAAGATGGATCTCTTAGCAGTGGGGTTTCATATTGCCAGTCTGACTTTTCATCAACATGACTACATCCTTCAGAAGGTTCAGAAATGTCAAATGCAACTAACACCCCCTGATTTCAATTAGAATTTGCAGCTTATTGAATGCTCGAAATTGCTTTCAGGATGTTGGCTGATTAAACTAGATTGTAGCCTTCTTTTAGAAATATAGCTCTTCCACATAATTCATTTAGAAGCACCAAGGTCTCTGCGGGAAAACCAAGCAGCTTTAGAAAGCATACCTAATCACCTGACTATGTCTGTTCTATACATTCTAGTCAACTCTGTGACAGCAATGGCTTGACGCATACCCAACTCAATAGACCCCCATTACTCTTTAGGAAAAAAAGTATTGTCTATAAAAACTATCAGTGCCCCTTTTTCCCCCCTTTAAACTTGAGGACGTAGGAGAATGCAAAATAATTCCCACCTTGGGCACCTCTACATAACTTTAGTCAGGCCAGCCCTGCTTTGTATTATGCATCAGAGCAGAAAATAATTGTTTCCAAAATGGGCTTATTTGAAAAAAAGAAAAAAAACAACTATACTGTAAGTGATTCACCAAATCCAGCAATGAAACCAATGTGTTTCTTTCACCCTGAACCTTTACCCAACCTCAACTCTCTTTCATGGTTAGACAGACCCTTCCCCTTGAAAACGACACCTATCTCCTATTATTACAGCTACAGGTTCTTCAGTTTTAAGATGTAGAACTTGCTGCTTTAAGTTTGATGCTGTTCTTGGAATTTACCCTGCAGTGCATCCCAGAGGGGCCAACACATCACTGAGCTTACAACATCCCTTCTTCCTTGTGAAGTCTCAAATGAAGGGAGAAGTCCTTTGGATAAGTTCCCTGGGCTTCACAATAGCAATTTTAGTCGCAATAATACTCTTGGTACCAACACTTAGTTTACCATGAATAAACAGACACACAGAAAAGCTTGCAATGCAGTCTTTTAAATTCTGTGCACGTTATAATGGGGGATACACAAATCATGATACATAAATGCAGGTATTCTGACTGTGCCAGTTAAGTTTGGAAAGCCTTTAAAGAGTCTCACTTCCTTTTAACAAGGAACTAAAAGGAAGTGAGACTCTTTAAAGGCTTTCCAAACTTAACTGGAATGAGCTACATTAATTGAAATACAGCATTACACTAATTAGTACTTCACACCTGCACTGTGATGTCATCTAATAGCATGAAACCAGCTCTACAAATAAATAGCCACCAATTTAACCAGCAAAATGTCGCTGAGGAAAAACTTTAGGTATAAAAAATAGAATGAAAACATGGCCCCAACAGCTCAAAATGTAACTGAGTCAATGAGGTCTGCTGATTGAGTGTATTTGAGGTAATATAAATAGCAGTAAAACACTTGGATTGCATTAGGATTCAATGTGGAAAAGGCACTGATACTTATAATTAATAGAAATCAATTTTTATGGGCTATCACCCTTTGTTTCATCTTAAAATCTATTATGCAGGGGAATAAGATTTAAAGTATATACGATTTTAGTGCTTGTAAAACAAGCAGAGAACGGTTATAATAGTCAATGTAAAAAAAAGTCAGTGCAATCCATGTTCATTTAAACTTAAAAAAGCAAAGACATTTAGCATTAAGATTCTCAAAATAACATGAACTTCCATGTGTCACAATCACGAAACACTGCACAATGCACCATACTATTAAGCACATTTTATGTATTTAATAAATATATTTAAATTATGGGAACTGCTCATATGTCAATTAAATAGCGCTTGAATCTGTTAGGTCTCTGAATATTACTCCTCACAATACCTTTGTGAGGGAAGTAATATTAACAATTTATATATGTCGAAGAAAAACTCAGTTCTCACTTTTTGTTTGGATGCAGCAAAATCAAATACTTTATTATTTCTCCAGTAATTACCATGGAGGGAGAGAGTGCCATAGGACACAGGGTCCTGGACAGGTCTCTCCACTGGTAAAACAATCACAGCAAGCCTTTATACCTTTTACAGACAATTTCTAGCAATAATACAGACAGTAAAAAACAACAACTACATTTTGTTTATACATAGCAAAAAGGCTTATCTTATTTGTCTCAATCCTAAGAAAAGCAAGCCTGCATTTTGGTTAGTGATTGCAAGGTCATAATAACTTTGTACACAGTTCTTGTCCTGTCGCCTCGCACTATCTTTGCTCCTACAAATCTTACGTCATTAAGGTTACAGTATGGCCTGACTCTTGCTAACTAACATTCATTAAGATCTCTTCAAATCCTTGTTAATTATTTACTGGCTTCCACATATATGAACAAAGGAAACAGCTGCAGCAGAGAAGTTTAAGTGATTTGCCCGAGGTCACATAGTGAATCATCAGCATAGTTGGTCCCCAGACTCTTAAACTTGTGCTCTGATCTCTACATTACATTTGCTTTCTAAGTAGAACTTGCCAAGCCTCATGATTTCTGGTTCATAAGAAATTTCAATTTTTTAAATTTTGGGTTCATTTTGACTGAGAGAAACCAATTTTTTTGAAACTTTTCACAAAGTGGTAATTCTGAACTTTTGGTTTCAGAAGCACCAACACATGATGTTTCTGAAACAAAATATGCTTCTGAGGACCAGGCTGCTGAGTGAAACTTAAACTCTTGCTGCTCTCTGGGCTACATGCTGCAGACCTGGGAGCTGTATCCCAGCTCAAACTGGAGTTCTCAGTACTACCAGTGGGGGGCATGGATCAGTGTTCACATCGCACTCCCTGTTGGCACCTGGCTCTGGATGGGGAAGCGAATGATCCAACCAGCAGAACAAATTTGGTGATGAATCCTGGTCAGATGCCACCTGAGGCATGTTGCGCATACACTAAGAAGAAGTAGTGCTAGTCTCCCTAATAAAATATATGGAGATATACCTATCTCAGAACTGGAAGGAATCCTGAAAGGTCACTGAGTTGAGTCCCGCCCTCTGCCCTCACTAGCAGGACCAAGTACAGTTTTTTTTCCTTTCTTCCCCCTGATCCCTAAATAGCCCCCTCAAGGATTGAACTCACAACCCTGGGTTTAGCAGGCCAGTGCTCAAACCACTGAGGTACCCTCCCCCCAGGTGGATGGGGGAGCCTAGACCTAAAAGCACCAGCTGCAGCTCAGTTTTTGATAACTTCCAGGCTCCTTGTGATAAGCTGATAAGAACATAAGAACAGCCGTACAGGGTCAGACCAAAGGTCCATCTAGCCCAGTATCCTGTCTACCGACAGTGGCCAATGCCAGGTGCCCCAGAGGGAGTGAACCCAACAGGCAATGATCTAGTGATCTCTCTCCTGCCATCCATCTCCATCCTCTGACAAACAGAGGCTGGGGACACCATTCTTACCCATCCTAGCTAATAGCCATTTATGGACTTAACCACCATGAATTTATCCAGTTCTCTTTTAAACGCTGTTATAGTCCTAGCCTTCACAACCTCCTCAGGTAAGGAGTTCCACAAGTTGACTGTGCGCTTCGTGAAGAAGAACTTCCTTTTATTTGTTTTAAACCTGCTGCCTATTAATTTCATGTGGTGACCCCTAGTTCTTGTATTATGGGAATAAGTAAATAACTTTTCCTTATCCACTTTCTCCACATCACTCATGATTTTATATACTTCTATCATATCCCCCCTTAGTCTCCTCTTTTCCAAGCTGAAAAGCTGATGGAAATTGAGCTTCTATTTTGTTAGTCTCTAAGGTACCACAAGTACTCCTGTTCTTTTTATTAGAACTGAGGCTCCCAATCTGCATGGTGAGGCTGCTAAGGAGCTGCGGACCATGGAAACGCCATGTGGACTGCCCAGGACCAAGAACCCCAGGTTTCCAGGGTCTGTGGCTCTATAGCAGTCCTGCCATGTCAGGGCTTCCTGCTGTGAAACCAGGAGTCTGGAAACCATGAGAGCTTCCAGGCTCCTGGCCGCAGAGTTGAAAGTCAGGAAGCCCTGCCTCAGGCCAGGGGTCTTAGAGTCTAGGCTAGGCTAGTGGCTCTACAGAAGCCTGGGGTCCCTAGCAGCGGACCAGATAAGCTGACCAGAAACTATGTAGGTTTCTGACAGAATAATGGACTTGCTTGCAGTCATGGACCTCTCAATTTTATTACCAGTTTTGCAACTGACTTACTGTGAAACCTTGGTGCAGTCGCAGCCTCAGTTTTCCCACTTGTAAAATTTGTGTAATAGTAAATCCTCCTCAACTGGATAACATTACATAAGTCTAAAGTACTACCATTAATTCATTTCCATTACCTAGAATTACTTTTTGAGCATTACAATAGGTTGGGCAAATCAAGGTTCCACACATGGAGAGCAGGCATCATCTTCTAAATTAATCAAAATTGTTTTAATAATAAACTAAGCAGTGTTAGATGCTTACGCCTAGACTACTACAGAGTAAATTTCATTCCTCATTCCAGAAATTAGAATTTAGGAGAGTTTTTAAAGTTTAACATATCTCCAACATTTGCAGTCATGATACCCTAAATGGGTTAGTGCTCTCTAGAAGAAACACCTTCAGTTTCTCCCCCTCCCCACAAGACAGTAATATAACAAGTGACTATGACTGTATTAGAGGATTTTATAAATGTTGCTAACATAAACCTCTCTGTCCAATTAATGATTTCTGTTGCAGGAGTTGACAACTCTGAAAGATGACCTTTTAATATTAACATATTGATTTGAATGCTTCTGATCTAATTGTAACTCTAAATCTCTCCTCCATATTTCTCTAAGACTATCTTAATTCTAGCCTATCCATCATGTTAAAATCCTATCTACTATATACCATAATTTCCAAGCAGTATATATACTGTACATTTTAACAGTGACAATGCCTTAGTTACACTTGTCATTAAAACATCTTTTTCTATTTGAAGCACCGCACATTCACCATTATGCCTAAACTGATTTTTTCCTCAAACTGATAATGATGTGACTCTTCAGAAGAAGGAAAATATTGCTTAAACATATATTTATTGTTTCAAATCCAACGAGACCAAAATGCCATCAGCAATTATTTCTAATGAGGAAGGATTTCAGATTGGTTTCTTTTTAAGTGTATAAGGTTTTAGCATAAATATTTGAAACACTGATAACCATATATCATATGCATGAGTTACTGTGGAGAGAATGGAAAAATTATTATTGTAGCAGTCCTAAACCCTGAAGGCATGGTGAGAGGTAGCAGAAGAAGCAGTCTTTTCCCTAAATGCACCCAGACAGGTTCAACACTAGAAGCCTTATCAAACCAAAATAGGACTTGTCTAATCATAACGGGTTTATGACAGAACAGTAAATTGGGGAATCTAAATTCTCTTTTGTAACTAAATGATACAAATTTTAATGAGAATTTGAATTATTTATTATCTCCCCCATAAAAATGTTTTGAATTGTTGGTTAATCCTATTAGTAGTATGATGGAATATCAAGGGAAGAGAATTAAAGTGGCAGAATAATGTGGATATGATGTTCATTTTAATTGAATTAATCCTTCCTTACAGTGAACAATTTAAATGACTCCATTTGTCAAAAGTTAGAATTATGGTATTATTGGGTTTAGAATAAGTTTAATATCTTATGGGCACAGTGAAATTATATTATATATAATATAAATAAATGTTTTGGTGAATATTTAGGCCCTGATACACCAAAGCAATTAAGTACATTCTTAACTTTAAGCATGTGATTAATCCCATTCCTATGCAGCAGAGCATTGAACGCACATATGTAATCTACATCATAAGATTCCAGGATAGTCACTCTGAAGCCTAGAATGTCCGTTGAGTCAATGTGAAGCAGTGGAAACATCTACAGCAGTGGTTCTCAACCTGCAGCCCATGGGCCGCTTGCAGCCCAATCAGCACATAGCTGTGGCCCATGTGATCTCCTCAGGACCATACAGGCAGTATTTATATTGTGTTGATGTGTCCCATATAGCACATAGAGATCTGCGGCCCACAACGTAAATGGATTGAGAACCAATGATCTACAAGTATAACTGAGGTCTCTCTTTGTTCAGACTATCACCAGGTTCAGTCTTCACTGGGTTTCACACTCTGTTACCATCCAATTTTTAAATTCTCAGCCATTTTAGCTTTACAAATTACACCCATGCAGTGTGCAGCTACAGTAAGGTATGTATGTAGTCCATGTGAAGAGCCCAAGATAATTATGATATGAGAGGGTAATTCAACCAAATCACCACCCTTACACTTCAGCTAATTTGCATCCAACAATTACATTGGTTGTCTGAAGGAGACTGAACAGATAATGGATTACTTGGCCCATCTGCCACAGTTCTTCAAAACTACCCATACAACACCACAACAAGCACCAACACTAACCCCAAACACACACAGCCCCTCACTGTCACATACTTCCTCATTTGCACCCACACCAATCAGCATTAATCTTCCAGGATTGCCATTGTGTGTGACTCTGAAGTTTACAATGTCTCTGACTCAGTGTGAAGCAATTGAAACAGCTACAAGTACGGTTGAGAGCGCTTTTGGTTTAAAATATCAGCAAGTTCAATCACTGAGCCCTGTGAGAACCAGATGGAATGTTGGAGGCCAAAGGTTCTGTGGCGGTTGGAATATGACAGTTGATCAGAGGAGGTGGGGGTAACCGCTATGGGGAGGGGGGGTAATAGAGCTGGTTGTGCCTACAGCCAGGGGGCAGCTCTGTGCAAAGGCTTTGGGAACATGGCTCACTACAACGTGGAGTACGCAAACAACAGCCCATATGCAGAGGTGACACTAGGGAGGGGCAGGAATGGTCATATGCCCCTCCCCAGATGCCCGGGGGGGGACACATTCCAGAGGGGGCAGGGAGTTACAGCTGTGCTCAGGTACCTGCCACAGGGCAGAAGGAGAGTATCTTGCCTGTGCTCTGCGGCTGCTTGCCCTGCCCGAGCTCAGGGGAGGGAAAAAGAGAGGGCTGCTGGGGACACTGGGAATGATTGTGAGGCTCATGAGGGGTAAATGGGGGGCAGCATAGGCCAGGGCTGGGAGTCTGGTGGAGTGTGGTGGCCATAGCAAGGAAACAGCCATGTGACCTGGATGAATGGGCGAGTGTCTTTTTTTTTTTAAAGATTGAAACAAAGAGAAGCACTGAGCACCTCTCTGGCTTGTAGGAAAAGCGTGGGGTAGACTCTGTGTATGTAGTGGTAGCCCAGGGGTGAATGCTCACTCACTCCATTGCCCTCTCAGAATCCCAGGTCAGAATTAAAATACCCTGGCTTTCCTCCCTCACATGACGAATCACTTAGGATTAATTATGGTAGGACCACAATTCCCAGGGTTTTTCTGTTCATGCCATCATGTCTGCAGACAAGTGAACTTCCCCTTGCTAAGGCCCCTACTATTGGGGCTGACAAGAGCAGCTCAAGGCCATGGGCCAGCTGAGGTCTCTGGGCTGGGGTGTAACTGCTTGAGCTCTCTGGTTGGATGCTCAAGTGGTTTGAACTGGGACTTAATAACATGCCCAGTGCCCCTTCCTTGTTTCCTTGTCCCTCTTCTGAATGGGCAGGTCTCAAGCGGGAGAATAGGCAGTGTTTAAAAACGTATTTGCTAACATGCTTGAACTATCATGTTTTTCAATACAATATATTTCCTAGTCTAGACAGGGTGGGTCAATGTCATAGCCACACATTCCATTCTTCCCACAGATATAGGCTTTAAAGAGGGAAATTGCTCCATTGCATAGTAAGCAGGGCTGTGAATGTGTTTTCCAGCAATGGTTCTTTTGGTTTTCATTATTCACCCTCTCTCATAGCCTTGAGACAGAATCAGTTGCAGACTGTAGGCTCCTCTGAGAGCCACAAACCCCTCTCCTGTTTTGCTGGGAGTGTGATTTGTGCCCTTAGCAGCACATTCTGAGGTGGCGCCTCATTTCCCATGTAAAGTCTTTTGATTGATAAGTTTGGACAGGTCAGGTGGTTTGTTTGCATTAGCACTCTGGTTTCTGTAGGTCTACAGTGTATGCACCCTATTCCCATAGTGGCATTTTGGTGGTCTTGCTATGTAACAAGAGAGCCACTTCCAGCTCACGTTGGAAATACAGAAAGTAGCATTGATGGCAATGTTTTCACTGCAAAGAGTTTGCCAAGGAAGGATAAGGACAAAATGTTGTTAGCTGCTCTCTCCTACCAGGTGCAAAGTACACAACAGGTGTGCACCAATCCTGAGGGTCACCTTACTGCACCCATCCCTGCAGTGGCTGAGTGTTACATGGATACATACCTCAATATTATTTCTGTTACAATACATCAATACCTAATAGGAGCTTATAAATTACAAGCTCTGAAAATACTGTATACAGAGTGAGGTGTTAGAAGGTATGCTGTATTGTATACGGTGGTGAGTTGGAAGGTATGACATATTGCGTACAGTGGGGTATTGAAAGATATGGCATACTGTTGCACTTTGAAAGGCTAGGGGTATAATTAATCTGTTGTAATTCCACTGACTCCAGTGAAATTACACCGGGGTAAAATTGGCCTATTAGATTTAATTATTTTCTGTACTACTGCAAAAATATCTTACGGCTTGCATTGTTCCAGAAATCCTCAGCAATCATACAGTTAGTTATTGTTTGTTCCCTGCATTTTAGTGTAACAAAAACTAATGAAAAGAAGAATTTAAGGCTTAAGCCATAAAGCAAGCAGGTCAAATGTATAATTGAAGTGACTGAGCAATGCAATAGGTGTCCAAAAGCTGGGCTGCTAAGGATAACTTGGTGTCTGGAGATATGCAGTAGATCTCCTCTGCTCCCAAAGCCAAACAGAAAGTATCAGGTCAGTGGTGATAGAGGAGGTACACCTGGTCTAAGATGATCACACCATTATCTGTTCCTGGTATTACAGACCTAAGGAACAGCTCTCTGCTTATGCAGCACAGAGTGAACTTGCAACAGCCAAAGGACTCCCCCAAGTGGCAGTGATGGTTCTGCTGCCTTCTGCATCTGCCATCTATGGTGCTGGAACTCACTGTGTGGCATAAGGGAAAGCAAAGGCTTCTCGGAGGCAAGGAGGAGACAGAGCATTTGAGGGAAGAGGAGGGGGCCGAGCTAGGCTCTGATATACCCAGTTCTCAGCTGGCTTAAGGTCCTTGGGGGATCTTTCCACTTGGGCACAGTGGAGAATTAAGCCCAAATCTCTGAAATAGACCATAGTACTGTATTTCTGAAATAAGCATCTTGGCCTGGTATCCCCATTTATATAGCTGTTGTTACAGGAAAATGGTCTCTTACATTTTAGCCCAATAAGTTATACAGAAGTAAAGATGGATCAGTCGTCTCTTTGGTTTGATGGGAATATAGCAGGTCCAGGACATAAAATTCTCATTCACTTTATCAGGGTTCAAAGCCAGCTAGATAGTGCACAAAAATGTGTCATTTATTTGCTATCTGAGCAAGACCTTGGTAATTTGCTTCTAAGTCCCCATTCTATTGTCCAATTTGCTGGGCGCAGACAAACTCTGCCTAGCAGTGTACTTCACTACCTGCTTGCACATTGCGAGACAGTGCATTTCTCTTGGCAGCCATCTTCCGTTGAATTTCTCTAAACCACAAAGTGCAGGTAGAATGACTGTATCTCTGAGCAGCTGCAGGAATTTTTCTGGGAAATGCAAACTTGTTGGAGGGCTAAGCTGTTGCTATTATTCAGAGCTTTCGCCCCAATGGCAATGCTTCCATTCTGTGCTGTGTAATGGTCTGCTTGCATCTTTGCCACTAGAATCAGGAAAATTCCTTGACACTGCCTATGAAATTAATAAGCATCTAGTGTGCGAATATAAATCATTTGTTATCTTAGTGCTTGGGAATGTGAACGAGGGATATGACTTCACTCCAAACAGTGTTTTTTATTAAAATAAAGATGGATTATTTTTCTATCTAAACTTCACTTGGTTTGGCTGTAATTATAAAGCTGGATGCAGTTGTGTTGGCATTGTGTTGGGGTTATATTTATTCACGAGACTGATTCTGGTACTTCATTCTAAGGTAACAGTGAGCACACCAAAGAAGTAAATGACAGAATGCATAAGAATTTCTGTGAACACTCTTTTTTTAAAAATCTGAAGTTCCTACCTAATTAATGACTGTAGAACACTATTACTGTAGAAGAAAAAGGGACTCTTCTTCTGGAAACAAGGCCTTTTCCTAGAAAACTCAAGAGCTCTTCGTTGGTACTGATATAAGGAAGATGGAGGCTCCTGTCTGGAAAATTATTTGTATCAGTTTTGGTTCCTCTTTTGTGACGGTGTATAGAGACCCAGAGGCTGAAGCATCACTGACAGGTCTTCAGAGATTGAGGCACTTCATCAGTTCTGGAATTTCATATGTCATGGCCTTCAAAAGGCAGGTCTTCAATAGTTTCCTGAACCTCTTTTGGGATACCTGATGACTGCAACCATGATGTTCGTCTCATAATCACCACAGTGGGCATAGACCTGGCTGCAGTGTGAGAGGCAACCAATGAGACTTGCAGAGCTATCTTCACCGCTAACTGGTCTTTTGAAGCCACCGCTCTCAGTCAGTCTCTGGTCTGCTAAGGAAGTCTCTCAGGGTATGTCTACACTGAAAGTAGATATCCGCAGCTGGACCATGACAGCGGACTTGGGTTCATGGAGCTTGGGCTCGGGGGCTGTTGAACTGCGGTGTAGACTTTGGGCTCAGGCTGCAGTCTGAGCTCTGGGACCCTCCCACCTTGCAGGGTCCTAGAGCACAGGCTTCAGCCTGAGTCTGAATATCTACACCACAATTAAACATCCCCTTAGACTGAACTCCACGATCCTGAATTGGGGTTTTAATTACAGTGTAGACATACCCTCAGACAGTTGTAAAACCTTGTCCCATAGCATAAATACTTGAGACATCACAGACAGAATAGTGTGGCATTTGAAATAGCCTTCAATAGGGCTCAAATATCCTGCTGGGCTTCTTTGGCTTGGCTCCTTTTGACTGGGAGAAAAAATGGTTGTACACTCTGAAGAATTGCCCACTTGTGGGGCGAAAATTAAATGGCACTCACCAGAGATTGTGTAGATCTTCAAAATGATTCCTGTTCTCCTTTCTTATAGGATTTGATCAGCATTAAAATAGTTAACAGTGTGAATATTTCAATCATCATCACTAGACATCTGAGTTAACACCGTACTGAGATGAGCAGAGGCATTTCAAACCTCAGTGCTATTTTTTAGCACTGAGAGATTTTAGGTAAACATCACTGCATCAGTTACACTCAGTTCATATTTTGAAGCTTTTTTTCACACCTTTAAGGGATATATATGTTGGGTGAGCTTCTGTATTGCGCCACAGAGGGAAGGAGGACTGTAGTGGTGTGACACAGAAGCCCATCTGTGGTTCACTACTTTGTCAGAAACTCTTCTCAGGCGTGACATATTCATTACACCTCACACATTGGTGTCATGATATTTATTTAAAAGGTGATATAATATATCATTTGAAATCTAACACCATCCTGATCATTAATGTCACTGTGAAATGTCTGTAATACCTCAGTAGGTGAAAATTATAGCTACTCTCTGATATTATGTCCTGGAGACTGTAGACAGACAAAGGTGACAAAACAGGTTTCTTCTATATAAAGGAGAGAGAGGAAAGAAAATATGGAGGCAGATGACCTGCCCAGGAAATATGGTTCTGACCTCCTGCCTCCAGGTCAGCTAGCAGCTAACCTTCCTGCAGCTTTGTAACGGGGAGGGCAGTATGATCCTAAGTGCATCCCAATGCCAGAGGGCAAGGGGCTCATTCATATCAGGTAATGAGTTTCATCTGGCCTGACCAATTCAGCGTACTCACTATGGTTAAAATCTGTATATAAAAGGTATGTAAGATATTGGAAAACTAACTCTCTGATCATTAATGTTCTTGCATGATATATGCACAGGGTGTGTACAAAATATTATGAATATGTGCTAGAATTATATTCTTAAAATGTGTTTGGCAAATAATGCATAAGCACAGTCTGCCTCAAAGGATTGTGTATTTGAACACGGTCTTCAATCAAGGTCTATTTTTACATATTAGGTAAAGAAACCTTATCAAGCCAACAAGCGGGGGAGGAGACAGCATGGTGTGTGTCCCAGCAGGCGAAAGAAGCTTTTATTTATTGACTCTTTTACTTTGCATGTTGCAAAAGTTTACTCATCTATAAAGACAAGAGGGGCTGAACCTCAAGTGATAAGCAATTGAATCAACTGACTATATGTCAATATTACTGTATTACAAAAGTGTATAGAGTGAAGTCTTTTCAGAAAGCTAATGCCACGCTGATGATTAACATCATTGTGAAATTTATGTATTTACACCATATGAGGAAATATGGATACTTCATGATACCATGCTTTAAAGTCTGGCCAAACAGGGAGAAACCGGTTTCCTCCTAGACAGGAGAGAAGGTGGGTATTTATTTGCCTGTCTTATATGTAAGTTAAGCATTATGGAATCAAAAGGATGGAAGCCTCATTTATATACAGGGGGAAAGGAAGGCCACAGGAAGAGAAAAACAGGTTGAGGTCATCCTGCCTTTTGAAACAAAGTAGTTGAACTTCTGAAGATATAAGCAGAGACAGAAGCCATCTGTGGCATCCATCACTAGATAGCCATAAGGGAACAGAACTTTTACAAGCTGAGAAAGATGGGTCCTTCTACCAAGGGGGGAGTTGAAGTTTCTGGAAAATGAATATAGGTGAGAAACCCACTTACACAAAGATTTTTCACCCAGGCAGACAGGAGAAGCCGGCATCTTGTACTTCTGTGGAAGGTCCTGACCAAGGGAAAATCAGACATGCTGGGAAGAAAAATTACTGCTGAAAGAAACCATCTTGAACAAAGCCTATATACCTTGCTAGATTTATTTTAGACCTTTTACATGCGTTTTCACTTTTATTTGCTTGTAACCATTTCTAACTTTTTATTTCTTTTACTTGGCATCAGATATGACCTCTTAATATTTTTTTTATTTTTATTATAAACCAAATCAGAGCTGTGTTTGCAGGGAAGGGTAGATTTACCCAGTTAAATTAATAAGCTCTAATGTACTTTTGTCTCTTTACAGGAACAAACGGATCTTAATATTTCTCTGAACTGTCCAGAAGAGGGCTAGACATTGCAGAACACATGGTTTTGGGAAAATCTGGGACTTGGAATGTGTTGGGGTCACCTTGCTGGTTGTTACCGAGGCTGGTGGAAGCCAGAGTGGGGCTGGAGACAGGCTGCTAGGCCAGAGGTGCTAATCCAGGGCTGTCTAGCACACAGACACTCGGGGTGTGACCCGCATGCTGTAATACTGACTATGAGCATCATAGGCAGAGAGCTCCAGTAGCAAAGCATTGTAAAGCCCCCAGGGTTACAGGGTAAGAGGTGACACAACCCCCCTCTGGTCTGGCTTTCACCCTAGACCCCGTGACAAATGGCTTTAATCTACATTTGTGCCCTTCCTATCCTGGGCTGCTCCGAGGGCAGTGAGGCCCCCAGCATATCTTTAGCCTTGGCGGCCTGTCTAATTTACAGCAGCCTCATGGGTTGCACTGCCTGGAACCTCCTCAGCACTGCATGCTCTGGTTCTACTGCCTCATGTCAAGGCTTGTGAAGGGGTCCTCAGAGGACAGTCTTATGGCTGTCCCCTGCAATGTCTGCGCTAGGGGAGTCCTCTCCTAGCCGGAATAAGGGCTTTTAGGGCTGTTTTATACCACTCAGGCCCCTTTACCCAATGTAAAAGGTCTGGATCCAGGGAGAAGATCTCACCCTTTACTTAAAAAAAAACAAAAACAAATCAAAGCTTAAATTCTGGAACACAAAGTGGCAGCATGAGTGGAGGTCAGAGTACGCTATATTCTTGTATGCCATTTAGGGCTCGAAGTGATACGATTAGGACACCTTCTGGAGGCCCATTTAGGACAAACCTCAAAGTTTTTCTAGTTTAATTCAATATTTGAGCCACTCTATTGTACAAAAATGTTTGTTTTGGGCAAGAATCTTTAAATTAGTTACTGTATGCCTACCGAATAGAGATTTGACTTTTGCTTAACTTTTGTGCTTGTATTTGCTACAGCATTCTTAATCTCATTGTAATAGGTTACACTTTCTTTGCCTATAAAAAAAAATCAATAAAATGTTTTATTTAAAAAAAGTTTCAGGACAACTCAATGCAAAAAAAATTGACATTAATTCAAAACAATGGTTGAGAAATCAAGCCCTCAGAAGTCATTTAGTGCAACGTTAAAGTTGAAAGCTCAATTTCAATACTGCCTCCTGTGCCTATGCCTTAAAATATGGTGTGTGTGTCTGTGTCTCTCTACCCTCCCAATTAGAGATATAATCACATATAGGATTAAATTAACAGCTACTGCTCACCTAAAACCAGAAAATAAACCAGAAATTACATAAAAATCTAACATATAGCCACACTTAAAACAAGGGCTGGATCTTATTGTGGCCCTCTATCTCCAAAGTCTTGCAAAGAAGTGCCACCTTCTTTTCTATTTTTGTAGTGCTAGGGTAATTTTCAAATATAGCTAAGTGACTTTGGTGCTTAAGTACAATTCTGAAAAGGGAAAATTGACTTTCAATAAGATTTAGCAGCCTAGGTACATAAGTCATATTTGAAAATGAGATTTTGGTTTCAAAGTTATTGGGGTGCTTTTGAAAATTTTATCTTTGGACTCCATAAATAAAGTTTGTCTTTGTATTTCTTTCCCCCTAAATCATGGAGACTGTTATTTTAAACATCTATAGTAAAGTATTAAAGTAGATGGAAGTGTCCAATATGGCTGCCTGCAAACTGTTCTACTCAAAACTCAATGAGGGATTCAGACATAAAAACTTCTAGGCCTGGAGTATTTAAAATATATAAAATGAGGCTCCATGAAAAAGGAAAGAAATGCAACAATGTAGATATAGCTTTGGAGACTGCATGTAAATTCTGTTCCAATTGTCCTTCCATCAAAAAATATTTTATAAAAAATTGATTTTTTGATATTTGGGATATTTTCTGGATTTTTTGGCTATATCCAAAGAATGAGTGTGCAGATAATTTGCCATGGCAAATTTTGGTCTAGATATAGAGCTCTGATTCATTATAGGGCAAAACCGCCCTATTTCAACTGAATTTTGGTGATTAAAATATCACTAAATAAGGAATAGGGTATTTCTACCTATGTAAGGACATGCTCTGAGTTAGTCTGTCCATTCACAGCAGTTATTAAATGGAGCATCATCAGCAGGTTATTCTAATGTATGATTAATGGTCTTTTCAGTTTCTAGCCCTATTGAAATCAAGAAATCTAATTTCTTATCAAGAGCGAAAACATACTGAAATAACTGAATATTTGGTTTCTCTGTGTTAGAAACTAGAGAAAGGAGACTGAGCCCTGGTCTACACTGCAAGTTTAGGTCGAATTTAGCAGCGTTAAATTGATATAACCCTGCACCCATCCACATGACGAAGCCGTTATTTGCTACTTAAAGGGCTGTTAAAATCGATTTTTGTACTCCTCCCCCGACGAGGGGATTAGTGCTGAAATCGACCTTGCCAGGTCGAATTTGGGGTAGTGTGGATGCAATTCGATGGTATTGGCCTCCGGGAGCTATACCAGAGTGCTCCATTGTGACTGCTCTGGACAGCACTCTCAACTCAGATGCACTGGCCAGGTAGACAGGAAAAGGCCCGCGAACTTTTGAATCTCATTTCCTGTTTGGCCAGCATGGCGATCTGCAAGTGAGTGCAGATATCAGCAGAGGTGACCATGATGGAGTCACAGAATCACAAAAGAGCCCCAGCATGGCCTGAACGGGAGGTAAGGGATCTGATCGCTGTATGGGGAGACGAATCCATGCTATCAGAACTCTGTTAAAAAAGGTGAAATGCCCAAACATTACCCCACCACTACCCCACCCCTGTGCTTTGACTCCGTCAATGGAGTAGCATGCAACAGGGATGCGGGTTTGGGGGACGAGGAACATGAGGAGGAGAAGGTTGAAGATAGCTCACAGCAAGGAAGCGGAGAAACCATTTTCCCCGACAGCCCCGATGTCTTTCCTCCTCTATTTGTATCTCGAATCCTGTTTCTCTCTCTCTTTTTGTGGTAACAGAAGAATTCTCTCAGGTAAGACAGCATATTTTCCTAATAAAGTCAGTGTAAAGTTCTGTTCTCAGAATTGAAGGGCCTGATTTTTAAAGGTGCCTCAACCAACACTTCTTGTTTGTGCCTGCAGTTTTGGATGTGTAAATGATGTCTCTGATTTGCAAACAGATATATAGATGTCTATATTATATAATCTGTGTGTACAAAGTTAAAGGTGCAGAAAGGAGTATAAAAGTATTGCTCAGGCATGCAGGTGTGAAATCAGGAAGGCCAAATCACACTTGGAGTTGCAGCTAGCCGGAGATGTTAGGAGTAACAAGAAGGGTTTCTTCAGGTATGTTAGCAACAAGAAGAAGGTCAAGGAAAGTGTGGGCCCCTTGCTGAATGAGGGAGGGAACCTAGTGACAGAGGATGTGGAGAAAGCTAGTGTACTCAATGCTTTTTTTGCCTCTGTCTTCACAGACAAGGTCAGCTCCCAGACAGCTGCACTCTGCAGCACGGTATGGGGAGGTGACCAGCTCTCTGTGGAGAAAGAAGTAGTTCGGAACTATTTAGAAAAGCTGGACGAGCACAAGTCCATGGGGCCGGATGCGCTGCATCCGAGGGTGCTAAAGGAGTTGGCCGATGAGATTGCAGAGCCATTGACCATTATCTTTGAAAAATCATGGCGATCAGGGGAGGTCCCGGATGACTGGAAAAAAGCGAATGTAGTGCCCATCTTTAAAAAAGGGAAGAAGGAAGATCCAGGGAACTACAGGCCAGTCAGTCTCACCTCAGTCCCTGGAAAAATCATGGAACAGGTCCTCAAGGAATCAATTCTGAACCACTTAAAGGAGGGGAAAGTGATCAGGAACAGTCAGCATGGATTCACCAAGGGCAAGTCATGCCTGACTAACCTAATTGCCTTCTATGATGAGATAACCGGCTCTGTGGATGAGGGGAAAGCAGTGGATGTGCTATTTCTGGATTTTAGCAAAGCTTTTGATACAGTCTCCCACAGTATTCTTGCCAGCAAGTTAAAGAACTCTGGGCTGGATGAATGGACGGTAAGGTGGATAGAAAACTGGCTAGATGGTCGGGCTCAACGGGTAGTGATCAATGGTTCCATGTCTAGTTGGCAGCCGGTATCAAGTGGGGTGCCCCAAGGGTCGGTGCTGGGGCCGGTTTTGTTCAATATCTTCATTAACGATCTGGAGGATGGTGTGGACTGCACCCTTAGCAAGTTTGCAGATGACACTAAACTGGGAGGAGTGGTTGATACGCTGGAGGGTAGGGATAGGATACAGAGGGACCTAGACAAATTAGAGGATTGGGCCAAAAGAAATATGATGAGGTTCAACAAGGACAAGTGCAGAGTCCTGCATTTAGGACGGAAGAATCCCATGCACTGCTATAGACTAGGGACCGAATGGCTGGGCAGCTGTTCTGCAGAAAGGGACCTAGGGGTTACAGTGGACGAAAAGCTGAATATGAGTCAACAGTGTGCCCTTGTTGCCAAGAAGGCTAATGGCATTTTGGGTTGTATAAGTAGGGGCATTTCCAGCAGATCGAGGGATGTGATCATTCCCGTCTATTCAGCACTGGTGAGGCCTCATTTGGAGTACTGTGTCCAGTTTTGGGCCCCACACTACAAGAAGGATGTGGATAAATTGGAGAGAGTCCAGCAGAGGGCAACAAAAATGATTAGGGGGCTGGAGCACATGACTTATGAGGAGAGGCTGAGGGAACTGAGATTGTTTAGCCTGCAGAAGAGAAGAATGAGGGGGGATTTGATAGCTGCTTTCAACTACCTGAAAGGGGGTTCAAAAGAGGATGGATCTAGACTGTTCTCAGTGGTAGAAGATGACAGAACAAGGAGTAATGGTCTCAAGTTGCAGAGGGGGAGGTTTAGGTTGGATATTAGGAAAAACTTTTTCACTAGGTGGGTGGTGAAGCACTGGAATGGGTTACCTAGGGAGGTGGTGGAATCTCCTTCCTTAGAGGTTTTTAAGGTCAGGCTTGACAAAGCCCTGGCTGGGATGATTTAGTTGGGTTTGGTCCTGCTTTGAGCAGGGGGTTGGACTAGATGACCTCCTGAGGTCCCTTCCAACCCTGAGATTCTATGAAAGGGGAAGAGGGGACAATTTTCAAAATCTGTCCTAACTGATTGAGATTTTAAGATATATCTGTAAAAAACAAAACGAAAAACAAAATGGTTAAACCTACAGTCAAAGAGAAGGAAGAGGAAAAGAGCACGCTACAAGTCAAAGAAAAGAAGAAAATCAGGATCCAGAGAAGAAAGGAGCATGGTGTGGGCCCTGCTTTAAAGCTCACTGAAGTCAATTGGAGGTTTTCCATTGAACTGATTTCATTAGCCACTGCATCAGTCTATATTATTAAGTGAGCCAAGTGAATATGAGACAATAAAACTTTTGACCCTTGACCTCTACATGCCCACACATCATCTGTCCCTAAGTGCAAAGGGGAAGGAAGATAGAGCCTCCTCATAAAAAAATGACTCCTACCCAGCAGCAAGGCTTCCATCTCCCTTAGTTGTGAATGAGGCAGCAGCACAACATGCATCCACTTACAAATATTCTGTTTACCACCTACCTATGGCAGATACCAAGCTAGCGGGATTCTCAGAGCAAAAGATGTACAGCTGTGCATCATCAATACATTTATGAAACATCAGACTGGATAGTGGGCAGTATGATTGACTAAGATTGGTGTTCGCTTTAGTATTTCCTTAAACCGATTGCTTGGTTCAGTTTACTACATACTTTATGGATAAGATTGAAATGGACAGATCCACATGGTGTCTATAGTAAAGAACAAAAAAAAATCCCATGTCATCGGTCACAGCTCTTCTGTATGTCTGCATAAAATCTTTGCATAGGAAATGATCAGACTCTGAGTGAGTCCTCACCATCTTCTCTATGATCTACTCCCTTGCTGCCGCATCTCCAGAAATGTTATTGAAACATGGAGACACAAGGTGGGTGATATAACATCTTTTATTGGACCAATATATATAAAAGATATTACCTCAACCATCTGTCTCTCTAATAACCAGGGACCAACATGGTTACAACAACACTGCATTGAACCAGAGAATAATTGTATGCTAAATGGTATTATACCATTCAGCCACTAGGTGGCACTGTATGGAAAAGACCTTGTATAAAGATAACTTCAGCCTCACCAGGGAGAGTATTAAAGGATTTTACACACACCAGATGTGTTCATCCTAAACAAGCTCTGTAGCCAGTTCATACCTGGTACAGAAGTATATGACAGAGACCACCAAGCAGAGGATAATAAATAAAATAAGAGAATATCAACTTGCAACCTCCTTCCCGATAGCTGTTAACTAGAAGGGGAAGCAAAATACATGTCAAGAAATATCCCAATCTGTGACAAAATTTGGAGGAAACTGAGTGGTTAATCTCACATTTCCTTTTTCCATATGCTATTTCCAGAGAAAGTTGATACAGGCTTTAGTTTGCATTTCTCCAAAGGCTAATTTGTTTGGTTTGAGTCCATATAGAGCAGGGGAGGGCAAACTATGGCCCACGGGCTGGATCCGGCCCATCAAGGCTTTCAATGCGGCCCACAGGATTGCCAGCCCCGTGGTGCAGCACGGGCTAAGGCAGGCTCTCTGCCTGCCCTGGCCCCGCACCGCTCCCAGTAGCCGCCGGCACCATGTCTCTGTGGCCCCTGGAGTGGGGGGGGGGGGAGGAGAGGATCAGAGGGCTCCGTGCGCTGCCCTCGCCTGCAGGCATCACCCCCTACCTCCCCGCAGCACCCACTGGCTGGGAACGGGGAACTGCGGCCAATAGGAGCTTCGGGGGTGGTACTCACAGGCGAGGGCAGCGCGCGGTGGAACGGCCTGCCCCACCCCAGTCCCAGGAGCCACTGCTAGATATGCTCACCACTTCCAGGACTGGAGCAGGGTCAGGGCAGGCAAGGAGCCTGCCTTAGCCCCACTGTGCACTGCTGCCACCCCGGAGCTGCTCAAGGTAAATGGCGCAGGGCCGGAGAGCCTGCACCCCGAACCCTCCTCTCTGCCCTGAGACGCCCTAACCCCCTGCCACACCCCTCCTGCACCTCAACCCCCTGCCCTGAGTCCCCTGCCACACCCTGCACCCCCTGTCCTGAGCCCCCTACTGCATCCCGCACCTCTCCTGCCCCCTAACTTCTTGCCCCAGTCCTATATTCATGGCCCTGCATACAATTTCTCCACCCAGATGCGGACCTCGGGCCAAGTTTGCCCACCCCTGATATAGAGTATTTATGTGAATGTGTATGGTTATATAATGATAGAAATAGACACACACGCATATACAACTGTATGAAACACCACCCAGAGCAAAGGTTTAAGATTCATAATCTAATAAAATGCTTTGTACAACTTGAAATTGAAAAGCATAATTTACAACGTGACCTACACAAAGACCCTGTTTTGAAAAAAAAACACTTAAATGGCTTGAATAAATACAGAAATCTTTCCATCATTTCTGGGATAAGGGATAGATGATTGTTTTTATATTAACATTGGAGCAAAAGATGACAGTATCACATTATGAAAGACTTGCAATTATTACTGAAATCCCCTCAATTATGAATTCATCCTGAACTAACCACAAGATTGCTCTGAATTGCTGTATAACTTCAGGAAACAAATTGCTATTAATGTACAACTCATATATAAATGTTTGTAAAATTTACAAAAGTAAAGGTAATAAATTACTTTCAGATCCTATATCAGTTAGAAGGCATAATTATAAATTAAAACATTGCACATAAAGACTTAAAAGTAAATATTTCAGTTATTTCCTGACAAGTCTTAAGTTCTGGTTTCCAGATTTCTTTGAAATAGTTGAAAATATCAAACACTGTAGGAAAATATAGAAAACAATAGCTTTCAATGTACAAAGTGCCTTGGGAAAAAGAAGGGATGAAGGAAGATACATGCTTAAATACAACTGAATGATTGTAAAGGCTATTTCTTGCTTTCTTTAGTGTTACATAAACTAAAATAAGGGGAACTTTCAATTGTTAAATTATTTTACTTCCGGAAATTCTTTTCTCCTGCTTTCTCCTTAACTGATCCCTTTAAATGATAATTTATCAAAACCAGGGCCAGTCTTAAGGGAAAATAGGACCCTGGGCAAACTTGTATTTTGGCACCCCTGGCCCCCATGGGCATGGCGCTGCCCCCCATTGCCCCTGGCCCCCATAGGTGCCCTCCATTGCCCCTGTGAGCTCCCCACCTCCCCTTTGCCCCAATCCCTACACTGTGCCTCAGGAGCAGCGTCAGAGTTTCTGGCGCCCTAGGCAGAATTCGGGGGGAGGCATTTTGTGCGCTCCCCATGGGGCACGCGGGAGCTTACGGTTCCGCTCCCATCGCGCCGCCGAAGAAGGACCTCCGCCGAAATGCCGCAAGCGACAGCGGCAGTCATTGAGCTGCTCAATTGCCTGCCGCTGTTTTCTGTGGCACGTCGGCAGAAGGTCCTTCTTCGGCGGCGCGACTGGAGCGGAACCGGAAGCTCCTGTGCGCTCCGTGGGGAGCGCACAAAATGCCGCCCCCCGAATCCTGGCGCCCTAGGCGACCACCGAGGGTCGCCTAAGGAAGCACCGGCCCCGCTGTGCCTCCTTTGCCCCAAACCCTGCACTCCCCGTCCTGCGCCCATGTGGGTTAAAATGACCTTGATTCAGAGCAGCTGTCATTGCTGCTCATTCCCTCCCTTGAATGCTGCTCTTCTGCACACCCCTAGAAGGTAATATGGGGTGGGGACAAGGAGTGATGTCAGGGCTGCCTGCATCCAGGTGACTTTCCCCACCTGGGCTGCATAAGGGAAGGACAGGAGAGCAGCAGCCCTGGTGGAGAAAGTCACCTGGATGAACAGAGCACTTAGTGTTGCTCCTCACTTCCCCCCTCACCGCCCCTAGGGAGAAGTGGAGGAACGTTGGTGGGGGGGGGCAGCAGTATCTGTGCATCACTGCTCCTCCTCCCCTTTTTAAGTATTTTAAAGCAGAGAGAAATCTGGGTGCCCTCCAATGTGGTGTTCTTCTGCCAGCCAGGAAAAGCTTCTGACTACACCAGCAGTGTGCACCTCTGCGCTGCCACATGGTGCCCACTTGACCATGGCACACTTGGGCAGTCACCTGGGTGGCCCTCCCCTAAGGCCGGCCCTGTCTAAAAAGGGCCTTTTTCATTGAAATTTCTTCTTCTTCTCCCTTATGCTGTATTAGGGAAACCATGTGTTGTTGTAAGAGAAATACATTAAACTAATAACTTTTCATGTAAATGAAGAAGGAACTGTTTTTCAGATATACAGATCTGTATTTATTCCACACACATATTATGTTACTAATTTGGGAATCAAACCGGTTGTTTGGGGTCAGTTTTTGTTTCTTTTGCTTTTCATTTTTTTTAAATCCCTTCAGTTTACATTTTAATAGGAGATTTACCAGCTAGATGCTTTTTCCACCTACTAGGTCACATATCTTTGTATAATGCTAATACTAATCTTCACAGACTTAAAATGTAACCTTGCCCATTTGGCTCAAACATAGGATAGCTTGGTAATTTATCCTCCTCCGTTAAAAGCACTTGCTTCATGTAAACAATATGACACTATTTTGCAAGGGGTCTTACACTCATTTTTTTGGTTAGCCAGCCACATTCTAGAAAAAAATGCAGTGACCTCTTGTTTCTTTTACATATCAATAACAACCTTTGTACCCTTCCTTCCTAAAATGGGATAATCAAATGTTATGCTTCATGGTGTAATACGATTATTACAGGATAAGGAAGGAATGTCTATTTCTAGCACATACAGCACTGCACAATTGGCAAGCCCCAGTTTTGGGGATGGGTGTAATTCTTTCCTATGAAGTATAAGGTGTTGGTCACTGATTTAGGACGAATTCCTAGTTCCAAAGAAGTCAAACTCAATTTTATGTTTATATACACAATGTAACTTCCTATATATTTCAAGGTCTATAAAAGATGACACCTTGTAGAACCACATAGCATATAAACAGGAAGCCACATACCTTGCGTCTGCTTCAGTGGAAGATAGAAAGCAAACTCCTTACTGCTGGAGTGATGCAGGACAGATGCACTGAGAGGACATATGGTCTGTTCCTGATCTAATGGGGGAAAAGGGAGAAAAAAATCTTACACTTCAATGTCACATTCAAGGAGTGAAATTCACTGGAATTTGAAATGTGATCAAATAAGTTCTCTAATGAAAGAGCTTCACAAATGAATGTTCTTCAAAGTGTACTTTGAAACAGGAGGTGACATTTTTGAAGGGTCTCCCAGTGTT
This sequence comes from Mauremys reevesii, assembly GCF_016161935.1. NCBI lineage: Eukaryota > Metazoa > Chordata > Testudines > Geoemydidae > Mauremys > Mauremys reevesii. The sequence goes on from NC_052623.1 coordinate 153,281,008, forward strand.
TTAATCACTTTCCTTAATATGCTTAATGTAACTGTAGATTTAAACAAGGAAATCCTGTTAAATATCTTTACAATAAGAGAGACAAGGTAGATGAGGTAATATTTTTTATTGGAGCAACTACAGAAGTTGGTCCAATTGAAGATATTACCTCACCCATCTTGTCTCTCTATATTCTGTGACCAACATGGCTACAACAACGCTGCATTTAGAAGAAGATACATGTTACTTTTTTTTTAAAATAAAAGGTTAAAAGTGAAAATCTTCTCAGTTAGAAAGGTATTCAATGCACAAAAGAAATTGCCTACGATCCAAACATTAATCTACTACTCATCTGACTCACAATATCACATTCCTTATTGTATGCTACCATATTCTGGATATAAATATTTGAAGACCAAGGCAAGTAGGTGGATAAAGAAACAAAACAGCTGATAGTGTAAAACATGTAAGCCCTGACAACAGCAAGTGAGTTGGAGCTAGCAAAACTGCAACATGAGGAAGAGATGCTGCAGAGGTTAGACAATGAGAAGATGTTGTTGCTGTGACAACAAGAAGTAACTGGATCAATTATACAGGCTCTGATCAGTTACTAGTCCATAAAGATCCTGCATATTTAAATCATTGTTAGTATTTTCAGACTCAGTGACATATTTCTATTTACATTTAATCCTGAAAACATTTATATCCAGGCAAAGTAACTGGACAGTTTACAGGTATGTAACCAATAGAATCAACCCACCTGACCAGGAAGGCCTTTGGTGCATTTACAGGCATGGACATGGTGCACAGTCATGATCTGATTTAGGTAGCTAAATTACTGAGGGGGGAAGGGGGGTCCTGCATTCTCATCCCAGCTCTGCTACTGGCCTGCTGAGTGACCTTAAGCAAATCACTTCCCCGCTCTGTGCCTCAGTTTCCTAATGTGGATAATGATGCTTACCTCCTTTGTAATGTATTTTGGGAGCTACAGATGAAGAGTGCTATATAAGAGCTAGGTGTTGTTATTGTTAAAACTATTTCTGAGGCATGCACTGAAGACTTGTACATCTAATCATGTGCCTGGGGTCTGAGCCTCTGCAGGAAGACATAGCATCAGCAGATCGATACCTACCTAACAGAGGTACTTAAAAGGATACCTACCTAACAGAGGTACTTAAAAGGAAGTATCAGGAAACCCCGGCAGGGGGGGGGAGTTAATTCTAAGAACCTGAGCCAAATGGATTGGTTGTGTTAAGTGAATGTGACGTGTGTGGACACAGACATTGAGAATGATGAAATGACCTAACAAGGACAAGACAATGTCTTAAGTTACCTTGAAGGTTACTCTGGAGTGTGATGTGGTCACTGTGGAATCAGAAGCCAAGCCTGAGCACTATTATTACTTAATTAAAAACTGAAAAGCTATGTGACTTACTCTACAATCTGAATTAATTTTTTTTTATATTACCATATGACCCAAAATGTGCTAGGCACTGTGCAAACACAGAGGAAGAAGCAGTTCCCACCTCAAAGACACAAGATAGACAAAGGGTGAGGGACAGGGAAACATGATACAAGCAAAGAGATCTTGGGACGGGGGGAGGAACAGGAATACATTTTATTAGCTACAGAATTTTTCTTTTTTTTTTAAGTGTAAATATACTGTTTTTGTGGACAATACTATATTACTGAGTTTTCAAAACTAACTCTAAGTACTCAGATTAAGAGAGGGAGAGAGAAACTGACAGCCATTCAGAAAGAGATCCAAGAAAAACTGACATGAAGGAAGGTCACGGCAGTGTATGGCAAAGATGTCCAATTTCAGTAATTTAAATAAGACTGACTAAGTGAGTGTAGTGAGGATTATTTGAGGGAAGGAGATTTAGCTTTTGAGAGTGTGTCCATGCATTTGCATGTGGATGAGTTGATTTTCCTAACTTGTAGGAAAGAAACACAGTTTAAATCAGGCAAATACATTTTACAGCACCTCTATTGTACTGAGAAGTGAGACTATTAACTACAGATATATAGACAAATGGTCTCTCTAAAGAACAAAATTAACAGGAATGTGCCTTCATTATCCAGTCACTAAAGATGCTGTCAAGTATCAGAGGGGTAGCCGTGTTAGTCTGGTTCTGTAGAAGCAGCAAAGAATCCTGTGGCACCTTATAGACTAACAGATGTTTTGCAGCATGAGCTTTCGTGGGTGAATACTGATCATACATAAAGATGCTGATTTCACCTGAGAACCTGAGAAAACAAAACGTGCATAAAACAAAGATAGATAGTATATCTCCCTCTCCTGTGAAACAGGGTATTTTAAAACATCCCACTGAACTTCAGCCTATTTTACCTGAGAGGGGGCCACACAGGTAAAAACTGTCTGACTGCACCTAGAATGGGTGACTGTGAGGCTATTTTAAGGAAACCCAAAGCAGGATGGGTGGGAAAAATGTACATGTTTTTCTTAAATAGAATGTCAAGTTAATGGTATGGCAAGCCATTTTTATTACATGGACATACTGCAGCGGAAGGCGCTAACTGTTTTGTAACCTTACTCTGTAAAACTGAGGGAACCTCCTAATTGTTTCCCCAAGTCTGTAATGCGCTAAATTGATTACAGCAAGTTTCCCTCATTTGAAGCCGCCTTGCTGTGATCAGGATTTTGCAATGATCACAATAACCTTCACATAAATATTTATTCAACACTAAAGTTATTTTTCACAAAACTGTTCAACTAACCTCCGAGGATATGGTTATTGTAAACTAATTACACCATGTGAAATTAATCGTGATACCTCACGATGTCCTAGAAATGTGCAAAAAGAACAGGAGTACTTGTGGCACCTTAGAGACTAACAAATTTATTTCAGCATAAGCTTTCGTGGGCTACAGCTCACTTCTTCGGATGCATAGAAATGTGCGTATCTTATCATACCCACACTTATTAGTGGTGAACATGATGGTTGCAATTATGCCAAAAACAATACAACTAATCTTAGCACTTTCATTTTAAATTGATTAACCACTCTCTAAATTCATCTGAAAAAATCGTGAATTTCTTTATATCTGTGTTAATTTAGACTAATGCTGGTGTACAAATATGCTGTACTATTTATTTCCAATATATATTTTACTGTAAGAAATATAATAGTGATAGATAAGTTGGAACGTGCACATTTGAGGTAGGCTGGACATGTTATAAGAATGGGAGAAAAACAATCAGCAAAGAAAGCATGGGAAAAAGAGGACAGAAAGAAAGGATGTGCAAGACCACGGTTACAATGGAGAGACTCTGTCAAGAGAAGTTTTAACAGAAAAGGACTGGACCTCCAAGACCTGTCCCATGGACCAGAAAAGAGTGGCAAAGAATTATAGTCACCTTCACTCCCGTGTAAACAGGAAAAGAAGTCAAGAGGTGAAGTGAAGTGATATTTTTACTGTAAAGAAACAATTCTTTAGGTCAGATTTCCTCTATGAGTTCAGTATTTGGTTCGGTTAAATAAATGAGTAAAGGGGGCACGTAAGTAATAAGAGAGCAGTCTGAAAACATGTCTAAAACAAGCGGCAGTTTCTGCATGGAAATTAGATGATTGAGCTACTGTGTGTACAATTCTATCTTGAAAATACTATTAGCTTTAGTAATCCACAGTGTAAGCCAACTATTTTAATGTCACTGTGAACAAGCCCTAGCTAAATGCCATCTCAAATATTGGTATAGGAGATCAGTTTTGCTTAAGATAAATATACAATAGATAATGCTAGATCCCAAAGATGAACCAATTACCATCCTTAGATGATTATTAGCTAGCACTGAGACTTGAATCTTTTATTTGAGCACAGATCTTTAGTCATTTGGGTAGAATGCTTGTAAACACTACAGTAGAACCTCAGAGTTACAAACAACTCGGGAATGGAGGTTGTTTGTAACTCTGAAATGTTCGGAACTCTGAACAAAACATTATGATCTTTCAAAAGTTTACAACTTAATACAGCTTTAAAACTTTACTATGCAGAAGAAAAATACTACTGTACTGTATTTGCTTCCCCCCTGCCCCCCGCTGCTGCCTGATTCTGTACTTCCAGTTCCAAATGAGGTGTGTGGTTGACTGGTCAGTTGTAACTTTTAAATTCATAACTCTGAAGTTCTACTGTAGTTAATTTTTTCCTGAAACTTGGAAATATTTTACCCATGAAGCTGCATTCATAATATTATCTGTTTTAGTTACAATAAAAATATTGATGTCAGTTGCCAGTATTTGAGGCAGATCATACAACCCTTACACTGGTGAGCACTTAGGCATTGTCTACACTGGGGATTTCAGCCATTGGTGCTCTGGTACTGATATTACTATTTGCACTGGTGTAGTTTACCTAGCGTGAAACAGATGATTCAGTGCAAATGGAAGCTAAGTCTGTCTATGCTAGGGGTTTTCCACTGGTCTGTAGCTACAACAGCAACCGGCCACCAATGGCTCATATCACCTAGTACAGACAAAGCCTTAATGGAAGCATTTATGTGAATAAAATTTGTACAATCAGGCCCTTGTTATGTATAGACACAGGGCTGGCCCACAACATTTTGACACCTGAGGCAGGGAGCTCAAGTGACGCCCCCATGCCTCCTCGCTTGGGCCAAAATTTGAAATGTCTCAATTCTGCCTTTTTCCTGTTCTACTCCTCTGAAGGTACTGCTCTGCTGCTGTGATGGGTTGGATCACAGAAACCCCCTGGGAGCTGCCACCCAATGTGCCAAAACTACCTCTGCTTCTGCTTTCCCTGCCAGCTCAGGACTCCAGCACCCTGTCTTGCTGAGCCAGACACTCCCATCTGCTCCAGCAAAGACCCAGGGTCTGAATTACTTGTCCCAAAGCTGCAGGTTTACCTGAAAGCAGCTAACAGAAGTGTTCCTGTCTTTAACACTCAGATGCCCAACTCCCAATGGGGTCTAAACTCAAATAAATCCATTTTACCCTGTATAAAGCTTATACAGGGTAAACTCAAATTGTTCACCCTCTATAACACTGATAGAAAGATATGCACAGTTGTTTGCTCCCCCAGGTATTAATACATACTCCGAGTTAATTAATAAGTAAAAAGTGATTTTATTAAATACAGAAAGTAGGATTTAAGTGGTTCCAAGTAGTAACTGACAGAACAAAGTAAGTCACCGAGCGAAAATAAAATAAAACACGCAAATCTATGTCTAAATCAAACTGAGTACAGATAAGATCCTCACCAGTTCCAGAATGCTCCCTTTTACAGACTAATCTCCTTTTAGCCTGGGTCCAGCAATAACTCACACACCTTGCAGTCACTGCCCTTTGTTTCAGTTTCTTTCAAGTATCCTGGGGGGTGGAGAGGCTCTCTCTTTAGCCAGCTGAAGACAAAATGGAGAGGTCTACCAGGGGTTTAAATAGACTTTCTCTTGTGTGTGGAGACCCCCTCCTCACTCCTATGCAAAGTCCAGCCCCAAGATGGAGTTTAGGAGTCACCTGGGCAAGTCACATGTCCATGCATGACTCACAGTTTTTACAGATAGCCTCCATTGTTTACATGCTACCTTGAACATCCTCAAGTATACTTCTTACGTGGATTGGAGCATTCCAAGATCCATTGTCCTTTAAGTGTTTCTTGATTAGGTACTTAATTTCAACATTCCTTTCTCCAGGAACTGACCAAATGCCCTACTAAGATTATTTAGAAATCAAGCCAGTACACAGACAACATTAATAACTTCCAATACAAAAATGATAAATGCATACAAATAGGATTAATACATTCAGTAGATCATAACCTTTATGGAGATATGTTACATGGCATATGTAGCATAAAACACATTCTAAGCATATTTCCATAAAGCCTTATGGGAGGTACCGTCACAGCTACCTACCTCAATAAAGGAGAACTAACAACTTAAAATGCCTTGTTCAAAAATTTTAAGTAACACTTAACTTTCAAACGCCTGAATAGCAAATGTAACTTTTCTTGTCTGAATAGTAAACACTGGCATTTTTATCTGTTTGAATAATCAAAGTGGTGCTTTCTGTGCCTTCTTGGTTGCAAAGATCTGAACTGCTTCCTGAAGGTCCACAGTCTGGGCCAGCTCATGCTCTATTGAGATGGTTGCAAGGCCGACCAGCCTCTTCTGTGTCATTGTGGAGTGTAGATGTGTTTTTATTAACTTCAGCTTGGAGAAGCTGTGTTCTCCGGTGGCAACTGTTACAGGAAGTGTTAGAAGTATGCGCAGAGCAACAAAAGCATTTGGAAAGAGGGTGATCATCTCATTTGTGCATATATATTCCAGAACAGCCTTTGGAGTTGATCCTGCTGAAATGCATCTTGAAAGGGCTTTCAGTTCATCACCTAAATCACTCGCATCAATATTGTGCATGTCACCATGTGTCAACACTGTCTCCAGTGCCCTGCATTGCTGGTGTAGGTCTCCTTCAGGTATAGTGAGGAGTTTTGGAATATCATACAACATTCCAAATATACTGCTGTGTTCCTTGAGCTGCATGAAATGTTCTTCAACTGACTGTATTGCACAATCTAGCACCTGGTTAAAGAATTCAACTTTGAATTGTTGTTTGGGGTCTCTTATGGGATTATCCCGTGCCTCAGAATCAAAATGTCTTCTTCTTTGGTAACTCTGTATTCTTGAATGAGTCGGAAAATAGCTTCAGTGTGAAGTTCCTCTGCCAACTTCCTCTGCCAAAACTTCACAATGTTTTGAAATCCCTCACCTGAGCAGTAAGACTGTAGGTATGACTTTGCTTTGTCCAGTTGTTCCATTGCTCCAGATATATCAAGGTCAACACCTTGGAGTCTCTTGCTTACAACATTTATTTCGAACAGTATGTCATGCCACAACACTAAGCCACACAGAAATTTGAAGTTATGTATGTTTCTGGTGATTCCATTTCCCTCTGCTACTGTTCTCCCATGAACAGTTCCTGTCATAGCATTATCCTCCATAATGGCAACTATGGCATCATCTATCTTCCCAATTTGGTGTTTGATAGGCTTTATCGCCTCCACTCAACTTTCCCATCATGTGGCACTCAGTGGTTTCAGTGTCAAAGAAGATGTTCCCAGATGTTGCTTCAAAATTTGCCATCGATGAGTTGATGCAGAGAAAAATACATAGATGCTTTGAATTACATTAAAAAATTCAGCAGCCTCACTAGAAGCTGATGCTGTGTCACTGACCACCAAGTTCAATGAATGAGAACTGCATGAGACAAAAAAAAGCTCAAGGGTTTAAATCTCGGATCCATGTCTGCACTCCTCTGTTCTTCCCTCTCATGTTGGCACCATTATTGTAGCCCTGACCGCTCATGTCAGCTATCACAATTCCCGTGTCTTCCAGCTTTTTAAGAAGCGCATGTGTCATACCAGCTCCTGTAGAATCATCAATGTCAATAAATTCTAGAAAATGCTCTCTGACAGTCCCCATTGCAGGGACATTTTCACAAAGGTTCTGTTGTTGTTACAAAACGCACCATTAAAGTCATTTGTTCCATATGGCTGATGTCAGGTGTGCAGTCCAGAATAACAGAGTAATATCTTGCTGACTTCAGATCTGCCACAGCCTTCTGTTTCACTTTTGTTGCCAGTAACGGTATGATCTTATTTTGAATTGTTTTACCCAAGGTAATGGTATGTGTACATCTCCTGAGTGGTGACTCTTCTTAGGTGCTCCTGGAGTACAAAATCAAACTCAGCCATCAGCTCCAAAATTTTCAGGAAGTTTCCATTGTTTGGCACATACAGCTGAGCTGCAGTGCCACGCAGTGCTAGGTTTTGGGTAGCAAGCATTCTCACAAAGGCAATGAGCCTTTTCAGAACATTTTGCCAGTAAAGAGACTCTGATCCAATCTTCTCTTGATGCTGATCATCTATGGTGGCCTTTAACCTTAGACTCATCTCAAGCTCTTTCCACCTCTCTGGTGATGCTCTCTGGTGATTTGCTGCCTTCTCATGGCATGCCAGATCTCTAGCCAGATTTTTCCAGTCCTTTGCTCCTGTAGAACCCAATGTGGCTGGAGCATTAGACTGGAAGAGTTTGCAACAAAAACAGTATGCAGTATTCTGGAGTTTTGAGTACAAAGTGGCCTCTCCACTTTGTCACCATTGGGGATTTCACACCAGTAATGTGTTGGATGGAAACTTCTATTTTCATTGTCTTTGGGGAACATGACGTTTTTCACTTGCTGCGGCCCATGCAGTACAAGGAAGTCCCTCAGGCTACTGCTCAAATGGGTTCACAGCCCTGGATCATCTAGACTTAACTAAACTCAGCAGCAGCTGTTTCTTGCGCCTCCACCACACTCTTCTTGGATCTACACTTTTCTTCAGGAATGTGCATTGGTTACATCCATTTGAGATGGACATATGGATGTTGCAATAGCTGCCAGGTCACCTGCACTCTGACTAACTGGAAGATCAGGCATCTTCTCACCATTCACATCCTCACTGGGGCCGGAAGGCTCATGTGAACATTTGTGTCTATGTATCTCAGGAGAGCTCCTTCCTGCTTAGATAGAAAAGCTTACTTTGCTTTCTTTCTTTTTCTGAATGCTGCCACAGAGGCTCATCACCAGGTGGGAGATAAGCTTCTCCTAAGGCCTTTTACTCATGACTGCTGTTATGTGCGAGCTATAGTGGCTCTCAACACTCAGTTGAAGGGGACAAATAAGCAGGCTGGTAGCAGGGCCTGAGTGAGGGAAGATATCGGCATCTTAAGGGCCTAACTGGCTCCCACTACTTTAGTTGACTGCCTGTTCCCCTCAAGTGGGTTCAGGGAAGCAGCAGGAAATAGGAAGCTCCCTGAGAAGCTGGTATTAATCAGTCCAGGCTCGTGGGTGTGCTAGAGAAGTAAATAAGAGGCTCCTCCTCCTCCTTTCTGTTATTCCCTCTCACCTTTTCTCCTGCCTGCCTGTTATGTCTCTTGTGCCCTCCTTCCTCCAGCACAGCACTCCACCATCTCTGTGCATCTAGAGCAGAGAGAATACATATGCACCGCAGCAGACACAATTTTCTACACTCTGGGTCCTAGTGGCGCCCTTCCACAGTCTGGCACCTGCTGTGGCCGCCTCAGTTTGCCTCATGGTAAGGCCAGCCCTGTATAGACAACTGAGGCGAAATGTTGGGCCCACTGAATTCAACACAAAATTCTCATTAACTTCAGTGGAGCCAGGATTTCATCCCTGGTACATAAAAAAGTTTTATGATTTCACTTTCTATAGCGTGGTGGTGTCATTTAACATTCACAAGTACAGAAATAGTGCTTATGAGTGTTCTTGGTTTGGTAAAACTTGAGAATGAAAATGATCAGTCCTCCATCCCTTGTCAATCTGATATATATAAACTAGCTATAGATTGAACCAGAAGAAATGGAGCACTGAATCATTTCTGATGTTTGTCAACCAATGCATATTGTAATTTGCCATTTATAGACTTTTTAGACAGTTTTTTCATACATCTAGGGCAGAACGCCTCATACAATAATTATTGCTTCACAGTTCTTTTCATGTTTTGAAAACCATGATAAAGCCAACTCTTTATGAAAAAAATTCCTCTAACACGCTATCTAAAATAGTTACACAAGTTTTGATGTTTAAGGCTCATACATCTCAAACTTAAATCCTCTATTTCCCCTGTTGCTGTGTTTAATTCTCTTAAGAAGTGTTACATGGTCTGAAACACAATTTGCAAAGATCACAATCAAACAATTCATTCTGCCAGCTGACTTTCTACTTTCTGTCAAAAAGAACAGGAGTACTTGTTGCACCTTGGAGACTAACAAATTTATTTGAGTGTAAGCTTTCATGGGCTACAGCCCCACTTCATCAGATGCATGTAGTGGAAAATACAGTAGGAAGATATATATATATATACACAAAGAACATGAAACAATGGGTGTTAGCATACACACTATAAGGAGAGTGATCAGTTAAGGTGAGCTATTATCAGCAGGAGAGAAAAAAAGAACTGTTTGTAGTGACCATTACACAAAGTAAAACGATTTCCCCGTGCTTATCTCCCCTCCCACCCCAGTTCCTTACATCTCCTTGTTAATTGCTGGAAATGGACCATTTTCATTATCACTACAAACAGTTCTTTTTCTCTCCTGCTGATAATAGCTCACCTTAACTGATTACTCTCCTTATAGTGTGTATGGTAACACCCATTGTTTCATGTTCTCTGTGTGTGTATATATATATCTTCCTACTGTATTTTCCACTACATGCATCCAATGAAGTGGGGCTGTATCCCACGAAAGTTTGTGCTCAAATAAATGTGTTAGTCTCTAAGGTGCCATAAGTACTCCTGTTCTTTTTGCAGATACAGACTAACACAGCTGCTACTCTGAATACTTTCTGTCAGTTTCCCATGTAGTTGAGTTCTACCCCAATATTGTTCTCCTAATCTCCTTGGCAACGAGATTGGTGAGGCCAATGCAGGAGTATGTCCACTAAGGGTATGAATTCCAGTAATATACTTTAAAGCTAATATATTACCTGAAAGGCTTCCGGGTGTTAAAAATGTGTGCTCCTACATGACTAAGCCTACTACTGTAAACTACAATTTATTCCTTTTCAATAAGACAGATTTATTTACAGACCTGGGTAGATCTATTTGTTTTTCGTTGTCAGATAGCACAGTCATTTCTATCCTTAGGATTAATATTTTTCAAGAAATTAAAAGGTTTAAAGAATCACTGGAACTAGTGGCCATCACTCTCAGGGCTACAATAATAAGGGCTTAAGTCAGTGATCATTCAGGTGGTTTTATTACTTGATATGCTACTAAAAGCCAATGAGACCATTCATTTTAATGCATAAATTTGTCTATGTACCAAAAAAAACCCAAACCCAAAACAACGCTCCCTCTCAAACCCAGATTTTGCATCTAAAATATTTGTATTTAACTAACCCCAGAGACAGGATTATTACTAATGGTGAACACTATGGCAGTTTTGTATGGGCATTTCTGATTCACTTGTATTTTTCTAATTGTATATCTTCATTGTCATAGGAGCTCCAACAGCCAGGATAGGCACTTCAGTTTAAATCCGATTAAAATAAAATATAGACCTATCACATCATGGGATAGGGAAGTCAGTGACTATACTGGAATAGTGCTCAGTTCTTGGCACCTTGATATCAGAACAATACAGACAAATGGGATGGCATTCATAGAAGAGCAATAAAAATGGTTGGAGGAACTACCTGACTTGAACTGCAATGAAAAATTAAGAGTATGGGGTAGTTTCACTACATGTTGACTATGGGCACATGCATGCAAACACTCATTAGGGTGTATGCACATATCCTTACTCACACACTAAGTTCCAGTAAATCCTACCTCACACACTAAGTTCCAGTAAATCCTACCCTTGAATGAGAGCGCACCACTATATCAGCTCATGTGTCACCTCTCTTCCCTCCAGCTAGTGTAGGGGACACAGCCAAGGGAAAGAGGAGTGACTACACTATCTCTATGGCCTGGCAACACCCATCAGCACTTGAGTGTTGAGGTCATAGGCAGCCAGCACAACATAAGGACTTAAATTGCGCCAGGAGATTAGATGGGCACAGAATTATGTGTTTCCTCTTTTCTTTAGCTGTGAAGAGTATTGCTTTGCTACTGGACCTTTGCATGCAGGAACTCGCCTATGAGGGCTACATCTACTTTTTTTAAGGTTAGCGTGGCTGCAGTTAGTAGCAGAGCAGTCCTGGCATGCCATTCCTTGACCAGTTGACTGCCTAAAAGGATGTCTCAATACACTCAGAGCTCAGAAGAGATTTCAGGGGCCTCCAAAAACAGAAGACAGTACAGGATAGTGGTAGGCTCTGATTAGTGATTTATTATTTTATTTTTGCCTGGGCCCATCAAAGCTTTTGTGACAAGTAAAGGAGTAGCTTATTCACCGTGAAGCACTGTATTCTGTGCTAGTAAAAATATTTAGTGTGAATTTGCATTTTTGTGTTATGTCTGTGGTCAATTTTCTTTTGCAGTTCTAAGACTGCTGTACGTATCACCACAGCCAGTGACATGATCATCATCAACAACCTAGTTACACCACTGCACATTCTCTAAATCTTTTGTGAGAAGTTTGAAAAAAATATATTTGAGAATAAAAACTATTTAAAGAGAAATTTAGAAAATCTGTTATGAGACTAAAGCCTCTACTCTCTGTTTAAGGAAGATGCTTTTGTCACAAGTGCACACACTACCTGAAATTAGCAATTCAAAGATACCTGATTCTGCATTAAAGTTTGGATCTCAGAGCCTATGACCATACTTCAAATAGTTTTGAAGTACCATTCTCTCTGCACTTACATATGTTGCATCTATACCAAGTGACTCTAATGTTCAGTATACCATTGACTGAGTTCTATCTTCAGGTATGCATGAACAGCTCCCACAGAAATCAAAAGTTAGTTGCATGTGCATTTCTGAGTGCTGAATTTGGTACCACACTGTGCATTCAGTATACGACAATATTGGTCTCAGTCTTGAAAACACTTATGTGTGTGTTAATACACTCACATAAGTAGACACAATGAAGTCAATGGGACTACTTACCTGAGTAAAATTAAACATACTTCAGTGCTTGCAGGATCAGGACCATTATGAGTAAAGAAATATTTTGAATTAGAAGATAAATATCTTTCTATTTATAATGCTTTAATTTTCATTATCCTAAAGTAATTCTGAATAATAAAACAATTCAGCCTCATCATGAGTATCATATTTAAATGATGAGAAAAGGTTAATATTACAGTATTTAGGGGATTTGGGTGGGAGTGGGAGGATGAGATTAAATTCACCTGCTGTGACAATGTGATCTATCTCTATAAATGAGATAGATTAACAGACTCCTACTCCATGCACAGGTGCAGCAAATCACTAAATGTCACCTGAGACTCAAGAAGACATAAAAAACAGGAATCTCAGAAGAGTCAGGCTAGCCAGGGAACAAAAAACTGACTAGCAAGCCTAATGTCATTTTAGAATAAGGTCTTTATGGAAACTTTTGTTGCTATGGCAATGGTATTTATACTAAATACTAAGATAGATGAACTAGAGTGCCTAGCATTAAACGAGGATATTGATATAATAGGCATCACAGAAACTTGGTGGAATGAGGATAATCAATGGGACACAGTAATACCAGGGTATAAAATATATAGTAATGAAAGTAGGTTGTGCTGGCAGGGGAGTGGCACTATATGTTAAAGGAAGCATAGAGTCAAATGAAACAAACTGCACCGTAGAATCTTTATGGACATAATTTCCATGCTTGAATACAAAGAGTAGAGCAGTAGGAATATCCTACTGACCACCTGAACCAGGATGGTGACAGTGATTGTGAAAGACTAAGGGAGGTTGGAGAGGCTACAAAAGCAGAAAGTGCAATAATAATGGGTGACTTCAACTCTCCTCATATTAACTGAGTAAATGTCACCTTAGGGCATGATGCAGAGATAAAATTTCTAGACACCATAAAATGGCTGCTTCTTGGTACAGCTAGGATAACATTTAACTTCTAAAAGAGGAACTATACAAAAATGAGGATGCTCATTAGATGAAAATTAAAAGGAGCTGTCACAAGGATTAAGTGCCTGCAAGCAGCACTGGGACTATTTAAAAACACTCTAATAGAGGCTCAGACTAAATGTATACCTCATATCAGAAAATACAATAAGAGGACCAAAAGAGAGCCACCATGGCTAAACAGCCAGAAGGAGCCAAGCCCTGCATGTGCCAAAGCCCCACACCGAGCTGGCACAGGGAAACCTTTCTACCCCTCAGCTAAGCTCTGGAGTGGCATGGGGGGAAAGCAATTTCCAGCATGTACATGCCCTGACCCCAGGGAGTTAGAGGGTTCTTCCTTCCCCTGGGGACCCTCCCCTGCTGAGCCACCTCTCTGGCTGGGTGCACTGAAGCTCCTGCAGTCAGGTTCCCTGGGCCCTCACGCACGATGCATCCTTAGGGCTTAACCACTTCCTGCACGCACTGTAACCAGGGGACAGGAGGTGGCTCGGTGGCCAGCAGCAGCCTGGAGGTGTTAGCAGCCTTTAGACACTATGCAGGCAGGAAGGGACAAGCTGTTTACAGCCACAAGGCTGCAGGGTGGGGAAGAAGGGGTGAAGAGATGAGCTCTGCAAAGACATGGGCCAAGTCATCCCTGCCCCACCTCCTCTGCCACTGGAAGCTGCTCCGAACCCTTCCGTCCCACACAGTACTAAAGGCAGCTGCTGGCCACATTCTGATGTGAACCCTGGCAGAAATCTGGAGAGGGGAGCATGTGACCCCTCCCATGTGTTGCCTCAGGAAGACGTGGCGCCAGGTACCAGGAGACGGGTCTGTCCCAGGGGCCCACCCAGAAATGGAGGGTGGAGAGCGCTGGGCAGGGAGGGTCGGGTCAGTTGGTCGGTCACGCCCCCTTGTAAGAGAGGTGTATGAGGGCTGGGGGGGAGAGAGAGAGAGTGACCTCTCCCTGTGTGAACCCTAAAGCCTTAAAGATAAGAAAGTAAATAAAAAGAATCCTACTATGCAGTATTTCTTTTTAACAGGGGTACAGTCAACTTGATGTTAATTTGAATGTTTATACTGCATAGCTCTGATTGATTGCTGTTGAACTCACTTGAATATGAATAATTTTACCAGGTGTCCCATATTTAGCATAAGGAAATATGTTCACCCTAATTCAAACAGTCTTCAAAGTCCCAAAATATAGTCCATCCACACAACCATATTCACCTCTGGTTTCTTCTGCCAGTCCTGGGGCCTTTCTTCTGTCCTAGCTTGCTTTTTGCCAAGCAGTCACAGCAGTCCTTTCTAGCTGGAGTGATTCCTGCTCTTTCAGCAGGAACTCCTCAGTCTTCCTATGTGGAGTACTTTTCTCCCCAGAAGAGGATCCAACATTCTCCTGGGGCCATCTATTCTCTGGTCAGGATAGGTCAGAAGACAAACCCCTCTTTTGCTCCCTGATCCTTCAGCCTTCTCCAGCCCCTGTCTTTGGCTCTGTTTCTTGGACCTCAATTTAGAACTCTCCCAGATGCTGCCTTGCCCTACTAATCAGGTCCAGCTGTTCTGTCATAGAAGAACTGGACCCACTATCCTTAAAGGGACCTGTGACAAATACATTTTAGTAATATTACAGTTCATATATATTTATACACCATACTGGAAATTATATTTTACTGAACATGTATGCCCAAAGATATTTAGGCATCTAGCTTCTATTGATTTCAGTTGAAGTAAGCACCTAGTTACCTTTGAGGATCTGGGCCGTAATTACTAAATTATTAAAAACTGAAGTTTTATAGTCATGACACTGCTTATGCAGCTAGAAATTACTTCCTTTGAAAATATATTGGAAGTAGGGTTGCATACAGAAGAAAGAATGCCACTTTTTACCAAAAAGAACAAAAGGAATTGTTACTGTTTCTGCAAAAAGCAAGCCAAAGCCTGCACAATGCTGTTCTGAAGAAGGCTTGGATACATAGCTCAGTTATTATACTGTGACTTGTTTTTTTTTTTATTTCCAGTGGTAATTCATTGAGGAAATTAACCAGGTTTTGCAAATTCAAGACAGATTTTAGAGTTGTTTATATTGTTT
Source organism: Mauremys reevesii (assembly GCF_016161935.1). Taxonomy (NCBI): domain Eukaryota; kingdom Metazoa; phylum Chordata; order Testudines; family Geoemydidae; genus Mauremys; species Mauremys reevesii. The sequence continues at coordinate 153,296,627 of NC_052623.1, forward strand.
TACTTTGTATGATGGGCTCTATAGTGTTAATCTGCTCAAAGTAAAAGCCTTACAGTTTTACTGTAAAAGACTACAGGAATGTTAGTTCATTATTTCAGGTCCACTAATGTGTAAGTAATCCAAGGAAAAATGGAGAGCAAAAACTGAATCTAAGGTGCAAAAGTCAAGATTAGAGTTTTTCTAGGACAGTTGACTTATATACCAGGTTTCACTGAGAACCTCTTTGGAATAAGTTAATGCTCTATAGTTAAAAAGATTGCATCCTATTTAAACAAGGAAAGTTTTTGTGAACTCAATGCACATCTCAAGTATGTCAGAATGTCACAGTTCAGTAGTCTTTAGTATCTATTTTAAGCTATGTAAATGATTTCTGATGGGACTATTGTGGAGACAAATGCTTGTTCTCATATTAGTTTTGTGAAGAGTGTAATAGATTAGCATTCTACAAATAATAGCTTGGTGCTCTAGTAGTATTAAATATGCCATTTGGCACTATATGCTTAACAAGACTTGCAGCTTGCTTCTTATAATTGTTCTGTTGCTGTGCAAATCAGAAGAAATAGTGACCTGCATTTTACAGCAGTGTAAAACATGATGTATTCTATGAAGTGAAATAGAAACACATAGTATCATGGTTGCCACATACATCTTCTACCTCAAGAAGTAGGATTTTCAAACTGTGGCCAGCATACTGCCTGTAATTCACAAATCACTAACTGATCATGTACACTGGCTGTGGTCCTTCTTTACAAGTGCTTCTTCAGGCACCCCGGGGTCAATGAAGAGCCTGAATGCCTGAGGGAGACAGCTATAAAGGAGAAAGAGCAAGCCTTGGGCCACTGCAACTATAAGAGAAAGAAGAGTGTGTGACGCTGCACCCCATATTCTTTATAGTGATATTATGATGATATGATTATGACATAATTATGATGTATTTTATGCAAGATAAGTCGTGTGAGGTGTCACTGGAAAAGTTATAATTTGCTGAATATGATTATCCTATTTATATGCATATATCATTTTTGTATCTGAAGTTATGAATATTGACTATGTATCTGTATTCCAAATGTAGTTAAACCTGGTAAACATGCCCAAGACAAGGTGCTTTCAGGCTAGATGGTGGGTGGGGAAGGGCCTATCCAGAGCAATGGGCCATTAGGAGAAGCTTATCTCCCACCTGGTGATGAGCCTCCCTAAGAACACTCCAAATAGTCTGTGAGTAATGGCTGCAAGGACATGTGATCAGACCACATGATTCTGGACTCCATCTTGGGATGTCATTATTTTTTCACAGACAGGTCTGAAAACCAAAGCTTTGAAACAAAGGGTTCTCACTATATGCAAAAGCTATATAAGGCTGGTAGTGACATCATCTCGTGTTCTTCACTCCCCACACAAGAAGACTCCTGGAAACAACTGAGGAAGAAAGACTGAACTGGGGGAAGTGCTGGACCCAGGCTAAAGGGATTTCTAGCCTTTAAATGAAACACATGGGGATTCCAAGCTATAACTGAGTGCATCTTGCCCCCTAAGAATCTGCAGCCTGCTTGTATAATCTCTTAGGGTGAGAATCTGCTAATTTATATCCAATCTATTTTCTATATCAAGCTTAGTTTGTGTTTTTTGTTTATTTGCTAGGTAATCTGCTTTGATCTGTTTGCTATCACTTATCATCACTTAAAATCTGTCTTTTCTAGTTAATGAACTTATTTTTGCTTTATCTAAACCAGTGAGTTGGAGTGAAGTATGTGGGAATCATAGCTCAGGGGCAAAGGCTGTTGCATATTCCTCTCCACAATGAGGGATGGGGGTGAACTTTATGAGCTTATGCTGTACAGTTCCCAAGCACATGTCTACAGCATGATAAAGTTTTAAAAGCCTTTCTCTAGAAAATTGGTTCAATGTACATAATGCTTCTAAGTAGTTTGGAGCATACATGTGACATGAAGTCCCAGGGTTTCATCTGGTTTCATCATAAGTTGATGACCTAGTCCTCAGGCTTTAACTTCCAGGTGAAAAGGGGGGAAAAAAGCAAAGAAAGGAAGTAGTCAGATGGTTTGCTGTCCTACATTCCCTGTAAACTGTGTGGCCATGCAGCAGCCTATTTAGCGCTTAGGGAACCTGCTCAGGGACCGGCTAGGGAGGGGCGCCCCTCCCTCAGCCCCCAACCTGCCATGGCCGGGGCGCCCATCCTGTGGCTCGGACCTGCCTGCAGCCGGGGCACCCCTACCCGGCTTGAGCCCAGCCGCGGCCGGGGCGGGGTGGCCAGAACCCAAGCAGCCTGGCTGGAACCAGCCACGGCCAGTGCAGCCTGGACCAGACCCAAGTGGTCTGGTCTGGACCCAGCCGCGGCTGGCGTGGCCCAGTCCAAACCAAACCCCGGGTGTCCGGCCTGGCCCAAACTCAGGCGGCCCGGTCCAAACCCGGGTGGCCCAGACCAGACCCAGCCACGGTGGTGCAGCCTTGACCCAGCCAGGGCCGGGATGGCCCTGATCCGGCCAGCCCAGCCCAGACCTGCTGCAGTACCCCTCCCCCAGCTCAAACTCAGCCCCAGCTGGACCTGCCAGTGCTGGAGAAGGGGTGCCTATCCTGCAGCCCCAGCCCCAGAGGTGCCACAGTGGCGACAGGTACCTCTCCCCCAAGACCAGGTGCTCCTGGGGGGAGTCCTCTCTCCCCGCCAGAGCACCATCCTGCACCCCAAGCCCCTTATTCCCGGCCCCACCTCAGAGCCCCCACCCCCAACCTGAGGTCCCTCCCACATTCTGAACCTCTCAGCCCCAGCCCCACCATATGAATTTTGTTATGTGCACCAATATGAAGGTCATGTATCACACATCACCTCCATATTGGTGCACATAACAAAATTCATTCTGCACATGGGTGGGAAAAATTAGAGGGAACACTGGTGCTGTCTCAAAAATGGAGCTGCATTTCACCTCAGTAGTGAATGGATACACTTCAGTGATTGGAAACTTTGTTCAACTGAGTCAAAGTGCTTTGAGGTTCAGAATGAAAAACATTCAACCAAGACAAAATGGTTCTTTTTGCCAGACACTGCACAATTTTTACCCAGATGGAAGGTGCTAATGGAATTGAAGAGCCCTGCTATAAAATGGGAAGATCCCAGCCAGATCATGGGGTGGGAAGGATTGAAGACAAAATTCTGAAGAATAGGGATAGGTTAGAACACATTTGACTGGAAGCTCCCTGTGGGGAAAGTAAGTAGAGGTAGGGTGGGTATGGGTGTGGGTGTGTGAGGAGGGAATCAAGAGACTGAGGGCAAATGTGAGCCTGAGGTGGGGTGGGAGTTGGACAGTGGGTTTGGGGGGAGATTAGTAGGAATGTAGAGGGGAGATCTGCAGATTAGAGAAGGGGGAAAATACCCCTCTATTATAGTTTGGTCCTGGACCTTAGTCCCTAATGGTTGAGGCCCTTTTGGAGCAAGGTCTGGCTAGAGTTCACTTCTCCTAGGAGTCAAGGCCTGAATCCACAAAGGCACTTAGGAATTGTAATTGCTGAACATTATGGCACCTATCTTTTAGGCACCTAGAAAAAACAACAAAAGGAACCATGCTGCAATCCACAAAACCTGAGTTAAACACCTAGACTCCTATGCAATGACTGGGGTGAGACAAGCACCTAAGAATGGGATCACAACAGCCAGAAATACTAGGTGGAGAGCCACTTAAAATAGCCAGTGGGAGATGCCAATGGTGTGTCCTAAACCCAGCCACTCTCATGGACAGAAGTGCCTATGTCCAGGCTGCAAGGAAGCATCTCTCTCTGTTAGCTATCCACAAATGGAAGCCCATCTCCTGAAGTCAAGCAGCTTAGGCGCCTAAGTAGTTTCTTGTGGGAATGACTTAGACACCTGCCTTGCTCTGCATAAAACAGCAGAAGCAGGAAGTGGTGACCTTCTAACTTTTAGCCCAGTGCTTAGAGTGCTCACTTGGGATGTGGGAGACCCAGGGTACGTCTTCACTACCGGCCGTATCGGCGGGTAGCAATCGATTTCTCAGCAATGCGAACGGCGGTAGTGGAGTCGACATGGGGAGCCGCGGACGTCGATCCTGCGCCGTGAGGACAGTAAGTAATTCGATCTAAGGTACTTCGACTTCAGCTACGCTATTCACATAGCTGAAGTTGCGTATCTTAGATCGACCCCCCCCCCAGTGTAGACCAGCCCCCAGGTTCAATTCCCCACTCTGCCTAAGGGGGACAAATGATTTGAACAGGGTTCTCCCTCCTCTTAGAGTGTACTCTAACCACTGGGCTCTGGGCTATTCTGATGTGGGGCTCCCTCAATCTCTCCTGTTTAAGCTGTTCCACTGCAGATAAATAATGAGTGATTGGAGCAAACGGACTAGACCCAGTGGAGAGACAGAATACCACTCTGTTAGACTGGTGGTTAGGGCACCCACCTGGGTCCAATCAGGACCTAATGAGGTCCAGCTGTCAGCTGCTCCTTCCAGGACCCACAGCTCATAAGGTAGGTCAGATTTTTTCCTCCCTTCCAGGGAGGCTAATGCCTTCCTCCCTTTGCAAGTTACTATTATTACATTATTGCTGGGGTGAGGTACCTACACCCTGTCACACATGTATTGCATGCATATACCCCGACGTTGTTCAGCATGGTCACAAAACCAGAAGACATACTTTAAGAAGCTAAGAAATAGTATACAAAACTAACATTGAAGAATTCGGCTTTAGCCAAAATAAAGATTTCAAATCTAGCTCTTGTATGCAAATTATGGGTTTTTTTCAAGGTCTCTATTTGTCCCATCCCAATTTGCTTTTCAGTGCTGATATGTTGACAGGTTCCACTGCGGGATGTATTAAAAAACAGCTATTTTGTTTTCTCTGATCTCCAAATGATTTATTTGTAGGTGATTGATCTGAATTTCACATCTGAAACTGAAAGGGTCAGATGTCTGCTATCATTATGACAAGAAACCAGCCATCACAGAGATTTAGTTTGCATTACTCTCCTATTTATTGAGTTAGCTACAACCTGTTTTTAAAACTTCCATTTGCTAAATGACTTGAGCCATCAAATATGTTAAAATGTCATTTATGTGAACACTAAATTTCAAGATGAGATAGTTGATGACTAATCTTAGTAAATCTCCAACACAGTTCTTGCCTGGACAGTATTATGGCTGAATTCATAGATTCCCAGGCCAAAATGGGCCACTGTGATCATCTAGTCTGACCGTCTGTATAACATAGGCCATAAACATGCCCAAAATAATTCCTAGAGTATATCTTTTAGAAAAAACATCTAATCTTGATCTAAAAATTGTGACTGATGGATAATCTTCAAAAAAGAACTAGATAGGTTCATGGAGGATAGGTCCATGAATGGCTATTCAGGATGAGCAGGGATGGTGTCTCTAGCATCTGTTTGCCAGAAGCTGGTAATGGGCGACAGGGCATGGATCATTTAATGATTACCTGTTCTGTTCATTCCTTCTGGGGCACCTGGCATTGGCCACTGTCAGAAGACGGGATACTGGGCTAGATGGATCTTTGGTATGACTCAGTATGGCCGACTTATGTTCTTAATCCACCATGACTCTTGGTAAACTTTTTCAATGGTTTATTACCCTCACTGTTAAAAATGTACATCTTATTTACAATCTGAATTGTCTAGCTTCAACTTCCAGCCATTGGATCATGTTATACTTTTCTCTGTGAGACTGAAGAGTCCATGATTAAATATTTGTTCCCCGTGTATATAGTTACAGTCTGTGATCAAGTCATCCCTTAAGCTTCTATTTGCTAATCTAAATAAACTGAGCTCTTGGAGTCTATTGCTCTAATCCTTTAACCATTCTCCTGGCTCTTCTCTGAACCCGCTCCAATTTATCAACATCCTTCTTGAATTGTAGGCACCAGAATTGGACACAGTATTTCAGAAGTGGTCACACCAGTGCCAAATACAGAAATAAAATAACCTTTCTACACCTACTCAAGATTCCCCTGTTTATGCATTCCAGGATCATATTAGCTATTTTGGCCCACACCTTCACACTGGGAGCTCACGTTCAGCTGATTATCCATCAAAACCCCCAAATCTTTTTCCCAGGATACAGGTCCCCATTCTGTAAATATGCCCTACATTCTTTGTTCCTAGATGCATACACTTACATTTAGCCATAATAAAATGAAATTCAGGCTCCAAGCAAGAGGTCTATGGAGCCTTCAGTGTTACAAAATCTGTATGTGTGTGTGTGTGCGCGCGCGCGCACGCTCTGGGCCTGTATCTATATCTGATGATAAAACCTTTAAGAAGAATATTAAGTAAGACTATAACCAAGCCACATTACCAAAGCACAGGCATGGATGTACCAAGTAACTGTTCCTTACCATGTATATTTCTATTGTATCATATCATACAATTTCCAGACTAATAACCATTTCTCTATACCACAGACATTTTTAATGCGATCAAACAGAAATTATTAAAGCAAGAGTCTGTACCTGTTAACAGCACATCTACCAGTATATCTTCAGTGGTAGGATTTTTGAAGGATATGATGATGGAAGAATGACGACCAATACAAGTACTTATGCTAGCTGGTTCCATTGGCTGAGGGATAAGGCCAACCCCAGACAGATGAAATATCCACTCATTAAGCTGTAGGGAAAAGAAAAACATTGATATTAGAAGAAGAAAAAAAAGCAGCCTCCACATTGTACATCTTACTGAAGCTCGCTTCTTTCTCATTTTTCTGTTGGTCTGGTTGTATACTAGTGGAAGAAATGTTGTCCAACTTTTTCTTTATTTTTCTCCTTTTATGCTCAGATTTTATCTATTGTAATCACTGATCTCTTGGAAGAATTAGATCCAATGATCTAAAAGATTAATGTAAAGAAGGACACGTGAATATAGTGGCAAGAAGTCCAGAGGAAGAATACAGATAACTGATATATAAGGGATAACAGAAGAACCACATAAAAAACTAACACTGTGACACTAAACGTCAAAAAGAATTTTAAAGACCAGAGATACACATATAAAAACCAATATGAAATGTATTAAATACATCAACAGCATGGAGACTAAGGGAACAGAGAGTCAAAGGAGCAATTAAGGAGGATAAAGACATTGCAGATAAATGATTTATTTGCATCAGTCTTCATTACGTAGGATGTTATGAGAGATACCTGCCCCAGACCTATACTTTGCAAATAGTAAGACTGAGCACTGATAATGATCAAGGTGTACAATGAGAAGATCCTCAGATAAAATGAGAAATTAAATAGCGAAAGGACTGGATGGTCCAAGAGTTCTGAAGGAACTTAAGAATGAGTTAACAAAATTATACATTATTTCATGAAAATGGCACTTGAGGGCAATAGTTGTACCTATTTTTTTTTTAAAAAGGTAGTGGGGTGAAACTGGTAGCTACAGACTTCAATACCTCAGCAATGTCTAAATGGTTAAAAAATAATTAAAAACAGAATTATAAAACACCTAGATTAACATGAGATGAGAGAAAGAAACAAATCACCATTGCTTCCGTAAAGGAAAATTCTTTGAGGAAGTCAACAAAATAAGTGGATAAAAAAAAGAAGCAGATGAAATAATTTATCTGTATTTTTGAAAAACCTTTGCAAAGTCCCTCACCTGAGCCTATTAATGCAACTCAGTAGTTATGAGGTAAAAAAAAGAAAGAGTAGGAATAAATGATCAACTTTCCACACGACAAAATGTTAACATCAGGATGCTTTCTATTTTTGTATTAGAAACTGTACTGTTTAATATATTTCTTAGTTATCTACAAAATCGGATGAATAGGAAGGTGGCAACATTTGCAGATGACTAAAAAATTATTTACATTCGTCAAGACTGGAGAAGACTGTCATGAACTTCTTAAGTACCTAACAAAGCTAGATGAATAGGTAGCATGATGACAGATGAAATTCACTGTTGACAAATGCAATAATTATCTCAATGATTGCAAGGAACTGCTTGAGTTATTTGTACATATATATTATGGGGTTTTAAATGTACAATAATCACTCAGGGAAAAAGACATGGGCCTCACTGTGGACAGCTCAATGAGTACTGCTTAATGTGAAGTGGTGGACAAAAACAAAATATTGTAAAGGAGTACAAGGTATGGAATAGAAAATAAAGAATGAAAATATCACACTGCAATATAGATCACTCCTACACCATGATCTGGAGTACTGTGGTTAGTTCTGGACACTCTATCTGAATAAAGATATAATAGAAAGAGTGGGGAATGGGGTGACAAACACATGGAAATATATTCTATAAAGTGAAATTGAAAAGATTGGGTCTGTTTAGAGAGGAGACAAATAAAAGGGGACTTGGGAGTTACACACAATATAGAAAGAAGGCACACTGGGTGCCCTTTTTTATGCTTTATAAGCAATGGGACATTCAATTAAACTGAAAAGAAAAAGAAAATTAAAGCCTATTAAAGGAAAGGTTTTTTTGTACAAGACATAATTAACCTGTGGAACCCAATGTCACAGATAATCATTGGGGCCAAGAATTTAGTAGGATTCAAAAAAGGATTAGATCTTTATATAGATGTGAAGAACATTCATAGTTACATAAATTAGAATATAAAAATGATTTTTGTTTTCACTTTTATAAGGTATATAAATCCCCTTTCCAATCCAAGGCATAATTTCCATTATTCTAACAAAAGTTAGGGAGAAAATTCCCTGTGTGGTCAAGTTACTTCACAATTGTGTACCTCATACAGGCTACTCTCAGAGACAGCATAATGGATTAGATAGACCACTGGTCTAATCCAGTATAGAAGTTCCTGACTTCCTATTCCTAAAAGATAAATGCTTTATTAGACATATTGGGTCAAGGTCATCCCTAGTGTAATTCCACTACCTTTGAAATTAGTAAACTACTTCCCTTCATCCCCACATCGTAAGCCAAAATATCCACATGAGGGTGGAGGAAATGGCAAATAAAAAAATTCCTGCCTGCCAAGTTTAGAATAAATCATAAGGTAGAAAAACTTTTAATAGCTGGGGTAACTCAGGTGTAGAATCAGATTGGACTGTCTGGAAGTGATGATGATGAAATAAAAATATACTTAGATATTGCTGACTTAAATATAATACAGCTCTGTTTCAGTTATAAATCTGTGAACACCATTCTCAGCCTCTGACAAGAAGGCAGGAATTATCATTAAAAAGATTTTGTTGCAATTTGGGAGAGTACCCAGAGCAGCTCTTTGGAGAGGATCTTTGCAATCACAGAAGAAACTGACTGGAAGGTTCCAAAGGCAGCAGTTATAATGAACACATGACATGCAACATCCATGCTCCATCACTGCCTTAAGGAGCCAAAATCTTCAACAGGTTGAAGGAATATTGCCAGTCTCACAGTAAGGAGCTGAGACACAACAGCCTGAATTCTTGCAGATGATATATTTAGAGAAGCAGATGTGCTATACATTAATTTAACCGTTTCTCAATTGGTTTAGCCCAGCTCTAATGTGAACCGAAGCCTGGTAAACTAGATATTGTAATTGATGTCCTGCTCTACTGTGAATCCAGGCCTGGTAAACTAGCTATCATGGTATATATACCCCAGGTTTACTTAAACTATCAGTAAAGGAAAAGGTACACTTTTAATGCAGCTGTATAGAGGGAGTGGCTATAAAGTTAGCTGTTAATAAAGATGTATATGATAGAAAATAAATCAGTTTCCTGTGTTAGTCCTATTTTTGCAATTTTGCTCACTGAATTCAAAATGTTTAAAGATAAACCGTGCTGTCTTAGAAGGAAAAGGGCTAAGTTTTCACAGACTCAAAGTGTTGCAAGTTGGGCAGGCAAAAAAATGAAGCATCCAAAATTAGAGGCCAATTTTGTAAAAAATTAGACCAAAAAGAAATCTAGTGTTAAAAGAAAAGGTTTGGCTTTCATGTGAAATGGAAACCTAACAGGATGCAGATGAAGAATATGCACTGCCTACTGCAGCATATGAGGAGGAAAGAACTAAAAAAATAACCCTAAGCAAAGAATATTTGACAAGATCTATTGCAAAACTCTGCTTCTCTCCTATGCTGATTAGCACTATTAGCCTCGCTCCATTACATATGGATGTTGCTGGTATGCTAGGAGAACAATATGATAGAAATATATTAACACTCTGGGCATACATTATATTCAAGCTGGCATTTCAGTTGTGCTATCCCAACAAAGCTAATTTTAGGTTTCAAAAACTGAAGTGATTAAAACCTAAACTTGGATTTTTATTTTGAAGAGCTCTTCACACATAAGAACATAAGAACTGTCGTACCGGGTCAGACCAAAGGTCCATCTAGCCCAGTTTCCTGTCTACCAACAGTGGCCAATGCCAGGTGCCCCAGAGGGAGTGAACCTAACAGGCAATGATCAAGTGATCTCTCTCCTGCCATTCACCTCCATCCTCTGACAAACAGAGGCTAGGGACACCATTCCTTACCCATCCTGGCTCATAGCCATTTATGGACTTAACCACCATGAATTTATCTAATTCTCTTTTAAATGCTGTTATAGTCCAAGCCTTCACAAACTCCTCAGGTAAGGAGTTCCACAAGTTGACTGTACGCTATGTGAAGAAGAACTTCCTTTTATTTGTTTTAAACCTGCTGCCTATTAATTTCATGTGTTGACCCCTAGTTCTTGTATTATGGGAATAAGTAAATAACTTTTCCTTATCCACTTTCTCCACATCACTCATGATTTTATATACCTCTATCATATCCCCCCTTAGTCTCCTCTTTTCCAAGCTGAAGAGTCCTAGCCTCTTTAATCTCTCCTCATATGGGACCCTCTCCAAACCTCTAATCATTTTAGTTGCCCTTTTCTGAACCTTTTCTAGTGCCAGTATATCTTTTTTGAGATGAGGAGACCACATTTGTATGCAGTATTCGAGATGTGGGCATACCATCAATTTATATAAGGGCAATAATATATTCTCAGTCTTATTCTCTATCCCCTTTTTAATGATTCCTAACATCCTGATTGCTTTTTTGACTGCACAGCTCTAAACCAGAAACAAATCAAACAGCTAGCAGCTTCTCTCAATTCAGCGAAGAGACAGAATCAAAAAAGTTAAGGTTTATCCTATAACTACTGCCATTAGTTGATTTTAGATTAGTTAGTTACACAGCTATGACATGGTTTACAGTGTCAGTTCAGGTGCATATAACCAGTGAAATCAAGAAAGGAGAATCAATGCAATTTTTTTTTAGGTTAAAAAGTTGTTCTAGGATTCAGATATTTAAAAACAACCACCTTAAATTTGTGCAAATACATAATATCTTTTTAAATGCAATAATTAGCACCCTGGAATCGTCTGGCATCAATTTGATAAGGTGTGCAGCAGTGAAAGTGAACAGAATAAAAAAAAAGAAAGATCCATATGGTTCAGGGATGAAAAGGGCATTGAAAAAAATTACAAAGGTAAGAGCAAGAGATTGAAAAGGTTGAGAGGGCCTGGACAAAGCAACTGAAAGGATGAGATATTGATTAAAGTTCAGCTGCAGATAAAAATTTGGAGATTTGCCATTATGTGAGAGGAGACGCACTGGATGAGAAAAATCAAGTATCAGGGCTCAATTTGTTCCTGAAAGGCTTAAGTGAATTATTTACTTGCTTTATTGCTTCTGTATCTGATGAAGAATTAAACTTTTAATATATAGATCAGAGTTCTGAGAGCTATTAGGATTCAGAAAAAGATAATGGCATTTTGTCCTCTTGAACTTTCCTTGGTTATACACCGCTTATACCAGAAATGCTGGCTCCTTGCTTTTATTCTTAATAAATATTAAAGAGGAAGGGGACTCTAAAAATGCATGCTTTGCAACCACCACCTATAGGTAACCTGTCCGCTAGGCATTCTGATATCAGAAAAAAATGGGCTCTATCACTTTCTTACTTCTTTTTTCTTGTAGAAGAGACAAGTTCTGCTTTTGCAGTATTACTGAGAATCATGCCAGAGACATTTCCCTAGCATTCAACTGAGGTAATTTTCAAGTCAACAGCCCATTAGGATATTTGACAGCCCAACAAGAACAAGGAGAGGAAATTACATACATTTGGAAAGCAAACATTTCACTCAAGCACAACTCATGGGCTGACATTATGGCACTCGTGTCATAATATCAGTTCTGCTCTTTGTCTCCAGCTGCAATTTTTAGTAAGCTAGTAGGTCAAAGAGATGACTCATGCTTCTCCATTTAGTTGCTTCTCTTTAAAGATTCAGGAAACACAAAGGAAAAATGCTAAAAATTTTAACACATCAAATATAAAGAAGATTAGTTTCAAGTTAAATCAAAGGATGACAATTCTTTCAAGTACATGAGTATTTTAAATGAAGATAAACATTAATAAGTGGGGCTTATTTATGATAATACTTTACAAGAGGAACTATTAAGTTAACTTCAGAGCAGGAAGACTATTTCAGTAATGAATAATTTGGGATAACCTGGTAATTACTAAGCAAATTAGAAATACTAATGCATATTCTAGTTCTCTGCACATCAACCAACAGCATTAATTCTATCTAAAATTGTAGATATGCTGAAAGCAGAGCAAAACTAAGGCTAAAACAAATTATTTATCATGTGCATCTAAGTCGATTATTTTTGCCCTGGCTGTATGATTAAGGATCCAAAAATCTGATTTTAAATTGCTCTTTGGACTGAAACTTTTATTTATAACTATATTTGAAAATATTGTATTATCTGATGTCACAGTGCTTTGGACACTAAATATAGCATCATACCTGTGAGCATGTGAAGGTGATTGATGCCGTGTGATTGGCTCTTCCCAGGGCAGAAGGACAGAACTGAACAGGTACTTCAGTAGTGGAATGAGGAGCCACCATCAGCTGTGCAAACACACAAAGAAAGCAAAAGAGAGAGGAAAATATCAATACTTTTTTTGAGTTAGTTCCTTTTTTGTGCTTTTTATCGACACTGTTGATGTTTATTTGATTAATGTGTTCCACTGTACACATTCTCCACTCAGCACGCACGGTCTGGTAAGACTGATAAAATGTACTTCAGTAAACAGTATTTAGTGGCAGTCACAGCACGTTTATTCCCCAAATACTAACAATGTGGTATTACTGATTGCTAAAAAGGAAGCTAAGTTTGATTCCTTAAAATGCCAATGGAAGGTATATGATTTTTATTTCTGATCACATTGCTACTCTTTATTTTATTTTATTTTTTTCACATCAGTGTAATACTAAAAATGTTAGTACATTGAAATCAAAAGAAACAAACTGACTTTAAGGGGAATCTATAGTATGTTTATATGTGCCTCTCCTCTTCTGCTTACATACACTCACACAGTAAATGAGGTTGTTACGGTTTATCTGCTTCTGAACTACACTAGTGTGATTCACAATTGCATAGGGAAAAGCCAGGTGCCCAGCTACATTGTGATAATACAAGTGTTCTGAAGCTCAAGGCAAACAGAGCACGTATCATAGTATCATTGCTTTTGCCCCTATAAATCAGGTGGGCAAAATCACTGATTTCACAATTGCTACATCATTTTTTAAAAGTACTTGTTCATATCTAAACAGACAGTTTTAAATCATTTTACTGTGTGATAATACAGAACAAAACTGATCAATATTGTGCAAGCTGGCATCATTTAATAAAATGTAATACTATTTAAAACCAACAAAGGTCAAAACATTACATTACAACAGCTGGCACTGACAAACCCCTGTGCCAAAGTGACTGTCAACCCTGAAAGATTAGTAACAGGCAGTAAACAAGAATTACTAGACTATCAGTTTTTGTGCACTATAGTTAATGGTCTTGTCACAGTGTCCATGGCAGACCCCAATTTTTGGAAGTTTATAACCAAATAGGGCTTGGAGTCCTGTATTCCTTGCACATCCAAATCTCCAAATGATGTCAGTGGGAGCTTGATTTGAGTGAGGAATGGATAGTTGGGCCCAGATGTAATTGGCAAAGGGTTGAAACTTGACATGCCCTGGGTTTGGGTTTTTTTTGACAAGTTTTTTAAAATTATGTTTTTAAAAGTAACAATAGACGTTTATTGTTCTGGATATATTAATTCTAATCCTATATTTTAGACAAAATATTTTATTTTTATAAATGTTATTTTGCCATTTCTATTATATTAAAATAAAACATTGTTGAAAACTAAAAGTTGGTGTATAGACCAGAACGTGCGATGGACTCAGAAACATGAAAATAGATAGTTACACGACAGGATTAATAAAAGGGAATGTTTTGCAATTACAGTTCTCTAAGGTATTACAAAGCTCCACAGCCCTGGGTCTTCTGATTTCAAGAATTAACTGGCAAGCATTAGCATTATATTTCCAAAACTAGAAACTGCAAAGGTCACACTAGAATATAATCTCGTTTTCAGTCACTAAAAGCATTCTGAAACTTTCACATATTAGGTTGAAATTTTCCAGGACTAGTCTCTTCCCTAAGATAAAATTATCTGGACAATTTGAGTAAAAATGCTTTATCCATTTTTGAATCAGAGGAGAGTGAAAAACATCTTCTTCCATTATTAAAAAAAAATAATCTTGGAACCATTTCTGAAAAGAACAACAAAATGGCTGGTGGTAGAAGGAACCTGGCCTAGAAACAGTTGTTAGTGATGGTGTCAAACAGTTTTTTAAAATAAATTAGGACAGTCCATTTTAAAAAAATCTACCGTATCAGACCACTGAAATTGAATAATTAATCATTTAAAAACCAGTTAAGTCCCTAACTAATGATGACTTGTATGCACAACTTGCCCTTTTGTATGTATTATGCAGTGTTGTCTGGTGGACAGAGCACTTGACTGGGACTCAAGAGACCCTGATTCTGTTTCCAGCTCAACTGCTGGTTGCCCTTGTGCAAATCAGTGCATCTCTGTGCCTCAGTTTTCCTCTCTGTAAAAGAAGAATAACGATACTGACCTCCTTTGCAAAGCACTTTGAGATTGACTGATGAAAAGTGCTATATAAAACCTTGGTACTATTATTAATTACATGGTCATATATTATTTCCCCAAAATATAGTACAATATTTTTTTTCTACAGCCCTTTAAGATTCAGCAAGATGTAAGTTACTCAGTGAGAAAGCCAGGGCCTAGAGGCCAAAAGGGAGGGTTGCAGAAGGGAAAACAAATACCAGGAGGGCATAAGATGTAGACATGAAGGCTAGAACTTCAGTCTGCAGAGCCTGAGACAGTTGGTATTCCCCAGAGTGCCACCATGAGGCCATGCAGAGACACAGCAAGGGAGTACTATGGAGAGCAGTTGCCAGAGGAAGTGCTGCCTAAGAGACTCAGAGTGAAAGACAGCAGCCCTCTGATTGGTCAAGCATCCTATTTAAACCCCGGGCCTTCCCAAGGAAGTTGTCTGGGCAACCCCACACATAGGCCTTCTATAATGCCAGACTTTTCTTGATCTCCTGATCTCTGTCTCTGATGCCAGCCTGAATCTGACTCGGATTCCTGCCTCCTGATTCTAATCTGATACTGTTTCCAATCTCCAGCCTCCAACTCCAGCCTGACTCTGATCCTGGCTCTTGCCTCCTGATTCTACCTCTGATCTCTGGTCTCTGATCTAAGGTGACCAGACAGCAAATGTGAAAAATCGGGATGGGGGGGGGGGTAATAGAAGCCTATATAAGAAAAAGACCCCACAGTCGGGACATCTAGTCACCCTACTCTGATCCTGGCTAACTCTAACCCTGATCCTTGCTTACGGAACCTCGCTCTTGCGATTCCTCCAACTCCTGCCGGCAACTTCCAGCCCTGGTGGACAGACCTCAGCCCAGCTGTGACTGGTAGAACACATGCCCCTCCCCAGTCCCTTACAGAGTAAGTGGATGCTTACCCAAGCATACCAGACTCTACAACTTTAATCTATATCTTCCTAAACCCTCTTGTTTATTGCTTTTCCTGATTAACTCCTTTCTTCCCTGGCATGTAAATTACCCCTTCCCAACTGAGACTCTCTTTGACTCAGTTAAACTGATATCCATGCCCCTAAGGACGGAAATTACAATCTAAATTCCCGATTCTGCACCTCCATATGCAGACATGTCTACCTGGGCCTAAGCAGATGAAATATAGACAAAATATGAGGAGGGATGCAACAGAAGAGCAACCTGATTGAGCAGTTATGCTTAGTACACACCATGCTGGTTCTGTGGTGGTGTGTGCGTATATTGTAATGTGATCCACGTTGGCATAAGCTGAGGCATGCGAAAAGCGGTGGATAATTAGTAGTGTAAGGCTAAGTTAAAGTACTGAGTTCTAAGGAGGAACCTGGAGGAAGACAGTGAGGTTGATGGAATGGTATTTAATAACAGTATATTATAGCCACACAGCTACAATATTGTACGCTCATTATTGTTTGTACAATTTTTCTTTCAAAAAATTTGTGCATGGTGTAATTTTGACAGGGGAAGTCCCCCGCAAAATCTGGATTAAACCAGAGGAACCAGACTAAGACCAGTGGAGAGACTTCAAGTCCCATTGGATTATACAAAGGATAATCCAAGAAAGAAAATGTGTTGAATGCTACAGAGAAGAAAGGCTGCTAGCTAGGGTTAAGCAAACAGTTAGGAGTCATTATTACTGAAGTGCACATTATTACTGAAGTGCCTATAGTGGCATAGAGATGTGATTTTATTTATTTAATATTACAGGAGATCTCTTCTAACATTGATTTTATTTCGGGTGCTATAATATGGTACTATACCAGGAAATTAATCTCGTTTGAAATACAAAGCTATATATAAAATAAAATGGATCAGCTTTCTATTGCAGAGAAAATGATAAATAGCAATAGGATCTATAACTAAAATAATCATTAAACAGGAAGGCTTTAAAAAGGACTAAATTTTGCTCACTTCAGATACTCTTTCATTTCATTCACATAAAAGCTAGAGATAACAAGTGGCTTCTGGGGATCTTCACAAGAGAAACTAGTGGAAAAGAGCCTCAAGAAATCTAAAGACTGCTTCTATGAAAACACAAAACTTTATTATGAAGCAGTTAGAATTGCTACATACACCGCATGTGTGACACATATCCAGAAAAGCAAGGGAATTAAAAGTTAAGCCACCTAGCAGTACATACTTGCTACTCCTCCACCCATAAGCACACACCATACCATTACCATAGTACACCGTAGTCTACACACCTTTAACTCTACCTCCCTTTTCTGAACACACCCCTTATCAGATAATTTTTTTCTCTGTACTAGCACTTGTAAATGTTTGATGTAGTAGTTGGTTGTGATATGAGACAATTTTTGGCAAGGGGCTGTGTGTAAAAGGAAGGTTAAAAGGGTCCGATGGAAGGCTGGCCCCACTAGGGGGCAGAAAAACTTGTGGGGTGTAGTGTGTTTGTGCTAAAATTGTGGTACAAAAACTACTTCACAAAGAAGTTTGTGTGTTAGTTTCCTAATTTATTTATATACCTAAATGAGTGAATAAGTTGGAAGACTCATAGACTCATAGACTTTAAGGTCAGAAGGGACCATTATTATGATCATCTAGTCTGACCTCCTGCACAACGCAGGCCACAGAATCTCACCCACCTACTCCTGTAACAAACCCCTGACCTATGTCTGAGCTACTGAAGTCCTCAACTTGTGGTTTAAAGACTTCAAGGTGCAGAGAATCCTCCAGCAAGTGACCTGTGCCCCATGCTGCAGAGGAAGGCGAAAAACCTCCAGGGCCTCTGCCAGTCTGCCCTGGAGGAAAATTCCTTCCTGACTCCAAATATGGCGATCAGCTAAACCCTGACCATGTGGGCAAGACTCACCAGCCAGACACCCAGGAAAGAATTCTCTGCAGTAACTCAGATCCCACCGTATCTAGTGTCCCATCACAGGCCACTGGGCATATTTACCGCTAATAGTCAAAGATCAATTAATTGCCAGAATTAGGCTATCCCATTATACCATCCCTTCCATAAACTTATCAAGCTTAGTCTTGAAGCCAGATATGCCTTTTGCCTCCACTGCTGCTCCACTTGGAAGGCTATTCCAGAACTTCACTCCTCTGATGATTAGAAACCTTCATTTAATTTCAAGTCTAAACTTCCTGATGGCCAGTTTATATCCATTTGTTCTTGTGTCTACATTGGTACTGAGCTTAAATAATTCCTCTCTTTCCCTGGTATTTATCCCTCTGATATATTTATAGAGAGGAATCATATCTCTCCTCAGTCTTCTTTTGGTTAGGCTACACAAGCCAAGCTTTTTGAGTCTTCTTGAGAGTAGATGTGCAGCTGATAACTGAGAATATTTTCTCTGTCAGCAGCTGCACGTGAACTCTTCTTTACTGTAGCATACATTCTGACAGAAAAGCGTCAGATGGAAAAAGTTTTTTGTGCAACCAATAAGGCTTGCATGCACAGCACCTACACTTTCAGTTATTCTTCTAAAATTATCCCAAATCCAGCTTAAAAAACAAACAAGTAAAAACCTCCTTGCACCAGATGTCCTCAGAGTCTACCTCTCTGCCAAACTTTGGGTGGATATACCATCGTTTTAAAGATATATTATTGAACATTGAAAATTTAGGACTGCCAAGGAAAAATTTGACAGAGCACAAATTGTAAGACTTCATATTACAAATTTATAAAGAGAAACCAAATACATCTACATAGAAAATTCAAAGGGCATAACGGCCAACTTCTTGTGGAGAAAAATAGAAATCTATGCCACATTTTAAGCTCATTTTAATACCCAATATAGTTGCTACTAGGCGTTTGGTAGGTAGGACTCCATGGTAGTGGGGAAAGATGGATAGGGAGTGGGAATATGCAGAATCCATCTCAAAGAACCTCAGTTACAAGGTAAGAAACTAATTTCTTCCTTCAGGTATCCTCTACATATCCCCACACGTGGGGTAGATTAATAGGCAGTCGCTGACCCAGGATGGTGGGACCCGGAGTTCTAGTTAAACAAGGAATGCAGGACTGTCCTGCCAATCTATGCATCTGATCTAGATGCCAAGTCTAAAGAATATTGTTTAGTAAAAGTGTGAACAGAACTCCAGGTTGCTGCTCTACATATCTCTATCAGAGGAATTTGACTGGAGAAAGCCATGCAAGCTGACTTGGATCTAGCTGCATGAGTTCTGATGCCTCAAGGAATGGATTTATGAGCTTCATAAATATAAAATAGCCTTGAAGACTTTCTAAATTGGTTAGTTATGTCTAAATAAAAAGATAAATGTTCTCCTCAGATCTAATGGGTATAATTTAGCTTCCCCATCATGACTATGGGGTTTGGAGAAAAAAAACGGTAAAATTACAGATTGATTTATGGGAAAATCAGAGACTATTTTTGGTAACAACTTGGGATGAGTGCAAAAAACCTCTTTATCCATATGAAACACAGTCAGTGATAGATCAGCCATTAATGCAGGCAATTCATTTTTGTATGATGGAAGTGATTGCTACCAAAACCAATGTTTTTACAGATAGCTGAAATAAAGAACCGCTCCTCAGTGCTGTTAAAAGGGAGGTCTTATTATTTGTGCTAGTACTACATTCAGATCACAGGAGGGCATAGGAGTTCTTATTGGAGGATACAAATTAAGGCCCTTTAAAAACCTCTTAATTGTTCCATTAGTAAAAATTGATTTTCCTTCTGCAGGTACATGATATGCAGATATGGCTGAGAGATGAACCTTAACTGAAGATAATGAAAGAGATGTCTTCTTAAGATGCAATAAATACTCTAATATATAATTAACTGGTGTCATATAAGGATCCACATTATACAAGGGAATCTACAATAAAAAAACAGCACAGTTACTCACCTTCTCTTAACTGTTGTTCTTCAAGATGTGTTGTTCAAATCCATTCCAATCAGGTGTGTGCACCCGCACGTGTACAACGGCCGAGATTTTCCCCTTAACAGCGTCCGTTGGGTCGGCCTGGGTGCCCCCTGGAGTCGCGCCCTCATGGTGCCTAATATATAGCCCTGCCGACCCGCCACCCCTTTAATTCCGTCTTGCCACCTACTCCGACAGAGGGGTAGGAGGGTGGGTATTGGAATGGACATGAACAACACATTTCCAAGAACAACAGTTACAAGAAGGCGAATAACTGTTTTTTCTTCTTTGATTGTTTGTTCATGTCCATTCCAATCAGGTGACTCACAAGCAAAATTAGGGGGTGGGGTTGGAGCTGTCCACTGACTGGAGTACTGCTCTACCAAAGGCCGCATCATCTCTGCCTGACCCAGTAATTGCATAATGTGCAGTGAAAGTGTGTATTGATGACCACGTCACTGCCCTGCAGATTTCCTGGGTGGGGACTTCAGCCAAGAAAGCCGTTGATGAAGCTTGCGCTCTTGTAGAGTGTGCCATTATCGGGAGCGCTGGGATTCCTGCTAGATTGTAGCACTCGGTAATGCAGACCACAATCCATGATGCAATGTGCTGTGTCGAAACAGGCTGGCCTTCCATCCTGTCCGCTACTGTGACAAAGAGCTGTACCGCCTCCCTGAACAGTTTCATTCTCTCAATTGAAAAGGCCAGTGCTCTGCAGACATCGAGAGTGTGGAGCCTATGCTCCCTGCAACTCGCATGAGGCTTAGGGTAGAAAACTGGGAGGAAAATGTCCTGGTTGATGTGGAACTGCGATACCACCTTTGGGAGGAAGGCCAGATGGGGCCTGAGCTGAACCTTGTCCTTAAAAAACATTGTGTAGGTCGGCTTGGACGTTAGAGCCCTGAGCTCAGACACCCTTTGGGCTGAAGTTATCGCACCAGGGGAGGTAGAGCAGGGATCATGTTGCTACAGGCTCAAAGGGATGCCCCATGAGCCTAGAGAAGACCAAGTTAAGATCCCAAGCTGGAATCGGTTGGCAGATGTGCAGGTACAACCTGTCGAGGCCCTTCAGGAAGCGACTGACCAGGGGGTTAGCGAAAATCGAGCAGCCCTGTACCCCCAGATGGAAAGCCGAGATGACAGCCAGGTGTACTCTTATAGAAGACAAGGAGAGACCTTCCTGCTTTAGGTGGAAAAGATAATCCAAAATCTGGGGCACTGAGGCTAGCACTGGGGGAAAGTCACGCTGAGCTGACCAGATTGAAAATCTCTTCCACTTGGCCAGGCACGTGACCCTAGTGGAGGGTTTCCTACTGCCCAAGAGAACCTGTCTGACTTGTTCTGAACAGGAAAGCTCAAACTGATTCAGCTGTGGAGCCTCCAGGCTGTGAGATGTGACTGCGGGTTCAGGTGCTGGAGCCGTCCATGATCCTGCATGAGATGGTCCGGGAAAAGTGACAGGGTAATCAGGGCTCCAACTGATATATCTAGGAGAGACGTGTACCAATGCTGGCAGGGCCAGGCTGGTGCTGTGAGAATGACCTGAGCCCGGTCTCTGTGGATCTTGATCAGGACCTTGTGGATGAGTGGTATGGGTGGGAAGGCGTACAGAAGCGGTCCCCCACAATGGAGGAGGAATGCGTCCACTGTGCAGCCCGGACTGTGATTCTGGAAGGAGCAGAACTTCTGACACTTCCTGTTGCATTGCGTGGCGAAGAGGTCGATCAAGGGACATCCCCACCTCTGGAAGAGTGAAGATGCGACGTCCTGGCAAAGGGACCACTCGTGGCTGTGAAAAGACCTGCTGAGGTGGTCCGCCAGCTCGTTCTGGACCCTGGAAGGTACGACGCCTGTAGATAGACTGAGTGCTCTATACAAAAGTCCCATAAACTGAGGGCTTCCTGGCACAGGGGAGAGGAGCATGCACCCCCCTGTTTGTTGATACAGAACATCACTGTCGTATTGTCTGTCATGACCAATACACATTGAGCTGCTAGATACAGGCAGAATGACTGACCCGCTAGGCATACCGCCCTGACTCCCTGACATTGATATGAAGACTCAGAGCTGTCTGTGACCAGAGGCCCTGAGTCTTGTGGTCCCCCAGATGAACTCCCCACCCCAAATCTGACACGTCCGTCACTAACTCTAGGGATGGTTGTGGGGCAAAGAAGAAGTCTCCTGAGCACACCTGCTGAACGTCCATCCACCACAGGAGCAAGTTGAGGACAGGGCAAGGCAGGGTCACGATCCTGTCCAAGCTGTCCCTGGCAGGTCTGTACACTGATGCAAGCCACAACTGAAGCGGCCGAAGTCCAAGTCTGGTGTGCTGAATGACGTACGTACAGGCTGCCATGTGGCCGAGAAGTTTGAGACAATTTCTCGCGGTGGTGGTGGGGAACTGCCTGAATCCCTGGATCATAGCATCGACAGCCTGGAATCTCAACTGCGGAAGAAATGCTCTGGCTTGGGTTGAGTCGAGAATCGCCCCTATGAACTCTATCCTCTGGAATGGGGACAGAGTCGATTTCGCCTTGTTGTAGTAGGCCCAGATTCTCGAAGGTGGCTTTGATGAATGCCACCTGAGCTTCCACCTGAGCCCTGGATCGGCCTTTGATCAGCCAGTCATCGAGGTATAGGAACACCTGTACCTGATTGGCAGTGATGACTGCCATGCACTTGGAGAATACTTGAAGTGCTGCTGACTGACTGAAAGGGAGGACAGTAAATTGGTAATGGGAACCATTGACCACAAACCTGAGGAACTTTCTGTGGTTGTGTGCGATTGCTATGTGAAAATACGCGTCCTTCAAGTCGAGGGCAGCATACCAGTCTGCTGGATCCAGTGAAAGGATAATGGAGGTCAGGGAGACCATGCGGAACCTGAGTTTTCTCATGAACTTGTTGAGGTCGTGCCAGTCCAGGATAGGCCTGAGGACGCCTTTGGCCTTTGGTATTAGGAAATAATGGGAATAAAAACCCTTGTCTCTGTGCTCCTGTGGAACCTCCTCCACCATCCCCAGTGCTAGGAGTGACTGCACCTCCTGAATGAGAAGTTGCTCGTGAGAAGGGTCCCTGAAGAGGGATGGGGAAGGGGGTGGAAGGGCACAGAACCACATGGAGTATCCCCTCTCTACCATCTGAAGCACCCAGTACAGTAACTTTCTGCTCTCTGGCTTCCCTGCGCCTCACCTCTCTCTCTACTCTATTCAATACATTGCTGCCAAGATAGTCAAACATCTCTGATCTTCTTAGATCCCCCTCCACTAACTTCTTTCTTTCCACACTGAGCTCACTCCCAGGTCTCAACTCTCTGCACAAATCTGCCCTAAACTACATCTCTTCTCTCATCATTTTCTTTCCCCATTCTAACTCCTACAATCTTCTCAAGCTTCTGTCTTGATTGCAGAGGTGCTGGAACTAGGGGTGCTGGAGGTGTGGTAGAACCCCCTGGCTTGAAGTGGTTTCCATCATCTACAGGGTTTATAGTTTGATTCAATGGCTCTCAGCAGCCTCACTATACAAATTGTTCCAGCACCCCTGCTTGATTGTTCCATTTGCCTCCAACACCACCTGACTTCATGCCTTCCCAAATCAATGTTTGCCAAGCACGGTCTCTCTGCTCCTTCACAAAACTACTCCACAAAGTGCTCCACAAATGTCCACACTGTGCTCATTTTCTGATCATATTGCATTGTTTTACATATCCTTTTGCCTTTAGGCTGTAAACTTCTCTAGGACAGATGCACGTATTTATATGGAACATTTAACTCTTTGTACAATGCTGTATATTCAGGGCCAGCTCCAGCTTTTCTGCCGCCCCAAGTGGCGAAAAAAAAAAAGAAGATGAGCAGCGGCACTTCGGCGGCAGCAAAATCGCGCCACTTCTTCAGCAGCAGTTCGGAGGCAGGTCCTCCCTCTCTTCCTCTTTGGTGGCAAATTGGCGGCAGCTCAAAGAGGAAGAGAGGGAATGAGGGACCTGCCGCCGAATTGCCGCCAAAGACCCGGACGTTCCGCCCTGATACTAGACAGAGTGCCGCCCCAGTTCTTGGTCCTGCTAGTGAAGGCAGGGGGCTGGACTTGATGACCTTTCAAGGTCCCTTCCAGTTCTAGGAGATAGGTATATCTCCATATATTATATTATTTTATTATTTGAATTGGCCACCCCAAGCATCTGCTTCCTACGCTGGAGCCTGGAGCCGGCCCTGTGTATATTCTTAATGCACTATATAATTAACAACTTGTTTCATCAATAAAATTGGAAGGGAAAGCTCTACTATGTCCCTATTGCATGAAGGCAAAAGGATCCTTTCGGGTGTTTTTTCTGTTTTTTTTTTAGTACTTACAGATTTCCTTGGGTCAGTCTCTATTGAAAAATTTCCAGGATTGCT
Source organism: Mauremys reevesii (assembly GCF_016161935.1). NCBI lineage: Eukaryota > Metazoa > Chordata > Testudines > Geoemydidae > Mauremys > Mauremys reevesii. Next base: position 153,320,865 of record NC_052623.1, read on the forward strand.
GTTGACAATTTCCAGTTCTAGGGTTTCATACGTAGGATTAAGCAGAGGGATATACATACGGACCCATCTTAAAGAAAAATAAAATCTGAGTAAGGTATTATAAATTACTAAGCTTGTTCCATTATTGCCTAATGTTAAACTTTTATGACTTTTGCTGATTTGAAGTTTCAATGTGTGTAATTGTAGTAACAAGTACTTAGTATTAAGAATAGTGATAAAATATATTAACTTTATGCCCTGCAATACATGCTTGTGATTACATTAAGTAACCACCACTTCAGTTTTACTTCTGCGCTCTATTCTCTCTTTGATTTATGAACTCGCTCTCTAGGACTAGGACTAATTATAATGTCACTCATTTTAGCCATGTGGCTATTGCACAACTTTCAAAGCCGCCAGAAAGATTTGACAGCAGAAAGTAAAAGGATTACATTTATACCTTACCCCACACTTAAAGTCCACAGATAGACTGCAGTGTCTGCCCTTAGAGAAAATAACTGCATAGAAATTAATGATAATCAGATGATAAATAATGATATCTGCATTTCCTTTTCCTCTAAGTAACGGCCAAAAGAAGCTAGTAATTAAATGATATCTCCAATAGCTTTTGATTTACTGCCACTAAGCAGTAATTATTCTTGATCATCTTGTAACCTTGAACATTCAAACAAGACTCCTGTACTATGGCTCCCATTTAAAAGCAGGTTCTCCCACTCCCTCCTATTCACTCCCCTCACTGCTCCCACAGGAACTGAAAGACAATTTCACTTTACACAACAGCAACACTGCTCATTACAATATAATGACTAATAATTATATTTAAAATGTAGAGTATGGATTTTAATGAGTACAGTGACAGTTATAGAGCAAAACTTGCATTACAGGGGCCGTGGGAGTGGCGTGCTTTAAATCAGCCAGCACTATACCTTGCAATCTGCATTTTTTTCTTATCCTCTTATAAGCAAATACATGGAGAAAGGATATGTTATTTTCAAAGGAAGAGATTATTATCTATTCCAAGATTCCTATTATTCTGACCATACTACTAGAATATAATAATCCCCATTTATGGGGATGTTGACCATAAATCACGTGCTGGTTATAATGACAAGGGACATATAAAATAGATTCAAGGTGGATCAGTGGAAGTGGTAATTAAGGAAAAGTTTGAAAAAAATGATGCACACTTTGGTTTTGCATTCATTCAGGTCCTCCAATACAGAGATACCCATCTATCCAAAGCTATGACAGGTCAACTGCCTGATTGCTCCATATGTTTTCCCCTTGGTAGAGCAAGTTAATCACATCCAAACTACAATAATTTTTTGTAAAAAGCAATAGTCCATAAAAAGAAAGGCATTTGAATCAAATTTTATGATTGTGACCTGAGGTCCCAATCCTGCAACTTCCTCAGTGCTGTAGACGCCACCCCCGGTATGTTAATAATGTGTTGAGTTTGGTGGGGCTCCATACAGGTCTAGCACTCCACCTGGGTACAGCAGGTTACATTGTTAGGGCCTAAACCCCCAACAGTTGAGAAGCAGTTCTCTCATGCCTAACACTTACCAAGAACTCTACTAGGGGATTTCTCAGTCTCAGGGATAATCAGGAATAAATGGGAGACTTAGATATTCCCCCAGACTACTGCCTTTCAATAGAGTAGTGTTACCATGAGACAGAAGACCCAAACTCTTTGATTTCCTCAAAATGAAAATGGATATATATATCTATAGATATCTATATCTATATATATATATATATATATATATATATATATATATCTATATATATATATATATATCAGACCATTTAATTACATTGATAAGGAACAGACTGATGAGAGGAACAAAATTTTATGAGAGACAATCAAAAACATTCCAAAGAAGCCAATTAAAAAAAAACCACCAACAGTTTTATGAAAGAAAAAGTGTTATTTTCCAAACTAGGCACAATTTCAAAAAGGATGTAACACTGATCTCTACTTTTTGCAACAAATAAACTATTTGGGGGACAGACAAACAGTACAGTGTACCAAAATACCCTTTGCAAATATTACAAAGCAGGTGTATATTTAAAATAGTATGGTACATCAATTCATAATAATCAGCTTCATTTACAACTTCAAAGTGTGTAGTTTAAAATATACGGGCAACTGCTATTTGAAATATTTCAGCAACATTTATTAGAAAGTATTTTATTTTATAAATAAATCTACTTCAAATTTCAGTGGCAACACACAAAATATGCATGATTTTCATTGACATTTAAACAATAAATACAATAGTTCATTGAATTAAGGGTGTCCGGAATATTCTTTCACATTAATAGCTGTAACTTGCACAGGTGCTCTGACAGTTTTATAAACAGCTTCAAGATGTGTGTGTATGCACTTGTAAAGGGGCTCAGTGTAAAAAGGATTTTATAATTGCCATTTAAAATAAAATTTAAATGTCCATTTAACTAATGGAGAAAATTAAATTTTAACAACATTTAATTGCTTTAGCCTTTGATCTATTTTTAATGACCAATATTATTTTAAATTTATCTCATTTTTCTCTATAGCCATTATAAAATATTTATTATGCATCCTAGAGCTTTAAAAATATTATTATAGTACCTTTTTTTCCTGCCTAAAAAAGTATTCCTTCCTAGTAGATCAATGAGAAAAATGATGCATTTTAATTAGGGGTGTCGAAATTAATCGGGGGACTTAAAAATATAGTGGTGATTAATTGCAGTTTTATTTGCACTGTTAAATAACAACAGAATACCTATTTACATTTATTATAAGTATTTTGGATGTTTTTGTACATTTTCCAATAGCTTGATTTCAATTATAGCACAGAATACAATGTGTACAGTGCTCGCTTTATATTATTATTTTTATTACCAATATTTGCACTGTAAAAAAGGATAAAAATCTACAAGTTGAAGCATGAAGGGGCATATGAATGCTTAGCATATCTGGCATGTAAATACCTACAACAGTGCTATGCAAATGCCTGTTCTCACTTTCAAGTGATGTAAATAAGAAGTGGGCAGCAGTATCTCCTGTTAATGTAAACAAACTTGGTTGTCTTACCAATTGGCTGAACAAGAAGTAGAACTGAATGGACTTGTAGACTCTAAAATTTTACAGTGTTTTGTTTTTGAGTGCAGTTATGAGAAAAAAAATCAACATTTTTAAGTTGTTCTTTCTCTAAATAGATTGCACTACAGCAGGAGTTCTCAAACTTCACTGCACCACGATCTCCTTCTGACAGCAAAAATTACTACATGACCGCAGAAGGAGAGAGCCCATCCAAGCCCTTCTGCCCGGTGCAAGGGTTGGCAGGGGGAAAAAGCTGAAGTCTGAGCCTTGATGCACCAGGCAGGGAGGCCAAAGCCCGAGGGTTCAGCCCCAGGCAAGGGGCCTGTAACCTGAGCCCTACTGCCCAAGGCTGAAGCCGAAGTCTGAGCCCTGCCATCCAGGGCCAAAGCCCTTGGAATTCTACTCCAGGTGGTGGGGCATGGGCTTGGACCCTGGGCCCCAGCAAGTCTAATGCCAGTCTTGGTGATCCCATTAAAATGGAGTCACAACCCATTTTGGGGTCACAGCCCACAGTTGGAGAACTGCTGCACTACAGTACTTGTATGAGGTAAATTGAAAAATACTATTTATTTTGTTTATCTTTTTCATAGTGCAAATATTTGTAATAAACAAATAATAATATAAAGTGGGCACTGTACACTTTGTATTCTGTTTTGTAACTGAAATCAATATATTTGAAAATGTAGAAAAGATCCCAAAATATTTATAATAAATTTAAATTGGTATTCTATTACTGTTTAACAGTGTGATTAAATTTGCAATTAATCGCTTTTTTATCTAGTTAATTTGCTTTGCATTAATTGCTTGAGTTAACTGCAATTGACAACTCTAATTTTAATGTACCATTTGTGAACAGTAATTGTTAGAAATGTTTAGAGTTTATTTGAATGTCCTTCTTTATTTATTTCCTTTTAAAGCATCTCTATGTTCTGCTCCTCTGTCACAGAGTTTTTCCTACTTTTAAGAATATCATGTTAAAACACTAATATTCCCTTAAAGAGAATGTTAGGCATATTAAACTATTAACTGCCTGCGTAAATCATGTTCAAGTTGCTCACTTTGTAGGTAAGGCCCTAAATTACATCAAAGATTAATACAAGGTTGTACAAAATGTCACCCAAACTGTGAGGATATAGTCTAACACTTTCTCCAAAAAGTGACAATGACAAATAACTTTAAACACTTTTTAAAAAATGTAATTACTGTTGTTGTTAAAGATCATTTATCCTATGCAGATCCATCAAAAAATAAATATGTTCTATTATTATTATTAAACTTAAATGGAACTTTACAAACAGACAGGCTACCTAATTTAAAGGCCTTGATTCAGCTAAGCATTTAAGCTATCCTTCTGACTCCTTACTAATACACCTCTACCCCAATATAACGTGACCCGATATAACACGAATTTGGATATAACGCGGTAAAGCAGTGCTTCAGGGGGGTAGGGCTGCGCACTCCAGCGGATCAAAGCAAGTTTGATATAACGCGGTTTCACCAATAACGCGGTAAGATTTTTTGGCTCCCGAGGACAGCATTATATTGGGGTAGAGGTGTATAAGGAATTCTATTATGTTTAAAGTGGCTATTCCCATGAATATGGCTTTGCAAGGCATGGGACAAAACATGGGATAGCAGTTCAGGAAGTGGAGAGTATGGACAGATTATTCATGAAGAGAAAAAATAGGACAGGATTTCTGGAAGAAGTAAATTTGAGGAGAGAACTGAGGAGGGCCTTTGCTGGACCGAAAGTAGGGGGCAGCATGAAGCCAGAAATATGAAAAAGAAAAAAAGGTTAAAGCAAGGAAAGAGGGTTGAGAAGTGTGCTGCAAGCTATTTTAATCCATTTTGTTAGAGTTTATATCACATATAATGTCTACTACTGTTTATTTGTTTGCCTTTACTTTAATTAAAAAATCAGCTCCTTCACAATTCCTCTTATATTGTTCTCCTATGCTGCACGGGTGTCCTATGCAGGTGTATTCATCTATCAGTGTGAAGGGACTAGAATCACATACACTTTTTTGTAAAGTAACACAAAATTTAATTTGAAAGTAAAATCTTGAAAGTCAATGAATTTTAAATAATATTTCTGACAGGCATGTGGTATACTTAACAGCGCTAATCCTCTCCAATGCATACTTTCATTATGCATGCATACTAAAGTAGGAATTGCCATAGTGGAGCGGACCAGTTGTCCATGTAAGCTTGTGTGAAACAGTTGTTAATGCCAGATGCTTCATGTGAAAGAGCATAAACTCCTTATCATATACCTAATCGTGCAAGTCTGTACCAAGAGAGAAGATTTATATTTGATCACAACTGGTGGTAAGCGTTAGATCTGAAACCTGAGGATGCACAGACTTTGCAATTTTATCCTATCAAAGAATAACTGCAAAGGCTATTCTCCGTCATATTAATCCCACCTGCTGCAACTCATACACAGTTTGTTAACTGAAAGGTTTTTAAAGCTACCGTTTAAACATTATGCAAAAACATTAAAAATATTTATGTATTAAAAGATATGGAAAGGAGCAGCTATGGTATTTTACACATATATTTCCTTTCAGTTCATCTATCCATTTACCAATAATTTAGATAGACAAAATGTCACTTTACCCTTAAGTTATTATTATAAACCTTGTACCCTTAAGTTATTATAAACTCTTTCAACACACACATCACTAATCATATACACAGGTGCGGGAACTAGGGGTGTGGGGGTATTGCAGCACCCCCAGGTTTCACCAGGAGAAGTTGGCCAGTGCTGGTGCTGCCAGAAGCATATACATGCTTTACAGCGGAGGTCCCCAATCTGTGCAGCATGCCCCCCCTCAGGGGATTGCTGAGGAATGTTTTGGGGGGTGCAGCTGAGGCTTAGGTCAGTCCCTGGGAGGTGGGGAGGGAGCACCACCCAGCTCCACTCCTGGACCCAGCCTGGCTACTGGTCTCGGCTGCCAGTCCAGGGGCTCTGCTCCTGGCTCTGCCACTGAGTATTGGCTGCACAACCCATGGCCAGAGTTCTGATCCCGGCCCCACACCCGGGGTCCCAGCTGCCAGTGGCCCCGCGCCTGGGGCTCTGCTCCTGGCCCCGGCACCCAGGGTCCCGGCTGCAGCTGGCCCTGCACCCAGGGCTCCACTCCCACCCCCACACGCAGGGTCCCAGTTTCTGCTGGCCCCACATCCTGGGGCTCTGCTCCCACCCCCAGCTATGGTCTAAGCCAGGCCCCCTTTACTCCTCTCCATGCCCCCACACCTCTCCCAGAGCCACAGCCTGCTCCTGGCCCCAGCTCTGAGGGGGCACAGACAGGGATAAGGAGGGGGGCATGAGGTAATTGGGGAACAAGCACTTTCAGCTCCCCCACTGTAAAAAGTATTCCAGTGATACAGTTGACATAGCTAAAGATAACACATAAAACACCAAAACATGAGTCCAGCTTCGAAAGCGTACAACATCCAGCAGCTCCTATTGTTGAAGAGAGCTTCTAGGTGCTGAGCACTTTTGAAAATTTGGCCCCAGTTGCGGGTGCTGAAAGCTTTTGAAAACCTGACCCTAAAAGCTTTAAGTATATTTTGAGAGTCAAATTATGTTGTGGGAAAGTAAGGCGAAATTTTATAGGAGGAACAAAACAAGAGGATCACTACTACATACAGCCTCCGGAGATGTACCTCCCGAACAGTAGCATAGTTCATGCACACCTGTAAGGTCTGCAGGAAAGAAGCTTCAGTACTTCACATCTCTGGAAGTGAAACGAAGATAAGCGGTGTTCACAATTTATAAAATGGGCCACTGGGGAAGGTCCATGATTAGGAAAGGAAAGTCCTATACAACTTAATAGAGAATGGTACCTTTTCATAGAGCGTTTAAGACAACTTGTAGAATTCTATAGTATTGTAGCCAATTACTTCATTTTATTATCCATTTATCATTGCATTAGTCAGTGTTATGGTCAACTCATATGCTGTATCATATATAATCAATGTATACTAAAGAGATTTAAATAGTAGGATTATGGGAGTACAAGACTGACAAGTGTTTAGGAGTGATGTGTGTGTATTAGTTATACAAGTAAAGCATGGCTGGAATGCAAGGCCTATAGGCTGAGCCCTCGAAGATTTTAACGTAACCATACTAGGCTGTAGTTTTAGAATGCTTGACATGAGAGGGTGACTTAGTAACAACCCTATGAGGATAAAGGGAACTAAGGAACAAGCTATGAAAAAAGGGCAATATTTATGGGATGTGGAAGTACACATAAGGAAAAGAGAGTTGAAACACTCAAGCATATGCATAAGATGTGCAACATGGTCAGAATAGCAATGTAAAAGAAGTACCCTGGTTGGGCAAAAGTGGGAAGACCCCAAGTGAAACCTGAGCAGGAACCATCCCTCTATCGATGATCATCTGTTGAGATATCCATCAGACCCTAGAATATATTTGAGGATGTGAGTATGGCTAGTCTTATGTATTGCATGAGTTTTTGTAGGATTTATACATGCATGGGTAATTATAACTTTACTTGTTTCAATAAAACTTGTAGTACAGATAAGACTTTGTATTTGTGGTTGTGGTTGTGGTCATTATCCTTGGTCTTTGTGTGTTCCGGGAGTCTGCAAAATTGAGAAAAGCACCAGAGGTGATATTCACTCTCTTGAGCTTGATACTGTAGCAACAGGAGCTGAACACAAGGTAGTTTAATTCAAAATTACTAAATTCAATTTAAGTAAGAAAAAGGCTACCACATGTATAACTTGCTACCAAATTCTGCAGCTGTTTAAGAGAAATTTATAGAGACCTCTAATTAGTTTAATTCCAATTAAATTGCCCTTCCACATGCAGAATTCAATATGTATCATAATATATTAAAGACACAATCTGTGAAGATCCTGACTGTACACGTTTGACTCTTATTACTAGTATCAGAGGGGTAGCCGTGTTAGTCTGGTTCTGTAGAAGCAGCAAGGAATCCTGTGGCACCTTATAGACTAACAGATGTTTTGCAGCATGAGCTTTCGTGGGTGAATACCCACTTCTTCGGATGCAAGCAGTGCATTACTAGGGCAGCTAAGTGCTATGGTAACGCAAATAATAATAATATGGTACATGTACATCTGTATAACTAGATTGAGATGTAATCTGCTATAGTTCCGGAATGCGTACTTGTTTGTATGTTTTATATTAGATATTGATACCAAGGAACAAATTACATTGAAGTATGATGCTGTACTTACTTTCCAAGCTCACATTCTATTTCAGGTAATGTAGTTGGCAATGGTTTCTCTGAAATCAGCTTCAGTGCATACCAAAACTCCCCAACCATCTCCGACAGGAATATGATACTGAAGACATAGAGATAAACAAGTTCCGTCTGAGATGTCTTTTTGTATAATGTCCAGACTGATAAAAGCACAAATTAGAATTTTAGAAAAAATGAGTTCAACAAAGTGACCCCTTTGTTAACTAGTAGAATTTTCCATTAAGAGTCCTATACAGCCTCACAGATACGGTAGCATCTGGATACATCCATCACAAATGAACACTGATCTTTAGGGAGATCCATGGGCAATGGACAGGCTTCATCTTTCTTAACTTTTCAGTTAAAAAATGGCAGTTTTTATATTAAAAGCAGAAAAACTAGAATACATCTCCCACTTGAACTTATAGGAAAAAGTTTTCATTTAATTCAAATGTCACAGCAGTTTGCTACTAGATGTTTTGAGACCTGCTACATCAGCTAAAAATAAAATAGGGAGACATCATTAGTCCATTTTAAAATGAAAATACTTTTAAAAACTAAGAGATCAAAACTGAGGCATATATAAGAACATGACAGATGGATATGTTTCAATGGTGTATTCATTATTCTACAATCAAATCTTGTCAGGATTGAAAGTTATTTGTTGCTATGTGAGATACTTAGAGTAGTATATTTTTGTGGCAGGCATTTTAACACATTCCATTCTTATTACAGATTTGTTTTTCTATTTCTCATTTTGTGGCCAGGAGAATCACAAAAATAAGTTAAATAAAATTACAGTAAACATGTTAAACCGTTCCAACATAGCTAAAATACAACGTGCAAACCTGAGCTGCATGAAGGATCAGCTCCTGTTTAAAACAAAGAGACATGAGTTCTGATTTATGCCTTTATAGGAACTATGAGGCAGACTGTTCACTGTGGCCACTTTACACTGCACCCCTAGCATAAACTGGCTTTGAAATCAGCATTAACTGGCCGGGGAAGATTACTCAAGTGTAAAGATGATAGCAGAGCCACCATAAGGGATTTTTCAGCACTCTTCTTCCCAGTTTCTGGCATAAACATGGTAAAGAGGCAGTAGCCTGGCTGCACTTGCCATGCCAATTTCTGATTGCATTTTCAGACCCTCAGAGCTGTTTGTCAGTGATTTAATTTAGGGCAGACCTCAGGTTGCTCTAGCATGACACAGGGAGACCAGCTTTGCACAGAGCTATAACAGGATCAGGGTAGTGCAAAAGTTACACCACCTTTGCCCATGCCCCCTTGGCCTGCATGCTGCAGATCAGCTGAAACCAAGAACCGCCCCCTTGTCAAGTTAAAAGCACATATCTTATCTTGTTATCTGAAAATTATGAATTTGAAAAAAAATACTCCACCAGAATATTCTGACACAGCAAAATAAAGCATATTTTCATTCTCAGCTTTCAGAAATGATCAGTTCTGTATCTTGTCTCTGAAAATTTTACTAGAATGTTAACAGTGGTCATTTCTATAAAACTGTAGCCTCTGAAAGCTGTAGTGCAATAATACTTGGCAGCATTCTGCTGTTGGGAAAATCAATAAGAACACATTGAACAATTGCTTTTGAGACTGCTTATTTTGGTGAACTTCAGCCAACTAATGCTTAATTAACAATTCCCTGAGAAAAACGCTTACAATTCTGCAGTGTTCAGCAGCCTGCCTTTACTAGTTCAGCTGAGAACTATGATCTGTGGCAGCAACTCTGAAACCAAGACCAAAAGGTCATCAGTCTTATCACTGGTAATTATCATACTGTACAGACTCTTCTGAGTTTCCAATGTGGTGAAACATCTTTAATTTAAATCTTCTCCGTATTCATTAAGAAGATCATTTCTAATTAATGGAGAATTCTCAAGCTAAATAGATTTTCATGAAGACTGATAAAGGGTTCTTCACCTCTGTTTATTAAAGTAATTTTAGTTTAGTTCCCTTTCTGCAGAAAGATGGTTCCAGGTCTCTCCCTTTATGGGAAGTGACAAAATTAACAATTCATTTGAAGTCTATATTTTGAGATAGATTTTCTGATATTAAAGTAATATCATAAGAAAATGTACACATAACTCAAGTGATATCCATCAAAGAATTGCCATCTGCCTATCAGCCATCAGAATTATTCAAAGAAAGTGGCGGGTTTGTGTAGAATATATCTAATGTTAAAAAAGTAATACAGAGAACACAAAATATTTCTAACATTCTAGGGTCAAGTAGTTATGGTAGTGTCTAGTGACAATATTTGTACTGAATATTATAAAGCACATATACATGTTAACACTCTGCATCTTACCTTCCTTCTGAAGTGCCAGTACTAGCTGGAGAATATTTTACTTCATAGGAAAGAGTTTCTTTTGGCTGAAGAACAAGAACTGTTTCTCCACTAAGTGCAGCACCCATTAACACTACATCTAACTGTAGAGTTTCATGTGTAGGATTAGTGATGGGAATTTCAATGCCAACGGTATCCTAGAAACACAAAATGAATGAATTATAGGACTTTCACTGTCAAAGAAGTTTGTTAAAGATGAAGTAAGGAAGATGCTTCTACATTAACTGAACTGAATGGCAGATAGACCATATTTAATTTGATAAATTAACATAGTGTAAATGCACTAAGAGGCAGCAGTAGCCAACCGCCCAATCATAAGTCACTTCTTGTTCCATCAAGTAATCAGGGGTTATCAAACTCTCCAGCCAACCCTCCCCACCAATATGCCATGTAGTCTACCAAGGTCCGTCTTACATTATAATGCTAGCTAGCACCCTATCATTGCAGAGAGAGCTAGTGCAGCCCCAAGTGACCTCTCAAGGTCACTTGCAAGGTTCCTGCAAGGCTCCTCCCTCTTCATTTTTAAGTCCCATCATAATGCTTTACATGGTAAAAAACTAACAGTCCAACCCCACCTTGCTATCTCTCTTCTTTAACCGCTATTTTCTTGTCTGTCTTTCAACTGTGAACTCTTCGGGCAAAGAGTATCCTTTCTCAAATGTCCAGAAAGCACATAGCATATCATGGGAAATACCAAAACTAAATAATACATAATGGTACCAAAATCAAGATGGAGACAAACTATGGCCTGGATAGATACACATTTACACTCCTGTATTGGATACCTACAACATGACTAGAAGTCCGGGAGAGGAAGCAGATTCCACAGAACTGTTATGTTTCCCTCTTGGGCTGCTTCTGAAGCTCTGCAACAATGCACTTCATCTTATTTCAGGGGTCATGGCTAAGCCACAAATGAGCATATAATAAGTTTGGCCCTATGTACTTTATACACAAGCTTTATTCCACATCAAAGATGAAATATTTCATCTGGGTAGGGGTGGAGTATTTTATTCAAAAAGGCCCACTCTTTGCTGGTTTTTACATGTATTGCACACACTTTCTCCAAACCATGTCCCTTTTTCTAGTACTGCACTTGCTCATACAAAACATGTTAATATGCGTTTCCATTTTCTGTCGTTCTCCAACCAAAGGCTGTCAATGTGCAGCACATGCTCTTTTTTGTACATAAGACAATGTGATTCTCAGAACAGAATCTGGCCCACAGCTTGAAGTAAAAAAATTGGAATCCTACCTTAATATGAAATAAGACAAAAACAGAACAAAATATCTGAGAAAATGAAAAGATAGTAAAATTTTAGCATGAAATATTTTACATCCCACTCTCAGCTGCTTATCCCTACATTGCACTTGCCTATAATTTAACACATTCCTTTACATTTACAGAAAATGGCTGCCGGAGTTGAACACACATAAAATGAATTTAACGTTCTACAGATGGTAGGATTACACCAACAGTTCAAATCATTCAAGTGCCTTGCATCAGGAAGATGCAATTTAAATTTGCAATAAAATACTTTAAAGCTCAGATTAATAGTTTTTAGTGGTTTAAACAAATTTCTAAATGTATTTGCTATTTTATTGCTAAGGGCTTCAAAACAAAGCACCATAAAGGCCCGTGTATGTTTCTGTTTAAGAAGTATCTTTATAGCAAAAGGGAAATACTTGAATGCCTGTCTAAAAAGAAACTGTCAATTTTTTAAAATAATTGTATTCAAAATAATTTATAGTATTTCCTTAGAAACTTGCAACAGAAACCTGTTCCCTACCAAACACCTCCCCCTCCATTGTGTGCATGGACGACTCACACACTCACAGGTTTGTTATTACAGGGATAGTCATGAGCAGGGGCGGCTCTAGGCACCAGCGGGCCAAGCGCCCGCTTGGGGCGGCTTCCTGGGGAGGGCGGCATTTGGCCCCGGTGGAGCTCCCGCCGGCATGCCTGCGGCAGGTCCACCGGAGCCCGGGACGAGCGGACCTGCCGCAGTCATGCCTGCGGCGGGTCCCGTCTTCCCGCGGCTCCGGTTGAGCTCCCGCAGGCATGACTGCGGCAGGTCCGCTCGTCCCGGGCTCCGGTGGACCTGCCGCAGGCATGCCGGCGGGAGCTCCACCGGAGCCAAATGCCGCCCTCCCCAGGATGCCGGAGCCGCGGGAAGAGGGGACCCGCCGCGGGACTGGGGAAGGGCGGCGCAGCGCTCCGCGCTGCTTGGGGCAGCCTACTTTGTAGAGCCGCCCCTGGTCATGAGAGCAGTTCCACTGGCATCTTTAGTATGCATGTGTATTACAAATTTCTAGAGTCATTCTTGAAATGCATGACTTTCGCACCTAGCCCTTTATGTGGAGGCATAGTACCAGGAAGAACTACAAGATTGCCATCTACACATTGAAACAGGTGTTTCTCAAACAACAGGCCCAGGGCAAAACCTACCGGAGGAGAAACAAAAGAGCTAAAGCAGCAGCAATTCCCAGCCAGATTTATAATACTTTAGTTAGACTTACAGGTGGTTGTTCAATTTGTTTTTATGTTTTAAGGGAATATCTTTTATCAGTGACCTAGAAGAAAACATAAAATCATCACTGATGAAGTTTGCAGATGATGCAAAAATTGGAGGCATGGTAAATAATGAAGAGGACAGGTCACAGATTCAGAGTGATCTAGATCACTTGGGAAACTGGGCTCAAGCAAACAATATGCTTCTGAATATATTTAAATGTAAATATGTACATCTAGGAACAAAGACTGTAGTCCATACTTCAGAATGGGGGACTATCTTGGAAAGCAGTGACTCTAAAATGATTTGGGGGATCAGAGTGGATAATCAGCTGAATGTGAGCTCCCAGTGTGATGCTGTGGGCCAAATAGGCTAAACAGGGGAATCTTGAGAAGGAGTAGAGAGGTTAATTTATCTCTGTATTTGGCAGTCATGTGACTGCTGCTGGAATACTGTGTCCAGTTCTAGCGCCCACAATTCGAGAATGATGTTGATATATTGGACAAGGTTCAGAGAACAGCCACAAGAATGAATAGAGAATTGGGAAACATGCCTTCTAGTGACAGACTCAAAGGGCTATCTTAGCAAAGAGAAGGGTAAGGGGAAACTCAATTGCAGTCTATAAGTATCTACGTGGGGAACAAATATTAAATAATGGGCTCTTCAATCTAGCAGAGAAAGGTATAACATAATCCAAAGGCTGGAAGTTGAAGCTAGACTAACTCTACTGGCAATAAGGTGTACATTTTTAACAGCGAAGTTAATTAGCCATTGGAACAATTTACCAATAGACATGTTGGATTCTTCTTCACTGACAATTTTTAAATCAAGATTGGGTATTTTTTCTAAAAGATCTGCTCTAGGAATTATTTTGGGGAAGTTCTATGGCCTTTCTTACACAGGAGGTCAGGCTAGATGATCACAATGGTCCCTTCTGGCCTTGGAATCTATTAATATGAATCTATGAGAAAGGGAATGGCTGTCACTTTGCCCATTGTGACTACTCCCAAGACAAGTTAGCTTTAGGTGACCACTTAGCCAAAAATCAAATGACAATGTGCATACTTAGCGGCTCCTGCCATACATGCAAAGGCCTCTTGTTTTTACTCTGTTATAAACTCCTACTTCTCTTCCGGGTAGCTATGGGTGAACTGAAAATGTTCCTTTACCTTTGAAAATGATCTTCCAATTCTAATAAAATTCAATCTTAGCTTCGTTTTTATGAACATATTGATGGAATACTTACATGGATATTAATCTCAGGTGGTACACCACCCAGCACTGAGGTACTCAAAACAGTGGAGCTTAAACATTAATTAATTTGGTTGAGTGTGATCTTGTAGCTAACTCCACAACTCTGTAGCTCCATAAATAAAACTTAAAATCATTATGCTAGCATGCCTCTTTGCAACTATCACAGGTTAGAACCACCACTATACAGTAATTATTACTGGCATTGATACATATAGATATACAGTCAGAAATCATCTTGGACTAAAACTAAAATTGTGCAATTTTTTAATTCATAACTCACCACAAATTACACCTCCAAACTACTGCATTCATTTGACTTTAATATTAGGGATGGGCAAAGAGGTTTAGATAAAGAACTTCCTCTTCCAAATTCTGGAATCAACTAAACTCAAATGTTTTGTGAATTTCGAAATTCAAATTTTCATTTTTGCCCACTGATGCAGTTGTAGGATTCAGGAAGTATAAAATGCAAAAGCAGTTCCTGAGATCTTTGTAGCCTAAGTGGAAGCAGAAAAAGTGAGAAATGTGAAGAAACAGATTCTGCTCTTAAATTTTTTCAGCCTATTTCTACAAGCCCAAGAACATTGAAAAGTTTAGATAAGATTTAAAAAAAAAATGTTTCCTGATAGCTGTTGTCCCAACCAAAGCTAAGTGCTTCTGAGGTTTGCTTCTCACTTCTTCAAGTTTCATATACAGAAAAATAAACTGCATTATCAACTTTAGGTTTCAGCCCTAGTATACTAGAGATCACAGAAACAAGCTTAACAAACTTGTCCTGTGTGTTCATCTGCCAAAAAAAGTCTCTAAAATAATGTTGTCAAGAATATCCATGCAATTCACAGATTCAGAAGTAATAAATAATAAATTAATACTAAAACTATTATCAATGCCTTTCATTCTGAAAGATCTCTGATTAGAGATAGGAGCAATCTGGGGGTGCAAACCCAGAGGCAGGATATTTCTAGTTCTGCTGTCTCCCATCTTCCCTCTCCCTTTTGGGGTTGATGCATGAATGGTGTGTAGAAGACAGAAAAATGGATGCTGCAGCACCAGAGGAAGATTATGTGGATTTATTGATTGGAACTTGGGAATGATTGCCTATTAGCTACTGATCTCCTTTTGTGTTCTCTTTTTCAGGTCTCAGGAGTGTGGGAGAAGCTGTGGAAGGAGTGCATAAACTGCATGGCAACCTCCCAGTAAATTAGGTTTGTTGGTCAGTCCATGTATCTATTAATGAATCTAAGCTTTAGTCTTTGTGTTTTAGAGGTAAATCTCAGAGGGAATTTTTTTTTTTCTTTCTTAAGTTTAAAGTTTGAGTAGAACTTTAAAAAAAATGCTTTTCCCCCATTGGATTCCTCTGCCTTTTGGGGAATCAATCAGGGCTGAGATAAGTTAGGAACTATGTTGGTCATTCCCATGAATGGGCAGGTTTGGGGTCTAGAAAGAGACGAGACCCGCTGAGTAGTGCTTTGTCTCTTCTCTGACCTGCATGCAGCTAGCCTGTCAAATACCAGGATGAATGCTCCAGTCTTGCAAAACTGCCATTGAAGAGTGTGCAAAAGGATTGCAGGGTTGCTCTGATAAGGCTAAATGCACCTGTGCAGCAGGGACTATAAATCTACTTTCTGTCAACAATGACAGTAACATAGTGGTGAGTGACACTTCCTTCAAGCAACAGCAATCCCAACTGTGGTATGAATGCATACGCATTGGTGGGAGTAATAATTAGCAGTAATTGTGTGAACATACTCACTGCATGTTACAGAGATGCAATGACTATTTCAGTGTCAAAATTCTTGAGTATAAATAGAGCTCTGGAGCCAGGTAAGAGACACAGATTTGGATGGAGAAACCTGGGGGAATCAACAGAGATGCTATAGCTCTAATCTTATTTTGTGCTTTGTAAGCATGTCCTTTTCCCAACTCATTTTCAAACAGTCCCCACACTGTGCAGAATCCAAACTCACCCCTTCCTGAGGTTTGGTTTTACAAACACAGACATTACTAATATCAGGGGTCAGCTCAAATCTTCTCCTCAGGCTTGACTGCTCCTAGGGATCCTATTTCCGGCTTGCTCATGCCCATGCCCAAGATCCTTCCTCTCTATAGAGCTGCTCCCATCTCTTGTATATCGGGCTAGGTTAATAAACCCTCTGACCACTTAAGTTTTTCCCCATAAAATAAATAACTGTTAATGGAGTGTTTCAGGTGATAACTGTCAGCTCTTTAGATGCACCTCACACAAAATCCTAAAATTCTGCTTGCTCACTGACCCTTAAATATCATCTAAATAAATCACAGAACATGTGCAAGGCAAAACAACATTCCTACCCTGCCTGAGATTCCCTTACACCTCAACCTTTGCAACAGACTACAGCCAAGGGAAACAAAAGAACAAAATGCTAAGGTTACTACTTCTGAAAAAGAATATCGCCAAGCAAATTGTCTGGAAAACAGAAACTATGGTTAAAACTAGTGAATGTTATTTTGGAAGGACACTAGTTAAAAACATGATTTATTTGGTAAAAACAAAGGAGCTTTCACGTTAATGTGTTTAGAAGTACTATAAACATTAATAGTTAAGAACTGCAACCATTTTTTTCTGACAATCTGAGACAGTTAAATTAAATTTAGTGAAAGAACAATTTACTGATTGTATATTGTTAAAATACCATGAATAAAGATAATAATTATGTACCACATATACTAACCCCGTGGAAAATAAAATACATAAATGCTTTGTCTGTTTAAGATTAAGGACACTTGCAAATAGTTATATTGATGCTTAATAATCAGATATTTTATTTTGATAGTTCAATACTTTATCATTTTGCTTAAAAGAAGAAACCTATTTTCTGAAATAGTCCCTCATAATCTACAATTTACCAACAAATATTTGAGGGGTACAGCTATCCTGGTTAAAGGGATAGTGCTAATTCACACACCACAGATCTCTTATTAAGTAGCTTGTAACACCTATAGTAAGACTGGTATTTACTCAACTGCTGCTCATATTGAAAATCAATTGTACCACCTATAGGTGAGTGTTACACAACCACCTCTAAGGGTGACAATAATTCGGTCTCTATGTCCATTCAAACTTTGGCCTCTCTGCAAAGCCTGCCAACAAGGATTCCAGTTGCGATGATATGTACACCTGCTCACCAGGAACTGAAGTGAAACAACAAACTAATTTCAGAAAGGCTACAGAACAGCCATCAGACAGTAATACCCTTTGGTCACTCTTGTCCTGGACAATGATGATTCTTTAAGTGCCAACCATGTGCTCATTCTGTAACAGTGCACTGAGACAGTCCTTGCACTGATTCAAATGGGCAGCCTAGTGGAGAAACACACTGAAACCCATTTTCAGTC
Organism: Mauremys reevesii; assembly: GCF_016161935.1. NCBI lineage: Eukaryota > Metazoa > Chordata > Testudines > Geoemydidae > Mauremys > Mauremys reevesii. The sequence continues at coordinate 153,338,703 of NC_052623.1, forward strand.
ACCTGAGTTACCCAGCCCCAGTTATTGCATACTTTTTAAAGAAACTTTCAAATCACATTTTAAAATCATTTCCTTCCTTAGTTAAAATCATCTTACAAACCACAAAATGATGCTTGTTTTCAACTCAGATCTGTAATTAGCTAGTTTTAGATCGTTTCATATGCTCTTAATTCAGATGCAGATTGAGAGGGCATGTTTTAATCATTATGGTGACACTTAATAAACAAACGCTGCTTCAGGAAGCCACATACAGTCTCCCCCATATAGGCAGCATGTGCAAGGAAAGCAGCTGCTCCACTCCGTATGGTAAAGACTGGAGTGTAAAGGTATTTTAATTTTATTCTCATGTCGTTAAATGGTATTTTGAGATTGGGCAGCCCTGTAATATCATTTTGGGAGACATGAGGGTGTACCCATCCCATTTGGCAAGGTAGGTGCTCCTTCTGCAATGGCATTCATTGGGGAAAAGATATGTCCTCTCTTGAAATATTGTTTTGAGAAGTGGGACCTCTACCCCCAAAGAGTATATTGGCAGATGGAGCCTCTCCTCAGCAACAGCATTAAAAATAATCAAAACAGCTTTCTTTCTCTTCTTCCCCAGCCGCACCCCATAAGAGAGGTGGCTCTTGGCTCCCCTACTTTCCCTTCCCGAAGCCTCACAGTAGGAGGTGCTTTAGGCCTGAAGATCCCATTGTTCATGACTTCCCCAGGAGGAGCTCTCCTTTTGTTTCTGGGAACCCAGGCAGATGGCATCAGCCAAGACTTCAAGACTATGCTCCATGTGCATGTTCTCAGGCTGTCACCTACTCTGCTCACTCCAGCATTGCTAAAAATAGCAGTATAGATGCAACAGCATGGACTGTACATACTCATCTGGGGACCCTGGGTATATACTCAAGTTGCAAGTCTATGCTGAATGTGCATGTGAATGGTTTGCAATTAATATCAGATATATTTTAATCTTCACACTTCATTATGCTGGCCATTCAAAGTATGAAGTAAAGTAAGAGCTCTTGGTGCCGAAACTGGACTACGTTCTGTACATTATACATGTGCACTTAATTTCCATGTCAAAGTCTGAGACCACAAGTCCACTGCATTCCCCATGTAGTTTAGTTTACAGAATTACATTAGTGTTGGCCTTGAAAGATATCGCTGTAATTGTAGAAAATTAGTAAACCAAAATAAAGCATTTTGGCCTGGATAATTATACCGAGTCACCACACTTAAATTTTACTCCATTTATATGTGCTGTAGAGACTTGATCCTGCAAGCTACTGAGCATTGTGGCCCAAAGCACATGAGTAGTCCATTGACTTTGAAAATGTGCTTACATACATAACAGAACACACCAATTTGCAGGATCAAGCCCCTACCTCCCCCCCAAAAAAAACCCCAAACAACAAAAACCTAACCAGAACTATCACAGACTAGCACTATACATATTCTGTGTAAATTATATACTATAATAATTTATTTTACACTTACTGTGAAGCATAGAAAATAAAATAAAACACAAGTGACTTTTTGTAAGACAGCATGTAAAACTTCTGGCTCTCTATCCAGAATTTTGCTGAATAACAAGTTTCCAAAACTGTTTGCTCAGCATAGTTATTAAGATGAGAAGAAATAGTAACAGTTATACTATGAAGACAAAATAAATTAACCTCATTCTCATTACATTAAAAATAATAATGTATACTACATCCAAATTTGCTCTCAAACAGACAGACGAATCCAAAGTAACTCTGTTAATTAAAATGGAATTACTCTGGATTTACATCAATGTAATTGATATGAGAATTTAGTCCTTTATTTCTACAGTTGTTGTTTTTACACTTAATTTAGAAAATTATTTTTCTAAATTCCATATAACTAGCAGATTTTAGAAAACCTTCTAAAATTTCCACTCTCTTTCTCCTCACATTTAAATTTTTGGCTTTGGACTCAAATGTAGAACCTTAGCAATAATACTGTTGCTCTGATGCCTTGAACTTGTATTTGCTCTCTTTCTCCACACATCTGACAACTATTTTTCACAAATATGAGCACTCACGTAGCAAAATATGAAACCACCTTCTGATTATTGTTTAACAGTCTCTTGCCAAATTCAGCTGTAGTCTCACTGGCATTTCATGATCTACATTAGCCCCCCTTTTGTTGCACCACATAATTGATTAATATGGGTTGTGGGTTTTTGTTTTTTTGCAGCTTCTATGTATTTATCAACAAATGTCATTCAAACACTAGTCATTTATCCTCCTTTTTGATAACTACCATTTTATGAGATCTGTAAAGATGTTCTGGTCTGATTTATTTGTCAAACTGCTTTTAGTTAAAGTGATTAATAATTATAACCTTCCCAAATTTTATTTTCTTCCAGGAAGAATGTGCCATGGTTATTTCACAGAACATTACTTTTTATGCTACCAATTCTTATGAAAGCATACTTTTAAAAATCAAGCTTAGGATATGGTTCATAACTTCAAGTTACTCAGTTTTCAAGAACAGCTTTCACATTTTCATTTACTTTAGGATTTATGGGAAAATAATATGCCACAGTTATGAAGTTATGTTTCTGATTTACAGAGTACATAATTATATGCATTAGTATAAAACACATCCATAATTATATGCTTTGTACCTATAATCAGAGAATAACAATACTATAATTATATGAAGGAAACTTATTCAAAAACAATGTCAAGAGTTTAAAGTGATGTTTGATCTGCTTTAAATTGCTATGATTATAGAAAGCTTTCAACTTCTCCATATCTAGTGGTATAGTTCAGTTCCAGGTTATGCAAGCTTTTGCTGAAGTAACCAATGCTGTGGTTCCCGGAGGCTAACAAGTCTCTTGGGGTGGGATTGTGATGGCACATCGTGCCACAAATGGCCTACGGCCAGAGCAGACACCCAGCAGTGAGCAGCATTGGTGAGAAACGGGGGGGCAGTGTCTGAGTACCTCAATGAGCCAATTCAATGCATCTCTTGGGCAACCTATGCTGGTGAACCTGTTATAGAAACCTGGCTTATAAATTAAAGCCTCTTTCCATTACAAGTATCCCCAGTGGAGGATGGTGATGAAAACAACAGAGCTGCCCTTCTGGGAGGATGACTCCCCCCTCCCTCCCACATGCTGTCTAAGACCAACAGTGTCAGCTGTTTGTTCCCCAGATTGTGATGGATCCAGACGATTGACAAAAGACTGCTGGAATTTGAATCTGCTGCCTTCATGATGATCACAACAAAAAATGAAGCTGTAGAAAGATAAATACATTTACAGCTACAGGCTGCAACTTTATTAATGTTAAGATTAGTGAGGCAGAGGAGGTGAGTTGACTTACCCTCTCGCAAATTACCAGACACTAATTGGGTCCTTAGTTGGCTAAAATGGCCTCATGCTATACAACCAAGGAATGAGAGTTGGCTTCCTTAGCCAACAGCCCCACTACTCAATTCATGATTCAACACACTCCTTAATCCCACCACCCTTCCTTGATGAGGAGGAATGAGGGTACAGACAAGGGAAAGCTCTGTCTGCAAAGACTTAAGACCTCTCATGCCACAGAGACTAACAGGGTTTACCACTCCTTCCTGGATCCCACACTAAGGTCAATCACAGCAGCTGGCCCCTTGAAGCCTCTTACCCATGCTGGACATTGGCTGCAAGCTGCAACAGTATTTACTGACATTTATTATCTTCTTTGTCCCCATTTTTGAGGGGTGAATACTATCTCCACCCAATCTGATTCCAGCTTGGTGCTAAGAAAGTGAAAAAACCCAGACACGCTGCCTATCTTGGAAAAAAAAATCCTTTCTGGCCCCACATAGTGATCAGGTTAGAGGAAACCCAGCTCTTGATAACTATATCATCTACATGGCAGGGCTGGCAAGGCAGCAGTCACTTGCAAGAGTGGCTGCTGTGTATCCAGAAATGCTTATGCACGTGAGGAGGGAAATAGATGGAGCCTATCAGTTCACACTCCCTGTATTGGCCAATGGTTGACGCATAGAGGTAGAGACTCCAATATGCTCTCCCCAGCTCCAACTGCTGCCTGTACATAATCCCTATGCATGTTCCAAGCAGGAGAAGCGGAAAACTAGTGGGCAGCCCTGGTGCCAGAACACACAACCTCAGCTTCAACCAGGACCCAAGAAGTGGCCATTCCCCTGCCAGACTGATCAAACACCCCATCCCTTCCCTGGTAAAATGGAAAGGGGCAATCTCCTATCTTAACCGTAGCTTTTACAATCACAAATTATATATTGTCTAGCAATTCAATATACATTGCCACAATTTGTAATAGGAATAATTGTATTTCACGGTATGAATGAGAAATCTTGTTTCATTCTGAAAGGGAAACAAAAAACAATGAAGGATCCTTAATGACACTTCCTAGATTGGGTCAGTGAAATGGGTTTGTCTGGCCAGGCATTAGCCTCAAGGAGACATGCCATATCATAGTTTTTGATATAGGAGTCTGTTGTGCTGTGAATCACTTTGAAAGGTTAATGGGATTTAACAACTCTTCTTAATAGTCACCTAGCATTTTTAAATGTCAGACAGAAAACTAATTTTTTTAATGTCACATGGGAATTTTTAATGAAATTGAATTTCTAATCATCTGATAACTGCTCAATTATTTCATCGCCATTTTTGGCTTTTTTTATGATATCTGTTAAGGAACAGGAAAAGGTTAACTAGTAGAATAATGCTTTTGATTCCTGTATTTCAAAGCTCAATCTTGAGAAAAGTAGATACAGAATAAAGAGTGTGTAATGCCCGGTGGCCAATGTGTGCTAGGGGACAGGGTGGAGCAGTAGTCAAATGTGAACAGATGGTCAGGTACCTGGGATGTCAATCAATATAATAGGCAGGCTGGAGCAATAGTTGCAGGGGTTCTTGCAGGGGTCAGTAACTGGAAGATCCAAACCAAGGGACTAGGTGAGCAGGTTAAGGAGGCGAGGTTGGGTGAGGTGGCAAAGCAGGGTTGGGCAAGGCATCAAGGCAGCAAGATAGGGTTGGGTGAGGCGGCAAGGCAAGGCGGTTTTGTCTTCCTGTTGGGGTCTTTATACAGTCCTGGTACCCAATGAGAATGCTGTCAGCCCAGCCAATAAGGGGCCTGGGGCATGGCTACTGTGGGTCTGTAGACGGTAGCACTAAATCTGTTGGTCGGGGTGGTGGTTTAGTGCACTGTGGTGGCAAAGCGGGTAAGGACCTGACTGATCTTCTACAGTGTTAAAAACCCAAACATCAAAGGCTACTCAACCTATCCATGGTTACTTGATCAACATCTCCCACACACTTTTTGATAAATATAGAGGTATGAATGCTTTGAGTGATGGTGGTAGACAAGATTAACTATACTATCATGATCAAGGTATCTTAACCAGGTTGAACTCCACATATACTTACTATAGTCAGGATTTTCAAAGAAGCCTACAGGACTTAGGGCTCCAAATCACATTGAAATTTAATGGGACTGGGTGCCTAATTCCCCAAGGTTACTATGAAAATCCTAGCTTATGTGCTGTAAATCCTGAAGGAAAACAAATGGTCTCTGATTCTTTTGTGCTCCCAGGAACCAAAACCTGAGGCAGAGCCCATGCAAAATTTTAAACCCTTTGAGGTATTAGCTGACGATGAGAGCTCAGAAGAGTTGTTGTCATTTGAACTGTTGTCAGTCCTTTGAATTAAGTATTATCTTCTATAGGAAGACTATGGGTGGCTTGTGTACCAAATCCTGCTTCATGATATCCCCATCCAACTTGGAATCTCATCAGGACAGTTCTGAAACCACCTGCCACATATACTCTAGGTTAACTGAGGAATATCTGAACAAAATAAAACCTACACTGGAGAAGACAAAATAAATACTGAAGAAAGATACTCCGATCCAACCTCTCAGAAAGAATACCTGCTTGGAAACTTCAGATATGTGGAGCTACTGAGAAAAGATTTAAAATCAACCTTAAACTCTATTAGCTACAAAACAGTGGCACTATACCTGAAACTTCACCAAGTGATGGAAATATTATGCTATTAGATTTCTACATATTATACCTGTGGCTAAGTCATTCATCGAAAGTTCATCCACCACTATACCTTATCTGACATGTTCTTTGTCTGTGCTTGTGATGTCTGACAATACATGTCACTGGGCAGACAAGGTGGGTGAGGCAGCATCTTTTATTGGACCAACTTAGTGAGAGAGACAAGCTTTTGAGCCACACAGAGCTCTTCTTCAGGTCTGGGAAAAGTACTCCCAGCACCCCAGCAAAATGCCAGGTCCTTGCATTTTGACCTTGACCTTGCATTTTGCTTTGGTCCTCCGAATACCTTTCCCAGACCTGAAGAAGAGCTCTGTGTGGCTCAAAAGCTTGCCTCTCTCACCAACAGGAGTCAGTTCAATAAAAGATATTACCTCACCCACCTTGTCTCTCTAACATCATGGGACCGACATGGCTACAACAACACTACATAATACATGTCACTGGCTACTGAAAATGTCAGGAGGTTTCTGTTTCTGAAACATATGTTCTCAGTTGATTTCAGATATTACCAATGGTTTTATTTTCCAGTACTTACTTTCAACTGGTAAAACAATTTCTAAAGTAGCTTTAAATAAACCTTTAAGAAATGCATATACATACGTGTATTTAGTAATGAAAAATATCTATTAAGCAATTACCATACATACTATTTTGGATTTTGTAATTTCTGCAAATTTTCATTATACAGTTGTAAATATACTGCACTGTTCTAAAATTATAACTAGGGAAAATGATGAGAATAATTTCTTGAAATAGTTAACTCACTTTTTCCATCTAAAATGTATCTTAACAACACATATATTGTATCTAGGATTTAAAAAATTGTTCCTAACTATTTATTGTCAGACAGTTCCGCTGTGGTGGGGCAGATTCCAACCCCAATCTGGAAGGGGTTAAAGAGATCCTCTGGGCACAATCAGCCTCAACCTGGTGCACCTTTGAGGCTTGTCAAGCCTGGAGACGGCTGGATCTTTAAAAGGGAGGGTCTCTCTCAGTGCAGCGCGGCACTCTGAAGGAGCAGAACTCCCCAGCCTCTGGCTGTCATTCAGGGAAAAGTCTTGAGAGCTTTGGCTGCCCAGGCCCTCTCAGAAAGGAGAAAGATCAGTACATTTCCATTTCCTTTTCCCTCTCTAGGTTCCTGAAAGCTGCAGGAGCATACTGACTTTGTTTGGACTGCTTTAATTCTCTGCCTGCCCACCTGCCCTGCCACGCAACACCTTGAGCAGCACTGAGGGCTGTGCCCTGCACTCAGACAGGAAGCATTGCCCTCCCTTCTCCCTAACGGGATGCTAGAGAGGTATAGCATACTGCACCTCCCACAAAAATTGAACTTGATTTTTCGTTGGTAATAATAAAAGATGATTACAGCTAAATGTTGTATTAATCAGACAGGTGTTATGGTTGTCATATAGATAACATCAGTCACTTATTTCTACTTAAGTAGTGGCGATGGACTAGGACAAATTAAGGGGAGGGCACTGTACGTAAACATTAGGATACAAAGAGAGCAAGATTTCACTTCACAATTAATTTCATTTACTTTATTTAATTTATGAGCCAAATTCTGAGGTGTTTATTTAGGTTTTACTGAATCTTTATTCAGGCAAACTCCCACTTAAGTTAAGGAGAATTTTGATGAAAAAATACTAAGTAGCAACCTCAGGATTTGGCAGCGTATTTTTTTAAAATAAAAACTACATTTAGTACAGACTGAAAGCCAGATTTATTTTCTGCAGCTGGACAACTTGGACTGAAAGACAGCCTCTCCTCTTATTCTATAGTGAAGCTGTTGGTTGCAAGTTTGTATTGCTTTGCAAAATAATGAAGAATTAAGAGTAAGGCAGCTTTGTTTATTTAGTGGAACTATTATCCTGCTGCTGCATTGTTAAATGTATTGTGTAGCCTTTAAACTCCCTCAACATAGTCAAAAAGTTTTCTTTTTTCCCTTATAGCAACTCACTGGCTTTTAATATTTTAACAGAACATTTTCAAAATTGCATAAAAAATGCACATGGAAATCACATCAAAAGAAAATGGATTTTTTGCCCACTTCTCCCTAAACAGTTTTTCCCCCCCTAGCTGCCAAGGGAGTGCAAAGTTTTGCATATTAAAACAATAACTTTTTTCCCCAGCTGCAGAATATCTGTTAAGCATCCTATTTAAATAAAGAATGACTAAACCCACTGAAGTGAGATTGTGGTTGGAAAAATGACTGTAAAAATCGCAGGTTGTTATTGAGTTTGTCTGCTTCCATTGAGTTATCCAATTTACCCCTGGTTTATTGACAAAACCAGGATTTTACTATTGTCAGCAGTGACAAGCTAACAGAACTGAAAAAGGGCAACTAATTAGAACTGTACGAAACTCATTGGCTTCACTTCGCAGGTATTCACTGGTTTTGATCCATATGGCTACACAAACCTTGAGTTCCACTCGGAATTTTAGGTGCAGATGAATCTTAAATCTGAAAGTGACATTCAGCCAAAAGGTGTCTGTTTTACTGTATCAACAGTGTGAAACTGCAAATCTCACATGATTCGATCCAAAATCTTAAATCTGCCTGAAAGATCTGTAAACATTCAGGATGGAACGCTTCAGAGGGAGAATGACAAACACTAAACGTGATAAATGATTAAAGCCATTAGAAAATATTTTACAAAATGTACCTAGGGAAGACACATGTAGAACTATTTTCAAACTCCTTCATTGAAGCAAATGGTTGACTTCATGTCACTATAAAACTTTTGTTTTAAGTTGCATCCTGCAGAGGGCTACACAGTCTGTATCGCTAAGTCCACCCAGTACAGTTTCTAGTCTCATCCAATATTCATTTTATTTTTCAAGCTGTTTTGTGTATCTCTGCATTGCCTATAATCACAATGCATTCAAGACCCAAAACTATCTTAGGCAATAATATGAAACTGTTCTTTTTGCATATTTTTAATGTGCTGCATTCATGATGCAAGTCACCATGCACCCAGAAACGAAATTACTAAATACTAATTATTTAAAGAACAAAGAGAAGTGAGTATGGCAGGGAGGGAGGGGGACCTGAATTCTAATTGTATGAAGCCAAACCATAGCATCAGTTCTATATTTTTCTAGGGAAAGCTTCCTGCAGCAAAGCAGTGCAACTATTATTTTATTCATAGAACTAATCAGCATCCATTACAAAAGCCATTTTTTCTCATTTGCTTACAAACCAAACAGAAAATAGCACTTCTAGATGATAAAATGAATATTCTTCTAAAGATGTTGAGAAAAACATTAGCCATGGAAAATCAAAAGCACAACACTAAAATATCTAATTCAAAGGCAAAAAATGCAGACAAAAATAAATCTATGCAGGCTAATCTCAGTATCATATCAGAAATGCTAAATAATGAACTATTCAAGCTTTACATATTTAAATGGTTTATAAAATACAAGCCATTTTATTCAATTAAACAGTGTAATAATTCTTCCAAGCTGATTAACAACATTTTATTATGTTTTTGATGGTTAAAGGAAATATTTACCTAATAATCCAATAAATGATTAAGCAATTTTTAAAAAAATCATGAAAGCCTAAGCTTATTAATAGTGTTCATTGTGCAAAAGTGGAAGGCACCTAAAATAGATTTGTCCTGTTCTGTATAGCTCTAGTACAAAAGCTGGTTGAAGTTTTTTATTGAATCCAGCTCTGAGTGCCAATGTGTGAAACAGATTACAGCAGAATAAAAACCACATGAGAGAGAGCGTGAAAGATGGTAGTTAATGAATAATTATAAATAAATGTTTAAAGTTAGCAAACAACGGCTTATTTTTAGTTTACATTACTGAATTCAAATGAAGACCCAGAATATTGGGTATCTTTTTAGCCCAAAAGGTGAACTTGTGTGGTCTCTCCAGAAATGTGTACAATATTCCATGCAGTGGAAGTTATATATACTGTTATTGCAATGCCACAAAACTAAACTTTGAAAACTATCTTACCAGAGCTGCACACTTCACATCCAGGGTTCTTTCAGGTGCACAAGGTACACTATTAATCTCCAAGGAAAACCACACTTTGCAACATGAAGATTTTCCTCCTGTGTAAACAAAATAGAAGAAAGTGTTTTTTACAAATCTGTTCTTGAGACAATGTGTGAAATCTTAGCCCCATTCACCTCAATGGAAGTTTTGACTTAAGCCAGGATTTCACCTATTAATATTTGTAATTAGCACTGAGGCATCATTCCAAGAAAATCACAATCTAGTGTAAGTATTGCCACTCCATTGCATTCCTTGTTACTTTATCTTGTAGATTCAATTTGATAATATGATTAACAGATGCAATCTGAACTGAAATATCACTTTTAAAAATTAACTTACTCTGCCACTTTTTAGCTATTTTCTGCATATGTGCATTGCTTAAACATAATCCAAGAATACTTAAAATAATCTTTGCATTAAAAGGCTGTTCTACAGTATTAAACAAAAGTATTAAAGAACAAAAAACCACCTAGAATAAAATTTTTACCTTAGCAGGGACAGTCCTCCCTTGCAAAGGCTACACAGTATATATTTTTTCACAGTTGCATCGAATTTTGCATCAAGTTTTCAAACAAGGTGGCCTTAGTTTTAAGTCTTGTGACTATGTTTAAATCAGAGACATTAGCAAATATCAAATGTATGCATCAAAACATTCCATCATAGGAATTGCCATATTGGGTCAGACTATCCATCTAGCCAGTTTCCTTTCTCTGACAATGGCCAGTACCACATTTTGCAGAGAAAGATGCATGGAACTCTGCAGTAGGCAGTTATGGAATAAAATGGCCATAGGAAAATATTCTTCCAAAACCCCATTAAATAGAGTTTGGCCTATTTTCTGAAATATGATTGTTTATATCACATATAAATCTCTTGTATCTCTCCTCCTACATGGTCCAGAAAGCAGCAAAGAGAGAGAATTAGGGGATTATGCTGCTATCTAGAAGCAAAACAAACAGCACCTGAGTCTCGGAAGCTGACTTCCTGCACAAGTAGGAGGAAAAAAACTTTATTGATTAATCTGGGAAATGAGATAGAGGTCACTTGCAATTATATGCAACTATAAATATCAAAAACTTGATTTAAAAAATAGGAACAAATTCTGCAGAAATTGATGGGTTAAAAGGACAATACATTTACAAGGAAAGCTTGATGCTCATCACTGTTACGTGGGCAGGTGGATTTGTTAAATCCTGCTTGGAATGTACTATGCTACTAGGTCCAGCAACAGGAGAGTGGATCCTTCCATTAACTATTGCAAGCAAGGTCAAGCCCTGCCCCAACTCTGTATCTGAAGTGACTGGCAGTAAAAAGGCCCACACTTCCCAATGAAGATGTTTTTATAAATGCATGGAGTTTAAGGCCAGAAGTGACCAATAGATAAGCTAGCCTGATCCATATATCTCAGGACATTAAATTTCACCCGATCATCCCTATATTGAGCTCATTAACTTGTTTGTCTACAGGATATCTTCTAGAAAGCCATCCAGTCTCAATCTGAAGCCATCAAGAGTTGGAGAATCCACCTCTTATCTTGGTAATTTGTCCCAATGGTTAATCACATTTACTGTTAACAATTTGTGCCTCATTTCTAATAGAAATGTCTCAGCCTTCAGATTCCAGACACTGGAACTTGTTATGCCTTTCTCTGCAAGTTTAAAGTGCTCTCTAGTAGCTGATATTTTCATCCCATGAAGGTACTTACACTGTAATCAAGTCATCACCCAATTTTCTTTTTTTATAAATGAAACATATTGAGCTCTTTAAATCTCTCACTATCAGGCATTTTCTTCAGCACTTGCATCATTTTCATGGCCTTTTCCTGCACTCTCCAAATTTTTAATAGCCTTTTAAAAAGGTCAACACCAGAATGGTCTGCAACAAGCCAGTATAAGTCCCACCAATGCTATATGCGTAGGCAAAATCAATGTCCTAATCCTACTCGCTACTCCTCTGTATATACATCAAAGAATCACATTAGCTTTTTTTGCCACAGCATTGCACTAGGAGCTCATGTTGAGTTGCCTGTCCACTCCAATCCCTAGATTCTTTTCAGAGTCATTGCTTTCTACGATACTGTTCCCCATTCTGTAGGTATGTCTTGTTCCTTGCTGTATACGTTTGCATTTGGATGCACTAATACACGTTTTGTTTGAAGGGACCCAGCTTCCAAGCAATCCAGATAGCTCCGTATATCTCCTGGTGGTTCTCATGAATAGTTTGGGATAGGGACTCCATCAATCTTCATGTGAATCAGAAATTTAATCAGCAGTGACTTTATATTTATGCTGAGATTACTGATGAAAAAGTTGAATGATGCTGGGTCTAGAACTGATCCCTGTGGAACTCCATTAGAACCATCCCTATTATATTATGATTCCTCTCTGACTACTTTTGAGACATTTCAGTTAGCAAGTTCTTCATACATTTAAAGTGTACTCTATTAATATTGCATAGTGATAATTTTTTTAAAATCAGAAAAAACACCTCCTAAAAGTGTAAATATATTAAATGTATGTAGTTATTTTACCAACCAAACTTGTCATCTCAACAGATAAAATAAGGTTTGACAAGACCTGTTTTTTCATAAACCCTTGCTGTCTAATTATTTTTCTATTCTTTACAATTGAATCCTGTTTAGCTTTTCCATTATTTGCCTGGGACTGGCTACCTGGCCTGTATTTACCCAGGTCATCCCACCTGCCTTTCTGAATATTTGTACAACATTAACACTTTTCCAGTCTTCTGGAATTTCCCTGGTATTCCAAGATGTATTACAAATTAACATCAGTGGGACAGAAATCTTCTCAGCCAACTGTTTTAGGACTCTTTGGGGCAAGTTACCTTAGCCTGCTGATTTAAAAATGTTGCCTACTCAATTAGGTTTAATATCCTCTTTGGTTACTAATGTACTGCAAAGTATTTCAGCATCCTGCTTCTTTCCAAATACATAACAAGTCTATTGACTGAACATTTGTGGCTTTTCTGCTTCATTATTAACAATTTTACCACCTCCATCTAGGAATGATCTTATACCATTGCTAGGAATTCTTTTGGTCTTAATATATTTAAGATCCTTTTTATTTTTCTTAGGCCTGAAGCCATAGATTTTTTTCCATGCTGTCTTTAGCTTTCCTTATCAATTATCTGCACTTCACAACACCGGTGACCCTGACATGATAGTGGTGTGATTACTGCTGTGTGTTGCTAGTGCTGCTGTTCTTAGAAGAGAGTGCAGCGTGTTGATTCCCCAGGCCCTGATGTTGTTCACAAAGAAAAACCATAGGCTTGGTTCAATGGAGAAGGTTTATTGTTGATGAAGCATGGTACTAGCACCACAGCTCAATGGTTACAGATACACTAATACATATATGCTCACAACAATGGTACCAGCTCAATCAGCAAAACATTAAGCTGTCCCCTAGTCTAGCATAAAGATGCCCCTTCTATGACTTCTCCTTTTATACATTGATACAAACAGGTTACATATTACATTCCATATGTTGCTAGTTAGTACCCTTGTACCTGCTAGTTTGAACAAAACATCCTCATCCATTATCCAGTCATCCCATTCTTAGCTTACAAGTGGTCAGTGTGCTCTTGTACCATCTCTTGGGAATTTGTTTATGTAGTTACTTGATAACTATGGGTGTTCTAGAACCACCCTCTCAGGTCAGGAATGTGCTTACTTGGTTAGCTAATACCTAGTGTTTGGCTATTTTGCCTAGGCCAGGCCTACTATGGTTCACAGCCTTTGGTTCATACTGTTTGTTATGCCAAGGGCTTAACACTAAACTTCTTCTAATCAGTGAGAATATCCAATTCCTCTTGCTTGTTATCCAGATTCCCAGCACTGATATTTAAGCAATTGAAAATTTTCTTCTCTTCACTTTATTTGTCACATCTGTCCAAAATGTTGGTGACACAATGAATTTGAGTTTGTAATGCATTTACCTCCTTATCACCTCACCTTTACATTATTAGTTTAATGCCATCCTGGCTGCTCCAGCAAGTCTCCAACCAAGATTAGTCTCCCTGTCTATGAAATGTGGGACATCCCATTCATACAGCTCTTTCCCCCATTGGAATGTGGACAAGACACCACAAAATTCAGACCTTCAGCTTTACACCATTCACAAAGCCAAAAGTTCACCTCCACTATTTTTTGCCTTCTCCATTTTCTCACCTGTGTGTTGTGAACCATCTACATCAGTGCCCCCAACCCATCTTTCCCACTGAATGGAATCTATAAAATGTAGGTATAACTACAGCCCTATGAATGTACTAACTCCCAATGCCTACAGTGGCACTACACACTCCAGTTGGGTGGGTGTGAAAGCACAAGACCCAGCATGGGGAATTACACTGTGTGGGAAGTGGAGAGTTTTAACTACATTTAACATAAGAAATTCAGCAACTTCCTGTTGAAAAGGTATTTTTTGTTTTGTTTTTTGCAGGCTGACCTGTCTGCGAAACAGACGTGTAGATATTGTTGAATATCATATAGGCAGTTTATATAAACTCTAAAGAACTGGTACCTTTTACTCAGGGAGAACACAACTGAGTAACCTTTTCCTGCAAGAATAACTTCTTACGAGTTTCTGTCTGTCTTATGCACAGCCATTTCTAAAATTTTAAACATAACTGTATAACAAACTCAAGTAATGATATTATAGATATATATGTGCATCCTGGGAAAAATGAATTACAGGAGTTACTAAACTGTAGCTTACAATTTAAGGAGCAGCAACTGGATGCTGAAAAGATGATTTTTGTGTCACCAGACCTTTTCTACAGAACACAGGTTTGGCCCTGGTTAGCACTTGCCTTGAGTTCTAAGTTTTTCTCTTTCTTTCTGTTTTTGTTTTGGTTTGTTTTTGGGTTTTTTTTTATTGGTGACAGAAATATCTACACTTAATGATTTCATTCCAGAGAAAAAAATACATTCATTGAACATTAAATTTCATGGTTAAGTACTCAAAAGTCAGGAAATTCCAAAATTAAGGCTGGATGTGCAACTATCATTTGAATTCAATGGTTGGAGGACACGAAAAATGAAGTGTGAATCAAACAAACTTCTATCCTCACTCCATAAGCAGTAAAATTGAGTGAAGATTAAATTCAGTCTAATACCTCCTATGACTAGGATTAAATCAATAAAAAGATGTTGTAACTTTTATGTCCATTACTTTTTTGAAGAAAAGTGTTTATTAAAATGTAACTCAAATTCTATATTCTATCATGAAACTGTGTCATATACTCAGTGACCAATCCCAACTGAGAACAACCAACTATGTGATTTGTATGACACTTTTCCTTTCCTGTCAAACAGATTCCCTGTGGTGGGAAAACCGGGTTCTTTTGAATAATATGGGCAATATATTCAGCCTCATAAAGAATAAGGTGCAGTGGCCAGGTAGAAATGAATAACATGGGAAGAAAGAGTTTTTAGAAGTGCTCAATTCCAAATCTCTGCAGTTCATCTTTTTGGAACAGCATACTCTAAGAAGAAGTGATTTTGTTTTACTGTGAATTTTTAAATGTTCATATCTTTTTTTACTGTTATAATTTTTAAATGCACTTTGCAAATACTATGACAACTCAGCAAGAACTACTTACACAATAAGTTTTATAGTTTGTCTGGTTTTGTGATGTAGGTTATATATATATATATATAAAACCTACATCACAAAACCAGAAAATATATATATATATATATATATATATATATATATATATAAAACTATATAAAATATTTATGATGTGATATATATATATATATATATATATATATATATATATATAAACAGTAACAGTTCCCCCTACTGCTAAACACATTTTTTATTCACCATTCTTAACACAAACAAAACTTTTCAAAACATTCACCTTTCCCCAGCCATGGAAAGTTTCAGTCCAAAAGGTGACATTTTCAGACATCTATGAGCAAATCAAAACAGGGGTTCGTAATAGAAAACATAGAAATATCTTCCTTCATGACATAGTGATAGTACTTTGAAGTATTATGAGGTAAACCTGTGTTTGATTTTAGTCTCATTCCCTGTTGTCTCACTCTCTGGGGCTTCACTGACAACAAGAAAAAATTCCTAACTTGCCTGCATACAACGACAGGGCTGTGATCTTGTCAGACCTCATAACACAAGCAAGATTAAGCTTAGTCAGTACTTGGATGGAAGACTGCAAAGGGTAAGAAAATGAATGCACATCTTTAGAGCACAGGAGTGCATCAACTCTAATATTTAATCTCCCACATATGTTCTTTCTGTCCTGGTTACAAATTTTCATTCTTCATAATCAATAGGGTTTGGCACTTGTTGATGAGGTCAGGGATTTGACATTAATATTAGGTGTTCAGAACAACTGGTGCACATGCCAGCTCAGCTTCATTTATTCACCAGCAGTGGCAAATGTAACTCCATCACCTCAAGAGATCTTACTTTCTGTAAAGCTAAGGGTTTATTTCAGAATACAGAAAGCTGTATGCTTTTCTACAACAAACTCACATTTCATGTGTGACAGGAATCACATGGCAAGTTTCATATTATATTTTCATAAGAGGTGTGTAATACTAACTGTGACGGGGTGTGCATACCCCACACTAGCCAGGAAAGGGTTAATCCCACACCATGAGCCAAGGAAGTCCCGCTCCTCAGACTGTGCTGAGTATGCTGCAATTGCTGTGCTAGTATAAAGGAGAGCAGCCAAGCTCACTGTGGGCTGACCACCGAGGAAGTGCCACAACCCAATGGCCCCCCTCCCCTTAGGGAGTCCCCTGGAAAGGTAAAATCAGCACGGTATATTGGTAACACTGTTGCAAGCATCGCAAAGCATTTTGGAGAAGGTTAAAGGTGTGTGAATGGAAAGTGGTTTTCAGTCTATGATTTTTGGTGTATAGCAAAGTTATGAATTTAAGCTCCCAGGCTCATCTTTTGAAAGTGTAGCTTGAAAGCTTGTCTCTCACACCAACAGAAGATGTCCCTATGAAAGATATTACCTCACCCACCCCATGTATCTAATATCCTGAGACCGACACACCTACAACTACACTGTATAATGCACATGCACACCATTACTATTATGTGACCATTGAAGACGTAGACCCCTCCGGCACACACTTAAGCATTACATTTATGAGAAAATCCACGGAAGCCTTTGTAAGATTGGGGCCATAGTTTATGAGAAACTATGAACTGATAAATAATGATTGTATTTAAAAGTGAAAACAATGCCTTTTCTTTTCTTTTTTTTGGCAGGGGGTGGGGGAAGAGAGCAAGGCTGATACTACTGTAAATTTTTTTACATTAATTTTAATATATTATCTCTTGAATGCATATAATACTAAATATAATGCTTTATGGTGCTTATTTTCCAGGTTTGTTTGCTTCTAGAAAACTAAGAATTCTATTACAAAGAGCTAAACTTCATCTAGTTCCCTTGTCCTTACGTTTTATTCTTATGTTAAATTTATAATCCACTCTTTCTAGAATTCTCAGGAAATGAATACATTTTATGGATTATTTTAAACTCAATTACCATATAACATTTTCTGTCAGAGGAACATTTACCTAAAATAGTGTAAGACGGTACATAGCAATGGCTTTCACAAAAAGGTTTTGGACACCTTCTACGGTAGTTTTTCTGGATAACTAATCTATTCATATCTACTAGATGAAAATTATTACTTTTGATTCTATTGAAAAACCTTTCTCAATTAAGTCTTTTTATTATTGGTCCCAAGCATCTCTTTTTGTCTCTACATTTAGTTTTCAAGTGTAGAAAATTGTTACGTAATATATGGAGAAAACTGCAAATTACTCACAGATACATCCTAAAATTATAAGATTTTTCTTTTAGATGATAAAGATAATGTAAAAAGGAAGGCACTAATGTTCAGTTCTGCCATGCAAAGAACCAGTTATGCTTATAAAAGCAATGCAGTTGATTATATTCTTCCAGAGAACTTATGAAGTTAGGATTGTAACTTTTAAATGTCGTATATGGGCTCAAGAGTCATTTAGTCTAATGCTCATTTTTTTTCCAATACAATTTGCTTTATAAACTGAGTGGAAACAATGAGTCTATAGTTTTTAAGTCCTTTCCAGGCCCATTGTAGAAGGTAAACAATGTGTTTAGTTTCTAAAGATTAATTTAAAAAAATATTTAATACACCTCCATTATAAGGTGTCATACATATAAAAATTTCAAGTATATTTAAAGACAGTTCCAGTTAAATTTCCACATGGATGTCAGGGACTCATTAAAGAAACTGCTACAACATTCACTGCCTATTAAAATGTCTCAAGAGATACACTTAAGGGGCCAGATCCTCAGCTACCGTAATCTGCCATAGCTCCACTGACTTCAGTAAAGTGACAGCGATTTACACAAGCTGATGATCTAGAGGAAGGGATTTTCATCACCCAAAACAATGACCAAGATTTCCAAAAGTGATTGGTAATTTTGGGTGCCCAACTTGAGACACTATATATAGTTTTGTAGAGGGGTAGGTACTCTCTCTGCTATTTGGTACAAAATTAATATTTATGGTGTAACTCTAGTTACACAAGTGTTATTTCAGTTAAGAAAAGAATAGTAACTAAAATATGTTTAATGTTATATTAATTCATTTTCTGAGTTTTTTTTATAAATTTATCAACTAAAACAAAGCATAATATAAAATTCAGTGGGCAAACCCAAGGTAGCCTCACAAACCGTACACCAGAACCAAATTACCCCCAGTGAGAAAAAGTAACATCATGGGCTAAACAACTTTTTGTTCAGATGCTGTAGAGCTGGGCACCAGTATAAGAACCTATATAGGTAGATGTGACTGGTCCAGAATAAAATAAGCTATTTCTAGGATGCACAAAAAGAATGCAAATTTCCTGAGCAAGACAAACTTAATTCAGAAAATATGTGGATGATGGAAGTGTATGTATAAAAATAAGTGCATTCCAAGCAATGAGGGGTAGATGATTTCACTTAGTTATGTAATTTACAGCATGTAAGAACCATTCTGCAGTCATTTCTATCCATTTTGGAAGTGTCTGAAAGGAGTTTGTTGATCATAGGGAAAGCATATCAGTGTAATCTCACAATACATTCACACAGACAAAATCCACAGAACTTGAGAGCTGGGATCCACTCCTGCAGCTAGTGGGAAACTGGGGCTTGGTCTACACTAGGACCTGTCAGTATAACTATGTCACTCAGGAATGTGGAAAATCCATATCCCTGAGCAACGTAGTTATACCAACCTAGCCCCTTGTGTAGACAGGGCTATGTCAATGGGAGGGATTCTCCTGTCAACATAACACCTCTCAGGGACGTTAGTACCCTACGCCAATGAGAGAAGCTCTCCTCTCAGCATAGGTAGCATCTTCACTAAGTGCTATAGCAGTGCAGCTGTTCTGCTGCAGCGCTGTAAGTGTAGATGAGGCACAGAAGATTCCTTCCTCTCTCCTCACCACATTTTCTCTACAGAAGTAGCCATATAAGTTTGGGTGTACTCAAAAAATCTTCTCAGTCATGTTATTCAAAATGATTAAGCAGCTCCCACATATAGTGGTGCAATCACAGAAGCCAGGACTTTGTTGAGGACGATGAAAGTCTCAGGAAAGGAGAACTTCAAATTGGAGCAGAGGGAAATGATCTCATATTTGGGACCCTCCTTCCAGATGAGGTCATAGTATCCTCTCACACTGAGGATACTTTTCAAGGGAAGTGGACCTCTGTTATTAGGAAGAAACAGGTAATAGTACTGGGGGATTCAATCATTAGAAATATAGATAGCAGGGTTTTTGATGACCACGAGAGCTGCACAGTCAAATGCCTGCCAGGTGCACAGGTTGCAAACCTCTCTTGAGACATCAAGACAGATGTATGTGCAATGCTGGGTAGGAGCCGGTGACTGTGGTACAAGTCGTTACCAATCACACAGGGAATGGTAGCAGAGAGGTCCCAGAGGCCAAATTTAGGCTGCTAAGAGATTAAAGTCTAGGATTTCTATGGTAGCATTCTCTGAAATGCTGCCAGTTCCATGAGCAGGGTCAGTTAGACAAGCAGAACTGCAGGGTCTCAAAGCATGGGTGAGATGATGGTGTTTAGAGGAGGGATTTAGGTTTATTAGGAACTGGGGAGCCTTTAGGGAAAGGAGGAGCCTATATAGGAAAGATGGGCTCCACGTAAACCAAAATGAGACACATCCCTTAGAGGAAGATTTGTTAAAGGGCATACTAAACAACTAAACGTTGACGAATTTTGTAAGTGCTTGCATTCAAATGCAAGAAGTTTAAGCAATAAGGGGTCAGATTCAATTCAATTACACCAAATTTTTTTTAAAGGAAGTCTCCTGAAGACAATGAAGTTACTCTCACAATTCATACTACTGTAAATGAGAACACAGGCTCTTTAAGTGTATTTTATTTCCTTCAAATTTTAAATAAAATGTAAATGTTTTATATCTAACCTAGAAGAATCAAACAGCATGGCCCAATAGAAAACATTATACTAGATTTTCCCAGAAGTTCTTTCTCCAAAGGCTGTATTTTCCATCTTTCAGAGTTCAAAGGCTTTTCAAAAATAACAAACAGGTATAAAGTATGCACCATCTTCATTTAATGCACTACTGGATCTGTTCAGAGGTGTCACTCTGTTCAACTACCAGTTTTTACAGCATTCCCTGATGTACTCCTGAACTTCTAATCAGGCCGTTAGCCACCAGCCTTCTCTTATAATCCCATTCCCTAGGCCGCAGGAGACAAGAGTAGGGAGTTGACACCTTGAGTGTGCTCTAGTACAGACAGTAAACCTTGTAACAAAGCTCTAGCAAGGCAACACTATCCAGTTTCTTTTAGAGAAGCTTGAATCCATATATATTATCTTCTTTCTTAATTGCAAACAAGCCAGAACTCTAAATATCAAGCTGGCACATTCCACAGGAAAAAAACATTGCCATCTATTGACCAGCTACAGTTTAAGAGAAAAATGCTTAAACTCTGCTTACAAAAACAGACCCCAATATGGGTCCATCATTCAGCCACACAACAGAAGTTACAGAAAATGTAAAATTAACATTACCAAGCAGGATTAGAAGCATCCATATTATTAACCTGTATATTCTTACTATAATATTTCACAGAAACATGACAAAACATATGAAAATCTGTTTTCTCTGATTTGAATAATCACTTTTCCTTCAAAGGGAACCTTTCTATTGATTTCAGTGGGATTTGGATCAGGACTTTCAAGTTCCACTATTCCCAATTCTACCACTGACCAGCTGTGTGACCTCGCGCAATTTGCTAAAGCTTTGTGCCTGAATCTTCCCCTCTGTGAAACTCTGATAATACTTTTTTATCACACAGCAATGTTAAGGCTTAATTATTATTTTAATTACTTTCAGAGCCTCAGATGAAATGTGCTACAGTATGTAATTGTGAAATATTACTACTTTACATTTCTTTTTCTGCCCTAATCTCTATTCTATAGGACTGAAAATGGCAAAAATGTGATTAACTGAATCATGTCTCCAAGACATTACAGAAGGATTGCTGAGGATTATTCAGCTCTCTGATTACTACCCCATGCTGCTCACTGATGTGGGTACTAATAGTACTGCAAGGTATGACCCTGAGCAGATCAGAAGTGACTACAGGACTCAGGGAGTGAGGGTGAAGGAGTTGGGGGCGCAAGTGGTTGTTCTCATCGATCCCTCCAGTCAAGGGTCGGGGTCTGGGAAGAGCTAGACAAATCCTAGAGGTAAATACATGGCTGCACAGATGGCGTCACCAGGAGGGTTTCAGCTTCCTTGACCATGGGATCCTGTTCTGAGAAGAAGGGTTGCTGAGCAGAGATGAGGTCCACCTGTCAAAAAAGGGGAAGAGTATCTTTGGACACAGATAAGCTAACCTAGAAGGAGACAAAAGAGCACAGGTAAATCAAAAATATGGAGACATGGGCAAAGGCTTGGAATCTGGGGGGAACATAGGTGTGACAATGATCCAGAAAAGGTTAAGCAACTTGCAAGCTAAATTACCCAAATTCTACATTTAAAGACATATTAGGACCATTCCTTGTAAATAGCTAATGAAACCATGTTAGACAGACTAGAAAAAATGTATACTTGTATTGTTAGAGAATTAGAAGAAGATAGGGATTGTAATTGCTAAGAAGACTGGGACTTTTCAGCTAGAAAAAGAGATGACTAAGGGGGATATGATTGAGGTCTATAAGATCATAACTGGTGTGGAGAAAGTAAATAAGGAAGTGCTATTTGCTCCTTCTCATAATACAAGAACTAAGGGGTCACCAAATGAAATTAACAGGCAGCAAGTTTAAAAAAACAAAAGGAAGTATTTCTTCACACAACGCACAGTCAAGCTGTGGAACTCTTTGCCAGAGGATGTTGTGAAACCCAAGACTATACCAGGGTTCAAAAAAGAACTAGATAAATTCATGGAGGATAGGTCCATCAATGGCTATTAGCCAGGATGGGCAGGGATGGTGTCCCTAGCCTCTGTTTGCCAGAAGCTGGGAATGAGTGACAGGGAATGGATCACTTGCTGATTATCTGTTCATTCCGTCTGGAGTATTTGGCATTGGCCACTGTCGGAAGACAGGAAACTGGGCTAAATGGACCTTCGGTCTGACCCAGTATGGCCGTTCTTATGTTGTATTTATCTGTGGAACCTTTTGGGAAAGAGGGAGCTTGTACAGGAAGGATGGGATCCATCTAAACCAAAATGGAACCAGATTGCTTGCACTTAACATTAAAAAGGTCACAGAGCAGTTTTTAAACTAAGGGCTGGGGGAAAGTCGATAGGTGTGGAGGAGCAGATGATTCAGACAGACATCCCTTAAGGGAGGATCTATTAATGGAGATTCTCTATGTCCTAGTAAGGAGGAGAGGAGATAAAAATACAGGTAAGATCTGATGAGAAAGAGTCCCATTAAATTACATCACTTAAGGGCAGATAGCTAAAAAGTTACAATTGTTTTACGTGCTTATAAATAATAAGATGGGTGAAATAGAGTGCTTTGTATTAAATGAGGACATTGATATAATAAGCATTACAGAAACGTGGTGGAATGAGGATAATCAATGGGACACAGTAATACCAGGGTACAAAATATATCGGAAAGACAGAACAGGTCGTGCTGGTGGGGAAATGGCACTATATGTGAAAGAAAATGTACAGTCAAATGAAGTAAAAATCTTAAATGAACCAAACTGTACCCATAGAATCTCTATGGATAGTAATTCCATGCTCAAATAATAAGAATATATCAGTAGGGATATACTACCGACCACCTGACCAGGATGGTGATAATCACTGTGAAATACTCGGGGAAATTAGAGAATATAAAATAAAAAACTCAATAATAATGGGGGATTTCACCTATCCTCATATTAACTGGGTACCTGTCACTTCAGGACAGGATGCAGAAATAAAAATTTTTGACACCTTAAATGTCTGCTTCTTGGAGCAGTTAGTCCTCGAACCCACAAGAGGAGAGACAAAGGGGATGGCTCATGTAACATGTAACCAGAATGTTCCTGTCTATTACTATATTCTATTGATTTAGAGATCAAAAGGGAATATTTACGTTTAGATGAAACTTGGGTGTAATAACATAATTGTCTATATTTCTTTAAAAAGTTTAGTAATCTCTATGAACTGATTCATGGATAGCACTTTATGCTGATGAATGCAACTAAGTACCTGTGTATACATAGGAAATAGATTTATACTTCAAAGCCACTATTCTTCACCCAAGGTATACCTGTTGTCAAGAGGTTATCGATAGCCCACTGGAGATCTGTAAAAGAACGCTAGGGCCCCAAACCTGCATCTCAGATCTGCGTAAGTTTGGTCAGAGGAAGCTTGAGTCGCAAGACTGAGGTCTCCAGCTCCAGTCTGGATTACCCTGCTACTTCTCATGGAAGAATTAGAACAAACTCTATACATGGACTGCATATGTGGAATATAACCTCATGAACTGATTCTGGAAAGAACTTTTGCAACTCAGCAGCTCACTATCTCTCCTATGAAATTGACCTAAGAGCTTTATTCATATCTGTATGTATAATGATCTTTTATCCACAATTCTCTCTCTTTTCTTTTTAAATAACTCTTAGTTTAATTAATAAGAATTGGCTCTAAGTGTGTATTTGGATAAGATCTGAAATACTCATTGACTTGGTGGGTAATGTGTCCAATCCTTTGGGATTGGTAGAACTTTATATATGATGAACAAGATTTTCAGTAATCCTCATCATACTTGACTTGGCTGTCTGGGTGGGAGCTCAAGGCTGGGCTACTTCTTTAAGGGAGCTGTGTTTTTGGCTTTGGGGTAATCAGTAAGGAATTGTAGAAGTTGTCTTGTTGTTGGCTTGGTGAATCTAATTATTAGAATAACCACCAGTTTTGGGGATCATCTACCTTAATCTTTGTGGTTTGCCCTGATTGAGGCAACAACAGTCTCAACGGGAAATTACAGCATGGACAAAGGAGAGACAAGAGGGAAATCTAACGAACATCTTAGATGTCTGTGTACTAATGCAAGAAATATGGGGAATTAACAGGAAGAACTAGAAATACTACTGAATAATCACAAATATGACAGCTGACATCACAGAAACTTGGTGGGATAATTCACATGACTGGAATATTGGTACAGAAGGGTGCAGCTAGTACAGAAAGGACAGACAGGGAAAAAAGGGAAGAAGAGTTGCCTTATATATTAAAGATGTACACACTTGCACAGAGGTTGAAATAGAAGTGGGAAACAGACCTGTTGAAAGTCTCTGGGTAAGGATAATAGGGGTAAAAAACAAGGAGAGTGTCATGGTGCGGGGTCTACCTAACCAGCAAGAAGAGGTAGAAGAAATCTCTTTTTTTAATACAACTAATAAAATCATCCAAAAACAGGACTTGATGATGATGGGGGACTTCAACTACCAAGACATCTGTTGGGAAAATAATAAAGCAGCACACACATTATCCAACAAATTCTTGGAATGCATTGGAGACAATTTTTTATTACAGACGGTGGAGAAAGCGACTAGAGGAGAGGCTATTCTGGATTTGATTCTGTAAATAAGGAGGAACTAGTTGAGCATCTGAAGGTGGAGGGAAGCCTGTGTGAAAGTGATCATTATTCCAAGAATTGGTAGGTAAGATCCTGTGGAAAGCAAGTCTAAGGGGAAAAGGAATTCAGGAGAGTTGGCATTTTTTTAGAGAGACGTTATTAATGACACAAGGGACAGAGTAGGCCCACTGAATAAGAGAGGAAGACAATAACAGAAAACACAGCAATGGCTAAAATGTTAAATTCCCTTTTTGTTCCAGTTTTCACCAAAAATGTAGCAGTGATTGGATGACTAACATAGAAAACATCAGCGTAAACGGGGTAGGATCTAAGAACAAAATACGAAAAGAACAAGTTAAGAATTACTTAGAAAAGTTAGATGTCTTCAAGTCATCAAGGCCTGGTGAAATACATCCTAGAATTCTATAGGAACTGGGTGAAAAGATCTCTGAGCCATTAGACATTAGGAAAATCTTCCTAGCTATCAGGGTTGTTAAGCACTGGAACAAATTACCTAGGGAGGTTGTAGAATCTCTGTCCTTGGAGGTTTTTAAGAACAGTTTAGACAAACACCTGTAAGGGGTGATCTAGATCACTGGTTCTCAACTTGGGATCCAGGGCCCCCTGGGGAGCTGTGAGCAGGTTTCAGGGGATCTGCAAAGCAGGGCCAGTGTTAGACGTGCTGGGGCCCAGGGAAGAAAGCAGAAGCCCCACCACATGGGGCTGAACTCCGGGGTCTTGAGCCCTGCCACCCAGGGCTGAAGCCAAACTTAACTTCGCAGGGGCCTCTGTGGCATGGGGGTCTCTGTGGCATCTGACCCCAGGCAATTGTCCTGTTTGCTATCTTCTAACATGGAGCTGGCTTTTATATGCAGAAAACTAGTTATGGTGGCACAGGTGGGCTGTGGAGTTTTTATAAGATGTTGAGAGGGCCTCAGAAAGAAAAAGGCAGAGAACCCCTGGTCTCGATAATATTTAGTCCTGCCTCAGTGTGGGGGACTGGACTAGATGACCTATTGATGTCCCTTCCAGTCCTCCATTTCTATGATTCTATGTGGGAATTAAAGTTGAGAAATGGTGAGGAGCTCCATTATACACAATTTCTGGAAATGTCCAAATTTAGGAAACTACTAGGGAAAGATGATAGAAGATTACAAGAAAAAAATTACTGCTACTGAGCTAGTGCAATAATGGCAATAAATACACTTCCAGCCCAAGAGAAACAGCTAATCACAGCTGTCATAGAAGAGAAAAATATAAAGTTACAAAAAACTAAAGGTCACTAACATCAAAACATGGTATCAATTTATTAAATGATGGTCAAGATCCCCTGAAGTGACTTGTAATTTTCAGTGTCTAATTGGAGACACTCTGAAGGGGCTCATTTTCAGAGGATGGTGTGCTCAACATTTTCTGACATTCAGACCCCTTTATGATATTCTCAGTCTGGCACACAAAATCACTAGCCACTTTTGAAAAACTATTCCCATTCTTATATATGCACACACACACACACACACACACAAACAAACAGAAAACACTGAAAAGGAATCCTGAATCAAAGAAATAAAGTATTTGAAATTTTTACTAGATTTCAGTAACAACTATTACAGAACTGTTGAAGAATCTGTTTGAATAAAATAGAAAAATAATGCTCTCAAACCTCATTCAACCTTTGAACAAAAATTACCAATGCTTTTGAATCTCAAAAAAACACTTTTAAAAAAAGTAACATTACTTAAATTTCGTTACTTTCTGCTTTTATACAACTTGAACTACCTATTCCTTGTTCTTGCAGGGACTGGAAATATAAGTGCCAAAATATTGAAAAACAGCTGTTCTTATGAACGTTCCACACTAGTTTTGCTGACAAGAGAGGCGTGGATAACTATCAAACTTTGGGGGGTATTTATCCAAACTGAATTTCTAAAGCTTTCGAGGTTCACGCAACACTGTCTATGTGTGTGTGCACACGCGCAAATACAAGCCAAACACAAATTACTGTTATTGTAATTTACATACTTAACCTTTTCTATGGGATACATCTATCGTTGGGGCTACATTTTTAAAAATGGAGTGCAAAGTATAAAATACAAACATAAGCAATGATATGTACAATCTCACATGAAACACTAGATAGCTGCATGTTGCAGGTGCATATTTCCCATTTTTTACATGCAGCAAAATATTTTAGGCACACAATTTAGAAAACATAGCCTGATGTTTTTGAAGTCATGCAAATAATTTATCTTATGCAGCATGAATCTGGAATTTTTCCTTTGTTACTGAGCTGCAGCAAGTATATGCGAGAAGTTTTTTTCAGCCATGTTAATGAAATATAAAAAATGCACTGTCTGTTGCACAGTTTACTAAGACTTTATTGTAACTGCTGTATGAGGAACAAGATACAGTATCATAAATCTTTAAATATGCAAACAAAGCTTCAAATCAAGGGAATATTGGTAATTGCTGTATCAGATAACAAGTCATACCAATTTGATTGCAATGTCATGATCACCTTCAATGAACAGTTCAATATATACATGTTTTCTAGGAAAGATACTGTAAATAACCTTTTCTTAAAGGGACAGGTGTCTTTCTCTTGAAAACCCAAAGTATCTCTTCCTGAAAAAGAAAATAAATCCTATGCAGAATCCCTACAGGATGCAAAATGAAAACCACAAGGCATTTTTTAAATTATAAAAAACACTAGTCTTCATAGTTTAGTTTCAAGCTAGGTTACCATTATAAATTGAATGCTGACACCATCTTTCCTTTAACATTGCCAGAATTACACTATCCATATTAATATTTCACATGCAGGAGCTCACACTAAGATAGAATTTTATTTTTCAAGTCTGAGGGAAATCATGCATAGTGCTTGCGACAAAGAAAAAAGAGAGAGCAAATAACTCCCTTTTAAAAAATGAAAAACAAAATGTAAGGAAAAAAATACCACTTCAGAATAGATAACCTCCTAAACCTAGGGTGAAGTGAGGTGAGGTGAGCTTGATGGGTGGAGTGATGCCTCTGTAAGAATTATAAAGTAAATAATTTCCCCTTCTCTGCAGACAATCATTAGGATCTTCCCTTGTAGAAAGTAAAAAGCTTAAATGACATCCACCTCTCCCCCATCCCCACTCCAAAAAAAAAATGGTTCACGGGCAATAAGGGATTTCCCCAAATAAATAAAAACATATTTGGGGAGGGGAAGGATGGGATAATTTGGTATCACCAACCTTGGAAACCAGTTATAGACCATGGAGAGTTCCTATTCAGAAATAGCACCTCCATATAATATGTAGATATGGCTTCAGCTCTGGCTTCTCTTGCACCAAGGGCTCTGGGCCAGACAGTATCAGCGCCTCCTGGAAAACTTAGAACTTTCTATCCTTTCAGCTGGTGTTCCTGGAGAGACCAAGTTACCTGGGTGTGGAGCTGTTCTGTATGAGCTCTCTATCCCAGGAGTGCATAATTGTCGTCATCACTAAAATTTGGATGGAAGGTATTTTTGAAGTCCATTTCTAACTGCAGATTGTCCCTAGACTACCACCAGCCCAGAGAGACAGAAGATTGTCTGTTACATTGATATGATGCAAGAATCCCTTTAATATTTGCTTCCCATTTGCCTGAGCCCCTGCTCTCCAGTCTGATTAGAGCTGGGACTTCTTTTCTATCCAGTTGGAAGGTCCTTGTGATCACACCTACAGTGTGGGACCAAAACAATCAGGCATTAAAGAAAACCATATTGTGCTGTACCAGTCGATGATAGGCAGCGACAAATGGCAGGCGAGTTAAAACTTTTGTAGGAGATTCAGATCCCTTATAGTCTTCTTGGAGGTAGATTATTTGGTAAAATGTAGGTGAAAACTTCAAAGGAGCATAGTAAATAGTTTATGCTAAAGCTGAGAAATAGAGGCCTTTATGTATAAACAAACACAGATAGAACCTTGTCCAAAGATGCTTAAAGGCAAAGGGCATATTCAGGCACCAAAATGCAACTCCAGAAATTATGTTTAAGTAAAAAACACTTCCCTAGGAGAAACCAGTAGTCATCTGTACAGGCTTTGCTAGGCACGTGTGTCATGGAGGGCCATGAGTGTTGAGCGGGGCTGCCCCTGTTGGCCTAGTGTAGGATTGGTACCCCAATCACACAAGTGTTGGGTCTCCCTGTGAGGTCAGACAATTGCAATAAAGAGGGCTCAGGACCCCCAGAAAGGCTGAGCAAACAATCATTCCACAGCCCCTGGGCAGGGCAGGGAAGAGCAAAACAAACTGTCTGTTGCCCCTGAGCCTCCTGGCTGGCGCAGGGAATAGCAGTTGGGGTTCTGACCCCCTGGGCAGGGCAGAACAAACAATCAGTCTGTAGCCCCTGGGAGGGGCAGAGCAAGCAAACAGTAGCCACCTCTAGTGGTAAGTGGGAGGCAGGATAGTAGGGGAACCAAGGCCCACCCTACTCACTGGGTTCTGACCCAGGGCCCTATGAACAGGGCCGGCTCCAGGCACCAGCTGAGCAAGCAGGTGCTTGGGGTGGCCAAGGGGAAGGGGTGGCACGTCGGGCTCTTTGGCAGCAATTCGGTGGCGGGTCCCTTGCTCCCTCTCAGAGGGAAGGACCTGCCGCCGAATTGCCGCCGAAGAAAAAGTGGTGCAATGGAGCTGCCTCCGATCGTGACTTTTTTTTTCCCCCCGCCACTTGGGGAGGCAAAAACCCTGGAGTTGGCCCTGCCTATGAAGCTGGGAAATTCCCAGTTAAGGGTTTAAGTATCGGTTTCTAACACATTCCCTGAGTCACTTCCTCTGTAAGGTGCATCTTGGGCATCTCCTCAGCTGGCAGCAGCTCGGCGACCCAGTCAGTCTCCGTGGTCATCTGGTCATCTGCAGCGTAGTCCAAGTCCAGAGTTCCTACTGCTTGGAAAATTGCAGGCACCTCTGCAGGAGCCTGCAGCACATGTCCTCTCTCCTCCTCAGCTAGCCCAGACTGAGCTGGGCTGCTTCCTTTTATCTGTCCCTTCCGCCTAGCGCATGAGTAGCAGGGTTGAGGGAGATTGGTCTTCTGGGCCCACACTGATTCATCAGGCACCATTGACCCAGTGTGGGGTTGGTAACTCCATCACAACTCAGACTAATATTTCGCAAACATAATATGAAGCCTGACAGATACTTAAAGGTAGAGCAAAAAAGATCTGCCACAACTTTCATTGTAAATCAGTACAAATTTTGGATGTGAACTGAAGTGTGATATTTAACAGACAGATAATGTCACTGCAGTATAATATCCAAAGCATGTACTCAGGTAACATGAAAGCAAACTGACTGCTAGCTGAGTACACTCGAGGAACCAACATTTCATTAATCTGTTGACTGCTCTGGTGCATAATCTGCAAACAGTCTACATAAAGGTTACATATCTTCCTAAATCTGTAATTTAATCCTTTTTCTGGTACATGTAGCCTATGATTCTGTCATTTAGTTAACATTGTTTGCACTCATGATAGGTGATGGATTAACAGAGCTCAAAACTGGAATCATGTATTCATCCACAGCAAAGGTACAGTCATGGATAGAGGCAGTGCAGAACTCCCACTTTGTCACATGCTAAAATTGCTAACAAGATTGTCAGCTGTGGTTATGGTTCTGTGATTTCACTAATGTATATTAAACTAACATCAGCACATTTCACATTGCAACAATTTTCACATGACATGCACGTTTTGAATTACATTATGAGACCATCCTTCTTTGACTGTGTTATTTATTATTTGTATTCCAGCATAAGGCATTGTTCACAGACTAAAAAGAAACAGTTCTTGCAAGGATAGTTTAAAAATCTAAGACAACAAGCAACATATAAATTTTGGAAGAGAGTGATGGAATCAACTTGTGTAGTTTTTATTTACATCAGCCCCACCTCTATTTAAAGTTGCCCTGCCCTTTCCATTGTAAGGTTGTGTTGTTAGTTGCTTATGACTTAGGTAAACAAACTGTATAGACTGAAACTCTCCATGCCTGGGGTCTGCCTCAAGCTGGTTTTTTGGGGTTTTTCTTTTAATTATTATTTTTTTTGAAAGTTTCAACAAAACAGTGAGCCATTTTCAAAAATGAAGCTAGGGAGAATTAGATGGTTTTGCCCATGTTAAAAATTTCTTACAATAATTTTAAGAAGCTCTTGCACCTCCATATTTTGGTACAGAGCTTTCAAAGTTAGCGGGGGGCGGGGGGCACCTTAGTGTCAGGGATGTGCCTTTTGTTGTCCTTTTCATGATCCGCCCACATTTGGCCAAGGTGTAAGCCTCTGGAAAATAAAACTCACTGTGCACATATTCAACAGAGGTTTATGAAAGGATGGCAGCTAAATTCTCTGGAGATTCCATCTGCATTGAGCACACTCCAGCCATTGAGTATGTGCAATCCCAGGACTGCAGGGGATGAGCAGGACTTTTCCTGCTGTTGCTCCTCCTGGCTGCCCAGGGCTGCTGTTTTGTCAGGCATCAGTAATTGAAAGCGGGGAGGAACTCTTTCCTGGGCTCTCAATGCTCCTCTTACTGATGCCCAGGTACCGAGGAGGAATAGGAGGAGGAGGAAGCGGTTTGATTCAAATTCTAAGGGGTGACTCATGGGTGGGGGCGGGGGGGGGAAATAAAAAGCAGCCTCAGAGCAATAGGAGCAGAAAGGTGGGAGGTATTGGAGAAGAAGGGGACAGGAGCTAGGGAGGAGGAAATAGGAAGAGAATGGACGGAGGGAGGAAAGGACAGGGATAGACTGGGGCAGAGGGGTGACAGCAGTGTGGCCACTGATGTATTCCCAGAAGACTGGACATTCTGGTACTTCCGGGAAGTAAACTTTCAGCCCACCCTGCCTGTGTGACCTTGCCCTTACTGGTAAGACCTTCCATGCACAGTGCGTGTGAGGTTATGGCTTATAGAAGATGCTGTTTTGAAGAGTGCCCTGTCCCTGCTAGTATGATCCTACACACCCCACTCTGCAGGGGCGGAGCAGCGTGCTCTTCAGAATGACATCCTCCGTGCAGGATACCAGACAAAATCACGACCAAATTTGTCTCAGTACCGGACAGGGGACAAACCACAGAAAAACAGAACTGTCCAGCTTAAAACCAGAGTAATGGCCTGCTTAGGTGACAGGGCAGAAGCATCTATAACTATTAGAGCACAGTAAGCTCCAGAACTTGGAATTAAAACTAGAAGTCCTGAGTATCAGCATTCCTTTGCTGTCAGCAAATAGCTGTGGCAAAATGTGTGTCTCTTCTGCAGTCAACCTTAATTATGGCATTTCCTAACTTTTGAAAATGCCATAATTGCCTAACTTTTGAGTGCTTTGATTTTCCAATTTTAATATACTTGTAATGTTTTAAATCGAATAACCCTATATGTATTCTCAATGATGAAATAAAGATGCATCAACTATATCTGACTGCTGCTCAACCTATTCATTATTACCTGGCAATTTCTTGTAGGCATCAAAGAAAAAGTAGGCTTTGGAAAGGAATTTGAATGAATAGCACAGAGACCATGTGGATCAGTTCAGGAAGCATATTCTATGCATATGGGACAGCATAGCAGAGGTACAAGAGACTGTTGTGGGGGAAGCACTGCAAACAAGAATGACATGAACAAGAAACAAGCAAATATGCAGAGAGTGGAAATGCGTTGAAGGGTCTAGGAGGTAAGGAGAGTAACCTTAAACTTGATTAGGTGAAGAATGAAAAGTCAGTGGCAGACTTAAAAGAGGGCATGTCATGGTCAGGCTGACAGACAAAGAAGATAATCTTAACCTCTGCATTTTAAAATGATATGAAGTGGGGAGAGAGGGTGGAAGTGTGGGTGTTGCACAACATAGAAAGAAGTAAGGTAAGGAATGATAAGGGCATGGATAAGAATTTTTCCTTCTGTGGCTAGAAAGGAAATTAGAAAGGCAACCAGAGTATGACTGACTGTACAAGAGAGAATATTCTTAGAGCAGTTCAGATGATTCAACTGAAACCACCAAAGTTTTTATTCTTAGCTCTGCTTCATAGTTGAACTATGTAGGTGAACCAGCAGCGTGTCTGAGAATTGTCTGTATAAACATTTGGTGAATTATTTTACCACATCTGGTTTATAATATTTATAGATCTTCCCAATGTTGAGAGTTATAAGCAAGCCTTTAGAGCTCAAGCCGGGTTTGTACTTTACAGGTCCCATGGGGCTAATCACAAGGTATTTCTCATTTCCCTGATGCTCTGCACCTACTTCACATGATCAGAAAGATTATTTCACTTTGGGATATCCTCAGTGCACCTATTATCGCAGGTAGCAGCTGTGGCCCTTAGTGGTTTTTATAATCTAGAACCTGCCTGGAAGGCATGACCATTCCCTGCTAATTTGGACCTTGGTTGGTCATGCATGCTTCCGTCTCCTCCAGTGTAGGATATTATGCTTTACTCACCTTTACAGCTACCACTTGAAAGTTCATTTACTACTACTAGAGGGTCGCACACATTGCTTCTATAGGCCAAGTGAGAGAGGGGCATATTAAGCTGCTGCCCATGATACTATGATATATATAGGCAGCAATAGGGAATACCAGAGATTCCTCTACCTGCAGCAGCAAATGGACACTCTGTGGCCTGATTTTCTTCTCTCATCTGTTGAAATCAGGTTTGTGCAGTTTTTGAATTTTTGGTGGCAAGTAGCTCCTTGAAATCTGGATAGCCAAAATAGTTAGCTGTTAAGTAAAAATATTGATGATAATTAGGAAACTAGCATACCACCAAGAGGAAGTGAAGAAAATATTTTGAGAAGGAGATAGTGGGTATCACAACAAAAGAACTTACTTTTTGCCACTATAATCTACTATAAATGCTTGTTGCTATTTTGTGGAAATATATTAGTACTCTATAAGTCACTCAAGCGATCCGTGACTGAATGCATAAGAATACAGAACTCTCCACTGTGAGGTTGCTGCAATGGATTAGTAATAAATAGGCAACAGATAGTTTGCACATTTTGTACAAACTACAAGCAAATATTATATGGGCCATTTATTTTGCAGCTGCTGTAGAAAAATAGATCCTGATATAATCCTGGCAACAGGCTATTTATGAACAAGGAGAAATGTCAGATATAGTTGATGTTTATTGCTAAGAAGCCAGTTGAAATAATGGCTGATGTGAAGTTATCATAAAATGTACTATGTGGAACATGACTTACACCACTAAATGTATTGCTGAATCACCAGTTGCAACCTTTAGGATCAACTTAGACACTCTTGAGTACATACTGTGTTATGTGGATGTATCTTGCTTATCCAAAATACAGAAGCATTTTGATAGTGTACTTTCAACTGGTAAATGATTTTCAACTGCTGTTTCAAAAGAAAGAAGGAAATAAAGGAAGAAACACCCTGAAGTTTTTAATAACTAAAAGTGAAATACACAATATAAACAGCAATCAAATTTTATATTAGCAGTTCTGCACTGGTGTTAGTATATTACAATAAACTCAATCACACCAGAGCAATGCTAAGAACTGTACTTTCTATCACATCACAAGAAATCTGCCAACATTCCATGCCAATGCTAGCTGCTCACATAATCACACTGGTCTCCGATTTTGAAGTGAGACATTGTTTTTCAGCTTAAAGAGACTCTGTGAACTTAAAAAAAAATCAAAACTTCTGGCTGAAAATATTTACCTAATGTTGTTACAAATAACACCTAAATGTAGGATAACTAAGAGATTAGAAAAGTATATTATTCTCTCAGTTTATTTACTTTGCATATTTGGCAGTCCTTTGTGTACAGTAAGTTTCAGTGTTTTCCTAAAATAATTGGTCAATTTGAATACGTCTTTCTGTTGTTTGAATGAGTCTTTCACATGGCAACAGGGAAGAAAAAAATATAAAACAGAAAAGTGTGATTGCAAAGCCATACCACTTGCAAGAGATTCAGAAGCAGGTGTAGACCCAGAAACTGCGTAAGTTTTACTGACAAGATTTCATGCTGACTTACCCCATTTAATGCTGTCATTTTTAGAATTTGAGTCTCAACAAATGTTCATATTGACTGAATAGAATGTAATTTAGAAAAACTACTGGTTATTTTTACCTACATCTAGCCAGACGTATATTACTGTGACAAACTGTGAAATATCTGTATTATTGGGTTTGGGTTTTTTTTTGACTGCTGTGCATACCTGTATGTGTTTATGATGGCTTACTTGCTAGGCGTGAGATCAAACAGAGGCTGTTAGAAGAACCAAGCAGGAATGAGAAAAATTTTACTTGATCATTTTCTGGTAGCAGCTTCTGACCGAATTCATTATTAACGGGCCTTTACCTGTGGAATTCAGAGGCAATCCAGTGTTTTTGTTGGAGGCTCCAGGACTAAGGTCCATCCTTAAGCTCAGGCGACCAAAACAGTTCTTCCACAGCCGTAGAAACGTTCCAGCAACCAATTATTAGCAATAAGACACCTGATATAATGCATTCAATTAATCTGAAGACAATATATTAGGCCTCCCTTTAGAGAAAAAAATCAATTTATATTCTGGTCATTTACCAGACTATCAAGATGTGTTCAATTGGGAGAGAAGGTGCTAACAGACAGAAAATTATCAGGAAAGAAATTTTTCATTCTGTTGCACAGCTTCTCTTCTCATGCACTACTCGTGAGAAGTAGCAAGCAGTGTATCCCAGCAGTAGGGAGAGAAAATATGAACAGAGTTTAATTATTATAGAAGAATAATAGGCAGGAATGGAAGTTCCTCCCATAGAAAGCAAGAGCGGTCTAAACTAAGGAGTTATGTGGGAACCAACCCAGTAGCACTTTCCTACCAAAGGATGTTTCTGACAAGGAATGGAAACATACTCTGAAACCCTTCCCCAAATGAGGTTCACACTTTTCTGCTGTATCTCTAGAGGCTTCTGTAAATAGTTTCCTCAGATGCCTAGCAGGCTGCAATTTGCAGGACTTTTACATCTTGTCTGCAGCAACTTTGAGGCCCTAAAGCCTTGGTGTTTAGGATACAATGAGATGAACAGGGTACAAATGGCATATGTACTTTGTAATGGGTTGGACCCCCTTTTGGGATGCCACCTGATGTACTGGGATTTCACTGAGCCTCTCCTGCTCAACCAGCCTGGTTCCCTCTCCCTGCTTTGCTGAATTAGGCTCTTCAATCTCTTGTAGCACGCACACACAGGTAAGGCCATACCCCACTCCAGAGACAGACTGAAGTCAGCTCTGTGTGAGAGGACTCTCCCAGCACTCACGTGCCCAACCCTTTTGGGAGATAAATCCAAAATAATACTGTCTTGCACTGTATAAAAAAATCTGCACAGCACAAGCTCATAAAAATCCACCCTCTTCCTCAATGTGAAGAGAGATGTGAACAACTTCTTCCCCTCCTCCCAGTTCAAAATTACATACACTGGGTTATATTATAAACAAGAAATAAGTTTAACAACTACAAAAGGTGAATTCTAAGTGGTTAAAGAGAAGCAAACAGAACAAAGCAGATTACTAAGCAAATAAAACCAAACATGCAAACTAAGCTTGTTTCACCCTAGATATCCTTGCAGGCAGATTACAGAAAGTCTTGAAAAGTCAGCTCCACTGGTCTCCAGCTTGAGACCTCAGGTATTATTACTCATAAACCAGATGCCCTTCTAGCTTGGGCTCAACCCTTCTCCCCCCAGTTCAGTTCTTGCTTCCAGGTGTGTTTCAGTGTCTGTTTGGGTGCGGAGGCAGAGGAGAGAACCCTGATGATGTCACTCCCCTGCCTTATATTGCTCTTGTGTATGGCCAGAACCTTTTGTCTCCCAGTGGAAGAACACTAGCATTCCAAGGGGTGTGTCCAGTATCAGGTGACCCAGAGCCATGTCTCTGCAGGGCTGAGGCAGCCATTACTCGTAGGCTGTCTGCAGCGTCCATTGGAAGACTAAGCTCTTTCACAGTTCATTGTCTCTGCTAATGGCCCATTAGCCCTATTTGGCTTTTCCATTGTTCACAGAATCACAGAATCATAGAATCTCAGGGTTGGAAGGGACCTCAGGAGGTCATCTAGTCCAACCCCCTGCTCAAAGCAGGACCAAACCCAACTAAATCATCCCAGCCAGGGCTTTGTCAAGCCTGACCTTAAAAACCTCTAAGGAAGGAGATTCCACCACCTCCCTAGGTAACCCATCCCAGTTCTTCACCACCCTACTAGTGAAAAAGTTTTTCCTAATGTCCAACCTAAACCTCCCCCTCTGCAACTTGAAACCATTACTCCTTGTTCTGTCATCTTCTACCACTGAGAACAGTCTAGATTCATCCTCTTTGGAACCCCCTTTCAGGTAGTTGAAAGCAGCTATCAAATCCCCCCTCATTCTTCTCTTCTGCAGGCTAAACAATCCCAGTTCCCTCAGCCTCTCCTCGTAAGTCATGTGCTCCAGCCCCCTAATCATTTTTGTTGCCCTCCGCTGGACTCTCTCCAATTTATCCACATCCTTCTTGTACTGTGGGGCCCAAAACTGGACACAGTACTCCAAATGAGGCCTCACCAGTGCTGAATAGAGGGGAATGATCACATCCCTCGATCTGCTGGAAATGTCCCTACTTATACAACCCAAAATGCAATTAGCCTTCTTGGCAACAAGGGCACACGGTTGACTCATATTCAGCTTTTCGTCCACCGTAACCCCTAGGTCCTTTTCTGCAGAACTGCTGCCCAGCCATTCGGTCCCTAGTCTGTAGC
Source organism: Mauremys reevesii (assembly GCF_016161935.1). Classification (NCBI taxonomy): domain Eukaryota; kingdom Metazoa; phylum Chordata; order Testudines; family Geoemydidae; genus Mauremys; species Mauremys reevesii. The sequence goes on from NC_052623.1 coordinate 153,376,622, forward strand.
AGTGCATGGGATTCTTCTGTCCTAAGTGCAGGACTCTGCACTTGTCCTTGTTGAACCTCATCATATTTCTTTTGGCCCAATCCTCTAATTTGTCTAGGTCCCTCTGTATCCTATCCCTACCCTCCAGCGTATCAACCACTCCTCCCAGTTTGGTGTCATCTCACATGAGCCATCTTGCATAAAGTATATCTTAGTTATGTCAGATCCATATTATAGGCATAGTTTCATAAAGAATATGGAGTGAAATGTCACATACTCCATGTGCTTGAGATATATCTTTAGAGCTCAAGGAATGCCCATTTATGTCACAACCCTCCAAGGGTTACAATTCAATGACGAGAGAACTATTTTGCAGGACCTATGGAAAGAGGAACTTCCCTTGAACAGAAAGTTTTCTGGAGCTATAAGCATAACCTTTTCTCAAAAGGCAGTTGGTCCTTGTATGGATATGGAAACTAATTCCAAAAGTCAACTAAAAGGCTAGCCACAGGCTTCTCTAATTTGTAATTGTGGTTAAACTTGGCCTCTGGAACTCAAATGGAGGATCCAATGTGCTTGACTACAAAATGTTGCTATGGCTGGTACCCATGTTTCTATAGTGCTTGATTGTAGGTCTCCATCCAAACCTCCTGGAGTAGCTATGTAGATGAATCTCCTAAATGACCAGAACTTTGGGATTATAACAATATTTGTATCATAGCAGCATCTGTAGAAGTCAGGGCCCCATTGTCCTGGGCACTGCAGAAACAAAGGGGCAACCTCTGTCACAAAGAGCTTTCTTTTTCCCTTTGCACCAGAAACGTAAATTTGATAAGATCAGTGAATGAAATACCCTGGTTGAGTTCTGTTTCGATACCAAACTGTATCAGAGGCTAATGGAGAATCCATGCTGAAGCACACTTTTCTTCCAGTGCCCAAGCTGTTAACTGTGGTTGTTGCTGGTCTGAATGAAGGAGTCCCTGATTCAAGATGTCTGGTGTCTTCTGCTGGTACAATATAGGATCCTTGTCTTTCTAGCAAATCCCACGTGCTCCCTGGGCCAGTGAAGCACTAGGAGGAAAATCACAACTCTCCCTTTTCCTCTTTTCTGAATCTGTTATGTGAACTGTCTTGAAAGGTAGCAGATACTTCTTTACCTAGGGACATTATTTCCATTGCCACAGAGAAGTTTTGACCTCTTATTAATCCCTCATTTTGGAAGGGAAAATACTCATGTCTCAATCATAAGCCAATCTTTAGTGGGAGTTAGGAGGAGACTTCCTCTGAGTACCCAAATTGTCCCTGTACGGTTTCTTGCACTTTCTACTGATACAGCTGGTACTGGTCATTGTTATAGTTGGGATGCACAAGGTATTGGTTAACAATGAGCACAGGCTATTGATGGGTGTAACATGGCTTCCTTGTAGCCACCAAGTTTGAATCCATTGCTTGTCACAAATCACATCAAGGATTTGACCAAGACAGAACCCAAGATGTCTCACTCTAAGCAAAGATGATACCTGTAGATGACAAGCCACTTGTTTGCCATGATGCAACCTTTCCTTTCTAAATATATGAAAAACCTCTGGTCTGAATGGCTATGGCTCAGATTCTGAAATTGCTGCACAGTGTCTCATCACTATTAGGGTCTTGGGGGTCTTTTGGAAGGAAAGCCCCTTTTGAAAGTGTGACTATGCCTTTCACTTGTGGAGTTAGGTTCCCAACGTTTATTAAATCTCATTGTTTATATATCAAAATATATTTTAGTTTAACATTTGGTCTAATCAGACATCCTCAGTTAGATCTAATGATGGCCTCAAAGAAAACATTGACAGGAAAACATATTGAATAATGCTTGAAAGGGAAGTTCTGTTTATTAATATGTATGAGTTTCTTGCAGGCCACTGACAAAACATCTTGTCCTGGAAAGGTCCTGTAAGCTTGTTAAGGGAGGGGTTAAAGTTTTTTTTTAAATTATTCTTTTATTTATGCATGTGAGGTATTTCATTCTCTGGCGGTTTACAGCAGGGAGCTAGCACAATACTCATCCTGTCATGGGGACCACACAATAGAGGATGGATACTGGTGCACACAGTTTAATTGTGGAAGTAGCTTGCTAGATGTTCCTGGGAGCCTGAAAGGCTGCCTGACTGCTCCTCCAGACTGTCTAGCTCCCAAATAAGTACTGTACCAGAACCTGGGAAGGGATTTCTCACTTACCCTTCTGTAATCTTAGGAAGGTGCAGTTTTCTGGGGAGTGGAAATCTCATGGGCCTCTGCTTTGGGCACAGGTTACCTAATGCTCCTAAGACTTTAATATGGATCCAGCCTGTGGAACAAGAGATGAGTACAAGGGGAAAGAGAGAGATTCTTCCCCACCTTCCAGAATCTGAGGCCTGTTCCCTGGCAGATCAAGGGCTATGGCTGATGATCAGAAGGCACAATTCCCATTCCACTGCTGCCTGAAATCTGAGCTCCTTTCCCTGGCAGAGTGAAGGTCCATGGGCTGAAAGCCAGATAGACTCAATTTCCATTAGGCTGCAGCCTGAGGCTGGGCTGCACAGGAGGCACAGGCTTTTCTGTATGCCTAGATTGCTACAGAGTGGGTGAGGGGTGGTAAGCATGGTACAGACTACCATGAGAGAGACACTCTGTGAAGGAGATAAACCCAGCAGCAAACACTCCCTCAGAGGGAGAAAGGACAGGAAAAGTTTTTTTTTACCCCTGATTTTCACCCTACTTGCTCATTAACAATACTAATTGCTGCCTTGCAAAGGACACATTTGCTTTTGCCTTTTTGGGACCCTGAGTCCCTGGGGTTTGCAGAACTCGTCCTTGAGTATCATGAGAATCTCCCAGTTCAGAGCAGGAAGAAAGGGAGCCGTGTAGGAACCTTGCTTCTTTCCCGAGGCAGCTGAGGACCCACTTCACTATCTGGCAGAGGACTTTGCCTTTCAGGAGTTTTTCTCCACTACAGCTCAGTTCTGTTGCGGGACTTACTCCCTGAGCTAGTGGATAGCTTCCTCCTTGTCCTCAGACTCTCTCCCCAAAAAACATAGAAGCTCCTACTAGGGCTTTTCTGGGTTGGAGTAATAGCTACTCAGGGCAGGGTGGGGAGCTGACATATCAATCCAAATTTGAGCTCTGCACAAGGTTTGCTAGCTGGGAACAGGCAGGGCATAATTCACCCTCTGCAGAGCCTATAAATGATGCCTTATGTAGGGAACACTGTTTAATTAGACTGAAGCTGGGTATTTTCACGACAGCTCTGACATGCCTTCATGGGGGCAGGAGAGTCCGCATGTAGGCACTGCAGCAGCAAATACAGAAACCAGCATGCTGCTCTTTATCCGGTCCAGGAGAGGAGGAGGAGGAAGGTTATAAGTCACAACTGCACAAAAACAAATAAAAATAAAGGTTTTGAAACAAAATGGTCAGGAGAAACTGAACAACCAACTTGTCCCACTGCTGGAAGCAGAAAATCTAGTGGCCTGAACTGAAGGGCAGAGCTTAGTCCTAAAGCCTCCAGCAACAACACTGGACTATTCAGAATTCCAGGGTGGGACATTAGCCCATTGGTAATGAATGAATAGAGAAGCTGCTCAAGAGAAAGGGAAAAAATTGACATAGATAAGGAACATCCCAGCAAACAACTCAAACACAGGAGCTGCAAAGAAGCTATCTGCCTGGTACCAGCAAAGTTGCACAGTTGTTTTGCCAAGGATGAGGGGAGAGAGATCAAAAGACACTGACCAGTTAGAGGATTTGCCCTACAGAAATGGAGGGGGAGGAAAGGACATACATTGCCCAAGGCTGACACACAGCTTGACAGAGATACAGAGAGAGGGTCTGAGGATGCAAACTAACCATCAGAGTCAAAAGAGGGGGTCTGGAATAAGTTGGCCTTACCTATGCTATGGATAGAGAGGTTAAGCTTATGTAAGACAAAATTGTATATAGGATTCTGTGGTTTTAACTCACTTTCCTCAATGCAGTGTTCCCCATTGGCAAATAAATACTACTTTGTTTTGAAAAAGCTGTTTCTGTGTCACAGCAAATTCAATCCATCACAGGTTCCTAGAGGAAAAGGGCTTATAGGTGCCCAACCCAGTTGGGTCTGTCAGGTTAACACAGTCTGTAACCAGAGGAGCTGCAGCCCAGAAAAGCAGTCCAAGAGTGGAAGGTGCACACAACAAGGCCTGTCACCTGAAAGTACAGCTCACCCCCTAACAACTACAAATTAAGGTTGTTTGAAAAGAGAAAAAAATGGTTTGAATATTCCCTTGTTAAACTGGCTATGAATCAGCTCAGTGTAAAATACAAAGAATTTTCATACACACGCAAATATTTGAGATCTATGGGACTTGATAGGATGACTGTGTTTCACAAGAGTTTGGCTTATATAGTTTATTTGTTGTTTTAGCTACAGGCCACCTAAGCAAGCAAAATGCATATCCCAGGCATTTTAATCAGATAAGAAAATTCCCTGATTTGTCTATATGCAAATGAAATCCTATATGGTATGACTACCAAAAGCATGCAGATATACAGGTTTACAAATGGAGTGACTGATTTATGATTATGGCAGACATAACATTACCAGCTTCAAGAGTATACCAATACATAAACACCTGCCGCATAAAAGAAGATTCAACCTAAAGCTCAGAAGCAGCATATGGGAGGTTTACATTGCTAACAGTTACAGTCTTTTTTATTAATAATTTAACATGGACAATTACACTCAGTTTGCATTGATTCTCACTGCACACATTCCATGCCCAACAAAATTCTACGTGGATTGTAGGTCCATAAAGCATCACTGGGTCTGAATTGCTTCTGTACATCATGTTAGTACCAGAATAAAACTGTTCAAATGAATTGTATAATGAATCACAAAGGGCACAAGAAAATTCAAAACATTTTAAAAAGAATTGGAATGTTATAGTGAAGCACACAGTAATTGAACACTGTTTTCAACACAAAGGAAGAAACGACAAAATTGTTCAGTCATTTATGTTATACATCTGAGCCACCCCAAAACCATATCTGCACGGAGTATCTTGTATTAGAAGGCATAAACATACACCCCTACCCCGATATAACACGGTCCTCAGGAGCCAAAAAATATCACCGCCTTATAGATGAGACCGAGTTATATCGGGTTCGGTCCAGTACTGCGTACTGGCAAGAGCTGGTACGCCGGACTGGACCGGCTTCTCCTGCGGTGATTTCAAGGGCCCGGTGCTCCAGCCACTGCAGGAGCCCCGGTCCCTTTAAATCACCGCTGGAGCTCTGGCAGCGGGGCTCGGGTGGGGCTTTAAAGGGCCTGGGGCACCCCGCAGCAGCTGGAGCCTCTGGCCCTTTAAATCACCGCCTGAGCCCAGCTGCCAGAGCCCTGGCGGGGATTTAAAGGGCCTGGTGCTCCAGCTGCTGTGGGGAGCCCTGGGCCCTTTAAACCATTGCCCATGCCCGGCTGCTGGAGCCCCAGATGGTGATTTAAAGGGCCCAGGGCTCCACACGAATTTGGATATAATGCGGTAAAGCAGCAGGGCTCGGGTGGCACTTTAAAGGTCCTACGGCTCCCCGCTGCTTTACCGTGTTATATCCGAATTCGTGTTATATCGGGTCGCGTTCTATCGGGATAGAGGTGTAGTTACAAAATGCTAACAACTGGAAACCAGTTGGCAGGTTATGTTCTTCAAAAATGTGTGCAGAGTTCACATAAGGATTACTTGTAATTGCTTACCCAAGCGACATCTTCCTCTAAACCAGTGGTCTCCAAACTGTTTTGATCGCGCACCCCTATCAGTAAAATTTTTTTGAGTATGCACCCCGCCACGTCAAAGCAAAAAACCAAACCAAAACAAAAAAACAATCTGGGGGGTAGGAGAGGGAAAAGAGACAGTTAAAACAAATTAATTATGCTTATGGACTTAGAACACAGTATCTCTGAAAATTCGGTCTGTAGGTTAGACTCTCATACATGTAATCTTAATGACATAATTTATGATGCAGATAAATCAACATGATGATCTGGACAGTATTAGTGGTTAATGTATTTGTTCATATCAATTATTTTTAAAGAATCTGAATTTTTTTTCAATATTAGAGGGCAAGTTAATCATACATCTGCAGCCAATGTGTACATTTTAGTCTCCACTTGTGTATGAGTTCCTATATGATTCTTTTAGAATATAACAGGATGCAGTGTAGAATTTCATTCTAAATCATCTCTGTGCTCAAAAATTGTCATTGTATCCTCATCACATTCACACTCTAAAGCTGAGGAAAAATTAAAGTTATTTTACCTGAAATTAGAATTCTGAGAAATTTGCCACCCCAAATATACAGTGTTTAGATATAAGAACCTGGAAGCCTCTACTCTAAGGTCTGAAAAACAGGGTTGTGTGGCAGGAAACCATCTTTAAATATAGAACATTTCCAATCAACACCTCAATTCCTTAATCCACCTATCCAGAAACCTGCTTTTTCTAAAGACAGCGAGGAAAAGGGTGTGTGAATCTGTAAAGAACATAAATTGCAAGAATTCCAATTTTAGATAAGAAACTTACTTTTATCCTACTGTGCCTAAAAAGTAGTATCTGTCATTGAAGGAGGGCTGGCTGAGAGAAACATTAATTTTAAAAGAGAGTGAAGAAAAGCTTTGCCAAAGTGTATGTCTGGCCTAACTGCTGAGTCAAGACAATATTGCTTATAACAAGTATAGGCAAGCTACAATGGGATCCGTCTTTTTGAGGATACACTTTACAAACTCTCATAAGTTAAACATGTGGCAAAATGATAAGAGAATATAATATGTTCTACATAATGACTGTAGCTGGACAGAAGATATTTTGAAACAGGCTACTCCTTGATGTAGATCAAAATGAGCCAAGAACATGTGCAAAATTATTCTGTCCTATCAAAATAAACATTCTGAATCTGATTCCTTCTGAGATGTCAAACTCTACTTTGGGCATGAACATTAGGCCCTCTTTTAACATACCAGCTCTTCAGATTCTGTGCTATGGCTGGCTGGTGGAAAGAGGGGCAGTAGGGAGAGAGGCAGGTTTGCAATGGCACACAATTTTCGCTCAGTGTGGCAACAACAGCTTGACACCATCTTCTCTCCTCTCCCCATCTGCTGTCGGATTTAATAGCTTCAAAAGGTCAAGGTAGGTTGCAAGGACTAAACTGAGCATTCCCTCCATGTACACTTAGAGGTATTCGATGAAAGAAGGGAGTTCCCCTTGAAACAGCTGCTGAGGTTGCCGTGGTAATGGTCACATTTAAAGAGGCCTGGGAGTACTAGCAAGTTTTGGCCAGGTTATGAAACAAATGTTTACTGAGTACAGCAAGTTATTTCACTTCCCTGTGCCTCAGTGTCTCTATTGGTAAAATGGGATAATGATACTTACCTACTTTGCAAAGCACTTTGAGATCTACTGAGGAAAAGCACAATGTAGGAGCTATGTATTATTAAGTATTATTATGCCACCACAGCGTACAGGGTCAGCCTAAAAGCCTTAAAGATTGTGGAGCAGACCAATGAGATGATTCTTTGGGTTAGACCCAAAGTGTAACTGACTCACTTTATATTAAAAAAGTGCCTGTGTATGTTTGCAAGTGACGTCTATAAGTCCTCCCAGTCTCTTGTTAAAGAAGGAAAGCCCAGCTGCATGTTGCTTTCAGTCTTAGCAATCATTCTGCATTGGTTCATATTTTCCAGGCTCTCTCAAAGAAAAGAGCTAGAGACTCACTTTTAAAAATGAAAGTTGAGATTTTCTTTTAAACGGATCAAAAGATGGCTCTGTTAACAAGGAGCCTGGACAAACCCTCACCTGCCCATCAGTGATGCAGAAATATATCCATCTTGCTTTGGTCTAAATCAGAGAAGAGAGGCTCTGACTTAAGGGGTCTAGAAACTGGCTTTCTCTGCAGAGGTGATAGTTGTTAAAACTGCTTTTTGAACAAACAACAGATGAAGGAAAAAAAGAATGAAAAGATTAAAGAGAAAGATCAATCAGCTTGTTCTAGACTAGAATGGTTGCTGAATGGTGGTTGGTAGGGTTGACCCAGCGTAAATATGAAGCAAATCTTTATTTCTGAAACTATTTCTCTTTGTTCTGTAGTGATAGCTATGGTGTAATTTATAGAACACGAACAGGAAAATACATATATAAAGTATCCCTTCTGTCAGGATAAATGTAAGAAGCAGTTAAGCACCTTTTTGGAGTGAGATAGCAGACTGAAATCTACTAGGAGAGCAATACAGCAGTGCACAGACAATCTAGGAAGTTTTTGGAGAGTGTTGGGGACAACTTCCTGGTGCAAGTGCAGGAGGAACCAACTAGGGGCCGTGCTCCTCTTGACCTGCTGCTCAAAAACAGGAAAGAATTGGTAGGAGGTAGAAATGGTTGGCAACCTGGGCAGCAGTGACCATGAGATGGTCGAGTTCAGGATCCTGACAAAAAGAAAGAAAGGAGAGCAGCACAATACGGACTCTGGACTTCATAAAAGCAGACTGACTCCCTCGGGGAGCTGATTGGCAGGTTCCCCATGGAAGTTAATATGAGGGAGAAAGAAGTCCAGGAGAGCTTGCAGTATTTTAAAGAAGCCTTATTGAGGGTGCAGGAACAAACTATCCCGATGTGCAGAAAGAACAGAAAATATGGCAGGCAACCAGCTTGGTTTAACAGAGAAATCTTCAGAGAGCTTAAATACAAAAAGGAAGCTTATAAGAGGTGGAAACTTGGACAGATGACTAGGTAGGCGTATAAAAAGATTGCTCAAGCATGCAAGGATATAATCAGGAAGGCCAAAGCACAATTGGAGTTGCAGCTAGCAAGGGATGTGAAGGGTAACAAGAAGGGTTTCTACAGGTATGCTAGCAACAAGAAGGTGAGGGAAAGTGTGGGGGAGGCAACCTAGTGATAGACGATGTGGAAAAAGCTGAAGTACTCAGTGCTTTTTTTTGCCTTGTCTTCACATACTAGGTCAGCTCCCAGACTGCTGCACTGGGCAGCACAGTATGGGGAGGAGGTGAGCAGCCCTCAGTGGTGAAAGAACAGATTAAGAACTACTATTTAGAAAAACTGGACATGCACAAGTCCATGGGGATGGATCTAATGCATCTGAGGGTGCTGAGGGAGTTGGCTGATGTGATTGTAGAACTATTGGCCATTATCTTTGAAAACTCGTAGCGATCAGGGGAGGTCCCAGACAACTGGGAAAAGGCAAATATAGTGCTCATCTTTAAAAAAAGGGAAGAAGAAGGATCTGGGGAACTAAAGACTGGTCAGCCTCACCTCAGTCCCTGGAAAAATCATGGAACAGGGTCCTCAAGAAATCCATTTTGAAGCACTTGGAGGAGAGGAAGATGATCAGGAACAGTCAACATGGATTCACCAAGGGCAAGTCATGCCTGACCAACCTGATTGCCTTCTATGGTAACTCACTGTGTGGACATGGGGAAAGCAGTGGACATGCTATATCTTTCCTTTAGCAAAGTTTTTGATACAGTCTCCTACAGTATTCTTGCTAGCTCATCGGCTCTCCCCATTTATATGGCCCAGATGCTTTTTTCAACCCCACTTGGAAGGCAACTGATGAGTCACCGGTGCACTGGATCCTGCTCTCTCTTAAAGGGATCAGTCAACCCATGACAGGGTTGCTCATAATTCTTACGAGTCCTTCCCTGCACCGTATAAAAGTCCCTTGAGAAAATGTTCAGTTAGAGGATAGGCAATGTAGTAAGAGGAGGCCCTGAGATATAAACCTTGGTATCAAGGCCTGAGGCCTGAACTGAAGTAATGGTCAAGACTTTGCTAACATAAAGCAAAGTTAAGCTGTGAGCCAGAGGCAGGCCCTGCTCACAGAAGCTGGCAAGGAAAGGTCTGATGCTGCAAGAAGATACGTACCTAAAAGGTACCGAACACTAGATATCAGAACATTCACATACTTGCACATTCCACACAGATAACAAAGAACAGGCTGGCCCATCCCAATGACAGGGGCAAAAGGGTAATATGATGGATAGAGTTGTTTTGATCGAACCAACATGTACAAGGTGAGAGGCGGCACCTTGCTACGTAGAAAGGTTGCACCTCAATACGTCAGGTGTGATGTGTAACTAGTTTGTATCTGTGTATAAGAATGCATTCCTGGGGAGGTGCCTTTGTCCGGCCGAGGGGGCAGTGGAAAGTCCCGCCACTGAGCCGGGTCCATTGCCAAGAGGCACTTTCTCGTAGTATGCCCTGAATTAGGCTAAGAAACCTACAGGGAACTGCAATTGTGTCCGAGGTCGCAATAAACCTAGCCGATGTGACTTTGCATCTTACTGGACTCTGTGGTTATTGGGGGTTCTCGTCGGGTCTGCTGTGTCAGCTATCTGCAGAGCTGGGGCAGCACACAGAGGGAACTCACGCACGCAGCCGAGTGATACCAACAAGGAGAAAGCAGAGCACCACACCGGTACAACTCTGACAACAGGCAAAAAAGAGAAGACATCCCAGAGAGACAGAAGAAGCTAAAATGACAGGAAAACAGCTAAGGTAACTAGATAGAGCAGAAATCCCTGAACAAGTTGTACTGTAAAAAACAATTAATTAAATCAACATTATTACTGGAAAATCAAATGAAAAACAGATTCTTAATTATTAGCTAATAAAGGACAAAAGAGGAGAAACAAAGAGTGTGATAAGGATGCTATAAACAGAGTACATTCTTCCTGACCCCAACTAGTGATCAAGGGAGCATGGCATTAAACATTGATCTCTTATAGATCTTCTTGAGTGTTTAAATTTAAGTGTTATAAGGTGTCCAGAAGCATGGTGACCACACCACATAAATGTTTAAAATAAATCAAAATAATAAAAAAGTCATTACAAAATGGTTAGAGATGCTACATACAGAATATTTCTGAGCCAAACTCATAAAAGCAGGGAAATGAAAAGTTAAGCCGCTTAATGGTACGTACATACCCTCTACTCCTCCATCGACCTTACCATTATCGCAAACACTATACACCTGAGATCAGGCACCACGACCTTCACTCTACACGTATCTCTTTAGCAAATATTTTTCCAAGTACTAGAAGTTGTAGATGTGTAGCACAGTAGTTGGCTGTGTTGGAAGAGGGTATTTGGTAAAGGGTTCTGTGCAGAAGGGTGGTTAAAAGATGTAATGGAAAGCTAGGATAGGTTCAAGATTGCGGTTGTGGAACCTTTAGTGAAATTTCACAATAATTGGCCACCTCCTTTTACAGAAAGAAAAAGAAAAAAAAAAAGAATCTGTGCCCTATTTTTGGCCCATGTTAGATAGCAGCCCTCACTATACAGTCCCTACCAAGCGCCACCATAATAATAATTAAAGACATGAAGTTTTTACTTTGAATTGTATCTACATCATCACTTTTTTATGGTCTTTCTGGACTTTTTGTCACAGGCACAGACAGGATGGTCATCTAACTAACATTTCCCTCCTAAGTTTCCTTTTATGTTAGCTACCACTGTCATGGTGATGACATTCAACTGCATAGTTTACAACACCTCTGAAGACTTCTTCCTGTCAACTTTGAGCAATTAAATCTGTGATCATTCCTTCAATTTCTCTTTTCAGCAGAGACTTTCAATTTGTATCCATTATTGTCCAAAAATTTGGATTCAACCCTGAAGTTTCTTTTACCATCCCATTCAATGCTGACAAATTTGCCTGTTGCCACCAACACAACATTGCCTCTGTATACAACTAACTTAATTCTCCCACTGCTAAAATTCTCCAGCTATGCCTTCTTCTGTTACCTCATTGTGTGAAAGTCACATTGTGTTTCTGCTTCTCCATCTGAAAAATAAGGTTAATATTTACTGTCCTCACAGGAGTTTTGTGAGGATAAAATGATGTTTCTAAAAGTCTTTGAACATGCAAAATTGCTATTTAAATGCTAAATTTAATTACAATCTGCTCTTGCAACCCTCTTATTTTGTGTTTTCCCAAGTTCCAGTTCTCCAGAGGCCAGCATGTAAAGTATGCTACTGCTTGCTCCCTCACTTGTACAAAGTAATAGGACCACATCTTCACTATCCTCAAACAGATGATTGATTTTTGAATCCCGCTCAAAACCATTCTCTTTGCCTTTGTCCAGTGGTGAGCTGGAGCCGGTTCTCACCGGTTCGCGGGAACCGGTTGTTAAATTTAGAAGCCCTTTTAGAACTGGTTGTCCCGGTTCTAAAAAGGCTTTTAAATTTAACAAAATCTGTGGCAGCTCCCTGCCCTGCCCCTGGCCCCAGCTCACCTAGCTCCACCTCCTTCCCTGATGCTCCCCCCAGCTTCTCCTCCCCCTCTCCTGCTTCCTGTGAATCACGCGGGAAGCAGGGCTTCCTGCAGGTGAACTGGGGGGGGGATGGGGCGCGAGGAGGGCTCCAGGTGCTGCACGGCCTGACTCTGGCCGCGCGCTGCAGCTCCGGGCCGGGCCCCAGCCCAGGCCCCGACTCTGGCTGCAGGCCTGACTCTGGCTGCACGGCTCCGGCTCAGGCCGGGCGCCGACTGCGGCCACGTGGCGCGGCTCCGGCCCGGGCCCTATCCCAGGCCCTGACTCTGGCCGTGCGGTGCAGCTCCGGGCCGGGCCCCAGCCCAGGCCCCGACTCTGGCTCCAGGCCGGGCCCCGGGCCTGACTCCAGCCGCACAGCTCCGGCTTGGGCCGGGCCCCGACTGCGGCCACGCGGCGCGGCTCTGGCCTGGGCCCTATCCCAGGCCCCGACTCCGGCCACGTGGCGCCACTCCGACCCTGGCCGAGCCCCGACTCTGGTCCCGAGCCCCGACTCCGGTCCCCAGCCTCAACTCCGGCCGCACGGCACGGCTCCAGCCCGGCCCCAGCGGGAGTAAGAGGCTGGGGTTGTGGGGGTTGGATAAGGCAGGGTCAGGGACAGAGAGCGGAGGGGGTGGATGGGGCAGAGGCTCTTGGTGGGCAGTCAGGGGATGGGGATGGGGGGGGTTGGGTAGGCGCCGCATGGGAGTTCTGGGGGTCTGTTGGGGTGTTGGTGGATGGGGTCGGGGCAGTCAGGGAACAGGGCAAGTTGGGCAGGGGGTGGAGTCCTGGGGAGCAGTTAGGGTTGGGGGTCTCGGGAAGGAGTGGTCAGGGGACAAAGAGCGGGGGGGGCAGTTGGGGGCAAGACATGGGTGGGAGGTGTACTCACCGGGCGGTTCCCTACCGGGTCTTCGGCGGCGAGTCCTTCACCCACTGGAGCCGTGCCGTCGAAGACTCAGAAGGGAATCAGTTACCAAGATTTTGGCAGCTCATCACTGCCTTTGTCCATGGATCTGTTCTAGCCTACCTCTCTATTCATTTGTCTATGTTCTCCTCTGCCTCTTCTCATCTAGCAATGACTTCCTCTCAGTTCCTTCATATAATCTTATCATTAATCCTGAGTCTTATCTACATCACTTGCACTCTTGAACAACTTTCTTTTATCAGTTTTACTGTCTCTCCATCTATTTTCAAATCCCCTCTGACCGCATCTTTTCTGCCTTGTGTGAAACTCTTATTTTTGCTTTTCCTCCACTATTATTTTTTTTCATTTTAACTTTGTAATTGTATTATTTAATTCTATAACATGCATTTTCCATTCATTTGCATGAACTACACCATTATAAAAAGTTAATTTTGTAGTATTGTGTACAGTCCATGTAAATGTGGACCGTGTTTTACTTTATACCTTAGGTCACTTCTTCTTACTTTAAATAATACCATGAACAAAGAAAAATATTATGAAAGGCAAAGTTAAGTAAATTACCAGACTGAGTTGTATAAACAAGGGTTTTTAAAAGTGTATTTAAAACAACCTAGTTTTCCCTTGTTCTGAAGCCTGCTGTTAAAGAGGCACTGTGGTCTGGTCAATAGGGTACTGGACTGGGGATAAGGAAACCTGGATTTTGTTCCCAGCTCTGACCTACTGTATGAAGACTTGGGCAGGTCACTTCACTTCTCTGAGTCTCTGTTTCCCTTCCCATCCTTTGTCTGTCCTGTTAGTTTACAGAGTTTACAAATTAAACTATGTGTATGTACAGAACCTAGTCTACCAGAATGGACCCTGATCTCTGCTGAGGCATCTAGGTGCAGAAGAAGTATAAATAGTAATAGGCTGCCAACATACACTTTTGGTGATTTATCTGAGGTCAGTCCAGATCTTTAATTTACTTATTTTTAATAGATGAATAGATCTAAAATGAAAAAAGTATAAAAAAGCAAAAAAATCTTCTCAGACTGCAGAATCTTCCAATCATCCTGTAAACTAAACTTTATTCTAGCTAACCTTGACTAAACATAACTGCTACCAGTGATAAAGTATCTGTCACTTTCCAAGTAATTCCCCCCAGAAACAGACAAATTATCTAAAATCAATTATTTGATTTTAAGCAAATCTTAATTTATGTATATTAAAATCTAAAAAACCAAAATCTTAAGTACAAAGCTATCCTTGCAATTATAGAGAACAAAGAACTTCAACTAGAAGTAAAAACTTATCTTAATACACCTACTGTTGGCATTTGTAATGGTAACTGATTTTCAATAGACTATTCTTCTAGGACTTCACAATCTCAAAAGATTTTGCAGAAGCTAGTGATTATGAACTAAGGTAGCAAGGTAAAATCACCTGAAAGTACCCTAACATTGTAAACAAACTGATGTGCATTGTTATCAGTAATGTTTCTTGTTATTTCACCACCAGCAGCAACAGAAAAACCTGCTTTTTGAGAGTAATAGGAGACATTAGTGGAAAGTTTAATAGACACAATTTTCTTCAAACTCTTTGCAACGAAGCTTGAAATCAAAACTTCAAAGACTCACATCTACAAAACCAACTAGATAAGAGCATTAGTAGAATTTCTTGAAAAAGCCATTTTCATTTCTTCTTTAAGCTAGAGAGGCTTGCAGCATGGATATATGATCAATGAAGATAAAAATGAATCATACTTTTATATTAGTAACACAAATGCCGGCATCTCTTTTCAAAGTATTTTAAAAAATGTTTACTCTAAGAGATAATTCCTGTGCCTTATGTACTAGGGACCCAATCCTGCAAATGCTTGTGCTCCAACTTAACTTTAAGCATGTGAGTAGTCCCATTCACTTTAGTGGTACTACTCAGGTGCTTATGTTACACAAGTGCTTAAGTGTTTGCAGGATCAAGGCCTAAGTCCTTGACTTGGTGCTGAGTAGTAAGATGGTGTTTGGAGAGGCTTCTGTAGAATTGCTGCTACCGCACTGATGAATGCCTGTAGTCCTTACTGGCCATTCTCACACATCTCCTCTTATTGACAAACCAGTCTGCAGCTTGTCCACACCCAGATACTTGGTTCAGTCCATACATAACACACTTCTGGGGATACCAGAGCTGTGACCCACTGAGTTACCTCTCTGCCTCAGCAAGAGAGTTTTGCTGGTGATTGGATAGTGTCAGCTCCCAGCCACACCAATCTGCCTTCCTCATCTGCAAACTCCTCAAGGCTCTCACAGCCTCATGAGAAGGTAACAATCAGTGAACTCCAGCCTCCAAGCTCCTCAGAGATGTTTCTTTGCAATGCACAGCCTTTACCACTGCACATTCACAAAAAATATTAAGTTTGCTGCTCTGTTAAAGACATCACAACTTATTAACTTAATGGGGGTAAATACACCTTCCCTTCAAGCACAGCACTGAATTGGATTATAGCAGAAGTAAAACAAATTTATTAACAAAAGAGTATGGATTAAGTGATACCAAGTCAAAGAAATAAAGGTAGAGATGGTTACAAGCAAATAAAAGTATAAACCTGTCTAAAAGTCTACAACTCAGTCTATCAAGATACTCTTTGTTCAAGGTGACTTCTCTCACCTACAGTCTCCTTTCCAGCTTTACATAGGCCAGTCTGGCCAGCACCCATCACAGATCAAATTGCTTGGTTTCTTTGTCTCCTTAAGGTGAAGGATAAAAATGGAGTTTTCCTCTGTTCCTCATACCCTCAAAAGGATTTATTTGTCTTACAAGTCAGGAAGACCTTTCGGAGATTCAGAATCCTGTGTCTTTGGTGTGCAGGAGCCATGATAATTCTCTTTCTCTTGAATTCAGGAACAGGATAACCTCCACTGTTTTAGCTCGATAGTTTACATATTAGCAGTAAACAAAGCTGAGGTAAACTAACATTCCATTGTCTAAGACAAACCTGTTCATCACCTTTATCGAGGCTAGGCTGTCTGGTCTTAAACGTGTGCCAGTAACAACATACAGAAGGAATTTGTAACTTCACATATCACACTAACACATGCATTTTACAATAATATTAATAAACAGTGAATTATTAGTTTTCATTTGATACTTCACAAGGCACATTTTGTACACATATTATTGCAGTAGTACACAGGGTCTGGATTAGGGCTAGTAATTACTGTTCTGAGCTGTGATTACTTCCCCCCACTAAGAAGAAGAAAAGCCAACCATTTTTTTAAAATGCAGAATCAAACCCTAAATGCTTAGCAGCAGAAAAATGAGGGGGAAATATTTGCAATATATCAAGAGATGATAGGACCGCTTCTCTATTTTTAACTGATATTTGAAGAGTCTTCTAGTCAAGAAGTCTAGGAAGAGTGTATTTTACATCCAGAGTTCTACAAAGGCATGAGTTATCAAGTGTGACTGCTTCCTCATTGTGTTTAAAGTTTGGGCCTGCAAGTATATGAGGGACTGCATCTCTGTCTCTCACCTTCTTTCTGCTTATGCACAATTTCTAAAAAAAAAGGCTCTAAAAAGTGATGGGTATGGAAGGCAGGGAGCACAGATCTGTATTTCTGATGTATTCAAAGAACTACATTCACTGCTAAGTGATCTTTTGTTAGAGAAAAACATCACTTTTGATGCAAAATGATATTACTAGAATTATAACAATTCATTATTATAATTTAGGTTAATACAAAGTTGCCTTTTTCTTTTCTGAATGTAAGGCGATATTTACAACAGTGTTCATGCATATGACACTTAGATTATGGTAGCTCAAATCCTTCTATTTTTGCATGCAGACATTAAATAAGAATATAAACTAGACAAAGAAATTCATAGGAAAACTCTGCTTTCTGTCCACAGTTGATAGTCACCAAGATTCTCAGAGAAGATGACACCTACTTATCTATACAATCATATTTAATCCTACATTGTCTGTTTGCACAGATCCTGGAATTCAGCTTTATAAACTTTTATTTTGCTTCTAAAATTTTCATATTATTTTTCTTTATATAATGTTGGAAATATTTAAATAAATGCTATAGTGATTTGTGCCTTGCATAGTACATTTGGTAGGACTATTTTGTAGCAAGTTGTAAACATGATTATTATAGAGGGTTGTAAATGAAAGAACTATTTTGTCAGAAGACAAACAACAGTAGCCATCTCCAAGTATACAGGATACATCATCTTTGTTTCAAGACACCCAGTCTGGCATTACTATGGTCCTTATCTTATTACATTTGGGAAATGTTTTACAGAAGTTATCATCTTAAATCACAGTTCCGCTTAAAGTGAAGTTATCTATTTATTCCTCAACTGCTTAACATTGTTTTAGCCTTGTATGAGTTGTTTATTTGCACTGTTTTGTATCTAAATGCAAGCATTTCATATGATGACTCTGACAACATTGCTATAAGAATGTATGAATATTTTATGTATAAATATAGAATCAAAAAACCTTATCATCATCACTAACTAAAGTAAGAATCCATTTGAATATATTTATATTAATTGATTTATATTTATTGATTGGCTTCTGTTAAGAAACTGAATTAAATAGTTTTTGTTCAGATTCTTAGGACTTAGTTTATAAATGGACATAAAATAAGTGATCTTTACTGTTTAGATTACTTTGATATATTAAACACCATTCCCTGACTTTTCCTTTGTCCATTATAAAATGTTTTAGTTGTCTGGTATACTAAGGTGGGTTCACTACTGATTTTGAGTAATAGTTTATTTCAGCCTTAATTTACCTGGGAAATGTGTTCTCCTAACCCCCCACAGCACAGCAGACCCTTAAAATTGTAATCTCTGCTGGAAGCTCTCCAAAAGAGAGACATAAAAAAGAGACTGTAACTGAAATAACAATTGGTAATTGCTTGTTTATGTTTCTTTTACTTTTTCTCTTTCGTTTTCCCCTTTATTAATAAATTAGTCAAAATTTGCTTGACTTTAGCTCTGGTGTCCATAACACATAAAAAAGGTCTCATTCAAATAGTGGAGTTCATATCCTTGACTTGGTATTGAGAGAACCCATTTCTATGATATAGCCTAGCATTGCTTGTTTCTCTACATAGTAACATTTTAGTAATTTGCAGAATAAAATTAGTTGGTGCTTAACACCTTAAAACACTGCTTTTTTCCCCACACTATTTCCCGTTTGTCAGTACAGACCCTCAGTTTTGGGAGGTTAACTAGTAGTAACAAAGAGGTAGGTCTGCTCTCCCAAAGTAGGCATTATATCTGACTGCCAAGTCAAGAGAAAAATGTTGCATAAACATATTAATTTAATTACAGTTTGTAGAACTGCTTATCTTGTTGACAGACATTTCTGAAATATGCAGAAGAGGCTGGTTTAGACGTGGCAAAATATATTTTTAAAACATCAGGTACTGCTATGTGTTCTGACATTGATTATACTTTTATCTTATCTCCATATGATTTACCTGGAATATCAGATCTGAAAATTCCACTACTAGAACCAGGAAATCTGAGAACTAAGAGGAGCTAGTAAACACTGGGTCTGTTGGGGCTGAAGCAGGGGTCCCATAAATAATATCAGCCCCAAATATACAGTACCAGAAGCAAGTGTGCTTACAACTCCTACAAAATCTGTTTTCTCTGATTTCATACCAACAGCACTTACAGATCCCAAGAATGGGACTTATACTGACAATATTCAAAGAAGAGCCTGTGATTTCCCATAAAACAGGTTGGTTTTGATATTCTGAGACAGTATCTCAGCAAATTTCAGGAATCCCCTTCTTTCCTGTCCTGAAACAATGTAATCACATCAGTACTGTTTGGTCTGCCATCGAAGAAGAATAACTTTAAAAGTAAGGCAAAATGTGTTAAATTATTTCTTCTATGTTTAAGCTATCAGTATTATCACTAGTTTTGAAAAATAGCAGACACTTGACTACTAACAGTGTTGCAAAAAGAGAAAAACAACAATCAAACAAAGCTTGAAGCTACATAAAAATCTTTTGCGAATCAATCAAAAGACAAGCTCTTGTACACATATGCAATAAACATTTGGCTATGCATTATTCACAGGCACGTGGCTTGGCACATCAAATATGCATTTCATTTAAAAATGAATGATAGGAATTTATACGGATTGATAATGAAATTACCCATAATAATAAACATACCAGTGTTTGCTGCATCAACAGTTTGTGATGTCTCTGTTGATAATTTCTGAAGGGCCTGTTCACCATCTGTCTCCTCCGGTGAGCTGTTATGTCGAGACTGCTGTTGTTCTTCAACTTCGACAATAAATGAAATTACACCTAAAACAAATAGGTACCAGATGTTATATTAACCAGGACATTAGTTTTATAAGATTGTCTGCCAGACTTATATTAATGTTGCTGCTGCTCTGAACTAATAAAATATGAGGCAAAAATCTAAATTCCAGGTGTCAGCTATCCAATTATAATTGATTGTGAAAAAGAATACATCTTTGATGAGTTCAAGGAAATGAACCCTGCTTCCAATTTTTTTTCTTCAAAAGGATAATTATTTTATCAGCTTACACAAAATAATTAAAGGCCAGTAATAAAGACTGTAGATAAATGATCAAAGCCCGTGCCACTTCCTGTAGCTCCCATTGGCTGGGAATGGCAAACCATGGCCACTGGAAGCTGCAGGCAGCCATACCTGTGGATGGTCAATGTAAACAAACTGTCTCGCAGCCTGCCAGCAGATTACCCTGACGGGCCGCATGCAGCCCACGGGCTGCAGTTTGCCCACCGCTGGCTTAGAGTATTGATGGACTCTGTGATTCTTTATTTTTTTAAATCACTGGCCATAGTAATCTGGGTTTGCTGTTGCCATCCAATATGCATAATTGCTTTAATTTTCCTGAGCAATCATATACGACTATCATACGTTTTTGGGATTGAACTTGTTTTGTAATGGAATATTTAGTGACTATTAAATATCCAGAGACTGCAAAATTAGGCTTTGTTTACTGCACTGGCAAATGACCCATTCGATTAAAAATAAAGAATTGTATTTAATCTTAAAGAAAGTACAAGCTCCAATACATACATAGCTGCTTTAAGCAATACTGATGACACTCCTAAACATTTGAAACAGCAGCTTGGAAAGACCTAGGCTTTGTTACTTGCATTATGTGCCTCTAAATATGCACTTTAATCAACACATCTTCTTGAAAGGACTATATTTCCCTACTAATTGACTTTTGTCACACTCAGTATTTTATTAGATTCTAGAGTCACTTAAAGCTGAAACAGGTCTACTAGTTGCACTTTAGGTTCTGCACCAATTTTTCAACTTTCGACTTGGTATATCAATAAGCATATGGCATGAGGTTCTCAAACAGGTTTAATGTTTTCCTCTTGCACTTTCCATAAAAACAGCTTATTTTGTTGCCTTTAGGCTTATTTTAGAATACTCTATAATGAGACATTATACTCTTTAATACTCTTAGTGTTCACTTGAAATATGTTCCGCAGGGGGCTTTTTTAATTGTATCTTATTAAGTGTTTGCTGCATTACATAGCTGGGCAAAATATTCATGGTAAAATTTATTTTATTGAGTTCTTTTAGAGTTCATGAAACATTTGGGAAATTGGGGCAGTTTTCTAAAATTTCCAAAGAAATTTCATGAACAAGATTTTTGACTATTATGGTGTCTAACACCACTCTGTGGTACATTTCTGCATTTGTTTCTTTTCTTTTTTTCCCTTCAAATTTTGAGTTGAGTTGGTTGGTTGTAATGGATCACATCAGCCAGATGATATTGGTCTGGTTCCCTGATTGAATGAGGTCATCTTGTTGTCAGGAGGTTTCACTGAAGTCATTTTGATTCAGTTTCTCAGAGGGAGTAACTGCATTTGTGTACTCTCTCTCAGCTAGCCAGAAAAAAATATATGATCAGCTGCAGTGTGCTGCAGTCCTTACTACAGTATGCGTGGGAGAGTCAACTGCCCTTCAGCTCAAAAGTACTTCCCTTAATCACATGCTTCCTCAAAAGGCTCCTGTCACTTGGTGCCTACTGCATTGTCATATAATTTTGGTGAGAATCAGTTTTAAATCAACAATGACTTCACTCTTATGTTAATATTATTATACTAATAAGACGGTGAAGTGAAAGAATGATAAAAGAGAAATAAAATATATCTGTAAGTTTAGTGATGGCTCACTCAGCTGTAGTCATGAGTCACAGTACAGTCTCCAAAAGCAAAATAGTTCTGTTCTTTCTCCTCTGGTGTTTTGGCCTACTATGTTAGGTTTCACGTGCCAAGAAATAAAAAAAATGAGTTGCACTAAGATGCTGGGTTACTTTCAGTCTTTATACTGAAACAAAGCATATCAACTTCAAACTATTGTAGTCTCCTTTTCTGTGGTAGATAGCATCTGAACAGTACCACTATATTGAACCAAAATTGAAAACAATAAAAAAGCAGACATGCATTTAAATGTAGAAGAATGGACCATTTTCTTTTTAATTTCAGGGTTTTAGTCTCCAGAACATAAGGATTTCTCCTTTAAAGAATTCTATAACTCCCCACCACAAAAATCCATTTCTAAATACCCAATTTAACAGATTTCTGAAATTATACATAATATGAAACCTATGGATACCACTTGAATAAATGGGAAGTTTTGCAAACACCAGGAAATGGAGAGTAATATAGAAAGTGGTCTTAATAAAGGTTAGAGGTATAATCAGGAAACAAAGAGACTCAATCGGCAAAAAAAGCAGGTTAATTAATGTGGGATAAGATAGTCAGGACAGAGCAGTCCTACATTACCGCTTAAATCAATCTACTTTACATCACTCAGGGGTGTGAAAAATCCCCGAGTGATTCAAGATTTGTGCTGTCCACACTGGTGCTATGTTGGCAGGAGACACTCTCCCACCGACATAGCTTACTCTTCTGCCGAGGTGGAGAAATTATTCCAATGGGAGAGAGCTCTCCTGTTGGCATAGTGTGTCTTCCCCAGCTGCGCCACAGCGGCACAACTGCATCTGTGCAGCTGCACCGATATAGCACTGAAGTGTAGACTTGCCCTCAGATCCACTAATAGTGACATAGTAAAAAGAGGAGTTTTAGAGTTATAGAGTTTAAGGCCAGAAGTGATCACCAAATCTTCTATTCTGACATCCTGTATACCACAGGCCACCAACACCACCCAGCACCAGCAGGTTAAATACAACAATGACCAAAATTAGACCAAAGTATTACAGCCCACAGGAAACTAAACTATTATGTGTCACAGACAGAGAAGAGGAGGGACCAAGTTGCAACAGGTTCCCCGCAACAGGGAAATAGCAGATATAGCCAGATAAATCCCTTTTTCCTTTTCCTGTAGGTTTTCTGCTTACTCCTGGTAAGCTTTTAGAGGTGGTTATTCATCCAGCTGGGTCTGGAACCTTTCCATACAAGTTTTTTCCCCTCACTTGGATACAAATTTGTATGATTAATTTGAAGAAATTCTAAGCCTCCTCTGAATTTAAGTTCTTGAGCTTTCAGTGATTTCTTTAACAAATTTTCATAATATCCCAAAGTCTACCCTTTTGAAATCAAGAATCTTAATTGACAACCTGGCTTTGATTATCCCTCCATTTAATTTAAACCGAATCAATGCATGATCACTCAATCCAAGGTTATTTCCTATGACCAGCTCTTTTATGATATCCTCGCTACTTACCAAAACCAAGTCTAAAATTGCATCACCTATGGTTGGTTCGGTGACAATGTTATGAAGAAAACTGTCATCTAACACATCGAGTAATAACTGGGGCCTATCACTATTAGTAGGATTTATTCTTCACTCTACATATGGGAAATTAAAGTCTCCCATCACAACACAAGTCCCAAAAATATTTCTCTCTCTCAGAACATCAAAAAAGATCTGTCCTTATCTGACCCTGGGGGTCAAAAGCAAATCCCAACACTATATCATTAGGGCCTCTTTTACAATCTTTCTCCAAAGTGATTTCTCCAAAGTGATTTTTATCCAAAAGATTCTGTTTCTTTACTATTCACCACTTCATTGATGCACAACACTACTCCATCACCTTTACCTTTATTCCTCTCTCTCCTAAACAGCACATATGCTTCCATACCTGTATTTCAGTCATGAGTACTTAATCCCTATATCTGCTTTAACCTCTTGCACCAGTAGTATCAGTTCCTCCATTTTATTGCCCAGACTCCTTGCATTTATGTACAATCATTTTAGTTGTTTCTCTCAAACCTCATATGATTTTCTAGCCAGATTAAATTTAGTCCTTTCACTAACTGTAACAATCTACCTGACTCAATATTTGTATTTACTTTCGCCTTGCTGTCCCTTCTCTTACCTTATAGTGTTTAGTATCCCTTGCTATATCTCCTATGTATTGAGGCCAGGTGTGGAGATTTCATGAGTCTCTCGCACCCATCTCCATTCATCTCCTAGAGTAAAGTTCTTCTGATCGATTGTATGCCTGCCTTTATCCTATAATATTAATATTCCACATACTCAAGTGGAGTCCACCTGTAAAGAAGAGTCTTCTTTGTGTAAATGCCTCCCAGTGGTCCATCATCCCCAAATCTTCTTCATAGCACCAGTATCTTGAGCCATCTGTTGATCTTCATTATCTTACTGCATCTTTGCCCGCCTTCATTATTCTACTGAAAATCTCCTGAGCTTCCACTTCTTCAAGCATCTGACCCAACTAGTGTAATCATCCTTGATCCACCCCAGTGGGAACCTAGCAGTGTAATTTGTCCTGATCTGCAGCATAATCAGCAGATTTTCACTGCTCCCATCAGGATCCTTTTCAGCCTTCCCTCCACAACTCAGATCCTTGTTCCTGGCAGACAGTTCATTCTTCTGTTCTCTAGATCTGGTGATAGGCCTGTTGACTCTTCTGAATGTAGAGTCCCTGGTCACATAGACCTGTCTCCTCCTGGTGTTGGTATGAATGTGTTTTATGTTCTCTCTCGCAGTCCCCTGTACATCCTCATTTTTTCTTAGGCTCCAGTCCTTGGCCTCCAATATCTCTTCCTCTCTTCTACAGGCACTGGCTTCCCTTCTTTTTTTCCTTGCTACTCCATCATCTGCCTGTTTCTTCTCCTCCTCATCCCCTAGTGCAGCAAGTATGTTACTCACTGCGATTTCATCATCACTAGCTGGTCTCTTCCTCTGCCTGATCCTTGTGGTCATGTTCTTCCATGGGTCACCCTCCTTTTCTGGGAGTCTTCCTTCCTGGTCCTTTTGTCTGATAGGTGTCTGCAAATCTTGAGTTGTCTATACCACCTCCTTTCTTGCATACCTTCAAAGCCCCATCTGAATTCGATCATTGTCCCCAGCTGCAACTTTAATCCTTGAATCTTCTCTGCCTTTGAAAGAACGAATACTAAAATACTGGAGTGTGAATTTGATATTAGGTCTCCAGAGATCAAAATGATAGTGTAGATTAAATCTGAGGAGGCATCATGTTACAGAGCACGAACAGTGAAAGACAGACCATCCTACTGTAAGTACAAATCTGGAAGTCTCTATACCTGAAAGATGTCAAGAATTCTGAGCAAAGTTCAGTGGGAGAAAAACAAACAATGTAAATGATAACTGGGTGTTGTTTAGGATTCTTTATTGTGATTTATTTATGATTTATTAGATGCCAAATACAATTACAGTTCCTCAGTCACCAAAGCAATTCTTCCGTTAAACAACCATCCTGGTTAAAAAGTGATGTGCAAGTAGTGATTAAATAATAAAATAAATAAATAAGTCACTGTCTATAACAAATGGGAAAATGGGGAGATTGACAGCAATGAGTACAAACTGGCAGCTAGTTAAAAAACTATAGCCAGCAAGATTAATGAGAAGAAGAAGTTGTTCTTGAAATATAATCAGGAAAAAATGAAATCTTAACAATGGCATAGGTCCAATACTAGATAAAGATGGTACAATTGGCAATCATGATGTAGAAAAGGCTGAAATATTCAATAAATATTTCTGTTCTGTATTTGGAAAGTAGCAAGATGATTTTTCATGTGTTGCAGTGATAGTAAAATACTTTCTATTCCATCAGCAACTAGAGAGGATGTTAAAAAGCAACTGTCAAAAATTTTAAATGAGTAGGAATGGATAGCTTGCACCTAAAAGTATTAAAATAATTGGCAGAGGAGCTCTCTGAATCATTAGTGTTAATTTTTAACAAATCTTGGAACACTTAGAAAGTTCCTGAGCACTGAAATGACACTAATGTGCAATATTTAAAAAGTAAATGGGATTAGCACAGTAACTATAGGCCCATTAGACTGACTCTGACACCATGCAAAATCATGGAAAGATTGATAACTGTATCAGTAAAGAATTAAACAATGGAAGCATAACTAATGTCACAACACTATTTTATGGAAAATAAGTCTTGTCAAACAAGCTTGATATTTTCTTTGATGAGACTAACAGTTTGGTTGATAACGGTAACTATATTGATACAATATATTTAGCCTCCTCTCAGACATTTGCTTTAGTCCCATGTGACATTTTGACAAAAAATAGTACTAAACAAAAATCAATGCATCCCATATTAAATTAGTTAAAACTGGTTATCTGATCAATCAAATAATAAGTTTACATGGGAAAAATCACTATCCTGCGAAGGTGTTTCTAGTTGGGTCCCACAAAGGTCTAATTCTGTTCAGTATCTTTATCAGTAATCTGGAAGAAAACAAAATCATTGCTGGTAGAACTGCAGATATTGGTGGAGTGTTAAATAATGATCGGGACAGGTCAATTATACAAACTGATCTGGATTGCCTGTTAAGGTGGACTAATTTGAACAACATGTGTTTAATACAGCCAAATGGAAGGTCATACATCTAAGGGCAAAGAATTTAGGTCAGGCTTACAGGATGGAGACAGGATCCTGGAATGGAGTGACACTGAAAAGACAGTTAGGGACAGGTTACATAACCAAGTTAATGAGAGCTATCTGCATGATGCTGTCGTTAAGAGGGCCAATGCAAACCTGGGAGGCACAATCAGAACAATATGGAACAGGAACAGACAGATAGTATCAGTTCTATATACAGCATTAATAGGACCATTACTGGAATACAGCTTACAGTTCTGGTGTACATACTTCAAAAAGAATGTTGACAAATTGAAAGGGTTCAGAAAAGAGCTACAAGAATGATTCAAGGACTCAAAAACATGCCTTATAGTGAAAGACTTAAAAATACCAGTCTATTTAGCTTATTGAAGATAAGGTCAAGAGGTGAGTTGATGATCTAAAAGTACCTCTATGTGGAAGAGATTTCTGAGAATAGACAGCTCTTTATTCTAGCAGACAAAGACACAACCAGATCCAGTGGTTGAAAGCTGAAGCTAGACAAATACAGCCTGGAGTGGAGATAAAATGTGTTATTTTTTTTAAACAGTGAGCGTAACTAACTACTGAACAACTTTCACAGGCATGTGGTGGATTCTCCAGCACTTGCCGTATTTAAATCAAGACTGATGTCTTTCTAAAAAAAGATATGTCATAGTTCAAAAGAGAAGTTATATGTTTGATTCAGAAATTATTAGGTGAGCTTCTATTCTCTGTGTTACACAGGAGGTCAGACTAAATTATCAGAATGGTCCTGTCTGGCCTTAAAAATCTCTGAAAGTTGCTGGGAATTAATAGAAATATAACAAAATAGTAAAGGACAGGAAGAACAGTGTCATTGTATGAGAAAATATTTTAAACACTAAATAATATCTGTATAGTTAGAACAGAAGGCCATATGAATGGCCAGACTGGGTCAGACCAAAGGTCCAACTAGCCCAGTATCCTGTCTTCTGACAGTGGCCAATGCCAGATGCCCCAAAGGGAATAAACAGAACAGGCAACCATCAAGTGATCCATCCCCCCGTCGCCGAATCCCAGCTTCTGGCAGAAGCTTATTTACTTTCTCCACATCAGTCATGATTTTATAGACCTCTATCATATTCACCCTTAGTCGTCTCTTTTCCAAGCTGAAAAGTCCCAGTCTTATTAATCTTTCCTCATATGGAAGCCGTTCCATACCCCTAATAATTTTTGTTGCCCTTTTTTTAACCTTTTCCAATTCCAATATATCTTTTTTGATATTGGACGACCACATCGACACGCAGTATTCGAGATGTGGGTGTACCATGGATTTATATAGAGGCAATATGATATTTTCTGTCTTATTATCTAACCCTTTCTTAATGATTCCCAACATTCTGTTTGCTTTTTTGACTGCTGCTGCACACTGAGTGGATGTTTTCAAAGAACTATCCACAATGACTCCAAACAAAAAAACAACCAAAGAGTGGGAAAGGCGTGTCAGTTTTTATTTGTCATCCAAACTCACCTACAGGTGTAACCATGTTTTCATTTTACTCATAGGGATGTGTCAACCTTGGACCCTTTATCCCTGTATTCTAAGTATTTTTCTTGACTTTTATGCCATATATCTATTAAGATATGAACTGGGTTTGCAAAATATAATGGTTGGGATTTTCAAGAGCTTTCATTATTGGATTACAATGCCTATTGACAACAGTAAGACTCCTATTGACTTTAGCAGGTGAAGAGTTAGGCCAATGCTGAGTGTTTTTGAAAATACCACTTGTTGTTTTTGGTTGTTTCTCAGCTGTCCTTCAGCATATATGCATTTCAGAACAAAAATACTAAATACTGAACTATGAGTAGCAACTGGAAAAAACAGTTCTTAAATACACATTAAAATGTAGGGAAAGAGCACAATGAGATGGTTCTTTTCCTTGTCAGATCATTCTTTAAGATGGTCTCTTGGTAAAAATATAATTGCTATTTTTTTAGTTTTAGGATTCAATATAAACCTTTTGTTCAACCGCAGCCCACATACTGATGCAGCAATTTTGTTTTATATTATTGCAAAAGAAGCAATCTCTCTTTAAACAGACAAAAGCGGTTTTATTTCCCATTAAAACTGCATTGGCAGCATCATATCTCACAATATGAGATTCATTGGCTATATACTGTAATACCGTACACTTTAGTGAAGTGGAAAATATTAAACTTTTTTCCTCTTCTATAAAATGGACCGTACTAACTGAAGGATTTATGGGCAAAAAAGAAATTCTCTGAGCATGATTATTTTCTAGTTTTAAACAGCTAGTAAAATCCATTACTCTGCTCACAGTGTCCCAATATATTGTCTGAAGACAATGAAAGAAAGCTATTTTGTGCTGGAATTTATCACATTAATCTGAAAATATGTGGAATGGTTACCTAGTGGTTTAAATACTACAGACATGCTCTTAATGAGTGTGACTGTCTTCTTAAAGATATAGTACAATAGCCTTGAAACAAATATTCAGTGTGCATTAGAGCACTCTTTTAGTAAAGTGTGTTCTAAAATGATGGGGTCTAAATTAGCTGTTACCACTCAGGAAAGAGATCTTGGAGTCATCGTGGATAGTTCTCTGAGAACATCCGCTCAATATGCAGCAGCAATCAAAAAAGCAAACAGAATGTTAGGAACCATTCGTAAAGGGATAGATAAGAAGACAGAAATCATCATAATGCCACTATATAAATCTATGATATGCCCACACCTTGAATACTGTGTGCAGTTCCAGTCATCCCATCTCAAAAAAGATATATTAGAAGAAAATGTACAGAGAAGGGCAACAAAGTGATTAGGAGTATGGAACAGCTTCCATAGAAGGAGAGAATAAAAAGGCTGAGACTTTTCAGATTGGAAAAGGGATGACTAAGGTGGGGATATAATAGAGGTCTATAAAATCATGTGGAGAAAGTGAATAGAGAAGTGTTATTTACCGCCTTCACGTAACACAAGAACCAGGGGAGACTCAACTAAATTAATAGGCAGCAGGTTTAAAACAAATGAAGTACTACTTCACACAATGCACAGTCAACCTGTGGAACTCATTGCCAGGGGATGTTTTGAAGGTCAAAAGTATGACTGGGTTCAAAAAGAATGAGATAAGTTCATGGAAGATAATTTCATGGGGATCACTTGATAATTGCTCTGTTCTGTTCATTCCCTCTGAAGCACCTGGCATTGGCCACTGCTGGAAGCCAGTATGCTGAGCTAGATGGACCACTGATCTGACCCAGTATGCCATTCTTATGAGTTCTAGGCTGGCTTTAAATTAATAATAAGTCTGATATATGTGGCTATGCCTTTGGTCAGTGTGGGAAAGAGGGACAAATCCAACCTGTTTTCTGAAGGATGCTGCGAAACCAGTTTACAATGAATTTATATAAAGAGAATCTTGACTTAAATAAAAGTGAGTGAAAGTTCCATATTGCTTCTGTAAACCTAAGTAGCTTGCTGGGAACAGAAACTCCCGGACTTCCAATACAGGCAAAAAGGGAAATTGAGAGTGTGTTGATACCTGTTGCCAGGCAAATGTGTAGGGCCCTACCAAATTCATGGTCCATTCTGGTCAATTTCATGACCAGAGGATTTTAAAATTGGTCAATTTCATGATTTGAGATGTTTACCTCTGACATTTCATTGTGTTATAACCATGGGTTCCCAACCCAAAATAGGATCAAGGGGGGGGAGGGGTTTGCAAAGTTGTTGTGGGGGGGCAAGATTGCCACCCTTACTTCTGTGCTGCCATCAGAACTGGGCTCTGAAGGCAGCAGCCTCTGAGCTTCCTGCAGCTAAAGGAGGTTCCTGGAGATGGACAGAATCTCCCTCGTGCTACTGGGAGCACCCCAGCCAGGGGCTCCTAGCTGCTAATCCAGACCAGTGGCAGATTAAGGCAGGGGCCCCAGGCCAATTACCCCCCCCCCCCAAAAAAAAATGGGTGCCCCAGCCCTGGAAGAAGCCCCAGGGGTGAAAGCCCTGATTTGGTCACCCTGAGCCCCAGCAAGAGCTGCGGGGGAAGAAGCCCCAAGCCTGGGCGCATTAAGCCTGTCTGCAACCACAAAGGATGAAGCCCAGAGCCAGCTGCAGCCACAGGGGGTGGAAACCCCAAGCCGGGTGCCCCAAACTCCGGCTGCAGTCGCAGGGTGGAAGCCCTGAGCCCAGGCTGTCTGGGCTGGAGCAGTTGGGGTGGAAGCCCCTAAGCCCGGGATACCCCGGCTGGAGCTGCGGGGGGCAGAAGCTCTGAGCTCAGCACCCAGAGCTGTGGCAGGAGCCACCGAGGGAGGAAGCCCTGAGCACGGTGCCCAGAGCCCAGCTCCCAGACTGCTGCAGTGCAGAAGTGAGGGTTTAGCATCCTCACTTATGCACTGCCTCTGGAGGTGGGTCTGATCTCAGCAAGAGCAGCCATGCAGGGGAAGGACAACTCCTATCCTGCCCCTGCATGGCCAGACTAGCAGCTAGGAGCCCCTTGCTCCAGCAGCATGGGGAGATCAGATTTCACGGGGAAGGGCTTATTTCACAGTCCATGACACATTTTTCTCGGCCGCAAAATTGGTAGGACCCTACTAATACTTGTATGAAGCTCTCAAATTACCTCCTAGTCAAAAAGAAAAAACTATGTGGGAAAACCTGCTGACAGATATAATTTGCATGTTATTCAGTGGAATTTCATGAAGTACTTAAGGTTGTACTATTCAGAATTTGTTATACTTTATTCTTAGAAAGTGAGTTAAAAGTGTGATGTAACTGTATATGAGGAAGGGCACATGAAAGTTGTGTGCCATAATCTAAAAGTTAGTGGGCTCCGATTAGGTACTTGAGCCCACGGTGCATGGAGGGGAGTGAGGACTGTATCTGAGGTCTTACTTTGTTCTGGTCAGAGAGACTTCAACTCAGGATTGAGACAAGATGGAAGCCTTCAGCTATGGACTGGAGCTGACCTGGTGGAGTAGGAGCAGTGAACTGCATAGGTTTTGGCAGCAGTTAGCCAGATATCATCTGATTGGGTGGTGACATCAGCACTCAGGGCAGCCCTCAACAGTCATCAGTGAAATGAACCGGACAAGAGACAGAGGCAGACCACAGCCATCCACAGCAGTCAATTTAAAAAAGAGCTCCCCCCAATTTTTTCCCACTTTGCTTCACAGTCATACTAGATTTATGAATGTGATTGAGGTGGATTGGGACTTTGCTTTGAATAAGAGCTGCAGGGACTCCCTGAAAATAAACTACCAATTAATAGGTGACGTTGTGGAAACTGCCTATATGTTGTCATTATCCTCAAATTACATTTTAAAGCTAAAATGACCAAATCTTTATACAAATACAAGGGCCAGTAAATTAAATTAGAGAGCTCTGCCAGCAGAAGCTGCTGTACTGTTCTAAATCATTAACTCTATAGGGTGTCATACAACAGCCTCACACAATGTGGAGGTACTGAAGGGAAATACTGTTAAGCCAACAATGTACATAAACTATAGCATTCTGACAGCATTAGCATCCTCTTCATGAACTTATTTATATGGTAACAGAGCTCCTGTTTTCTTCCAAAAGGAGCCCTGATGTGGCTTGGCTTGTTAGGGTAGGCAAATATACCACTCTCTTCCTAAAGTAAGGTATAGATGTTCAAGGTAATAACATTAAAAGACTTCCCACTAAATTTACACGTGCTTTCAAAATACATAAAAATAAACTAAGGATGCTAAATAAAATTAGAAAATGTGCCCGCTCCCACCCATCCAATTGCAGATCTTATATGAATACAAAGATACCTCTGAATACAACTGTACAATCAAATGCAAGGGAGGGGAAGACTACTGAAAGAAAGAGGGGAAAGAGTACAGTTGATAACAAGTGGATTGGCAATACTGCAGCTAGTCTATTTTCTGTACGATTAGTCTCCCAAGTGCCAATACTAGCAAAATCTCTCTCTCTCTCTCTGTGGCCTTTTTCTTATAATCTAACAGAAACAGAATGATCTCCAGAAGAAAAGCTGCATGTATTTGGCACACAAATAAAGATAATCAATGACAGGTTTCCACATGGAGCACATATTTGTTATTAATGTTTAACAATCTCTTCATATCCTCTCCTCCTCCATACGCTTTTCCTCCCTTTTTCTCTTTGCAGGCATGTTGTAACATTTGTTTATTGGGCAGAAGCAGGTGTTTGTTTTAATGAAGGCAAGTCGCTCCATATTCCCCATGGAGAAGTAGTTACATATGTTGATGACTACAGCATAGGGGTGTCAAACATACAGTCCGTAGTCCCAGTCAGATAGAAGCACAGTATGGTGTGTGATGTTCATCCAAAGAGTGAAGTGTAGAATTCTAGACCAATGTTCTATTGCAGCTGGTGGCAAGGAAGTTGATATGCAAGTAAAGGTCTCAGATAATGAGGTATAGTGAAAGGCTAGATGAAATGGGTGCAGAACTTTTGGCCTATTGTTAGGACTTTGGTCACTACGAAGTGCCCTCAGAGAACTCCTTCACCAGTAAGTTGAGACAGTGTGCAAAATAGGAGATGGAAATGAAGTTGCCTGCTGTATCTACTAAAGGGAACCCAGAGTGCACTAAAGGAAATTTAACCAGTGGTGAA
Source organism: Mauremys reevesii (assembly GCF_016161935.1). NCBI lineage: Eukaryota > Metazoa > Chordata > Testudines > Geoemydidae > Mauremys > Mauremys reevesii. Next base: position 153,409,326 of record NC_052623.1, read on the forward strand.
TGTCCACTAACACAGCACTTTATGGTGTGATGAACTGCAATCTATACCGCTTAGCACAGCCACTCCAGTGAGGAAAAAATGTTTGTCCCCAGCCACTCTGGAGGAGTAATAGCCTCTATCTGTTTGTGGAAGGCCTAATCCTGAGAAAAGATGAGCAGATCAAATGCCAGCATCTTTGCACAAAGAATCTTCAAATATTAGGGCTGGGTGTGTTCCTAATAGTATTCTTAGCCCTTCTAGGCCTTTTTTTGGGACATACTTTAAAGGGGACTTTCAACGAAAACACCATTACTCATTCTGGGCAATAACTATTTAATGCTTTAGAAAAGAATATTTGGAAATCACTTTATAAAATCTAAATGAAGTTAATCTATTACTTAGGAATGGATCACAGGGGACTTCTCTCTGGAGCCAGAACATTGTACGAACTGGTTATTAAGTCTTATTTCTACATTAAGGCAAGTGTATGATTAAAAGTAATTAGAGTATATAATCTTAGCCCAATCTTAGAATATTTCCAAAGAGATCTTTTAAGAATGATCAATGCCTGAAAGGACTGACTTTTAAACTGTGTCCCTTTCCAGCCCAATAATATAAAAATAGGAACCTGGAAAACACAAGAAATGTAATTTTACCATTGCAATTTCATATGTAACACAATATACCCAGAAAAAAGGATGTTTGAATGTAAAAGGAAACTGAACTCCTTTTGCTCAGAACACCAGTTTATATCATAAGAAGCACTTCAACTCAAGTATAAACTGCAAAATATATTTTAAAATTACATAAGAAACTACTGTGACAAAGTTCCTCTTCTACCTGGGTGGGTCCTGTGCTTATTGGCGGATTTACCCACCTCACAGATTCACCCTCTGGGTCGGAAAACAGCCGAGACCTTTCCCTCTGGTAGAAGCCATGGTCCAGGACAATTCCTCCTGTGTTTGATTTGGGAGGTTTGGGGGGAACCCAGGCCCGCCCTCTACTCCGGGTTCCAGCCCAGGGCCCTGTGGACTGCAGCTGTCTAGAGTGCCTCCTGGTACAGTTGCACGACAGCTACAACTCTCTGGGCTACTTCCCCATGGCCTCCTCCCAACACCTTCTTTGTCCTCACCACCAGACCTTCTCCTGATGTCTGATAACGCTTGTACTTCTCAGTCATCCAGCAGTATGCCTACTCACTCTCAGCTTCTTGCACACCTCTCGCTCCCAGTTCCTCGCACACACTTCCTCTCCCATGGCTCTCTCTGGCCTGACTGGAGTGAGCCCTTTTATAGCATCAGAGGGGCCTTAATTGGAGTCAGGTGCTTAACAGCCTCACTTGACTCTTAGCGGGTTAATTGGAGTCAGGTGTTCTCATTAGCCTGGAACAGCCCCTGCTCTGGTCTCTCAGGGAACAGAAAACTGCTTATCCAGTGGCCAGTATATCTCCTTTCTACTACTCTGCTGTTCCCCAACTGGCCTGGGTCTATCACACTACATTAAAAGAATATGAAGGTTGCAAAGTGAAGCACCTTTAGGTTACAAAATACTAGAATTAAGGTTGCTTGGGCAGCTGCATTATGATACTTTTAATTACATAGTATTTTTTCCAGAGGATCAACAGTGCCACTCAATGAGTCGCTGTTCAATATTTATTTTTATCCTCATAATTCAATGTGTGGCCCCACACATTATTTTCAACACATTATCCAAATGCTGTACTGAATCCAGAATTATTAATTTCCTCGTGGGCTTTTTAATGGTGCTCTCATTGTAGTATCTTAATTCTTTACAAAAGTTAATTAATTTATCTTCATAACACCGCTGTGAGTTGACGACGTAGTACTATGCCCATTTTACACATGAAGAACTGAGACACAGAGATTAAAGCCAAAATTGTCATAAATGTCAAATAATTCTGGGTGCCCAATTTGAGATGCCTAGTTCCTGATTTTTGGAGTACTTAGTATTTTATAGCACTTTATATGTTTAGAGCAGATCTCCCATTCACCTTGGCTGCAGTTACAAGCAGTAAGCCCCTCTGCAAAGTGTTTCAAGTTGGGTACTCAGGCCTGGTCTACACTGCGGGGGTGGAGGGGGAATCGATCTAAGTTACGCAACTTCAGCTACGTGAACAACGTAGCTGAAGTTGACGTACTTAGATCTACTTACTGCGTGAGGTGTCTTCACTGTGGTAAGTTGACGGCTGACGCTCCCCCGTCGACTCTGCCTATGCTTCTCGCTCCAGTGGAGTATTGGAGTCGACGAGAGAGTGCTCAGTGGTCGATTTTTCACATCTAGACTAGACGCAATAAATCGACCTCCGCTGGATCGATCGCTGACCGTCGATCCAGCGCGTAATATAGACATGCCCTCAGAAAATAAGGAGCACACTGTGGCTACCTGTGAAAATGTTGGTTTGCGTGACTTGCCCAGCATCACATAGGAACTCTGTCACGGAGGCAGGAATAGAATCCAGTTCTCCAGGGCAGTATTCTACTGCCTTAATCATAATACCATCCTTTCTCATGCCCATCTAAATAGGCAGACTTTTAAAATAAAATAAAATAAAATAAATAAAAAAATAAACAACACTAAACACCTCTTTCTCTGCTACACAAAGCAGAGAGAAAGAACTCATGACTCTGTACTCACTGCTGAGATAGTCATAAAAGAACTTAGGTGGAGTTGGGTCCACAGCTCATTAAGTAACTCATATCAAACATTCAGATCTCTTAGGATCATGCATAAAGCTAAAAAAGTCATTACTTCACAATGGGTTGTGAAATGGTGCCATATGAGTATGCACACCCTGAGGGAGAAGTGAATCTGTGTTGCCAATACTGGAAAGAGAAATTTCTATTTACAGTCTCACTTCTGTAACTACACGTTTCAGATTGTAGTCAGTAGAGAACTGATCATTACTATGGCATTCTAATATTATCTACAATTGCTACTACTCAGCTGGTTAACACTGAAGTCAGATCCACTTTTTAAAATAATTGTCATTTATTCTTCTAAAGAAAAATTCCCTTCCCAAAGGAAAAAAATGGGAATTTGGCCTTCTGTTCTTCTGCAGTTAAAAGTAAACAATAGCCAGTGTTGATGACTTATAATAAAATACTAGTATTCAGTATATACTGATGCTAAATCATTTGACAGTAAAATTAATTTTAGACATCCAAGTCTTTATCAGCACAAAACAGGACACTTCCCAGTGATCAAAGAAATAATTAAGCCATTGTGTTTCAATGCACGGGGTCACTAGCACACTCTATTTCTACCCTGCCCAGACTGAAGAGCAAGGGCTCCTTCCATCTTTTGTAACTCAGAGAATTGGTGTCTTAGATTACAGGACAAGAGCAGACTCCATGCTCTGCTTTTAATTCTTGGTGCCAGTAATGTTATTAAGTCTACATGTATCCAATTTTCTTTGGAAAACTAGGCTCCGATCCTGCAAACACTTAAACGTGTGTAACTAGGCCAGGGCTGGCTCTAGGCACCAGCGTTCCAAGCATGTGCTTGGGGTGGCACTTTCCAAGGGGCGGCACTTCAGCTCCTTTTCTATTACATTGAAAACAGTGTTCCTTGCACATAAAATATTCACTGGCATATATACAATGAGACAGGGCTCTATAGAAATCCTTGTCTCATTCAGCAAGGTACACAGGCTGAGAAAAGTGTATTCGCTTGCTCAGAACACAATAAGTAGGAAAGACACAGGATACAGACATATTTATTAGGGCTGTCAATTAATCACAGTTAACTCACGCGATTAACTCAAAAAAATTAACTGCAATTAAAAATATTAATTGTGATTAATTGCATTGTTAAACAACAGAATACCAGTGGAAATTTATTAAATTTTTTGGCTGTTTTTCTACATTTTCAAATGCATTGATTTCTATTACAACATAGAATACAAAGCGTACAGTGCTCACTTTATATTATTTTTATTACAAATATTTGCACTGTAAAAAATAAAAGAAATAGTATTTTGCAATTCACCTCATACAAGTATTATAGTGCAATCTCTATCGTGAAACTGTAACTTACAAATGTACATTTTTTATTACATAACTGCACTCAAAAACAAAACAATGTAAAACTTTAGAGCCTACAAGTCCACTCAGTCCTACTTCTTGTTCAGCCAATCACTGACAAACAATTTTGTTTGCATTCATGGGAGATACTGCTACCTGCTTCTTATTTACAATGTCACCTGAAAGCAAGAACAGGCATTCACATGGCACTTTTGTAGCTGGCGTTGCAAGGTATTTACGTGCCAGATATGCAAAATATTCATGCTTCATGCTTCAGCCACCATGCCGTTAAAAAAATAGTGCATTAATTAAATTTGTCACTGAATTCCTTGGGGGAGAATTGTATGTCCCCTGCTCTGTTTTACCTGCATTCTACCATATATTTCATGTTATAACAGTCTTAGATGATGACCCAGCATATGTTGTTTGATTTACAAACACTGTCACTGCAGATAAGACAAAACGCAAAGAATAGCTACAGCACTCGACCCAAGGTAAAAGAATCTGAAATGCTGTCCAAAATCTGAGTGGGACAAGGTATGGAGCGTGCTTTCAGAAGACTTAAAAGAGCAACACTCTGATGCAGAAACTACAGAACCCAAACCACCGAAAAGAAAGAAAGAAAGAAAGAAAGAAAGAAAGAAAGAAAGAAAGAAAGAAAGAAAGAATAATCAGCCTTCCGCTAGTGGTATCTGACTCAGATGATGAAAATGAACATGCATCGGTATGCTCTGCTTTGGATAGTTATCAAGCAGAACCCGTCATCAGCATGTCCTCTGGAATGGTGGTTGAAGCATGAAGGGACATATGAATCTTTAGCACATCTGGCACGTAAATATCTTGCGACACCAGTTACAACAGTGCCATGTGAACACCTGTTCTCACTTTCAGGTGACATTGTAAACAAGAAGCAGGCACCATTATCTCTTGCAAATGTAACCAAACTTGTTTGGCTGAGCGATTGGCTGAAGTAGGATTGAGAAGACTTGCAGGCTCTAAAGTTTTACATTGTTTTATTTTTGAATGCAGTTATTTTTTTCTACATAATTCTACATTTGAAAGTTCAACTTTCATGATAAAAAGATTGCACTACAGGACTTTTATTAGGTGAATTGAAATGTACTATTTCTTTTGTTTTTTACAGTGCAAATATTTGTATTAAAAATACAAAGTGAGCACTGTACACTTTATATTCTGTGTTGTAATGGAAATCAATATGTTTGAAAACGTAGAAAACGTCCAAAAATATTTTAATAAATGGTATTCTATTATTAACAGTGCAATTAATCGTGATTACTTTTTTTAATCACTTGACAGCCCTAATATTTAGATAATGCTATTCAAACTAACCTAAGTGGGGTTTGTGGAGAGAAGAATGGTTTATAGGTTTGTACTTGTTTATTATTATTATAAAAATGACAGTATAAAAACTGAACTTTTTTTAACCTTTAAATATTCCTCGTTTCCATGCAGATACATTCAGAGTGTAAGCGGCTGTGTCATCAGCTTCTACAGTGAGGTTTGGAGTACCAGCCACCACTGGAAGATCTGAAGTCACCTAGGAAGACAGATTGCACACAGAAAAATCAAATACATCCTTTCCAACGGCTTTGAAAAGTAACATAAGGTATAAACAATATTGTAAGTAATAATAATTATAATATCTGCTCTTATATAGCACTTCTAATTATCAGATCTCAAAGTGCTTTACAAAGGAAGTATAAATCCTACTCCTTCCACACAGTCTTTGGTTGACTGTAAAGTGGAAGGAATATGCACAATACAAGAACTAGTGTCACATACAGAAAGTATCAGGTATAAATTCTGGAGCCACTACTCAAGTTATATAGCATTAAATCATTAAGTCAGTCAATGGGACTAAAGTGTAAGGAAGGAATCAGGCTTTCAGTCTTTTAAATACATTTTCCTGAGAACAAAAATAGGTGTAAAGAACATTACATACTAAATTTACTAAGGAACATTTCAAATAGTGTTGTGTTAATATTCATTCTGGCCACTTATGCATTATGTAAAAAATAACCAGTAGTATGTTTTTGATGTTATGTGTCTATAACTTAGGTGGAAAGGCAATTAATTGAATAAGAACTGAAATAGCAAAAGATTTTTTTACACAGATATTCACTTTGCAGACCATAATTATTTTTACAAAAGTACAAGCTCACAGAGACCATACTGCAAAGTTTGCTCACAGCCAAGAGTCACTGAAAAATTAAGTCTAGTGTTCATAATGGATTTGGAAATACAAACTTTTATTTAAATTTGACAAAACTCCTTGTCAAATTTCCCTCTAACTTTTCTAAAATCTGTCCCTTGCTTTCCATGGCATATTTGCTGGAAGCCAGACTGCCAACATAGTCATAGTCACTGAGATTCTTTGGTGGTTAGAAATACCTAGCTATGGTAGACAGACTGCAGAAAGTGTGGTTCCATATGCCATGGTTTCTCTTGCCTTAACTTCTATAAATTTTCTCTCTGGGTTCCCTGACTCTTCCCTCTCCAATCCAATCACCATTTCATAAGTAAGGTTCCAATTCTGTCACGGAGGTCACAGACTCCAATGGACATCCATGACTTTGGCTTCAGCCTGTTACAACGGCAGAGCTGGAGTAGCTGTCAGCCCCAGCCCAGGACCAGCAGCTAGTGGTCAGTTCCTTGGTCTGGAGCAGTGGCCCAGGGTCCCTGGAGCAGCAGCCAGGGCCAAGTCAACTCCCTGGCTGCCAGAGCAGTGACTCAAGCCTGCTGGACCAGCAGCCTGGGGCTAAATCAGCCCCCAGCCCCTGAACAATGGGGTGGGCATACCATGTATTTATATGGTGGCATTATGATATTTTCTATCTTCTCATCTATTCCTTTCCTAATAGTTCCTAACACTGTTAGCTTTTTTTGACTGCAGCTGTGCATTGAGCAGATGTTTTCAGAGAACTATCTACAATGACTCCAAGATCTCTTTCTTGAGTGGTAACAGCTAATTTAGACCTCATCACTTGTATGTATCTTTGGGATTATGTTTTCCAATGTACATTAACTTAGGTTTATCAACATTGAATTTCACCTGCCATTTTGTTGCCCAGTCTCTCAGTTTTGTGTGATATTTTGTAACTCCTCGCAGCCAACTTTGGACTTAACTATTTTTTTGTATCATCTGCAAATTTTGACACTATTAACCCCTTTTTCCAGATTATTTATTGCATATATTTAACAGTACTGGTCCCAGTACAGATCCTTGGGGGACACCGCTATTTACCTCTCTGCACTGTAAAAACTGGCCATTTATTTCTGCCCCTTGTTTCCTATCTTTTAACTAGTTACTGATCCACGACAGGACCTTCCCTCTTATGCCATGACTGCCTATTTTGCTTAAGGCTTTGGTGAGGGACCTTGTCAAAGGCTTTCTGAAAGTTCCAATACACTATATCAACTGAATCATCCTTGTCCATCTGTCTGTTGACCAGTGGTGCAAGTAGATTTTAACTCTTACCAGTATGGTACTGACCCCTCGATCTTCCCCACCAAAATGTTCAGTGACTAGAGCCCTGCATGGATATAAATTTATACCAATGGATGCGGATATCCATGGATAAAAATCGCTATCCCCGAACCACAGGGCTCTCCCAGGATCCTCAGTGGCAAAAGGAGCAGAACGTGGGGCCACCACTCCCATGAGCCAACACGCCGCATCGGAAGCTCCTCTGCCGCAGCTGTACTGCCTCCAGCCCCACCTCCAGTTCTTCCACACAGCTGCGTCTCCTGTCTGGGTCTGCACAGTCCCACCAGAGGACAGCGGTGGGGACGGAGCTGGGGGCAGTACACCCGCCAGTGTGGGGCGCTGGCCCCTGGGAGCGGCGGCTCCATGATCTGCTCCTTTTGCCACTGTGGTTCCCTGGAGAGCCCTGCGGTTCAGCGGATACTGATTTCTAGCTACGGATATCCACATCTGTGGCTATAAATTTGTATCTGCTCAGGGCTCTACAATTCATTCTTGAAAATGTGTCTTTCCGGTATGGCGTACAGGCAATAAATGTTTTAATAGTATGGCGTACCTGCCCATAGGTGCCTACTTGCACCACTGCTGTTGACCCACTCAAAGAATGCTCATTGATTTGCAAATTGATTTCTTAATTATTTGCTCCATTGTCTTTCCGGATACTGTAGTTAAGCTGTATGGTCTGTAATTCTCTGGGTTGTCCTTATTTAACCTTTTTCTAGATTGGGGGTATATTTGCCCTTTTCCGGTCCTCTGGAATCTCTCCTATCTTCCATGACTTTTCAAAGATAATCGATAACGGCTCAGATATCTCCTCAGTCAGCTCCTTGAGTATTCTAGGATGGTGACTTGAAGACATTTAACTTGTTCTTTCCCTATTTTAGGGTCTGAACCAACCTCATTTTCACTGGCATTCACTATGTTAGATATCCAATCATTACTAAATTTTTTGGTGAAAACTGAAACAACAATTATATCAGAATCTGAGGTTTCATGTTAAAAAAACTAAAAGTTTTGCCTTCAGAGCTGAAGATAAAAAGTTTGACAATGTGAACTCAAAGGCAAATAAAAAAGAGCCCCTATTTATTACTTTAACATGTCATTATTTTAAGCCAATCTCATTACGTTTTGGAGGCCTGACTCATAATTTTGAATGCTTTGGGTTAACAATACTGTAGAACCTCATTCTCTTCTTTAAAAATATAAAAAAATATTAAAACTTATAAGTGGAATATAAGTAGCTCACATTGGGTCAAATCCTGGCTGCATTTAAGTCAATGGGAGTTTTGATGTCGACTTCAACGGGGCCACGATTTTTACCCATGATCTTTAATTATTTTTCCCTCTCATCCTTTCCTCTGTTTTTTTTAATGTTTGTTTGATGTAGACTAAGATTCAGAGCCTCTTTTAAAATCTCTGTAAAAGGTCCTGCAGAATTATGGCACTGTATAAATACTTAATACATTAAATAATAAAATGATAAAATAATTGAGTTTTGAGCTAAATCAATATTCCAGTCAGAAAGGCTCGATGGTACTTCTTCCAGCTCTGTTAATTATTTCGGTGCTGACAGTACCCAGCTTGTCAAGCACCCAGGTAGAAGACTTTTCAAATTCAGCAAAGATTATTGTTTCAATAGTAAAAGCATCAGCTGCTTGGATCAATTTTTCCTCCCAATTGTTAGCTTCTTCTTTCCAGGCAATAAGCTTTATTTATATTTTCTGAAGAAAACAACAAGCCTAGGATTATCTTGCTTCTGGCACTAGAGCCATTGATCGGTCTTACCATTATTCTTCTGTATATCATTTGTGTTAATATAATCCTTGTCAGATCACTGCAAGAATGTGATACTATTTACAATAAGGACAGGTAGAAAAGCAAGCTACTTGAGGAGTAGGGATGGGAATCTGGTTGGACCTGAAGAAAAAAAGCCACTCCTGGGAGGAGAGACAGGAAGATCTCACACTCAGACATGCTAGAGCTGTGCCCCAATTTGTGCTTCAGAGTGCACATAGGAGCGTAGCTTGGCTAGCTGAAGAGGACTTGATTGGCTCTCACAAGCCCCCTCAAATTAAAGTCTTTGCAGGTGTCTGGGGGCCAATCTTGCCATTACTGATGCCCTGCCCTCCCTCCCTGTATTTGAGGTATATTGACCTGTCTTTCCAGGATGCCAGGGGTCTGACCAATTGCCTGTTTTGGTGTTATGAAGGATTTTTTTTTCCCATTGGGCCAAACTGGCAGGGATCCAGAGGATTTTTCATCTTCTCTGCAGCATTGTGTACAATTATGTACAATTTAGGTTAAAACAGTAAAAATAGGAATTTTACAGTTAGGAGGCAGTATAGGAATGTTTAATGGCTGGTGTGCAGTATGAATAAAGGCTAAAGGGCCAGCTCCCAGAGATAAATGAGACCTAGGGTATGGCTGGTAGACTGATTACCTGTAAGGAGAAAAGGAAACCTGAAGTCTTGCAGTCTGAGGTCCACTATGGTACACTCCACACCCCTCATAGGGATAGGGCAACAAGTTCAGAAGTATGCTGAGTCCTTGGGGCCTGGCTGAAGAGGGCTCAACCCAAGTTATTGGTTACATAATTTAAGTCCTGTATCCCTGCATAGGATACAATTAAATGCTGGTATGTGAGAGAGGGTGAGCAGATAAAATAGAGTGGAAACACTAAATTAATAAAGTTGTGTCCTACTGCTTAACTCCATCCCTGTATCTGTCTTTCATTCACCTGAGTATCCAGATCAACCACTTAAGATTTGCCACTGGCTTCAGTGACCAGTGGATCAGGACCCCAAATGCCAGCTGAAATTGGTATTTCCTCAATCTTCCATCAGCCTCATCTACAACATCGTGTAACAGGGTAGCTGACCCCTTAAATAAAACTGGGCTCAGCTCTCCCATTCCAGTTCAGGTGTACCTAGTTTGATGTAATGAGGAACCTGGGGCTGCCCCAAGAGATATAAAGGAGAATTCAGAAGCCTGAGAGCGGAGTTCAGAATCCAGAGTCCAGCATCCTGAGAGAGGTCTTAGAGGGAGAGTTTAAGGCCCAGAGTTTAAAAAGGAAGAGAACCCAGACACCTGGGTAAAGAGAACTCAGAGGAAGAGCAGAGCTCAGCTGAGAGCTTCAGGGATGGGGTACCCCTGAAGACAGGAGTAGTGAAAATGCCCTGTTTGAACAGTGGGAGCCAGGTCAGACTAGTGAAAGCAGAAGGCAGGAAGGCGGTCAGAGAGTTGCCTACAACTATCTCCAGGCCAGAAAGCCATGGTTAGAGAGAGATGGATACCTGAAGACTAAAAGCAGCAGAGGGAGATGCCTGCTGGCTCTCTGAGCTGGAGACCTGAAGCCAGAAGACCAGAAAGGGTTGGAGGCTGGGGAACAATGGAGGGGTGAGCCCACTTATGTCTCTAGGCAAGACCATTCTTGTGAATGAAACAGGGCAGAATAACACTCCAGCTAGAGGGGCTGAACTAGATGACCTCCTGAGGTCCCTTCCAACCCTGAGATTCTATGATTCTATGAATTGAAGCATGGTGAGAAACACCAGAGCAGAATCTGAGAGCTGAGCTAACGTGTAGCAAGAGACACCAGAGCCGTACTTGGTGTTGGACTGTTGAGACAAATGTTCTGTTTGGATTGTGCTGGGGGGATTCTGGTTTATGGTAGTGGGGCCTTTGGTAATACATTAACCCTGCAAAAAGGGCAATGTATATGCTTCAAAGGCTGTTCTGAGTTTATGTAATGAATCAAAAGGGAAACTAAGGCAAGGGGTCACTTGCAGAGCTGCCCAGAGGCCACACATTTACATGCCCCAATACGATTACTTTGAAACTCACTAATATGCTCATCAACATCTGCTATATCTCCTACAGATTCAAATACCAGCCATCTATCACAACGAAGCATTCCTACTCATTTATCTTTGTAAGCACTTCTGTCTCTGTCAGCTATTCACTCCTTCAGAGGCCTAATTTCCAAACAATGCTCACAACCAAATGATCTCCTTTATCAGAAACCTTGACAACCATAAACATACTGCAACCCTTATTTACATGTTTTTTTTTTACTCTATTCAGTAAATTGTTTGTGCTGCTCAGATGCCCAACTGACTCAGCTATTACAATCATGACACACATTCAGAATAAAGTTTTTTAAAGCACTTGATTCACTCAGTATCTTACTCTCTACTGGACTCTCACAGCATCAGTTAGCTTTTTTAAAAACAAATAATCTTGTATTCTGTATCCAAGAGCAATCAGGATGTAAACAGAATTACAGTGTTAGTCTAGAACAGGGGTAGGCAACCTATGGTACGCGTGCTGAAGGCAGCACGTGAGCTGATTTTCAGCGGCACTCACGCTGCCCCGGTCCTGGCCACTGGTCCTGGAGGCTCTGCATTTTAATTTAATTTTAAAAGAAGCTTCTTAAACATATTGAAAACGTTCTTTACTTTACATACAACAATAGTTTAGTTATATATTATAGACTTAGAGAAACAGACCTTCTAAAAATGTTAAAATGTATTACCAGCACGCAAAACCTTAAATTAGAGTGAATAAATGAAGACTCGGCACACCACTTCTGAATGGTTGCTGACCCCTGGTCTAGAACAAAATTCAGTTATATAAAATTTTGATAAGAATAATTTCTTGCTATTACTTTGGACAGTAACTTGATGAGAAAGTTAAAATTTGTAACTGTACATGTTAGATACACTAGCTGGGAATGCTTTGGGCCAGTTGCTTTCATCGCTGTCAGGTAGAAACATCAATTGACTTGTACCCAAAGTTTCATCCTAATAATATTTTTCCCCTATATGAGGATTTTCATCCAAAGGTCTTAAATTATTTATATTGCAGTAGCACCTAGAAGCCACTAATCAAGGATCAGGGCCTCATTGTGCTAGGCACTTGTGTGCGTACGCACACAAAACAACAGAATGGTGCCTGTGCTCCCAAAGAGTTTACAAAGATGCCAGTGTTTTAGAAAGGAAGATATTATTATACCCATTTTACATACAAGGAAAATAAGGATTGTACACATTAAGATGTTTGTTCAGGATCACAAAGCAAGCATGTAGCAGAAATGAGTATAAAACCCAAGTGTCCCGACTCCTAGTTCCATCTATTGCTACACCATGGAGCCTCTTTTACTGTGGTGTCCCATCCTGTCTCTATCAAATTCCTCAGCTGAAGCTTGCATATTGTTCAAAAACAGAAAGGAATGAGTGCAATAATAATAAACATATCCAAAATACTATTAATATCAGGAAGGGTCATTATAATGATCATTTCTGAAATATTTGGTCTATCAGTCTGAAATGCTTGGTATCTATGTAGCAACACTTCATACAGGGAGAATGTTAGGAAATTACTCAAAGACAATGACTCTGCATCCTATGGGAAAAAGATGCATCATCCGATGTGTCAGTCCAGGGTTGTCTTATCCATTAATGGAAGGAGAACTAACTGCAGATTTTCAAGTCTCTTTGACATCCCAGGCCATAACCTTGAGAAAGGATAATAGGCAGCCTAGTGGTGAGGCCCTTTTTGGACTGTACAGTCATTCAGGGATTAGAAGTAGAAAATTGTCACTTTCATTTTAGTCACTCTCTGTTAGTCAGTCTACCCACATTTAAATTATACCACATTCACTTTTCCTAGATTTTAGGAGATTGCCAAGGGCACCCAGAGCACTGAATTGGTGTTTTTATTAAATTAATATAATTCTAAATAACTCAACCAAAAATACAGACATGAAGTATAAATTCTGCTTGTTTTTGAGAAGACTGTCTAATCCCAAATCCAATAGAATTTGTCTCTTTTTTTTTTTAAACAAAAATCAGTAAAATGGGAGTTGATAGTACCTTGGGTTAATGGAGTTGCCTTTTACTTTTCAGTATCAGTGTTCAAATTCCAACTTATGTTTTAAATGAAAATAAGACGAATTCTTATTTTGTTGCATGAAGCACACATTGTCATTACACAAAATACAATCTGAAGTAGTTTAGTAAGATTGGTGTTTTTTCTCAAGAAAGGCCCACAAATGAACAGGGTGTGGGACTACGGTGCAATGGTAGAGCAGTGTAGAAAAGCTTTAGGAATGCTTCTTTTATTATAGCCTGACTCAGTACACAGTTACTAGCCCTTCATGTTCATTAGCATAACTAGATGCTTTACTTACATAGGTTGTTTTGGAAAGACAGTCTATCCTATAATTAAGAAACAGCAAGGCTGTTCATGTTGCCCTAATATTTAGTGTGTAATCATTACAATTAGATCAAAGAAGCAGTGCTGTCTTACAGTATCTGCAAAAGTACTGACCGTATCCCTGTTTTTTATAATGCCCACAACACTTATGTTCAGTATCATCATGACTGTTCATAAAATAAGAACTATGAAATACCCGAGTTAAACAAAAATTGGAAGACTATTCTAACACAGTTATCATGGTATCCCTGTGAAAGACTTTTGACAGTCCAGAGTAATATATAATTAAGGATTTTTTTTAAATGAGAGGGAAAAGGGGCCTGATTTGCCAAGTGCCCGGCACCTTGAGTCATCATTTATAGCTACTTGTGCAAACTGAGTACAAAGTAGATATAAAATACTACAAGATCCAAATTTTCCATTCACTTTTAGCAGTAGCAACATTTTACACTCACTTTGCAAAGGCGCAGATGACCACCCAGAGTGGAAGGCAGTAGAGAACCAGGCCCCAAAATAGTATGAAGAAATTAAATTATTAACAGAGCTGAGTCACCCTCAAATAAGTGACTTAAAATGTGATATCTGATAGTTATTAAAGCCAGACAGGTAAATGACTGCATAGAATGGTATTTATGTGAACACATTTAAACTAAATATCCTAACCCCAATTGTCCAAAATGTTATTTTATTTAATTTCAGGTATATCTAAACCATTCAAGTAATAGTAGGTACTTGCAGACACTTTTATTGTAAAATTGTTATTTACAAATATTCAATCCTATTTTTTGTGAAATATTACCACATAGCTGTCATTCTCTTCAGCAATTTTTTCCTTAAACATCAGAGATAGATTATAGCCAATTATCTCATTTGGCATTTAATAAAATAAGAGAACACATTAACTGTTCTTTTGGAAAAGAAAGCAATTCAATTTATAAATATCTAACTAATTTATTGGTTAGAGCTAAGGTATATTTAAATAAAAAGAACATGAAATAAACCTATCATTTCAATTGTTCATTAGCAATTTAAAAAAAATTCTACAATTTATATGATCATTCAGCAAAGCTCCATTTACTCAAAACTGTAATCCTTTTTCTCACATTAAAAGTGGATTCCAGTGTATAGTTTAATGCCCACATAGGGATACCCAATTAAATATAAATGCATCCATAAATTGGCTGTTCCAAATGGCTTTTGGGATTATTTATGTTCATTTCACCAGAATTCAAGATAGCTGAAGGTAAAATGTCTGTGTATATTTGTATTATAAACTGTGTTTGTCTGTTTTAGAAAAAGTATCAGTTTTGTGTGACATCCTTCTTTTGAAAAGGTCATTTTATTGCAACTTAGTCTGAGATTCTGAAGCAACAAGTAAAATAGCACATTTTATGTGGTTTATATATGTGATTTTATTGTTCAATTTTATGCAGATAATATTCAAGATTTATTAATATTCCAGCTCTTCCATTCCCCCACCATTTAGATTTTTAATATTTGGAGTATTCAATACTAATGGCTACATATAACATTTCCAAATCAACACTTGCTGCAGGTTCCAACTCATTTTTTGGTGCTGGCATGCCCAGCTGAGGAGAGAACGCTGCATGAACTAGCTGAATATGGGGAGGAGAAAGGAGAAGGAAACAGGATAGCCACACTGATAAACTAAGGCAAGGCCACTGTTAACAGAGCTAATTTTGGGTCTCGTGAAGGTGACTAAACTTTTGTTAAAAAAGGCCTCCTGCCCTTTCCCTTGCAGAGGTAGCCTTAAAAACCCCAAACTAGTGCAAACCAATTGCAATGGTTGAAAGGAGCAAGCAGCTGGATTCCACCTCTGCAGCTGGAGGGGACAATGACTCCATCCCACACAGACACTTATCTGTGCCCTAGTAGCTGCAAGGTAATTTGTAAAGTCATGTCTGTAAAAAAGCCAAAAATGGAGTGTCTTCCTTCTGTGCGGTCCACTGTAGTGAGCCATGCTGCTGTTTGTACATGTTCCCCAAAGCCTGTGCACAGAGCTGCCCCCTGGCTGGAGGCACAACCAGCTCTGTTACCCCACACAGCTGTTACTCCCACCTCCTCTGATCAACTGTCACATTCCAACCGCCACAGAACCTTTGGCCTCCAACATTCCACCTGGCTCTTACGGGGCCCAGTGATTGAACCTGGTGTTATTCTCAGCCATACTCATAGGTAGTTCCATCACCTCACACTGACTCGCAGACATTCTCGGCTTCAGAGTCACACATGGACGAGTGGCAATACTAGATTGTGTTGATTTATGCGGGTGGTGAATGGGGGCTGGGTGTTTGGGGTTATTGTGGGCACTGACTGTGTTATGTGGGTAGTTTTGAAGAATTGTGGCGGCTGAGATAAGTATTCCACCATCTGTACAACCTCCCACATACAACCAATGAAAGTGTTGCATAAAGATTACCTGTAAAGGAATGGTAGTGACTGGCTGAGTTACCTCTCATATCACAACGATCTAGGACACTTGGCTATGGCATACAGACATGCCTTGCAGTAGCTAAAAACACCGGTGTAATTCAAAATAAAAAATGAATGAGAACTTAAAAATTGGATGGTAACAGACAGCAAATCCCTGTGATGATTGAATCAGGTGATATTCTGAACTCTGCTTGTAGCAGTCTCAGTCGCTTCACAATGACTCAACAGACATTCTAGGCTTCAGAGTGACAATCCTGGAATCTTTTTATATAGACGGAAATGTGATCAAAATGGATCACCTCTTTCCCTGCTGATGCCTAACTGCCCAGCTACAGCCCAGAGTTTAAAGATCTAAATATGGGAGGGGAGTTTGGAGCAATATACCTCTGTCCTTTCATACCTCCCGCTCTTGGGGAGACCTGATTGTCTACCCCTACTTCAGCGAGGAGAGACCAGCATCCAGACAAACTAATCCACCTCAGGAATCAAATCGGACCCTCACTGCCTGAACAATCCATGTAGTTCATACACAAAACTGATTCACTCCCCACTTTGCCAACCACTCCACAGCCAGAGGACACAGGAGAAACTACCTGCCACAACCACTGCCAGCAGAGACTTCCACCATCACTACTGTTGTGAAGAACAGCTGTGTGATAAAGAAGCCTACTAGAGAAGTTCCATTAAGTGATGGGGAGGCTGAGGGTACTGCGGCTTGAATAAGTTCCGAAGGACTAATGGATGGGGAAGAATACAAGGGGAGAGTATTGAGCAGATGGATTTTTGGGCACGATGGTTGAAGAATATGAAATTGATGGGGTTTGGGATTTCAGGGGTTGGGGAAAGGGCATGGAATTTCTACCCAAGAAATGTCTCACATACTTTCAGCTAGAACAATTTGTTTGAGGGAGCCCCTTTTTAAACTTCTGATTGCACATAATCGGATTACCATGAAACATCTGTTAGGGTACCCAACAGCAGTGCCACTCTTTTATTGGTACTGGAGGGCCCATTGTGACAAAACAGACAGACAGGAAGAAGGGACTGTATAGTTTGGATGGCCTCCATCTCAGTAGAAGGGGAACCAATTTCCTTGGGGACAAGCTGACTAGAGTAGTCAGGAGAGGGTTAAACTAATAGTGAAAGAGGAGGATAAAAAGAAGAAAGAGATGAGCACTCAGCAAAAAATCGAGATGTGGAGAACAAAATTAATCAAGAAACCAAGGGACATGAAAAGAAGAAAATCCTGACTTGCCATTACACTAATGCTAGGAGTCTGGGTAACAAACAAGAGGAACTGGAATTCCTAATTTATGAGCACAAATTAAATGTAGATAGTATTATTGAAATCTGGTGGGATGATTTGCATGATTGAAATATTAAAAATTAATGGTTATAAACTATTTAGGAAGGATCAAGTTGGCAACAGGGGAGGGGGAGTGGCACTCTATGTAAAAAATGGCATTACCTGTTCCCAAGTTACTGATAACTCAAAAGAATATGATCTTGAATGTTTATGGATAAATGTTGTAACAGATAAAGCTTAAGATGGGGTACTAGCTGGTGTCTGCTACAGACCAACAAATTACACTAGGGAACAGGATGACTGCCTCCTTACACACCTATCTACATAAAATTTAGGGAAAAACCTGGGGAGATCATGGGAGGGCTTCAATTTGAGTGACACATGTTGATGGTCTCATGCTACCAGAAGTAAAAGAGACTTGAAATTTCTAAACATTATAGATGACAATTTCCTAACTCAAAAAGTGTTGCATTTCAACACAGGGGAATTCTGTATTAGACCATGTCTTAATAGATAAAGAGGAACTGATCACAGAACAAACGTGAATGATAATTGGGATCATTTATCTTATTTGGAGCCCCAAAAGCCATGATCCCACCATTGAGGAAGAAGGCCATGCTGATTAAAAAAACAACCTGGTTTACAGGGGAACTGAAGGTAGTTGTAAAAAACAAAATACAAGGGAAAGTTGACAGTAATGAGTTAAGTATTGTAGAAAATTGATAAAGGAATCCAAGAGACATAAGGAGAAATCTATGGCCAGCAGAATTATGGACAATAAGTAGTTTTTAAAAAATATATTAGGAACAAAAAGAATCATTACAAGATGGAAATTATGAAATTATCAATAACAATGCAGATAAAGCAAAAGTTAGCCATAAATATTTCTCTTCTATATTTGGGGAAATACAGGTGATATAATCGCATTATATGATGATGATAATATTCTTTCCATTCCAGTAGTATCTTTGGAGGATGTTAAATAGAAGCTACTACTGTTAGACATTTTTAAATCAGCAGGTCCAGATAACTTGCATCCAAGAATTTTAAAAGAGCTGGCTGAGGAACTCGTTAGACCAGTGTTTCCCAAACTTGGGATGCTGCTTGTGTAGGGAAAGCCCCTGGCAGGCAGGGCCCATTTGTTTACCTGCCCCGTCTGAAGGTCTGGCTGATCGCGGCTCCCAGTGGCTGCAGTTTGCTGCTGCAGGCCAATGAGAGCTGCTGGAAGTGGCACGGGTTGAGGGACTTACTGGCCGCCACATCCTGCAGCTCCCATTGGCCTGGAGGAGCAAACCGTGGCCAGTGGGAGCCACAATCGGCCGGACCTGCAGACATGGCAGGTAAACAAACCGGCCCGGCCTGCAAGGGGCTTTCCCTACACAAGCGGTGTCCCAAGTTTGGGAACAGGGGTGGCTCCAGGCCCCAGCACACCAAGCGCGTGCTTGGGGTGGCATGCTGCGGGGGGCGCTCTGCCTGTCACCGGGAGGGCGGCAGGTGGCTCCGGTGGACCTCCCGCAGGCGTGCCTGCGGAGGGT
This sequence comes from Mauremys reevesii, assembly GCF_016161935.1. Taxonomy (NCBI): domain Eukaryota; kingdom Metazoa; phylum Chordata; order Testudines; family Geoemydidae; genus Mauremys; species Mauremys reevesii. The sequence goes on from NC_052623.1 coordinate 153,428,364, forward strand.
CCGCTGGTCCTGCGGCTTCAGTGGAGCATCCGCAGGCATGCCTGCGGGAGGTCCACTGAAGCCGCGGGACCAGCGGACCCTCCGCAGGCACGTCTGCGGGAGGTCCACTGGAGCCACGGGACCAGCGACCGGCAGAGCGCCCCCCGCGGCGTGCCGCCGTGCTTGGGGCGGCGAAATGGCTAGAGCCGCCCCTGTTTGGGAAACACTGTGTTAGACCATTAAATTGATTTTCTATTAAGTCTTGAAACAGTGGGGAAGTTCCAGAAGACTGGAAGAAAGCTCATGTTGTGCCAATTTTTAAAAAGGGTAAGTGGGATGACCTGAGGAATTATATGCCTGACATCAATTCTGAGCAAGATAATGGAGTAGCTGATAATGAAATAAAGGAGGGTAATATAATTAATGCAAATCAAAATGGATTTATGGAAAATAGATCCTGTCAAACTAACTTGATATTTTTTGATGAAATTACAAGGCGGGCTTATAAATGTAATAGAATTGACATAATATACTTAGAATTCTATAAGGCATTTAACTTGATATCACATGACAATTTGACTAAAAAACTAGAATATCAAATTAACAAGGCCTACATTAAATAGATTAAAAATTGGTTAACTAATAGGTTTCAAAATGTAACTGTAAGCAACAACTCATCACATGGGTATTTCCAGTGGGGTCCTGCATGGATAAATTCTTGGGTCTACGCTATTTACAATTTTTATCAGTCACCTGGAAGAAAACATAAAATCATCACTGATAAAGTTTGCAGATGAGACAAAAATTGGGACAGTGGTAAATAATGAAGATGACAGGTCACTGACTTAAGAGTGATCTAGATCCTTTGGTAAACTCGGTGAAAGCAAACAGTATGAGTTTTAATATGGGTAAATGTAAATGTATACATCTAGGAACAAAGAATGCAGGCCATACTATTCTGGGAAGCAGTGACTCTGAAAAAGATTTGGGGGTCAGCTGATATTCAGCTGAATATGAGCTCCTAATGTGATGCTGTGTCCAAAAAAAGATCTGTATTTGGCACTGGTGTGTCTGCTGCTGGAATACTGGGTCCAGTTCTGGGGCCCACAATTCAAGAAGGATATTGATAAATTGGAGGGGGTTCATAGAAGAGCAATGAGATTGATTAAAGGATTTTAAAACATGCCTTATATAGTGATAGACTCAAGGAGCTCAATCTATCTTAACAAAGAGAAGGTTAAGGTGCGACTTGATTACAGTCTCTAAGTACCTACACGAGGAACAAATATTTAATAATGGGCTCATCAAACTAGTAGTGAAAAGAGTAACACAATCCAATGGCTGGAAGTTGAAGCTAGACAAATTCAGACTGAAAATAAAGCATAAATTTTTAACAGTGAGAGTAATTGACCATTGGAGCATTTACCATGGGTTGTGGTGGATTCTCCATCACTAACAATTTTTAAATCAAGATTGAATGTTTTTCTAAAATATATGTTCCAGGAATTATTTTAGGGAACTTTTATGGCCTGTGTCATACAGGAGGTCAGACTAGATGATCGAAGTGGTCCCTTTTGGCCTTAGAATCTATGAATATACATGTATATGTGAAAGAGAAACTGAACTGAGTACTGAAAATGTAACTTTTTTTTAAAACTTCCTGGTTATGTATTCATTTCAGAGTGTTTTCTGAAATGAATAACATTTTGCATGTGTGATCTGATAACTGACCAATTATCTGTACTGATTTACATGTTCCTTTATCTTCCTTCAGAGTTATTTTAATGACATCTGATCTGAATGGTACTGAAAAATTAATTTAGCATCTTATTTTTACTACAAGAGCAAGCCACAAATTGTAGCTAAATTTACTATAAAAGGTGCTGTTAGAAGCAACTATTCTCACACCAGTGTATTTTTACCCTACAGATATGGTTTTATGTAAAAATTTAAAAAACGGTAGAGATTGTTGTCACGAGACCAAATGATTAAATTATTTAATACTACTTTACACTTCTATTGCAATCTGATTATATGAATCTAATTTTACAGCCACTACAATCCACTTATGATGAAGTCTCTAACCTTGTATTAATTCAGTATCAGATAAGAAACTGCTCTGTGCCCAGCACTACATATGCACTCAATGCTTTATGAATTCTGTTGTGGAGAAGTGTTATATATGGGGTAATCACAGGAATTCCTTTTATTGCAGTATTTCCTTGTAAAGGCTTCAGAGAGATTCCCTTAGCAGAATTTCTCTGCAGAGGTTCACCTTCAGACACACACTCTCTCTACATCTCTTTTCATCCTCACCCCCAAAACCAGAAACCTTTATGAGTTTTTGATTAAGTGACAAATCTCATCCTGCTGTTGTTAATTCAGATTCAGAAAAGAACCAGCTGCTTCTCCTCAAGTCTTGTCTACACTTCAGTTTTGTTGACAAAAGCCAGTTTTTGTTGACAAAAAAGTGGAGGTATACACACTGAAATGCTCCTCCTGCCAATGTAATACTCCTGCTATGCTGACATAATAAAACCATCTCAACAAGAGGTGTAGGGCTTATATTGGTGTTGCTAGGGTAACGCAATGTCTGTGTAGACAAATTAGTGTCTGTTAGAAGACAGGATACTGGGCTAGATGGACCTTTGATCTGACCCAGTATAGTCATTCTTATGTTAAAGCTGCCCGGTTCCCGGTGGGGAGCGGGAGGAACCGAAAAGCCAGGGCAGCTGAACCCTGCTCCCCGGGGCGAGAAGCCCCGGGCAGCTTCCCCCCTTTCCCAGCAGGGAATGAGGAGACAAGCCCCAGGCAGCTTGCCCCCTGCTCCCACTGGGGAACAGGGAGGTGAAAAGCCCAAGGTGGCTTCCCCCTTGCTCCTGATGGGGAACAGGGAGTCGGAGGTAGAAGGCAGCCTGCCAGGAGCCCAGGAGCCTGTGGGGCAGCTGGGCTCCTGGTAGGGAACTGCCAGAAAAGCTGAGAGACCAGGCTCTCAGCTCCCCACACTACCCCTCTTAGGTCAGTGGAAGCGCTACTGGTGAGAACATACGCCACCGATCCAAGCAGGGTAGTGTGGACATCAGCCACTGCAGTAATTAATGCAGTGTCTGTAAGTCAATCTAACATAGGTTGATTTATCTTTGTAGTGTAGACATAGTCTCAGCTTTACATAGATGAAGGGGTGACTCCTCTTCGCATACATTTTAGGAGCTTCAGTCCCTGGGACTAGTCCAGTGGTTCCCAAACTTTAACAACCTGTGAACCCCTTTCACTAAAATGTCAAGCCTCGCGAACCCCCTCCTAAAAATGAATATTTCCAGGAATTTTCTCCTTTACCTGAGTATAAATTATAAAAGTAGCGATGTTGGAAAAATAAAATTTGTTTTTATGACATGCTTATTACACACTATTATTAATTATTTATCATTACAGTATTTTTAATTACATTATGAAAACAGTAACACTCTTCCAAGATCTCACTTTTGTAGCTTGTATCACTTTAAATAAGTCTGTTATAAGACAAGGCTCTTATGTTTCATCAAGAAGTATCAGATGTGAAACAGCATAAAAGTATTTAAGAAGCCAACTCAAAGAGTTCTTCCTACACGAGCATTCAGGTCTTGAGCAGTCCTGGCAAACAACGCACATTACAACAAAGCTTAAATTTGTTCTTCATAATAACTTTAAAAACAGTACTAGCTGCCTATTTAATTCTAAAAACAGCAAAAAATATCCACCTCTCTTTCAATTTCTTATAAGGAGTCTTGAAGTTTAAATCTCTTTAGCGTGATAGATATTGCTTGCTTTGATTTGCTTAGCAGGCAGTCCAGGGGCTCCGGGCTGCTGGCCCCATGCTGCCCAGGGTCCCTAGCGACAGCTCTGTCTACCATTAGGGATTTTTTTCCCCAAAATCCCCCTGTAACATTTCACGAACCCCCAGAGGTTCCCGAACCCCAGTTTGGGAACCACTGGACTAGTCAGATCCAACAAGGTGGACAGGGCTTATCTCTAGTGATAAAACTGGGATAGAAACTACCACCTTCACAGAAGCATACCCTGGAATCTCAAAAGACCTGTGCATTCTATTACATAGCCATACATTTAATCTTCAGTTTGGACTGAGGTAAGAAACTGAGGTCTGTGAAGCCTACACCTCTGAAGAGTAGACTATTTCTCACTGTGAGCTATTTTTTATAGATCCACACCAGACTTGTTGCTTCTGTGTTAGAAGCTGCGTGTCTAGGAAGGAATGGATAGGTGAAGGAACACAACGTCCCTTCTGTATGAATTAAAACAAATCTCAATCAATAAGGATCTAAATTTGCTATAACAAGATTTTTGACCATGCCTTTAATCAGGTTAATTCTAGAAAGCATTTCAGAAGTATAAAAATCAAAGAGAAAGACAGTGTGATTTACATGATTTACTTTTTAAAAGAAGCATTTTTTTACATTGTTTTATTTTTGAATGCAGTAATTTTTGTACATAATTCTACATTTGTACATTCAACTTTCATAATAAAGAGATTGCACTACAGTACTTGTATTAAGTGAACTGAAAAATACTTTTTATATATATTTTTACAGTGCTAATATTTGTAATAAAAAATAAATATCAGGTGAGCACTGTACACTTTGTATTCTGCGTTGTAACGGAAATCATTATATTTGAACACATATAAAAATATTTAAATAAATGGTATTCTATTATTGTTTTTAAGAGTGTGATTAATCAGACGATTAATTTTTTAATCGCTTGACAGCCCTATTTTCCCCCATGTAAGAAAGGGTTACTTTCAAAGGAAGGGTCCCACAGAAAAAGATTGCAGATCTAATGTGACCTTTTTCCAGAATCCTGAAGTTCAAATCATGTGAGAGCTTAATCTCTTTATCTCTCAATTCTCAGCATCAGCTGCATTCTAAATGACACAAAAGTGACAAGATGGGGAGAATGTGAGGTTAATATATAAATATAATAATTGTAAGACTTTGTGACCTAGCTAGCAAGATAGTCAATGCATAGCCATATTGAGTTACTGGATTGTGTGAAAGGACTGGATCTTTTAAATAGTGCAGAAAGGTGATAAATGAAACAATGACTAAAGAAAAAATACCTTCTGGGAAAATACTTCAAGGGTCCTTAAGAAAACAATGGGTGGGCTATTAATCAGAAAGTGTCTAAAAGCATGGCTCCATCCAGGTTAACAGGCTTGCTTTTCTGCCAGGTCTGGGGCCTATGATCAAAAGAACACTAACAGTTAAAAAAATAACTGCCTAAAGAGGAAGGAGGGGCAAGTGGTCAGCAGCTGTTTGATGGGAGATAGAGAAAACTTGCAATAGGTATAAGTAAGAGCCAAATGTGTAGGCTTTTCTTGTTTTAGCCCTTTCCCCTACTTGTCATGTACCATTGGGTGAATAAACAATACACTGGTTTTCAAGATGCTGTTTTGAATCACTTTAATTAGCTGCTGGTCATATCTCCCAAAGGGAATTCTCCTGCAGGAGCCAACCACCATTAGAGCCGCTAGAGGAGTCCTGGTTGGTAACCAGCAATCCAGTCAAGGAGTGGTTGAATTGTGGGTTCCACCTTTAAGCGAGACAATCCTGGCAGGTGACCTGCCCACACAATGCTGCAAAGGAAGGCAACCTCTGCCGCCCTACCCGCAAAGGTCACTGTCATTCTGACCTGGAGGAAACTTCCATTTCAACCCCACATATGGTGATCAGGTAGACCCTGAGCAAGTGAGCAAGAACCAGCCAGCCAAGCACATCAGAGAGAGAGACTGCTTGGTGCCAGCTCAGAGCCGTGGCTCTCCCCATTCAATGTCTCATCTCTAGCCATGGCCATCCCTGATGCTTCATAGGAAGGGGATAAAAAAAAAAACACTTCCAGAATACACTGGGGGGAAAAAATCCCTTCTTGACCCCTGCAGGTCGCCAGCTGAAACCCTGATCCATGAGCTTTGGGAGCATAAGACAAACTGGAAGTGAGCTCCACGGCTGTTCAGCCCTACCCCCTACCATCATAAGTTACTCCATCATACAATTGTACTCATAATTTTGTCTCTCTTCAAACTAATTAAGTTGTTTGCCCTCTTCACTGTGGACTTTTAAAGCTACAATCTAGTGTTTAGTGTCCTTCAAAGTCAATATACATATGTTAATTGGATGGTAAACCCAGGGCCGGCTCTACCATTTTTGCTGCCCCCAGAAAAACAAACAAAAAAAAAGGCGCTTGGACTACCGCCCTAAGTGCCAAAGGAAAAAAAAAAGCCACCCAGACTGTGCCGCCCCAAGAATGGACAGAATGCCGCCCCTTAGCATGTGCTCCAGGCACATGCTTCCGCCACTGGTGCCTGGAGCCGGCCCTGGGTAAACCCTATGGTCAGGGCTCTGTGCAGAATTACTAAATATATGTAATACAGTAGCACCTGGGGCCATGAACAGCATAAAGGTATTAACTTTGCAGATCAGTTAAGGGAGGACATTCTAATCATAAGGGGTAATGAAGAAGAACATACAAAGAGATTTGTAGGAAGAACAAGCAAGAAGAAGAAGTAGGAGATTGTCAAAGAGAAGAGTGTGGATAAATATAAAAGAACAGAACTGTGAAGGTCCTTGATGGGCTGTGAAGAGCTAGTGGGTAGGGAATGAGGAATTCAAACTTCCCTTCCCCAAACCTGAAGTGACTTCTGCCCCTGCCCAAGTTAGCAAGAGATTAAATAGGAGCTCAGTACCAAAAGCCTTAATCTCCTTCAAGATACTAAATACCAGGTCCGCATGCCTTCTTGAATGCCTAAAGCCCTAAATGACCACCCAGATGCCAAAATCATTGTCCTGCAACTTCTACAGTGTAGTTACTCATCAATACAAAAATTTGCATCATGCTGTAAGTATAAAATTTGGAGCAGGATAAAATAAACTGAATTTCAAAGTAAATAAATGATGGAAAGAACACTATACTGATTAGAGTGGCAGATAGGAGTGTATGTGTGAGCGAGGGGAGCGGGAGACATCACATATTTCTGAACTCTCTGCTGCATAATTTTGATCTAATATGCTGCATAAGACAAAGAGCCCTGCCTAAGATACATCAGTACTTTTAGCAGTGGAAAATACATCACACACTGTATTCAAGCTTAAAATAACTTTAAATAAGAGTTTTTGCACTTTTTTTTGTCATTGAAAGCTTTGTAGGTTGGTGTGTAATTAAAATACACACCTTTAACTTAAGATGGGATTTTCAAAGGTGCTTGAGTGAGTCAGGCACACAACTCTCACTGAATTTCAATAGGATCTGGGCATTTAACTGACTTCGGTGGCTTTGAAAATCACAACCTTGATTTGGATTGGTGGGTACATAGGCATTTAAATCATAGATGTAGACTAGAACATGTATTCCTGCTCCAGACATGAATGATATTCTCACCTGTCAAGTGAAGGAAAAGCACTCTGTCATTCAAGTTTCAGAAGGAAGAAGATTCGTTTGCATGACTTAGGGGGAAAAAAGGGAACTTTTATTGATCTCATTCTATTTAACCCTTCTCCTATCACGTATGTTTAGGCTGCACAATTCAGAGATACATAGTGATTATTAGGAAGCTGGGGAACATATGAACAATGTAATTAACTTTTTAATTAAATTACATTTGTATTAAATTAACAATTTAATATATATATAATTATGAAAAATGGAACACTGATGCTGATTTACACTCCTCAAGACAAAATTAACTAATTTCTAAGTGCTAATTGGGCAGTAAAATCTTTACGAATGTAGCTGTAAATTATGGCTTCCCAACTACTGGTACATCTCAGTATTAAGAACCTCACATCTAACCTGCACTTCATCATTGTGGAGAATTAACTATATAATTTTTTAGAAATATCATGTGCACCTCAGTTTCCCTATGTGATATTATCTTGCCCAGTTGCATAGGTGGAAACCAACAGGAAATGAAACCACGGCAAAGATAAAGTACTATCAGGTTCTTTGGGGAAAATGGGAAAGTCATTAATTGGGTAATACCCCTGGCCCAGCTCCAACTAGACTTGCAAAGTTTACTCTTCCCTATCCTGGGCCTAGGAATAAAGGGGATACTACAATCTTAAAGATGCTGGTCTATGTAAGAAGGGGTGAGATGGGGATGAGGGCTGAATTAACTGTCAACAGCTGCCCAAGAGGGAGAATCTGATACACACAGAGTCACAGATAACATGCTGCAGATCAGGGCAGTCTGCGTCTCCAAACCCAGAGACGGAGGTAACTGGGCCAAGGGGTGTCACAGTTCAGGTCAACTACACAAGCATTCCTTCTACAGTAGAACCTCACTGTTACAAATACCTTGGGAATGGTGGTTGTTCATAACTTTGAACAAAATTTTATGGTTGTTCTTTCAAAAGTTTACAAGAGAAGGTTACTCACCTTGTGCAGTAACTGAGGTTCTTCGAGATGAGCGTCCCTGTGGGTGCCCTCTCTGGGTCTCGGTGTGCCCCTGTGCCTCTGCTCGGAGAATCGTACAGCGGTGCCCATATGGGTCACTCGCACACCATTGTCTGTTGAAGTGTTGCGTGCACGATCCGGACTCCTCAGTTCCTTCTCTACCTCAGAGCCTGTATCTAGCTCTGAAGTAAAGGGTGGGTAGTGGAGCACCAACAGGGACACTTACCTCGAAGAACCTCAGTTACTGCACAAGGTGAGTAACCTTCTCTTCTTGAGAGGTGTCCCTGTGGGTGCTCCACTCCAGGTGACTGTAAAGCAGTGCCCTTTAGGATGATTGGGGTTCGGCGTAGGAAATAAAGCAGTGAAAAGTACCACTCAGCCAAGTCGAGTATCTGTTTTAGGACCTTGCGTGATACCGTAATGTTTGGCAAAAGTGTGTTCGGATGCCCAGGTGACAGCCTTGCAAATGTCTATCAATGGGATATTGTTTAGAAATGCTGTGGATGTCAAGACAGACCTCGTGGAATGTGCCCTGATGGTTGTTGGAGGCTGAATGTCCTTTAGCTGGTAGCATAGTCGAATACAGCCAGACATCCATTTAGAGAGCGTCTGTGTGGATGTAGGCACTCTCTTGGACCATTCCGCTATGGATACAAAGAGTTTAGGAGTAGTCCAAAATGGTTTTGTTCTGTCCAGATAAAAGGCCAAAGCCCTTCTAACATTCAGCGTGTGCATGGTCGCCTCGAACCATGTGGCTTGGGGAAGAAAGTGGGGAGCTGCAGTGGTTCATTAATGTGGAAGGACGAGTGCACCTGGGGTGAGAATTTGGGATGGGTGCGTAATGTAACTTTGTCCTTAAGAAAGATAGTATAATGGGGGGTTGGCCATAAGCACCCCTATCTCCCCCACACATCTCATGGATGTGATGGCAACCAGAAAGGATACTTTCATGGACAGGTGTAACAAGGGACAAGTTGCCAAGGGTTCAAACAGTTGATGAGTTAGGATGGTTAGCAGGAGATTTAAGTCCCTGGTCCCATTGATTTTGGGGACCTAGGTGGCGAAGGAGCCAGTGACCCCGGGGGCTATCATCCCGGGTCGGAGGCTGGTCTCAGGGACTTCTCCATGAGTATGAGTTTCAGCCTCAGGTCCTCTTCGTGCCCTAGATTTAAATTTGCTGCAATGGGTACACTTCTGATGAACATGGGATTCACCCAGACAGCGGACACATTGTGAGTGTTCATCTGACACTGGCATCAATCTCTACATGAGGTGCACCATTTGAAACCCGGTGAGCCCGGCATAACAGGGGTTAGTATCTAACTACTGGTTGAAAGATTTTTTGGGGAGGCGGGAGGGAATAAAAAAGAAATGAAAATTAGTACTAAAATACTAACGGTACAAACTAAATAACGATTTACTAATTTGACTGAAAACTAAGTCTGAATGGGACTGCAGAGCTCCATCTCAGGCCAGGGACCATTGAGAAAAATCTGAGGAGTTCGGGTCACGCACATGACACTTCAACAGTGGGCACTGCTGTAGGACTCTCCGAGCGGAGGCACAGGTGCGCACCTACACCTGGAGTGGAGCACCCACCTGGAGTGGAGCACCCACAGGGACATCTCTCAAAGAAGAACTGAACATTGGCTTAAAACAGCTTTGAAACTTTACTATGCAGAAGACAAATGCTGCTTTCCCTTTATTTTTTAGTAATTTACATTTAACAAAGTACTGTATTTGCCTCTTTTTTGGGGGGGTGGGGGGGCTCTGCTGCTTCCTGATTGTGTATTTCTGGTTCCAAATGAGGTGTGTGGTTAACTGGTCAGTTCGTAACTTTGGTGTTCATAACTCCGAGATTCTTCTGTATGTGGTCCCCGAAGGGCACTCACTCTAGGTTCCCGGCTCCTCAGCCATCACCTCTCTTGGGCAGAGACCCATGTCTCTCTCCCTCTGGAGGGTAGTTTTTCCAGGCTGCACAGTTCTACACTGTGATATCCCCAGCAATACCAGACTACCTAAATAGACCAGCATCTGTGGTTAGCTTTCTTTCCAAAAGCTATGAATAGCTGTAATTGACAGCAGTTACAATTTACCACTCAGCCCTTTTTTAAAGAATCACATTTATTTTTAAGGTGATTGAATTGCAGAGAAAATATATTAAAAACAATAGAAGAACCTATGCGCATGCTAAAACCTACCAAAGACCACCCCACTCCAACCTCGGACTCTGGTAGGGGTCAGTCCTTCAAAACCCACAACAGGTTTTTCCCCAGGTTATAAGTTCATAGCTGTCTCAAATTCAGAACAACCGTGACTAGTTCATTCTTCCCTTTATACAGGTTTGCCTTTGATTATGGCCTCATGTAACTGGTGATGCAACAGACTAAGGCCCACTCCTCAGGAAGTAGCTTCAAAGGGCTGGGGTTTTGCATAATTGTAGGTGGGGAATTTGCATTCACCTCCCCTTAGATATTACCCAAGATTCCACTTTATGTGTGTTGTCCCAAAAGTCCATTCTTGACTAACGTATTGTTCAATATAGTACTTACATCACATCTCCCCACTAAAGAGGTTACATACAATATCTGTCCACAATAATACATAAACAATGGACCCCCAAAATATTTAAATTTAATTTAGTAAGTTTTTTCAAGGATATTGTAGGAAAATGCCATATCTGTTACAAAAGCTTGTGGTGTAGGTAAGACTCTTGTGTGAAGAGGTTGAAAAGAAAAAGCTCCTAAAGTCCAAGGATTTTATTTCTTATGTTGTTTTGTGTCTTGAACAGTGAGCCAAATGAAACCTGAGTATAAGGCAAATCCCATTCTATGGTATATTATATTTTATAAATGCAAATATTCCTTTAATAATTAAAAACTACACAGATAAAACATGGACTTAAGGAAAATAAATTTGCCCTACTACTTAGAAGTAGCGTCATGCTGATGTACAGTAACTACCCAAAATGGTACAGGACACTTTTTCTAGTGATGTATAATTTTTGGAGCATGATCCCATAATGCTATTAACATAATTCTACCCCAGCAATGGTAAAACATTTTCACTTGCACTACAAGCTTTGGTTTGTTCAGAGGGTGGAGAGGGATGGCAGGAGAGAGATCAACTGATCATTGCCTGTTAGGTTCACTCCCTCTGGGGCACCTGGCATTGGCCACTGTCAGTAGACAAGATTCTGGGTTGGATGGACCTTTGGTCTGACCCAGTATGGCCGTTCTAATGCTCCATTGTGTCTAATGGTTTCAACCTGGAGAAATCCATTCAACAGAGGATGTGAAAGCAGAAGTGGAAGAGTAAATAACTAGTGTTGAAGTATTTCTCCTGCACTGAAGAAGGAAATGAACTTGCTCATCCATTGGTCCAGGTATCATTTTTGTTGATTATGATAGTATAAATGTACAGTCTAGAGCGGGAAACAGATGGTGTGTGTGTGAAGAAATGAAATCCTCTTTCATGTATGCAGTATAGCAAGATCCACCTAAACAATGGTAACACTACTGTATATTTAGGGTCTAATTCCAGCTACCCTACACCACAAGAGTGGGAAAGAGTTCAAGGAGCTTCTTCTCCTTCTTGCACATATGCACATAGGGCAGACAGAATCTCGGTGCTTCAGCAACTCTTGACCACAATGGGAATGACAATGCAGCCCATGATGATACGTACATCAAGGCAGAGGGAAGAGGTTAATGAGGCAGGGGATATAGTTGAGTGGGGTCTCACTCAACTATATATGGGCCAGTTGCCTGAGGCCAGCACCAGCAAAGCACATGCTAGATTTCCAAAAAATGTAATAGAAGCTCCCAGGTGAAGTATCCTATTCATTCTGAGCGTTCATTTTCCTGCCTCAACATTCCACAGATAGAATCCCTCTGGCAAGTGTTGCACATGGGCTGTGCTACAATACCCTCCCCCCACATCTCTGCTTTCCCCGCCCTCAATTCCACAATCCTTTCTGCTCAGCTTTAAAAGCCACAAAAGAGCGCTTTGTGTTTTTTATTCAGTAAGTCCAAATATTCCCTGAATAGTATTAGAAAACATTCTCTGTGATTGGGAAGGAAACAGGTGGTCCTCCGGTCCTGCACCAAATCCTCAGCCATCTCCTGCCTATTGGCATGCAGGAAGCCATTGGTTCTCCTACCTAGGAATCCTATATATCCACAAAGGGTACAGGATTTGCCTCTAATAGTGTACAAACAATTTACCATTCTAGACACATTATATGGGGAGAAGATACCTATGCCTACATTGCTTAACACTGTGAATTATGAAAGGTTCTTGTGACTTTTTTAAGGAGCTCTTAGACCTCCATTGTTTAGAGCAGTGGTTCACAAACTTGTTCCACCGCTTGTGCAGGGAAAGCCCCTGGCGGGGCGGGACGGTTTGTTTACCTGCCGTGTCCGCAGTTTCAGCTGATCATGGCTCCCAGTGGCCACAGTTCACTGCTCCAGGCCAATGGGAGCTGCTGGAAGCAGCGCAGGCTGAGGAGAGGAGCATAAACACTGCCAAATTAAGTGTAAAAATGTAATAAGAAAAGCCAAAGAGGAGTTTGAAGAACTGCTAGCCAAAAACTCAAAAGGTAATAAAATGTTTTTTAAGTATATCAGAAGCAGGAAGCCTGCTAAACAACCAGTGGGGCCCCTGGATGATCGAGATACAAAAGGAGTGCTTAAAGACAATAAAGTCATTGCAGAGAAACTAAATGGATTCTTTGCTTCAGTCTTCATGGCTGAGGACGTTAGGGAGATCCCCAAACCTGAGCCAGCTTTTGTAGGGACAAATCTGAGGAACTGTCACAGACTGAAGTGTCACTAGAGGAGGTTTTGGAATTAATTGATAAAGTTAACATTAACAAGTCACCGGGACCAGATGGCATTCACCCAAGAGTTCTGAAAGAATTCAAATGTGAAGTTGCAGAACTATTAACTATGGTTTGTAACCTGTCCTTTAAATTGGCTTCTGTACCCAATGACTGGAAGATAGCTAATGTAACGCCAATATTTAAAAATGGCTCTAGAGGTGATCCTGGCAATTACAGACCGGTAAGTCTAATGTCAGTACCGGGCAAATTAGTTGAAACAATAGTAAAGAATAAAATTGTCAGGCACATAGAAGAACATAAATTGTTGGGTAAAACTCAACATGGTTTCTGTAAAGGGAAATCTTGTCTTACTAATCTATTAGAGTTCTTTGAAGGGGCCAACAAACATGTGGACATAGTGTACTTAGATTTCCAGAAAGCCTTTGACAAGGTCCCTCACCAAAGGCACTTAGGTAAATTAAGTTGTCATGGGATGAAAGGGAAGGTCCTTTCATGGATTGAGAACTGATTAAAAGACAGGGAACAAAGGGTAGGAATAAATGGTAAATTCTCAGAATGGAGAGGGGTAACTAGTGGTGTTCCCAAGGGTAAGTCCTAGGACCAGTCCTATTCAACTTATTCATAAATGATCTGGAGAAAGGGGTAAAAAGTGAGGTGGTAAAGTTTGCAGATGATACAAAACTGATCAAGATAGTTAAGACCAAAGCAGACTGTGAAGAACTTCAAAAAGATCTCACAAAACTAAGTGACTGGGCAACAAAATGGCAAATGAAATGTAATGTGGATAAATGTAAAGTAATGCACGTTGGAAAAAATAACCCCAACTATACATACAATGTGATGGGGGCTAATTTAGCTACAGTGAATCAGGAAAAAGATCTTGGAGTCATCGTGGATAGTTCTCTGAAGACGTCCACGGAGTGTGCAGAGGCAATCAAAAAAGCAAACAGGATGTTAGGAATCATTAAAAAGGGGATAAAGAATAAGATGGAGAGTATCTTATTGCCCTTATATAAATCCATGGTACACTCACATCTTGAATACTGCGTACAGATGTGGTTTCCGCATCTCCAAAAAGATATACTGGCACTAGAAAAGGTTCAGAGAAGGGCAACTCAAATGAGTAGGGGTTTGGAACGGGTCCCATGTGAGGAGAGATTAAAGAGGCTAGGACTTTTCAGCTTGGAAAAGAGGAGACTAAGGTGGGATATGATAGAGGTATATAAAATCATGAGTGATGTGGAGAAAGTAGATAAGGAAAAGTTATTTACTTATTCCCATAATACAAGAACTAGGGGCCACCAAATGAAATTAATGGGCAGCAGGTTTAAAACAAATAAAAGGAAGTTCTTCACACAGCGCACAGTTAACTTGTAGAACTCCTTGCCTGAGGAAGTTGTGAAGGCTAGGACTATAACAGCGTTTAAAAGAGAACTGGATAAATTCATGGAGGTTAAGTCCATTAATGGCTATTAGCCAGGATGGGTAAGGAATGGTGTCGCTAGCCTCTGTCTGTCAGAGAGTAGAGATGAATGGCAGGAGAGAGATCACTTGATCTTACCTGTTAGGTTCACTCCGTCTGGTGCACCTGGCTTTGGCCACTGTCGGTAGACAGGATACTGGCTTAGATGGACCTTTGGTCTGACCCAGTATGGCCGTTCTTATGTTCTTATGGGGGTCGTACTGGCTGCCGCTTCCAGCAGCTCCCATTGGCCTGGAGCAGCAAACTGTGGCCACTGGGAGCTGCGATCGGCCAAACCTGCGGACACGGCTGGTAAACAAACCAGCTCAGCCCGCCCAGGGCTTTCCCTGCACAAGCGGCGGAACAAGTTTAGGAACCACTAGTTTAGAGCATGAGGGCAGAATTAGGGTTCCATAGGCAACTGTAAATCTCGCATTTCTTTACTTACAAGCACTTGATGATGCACCTAAATAGCTTTCTTTTAACTAATATAATATTTGTATATTAATATAACCATAACTATATATTATTTAATATAACTTTATATTTTATATATACACACACACACACACCTAATTGATGCCAGAGTTAAAATGTCATTTTGGCTAAAACCTAACTGAGATTTCTAAGCTCTAGACACAGAACCCCTTTACAAGATACTCATGTTAGCAAGACTTACAGAAATTGCAGTAATTAATTTTACATATGGAAACAGGCTTATCTCAATCTACTTGTAAAATATACTGAGTGAAAAGAGTGAAAAACAAAAGTATTAAATTATTTAAGTGTAAGAAACAATTAAATCTTTCTTCATGAAATGTATAATAAATTATGCACCAGAGTAAAAAGAATTCCTTCCTATGGAAACATCAACTATAGTAATAACAAGCTAAATTCTATTAGATATAGAAACAATTTCTTACTGCCAAATGAAAGTTAATAAATAGGAACTATGACACTATTCTTACTGTGTTATTTCCACACCATCATTTGCATCCTCTTTGACAAAGATACATGTATACTAACATTCCACAACTTTACCTTGTATGTCAACTTGTTCTTGGTATAATTGGGCACCATTAGGACTTTCTGAGTAATTTGTCTCACTTGACAGTCTATCACGATATGATCCAGTGCAAGAGGTTTCCTCCCTATTCCCTTAAGGCCAAAGATGTGTTCAGTGCCATCTGTTTCATTTTGTAGAATAAGCTTGCCCTGTGACAATGAAAAAAACGAAGACATTTCAGCACTGTGTGAGTCTTGCATGGCTGCCAGACAAACTCCCTTAACCTAATTAATCTCGAGTTCAGGTAGTGAAACAAGCTTTCAGTAAGATGTTGCCTGTTTACTTTCCAGCATATATGTAAACACTTCTGCTGAATTAATGAAGACAAACTTAAGGAAGAATGACTTTTATTTCTAATGTTTCTTTATTACAGAGTTAGCAGTATAGTGCCTCATGTATATTGATTACACACTTTACTTCTACTCAGCAAAGAAATATACCTTCCAAGAAAATATTTTCTGAGCCATCACTATTCCTAATTAACATGAAAAACTGGAAAAGAAAGGTACTTTGTTCCAGCAGTACCCATCCAGCAGAATCCTGTGCAGGAGGTGGCTCTTGGTACTAAACTTTTTTGAGTCAATTTTATTTACCATACACAAGAAAGAGACAACATTCACTATTTCTTTTATCTATTATATGAATCCTCATACACAATAAATTGCAAATAAAATTTGCTTGTGTAGTTTTTGTATCTTGTACTTCAACATTATTGCTGGTTTTCACAGAATAACTTTGCCTAGTAGCTTTGCCCGCTGCATTGATCAGAATTCTATTAACATTTTGGCAAACTACAAAATGAAAACTAAGATCATTAATATCCACCCTCAAAACCTATGAATTTTATTCCCTCTTTGAAGGATAACTACAGAAATACATTTATGGATGAAACTAAAAGAGTGAAATCTTAAAACCATTAAGTTACAAGGCTGAAGCTAACCTGTTTGCAACTCACAATTTTTGGCTGTTTAAATTCTGATCAGATTTAAATCAATGGCCTAGGAGGAAGAAACTTTGCATCTTGCTAAAATTGACTGTCAGTGGAGTTTGGCCCCAAAGGGCATGATTTCATCAGACTGTTATAAAAAAAAATGAAGACACTTCTGAAAACCATCAACTTATTTAATGATACAGTCTGGAAGACTTAGGACAAATTCCTGTGGTTTGTAATTTTAAAAGAAAGAAGAAAATGCAATTAGCATCAGAACTATCTTCTGAACTCCAGCATCCACAGCTTTCTTTTATAAGCTAACTCATTCAGGTAGGAAAGATAAAGAGCAGATGCATCAATACTATACTAACAGAGAATGAGAGTTATAAGAGTATTGAGAGAGCAGAGACCTGCTGGGGAAGTCTCCATAATAATGAAGACCTGGGGGGAAATCCTGGCCCCATTCAAATCAATGACAAAGTTCCCATTGACTTCAGTGGAGCCAGGATTTCACCACTAGAGTACAGACAAGGGTATTAAACTAGTCCAGGCTGGAGAGAAAGGACCTTGCCACAAAACTGACAAAATCTGTCCTCTGGGTGGGAGTATGTAGGTTTTGTGTGAGTGACCTACCTCTTGATATTTTGCTGTGAGACTGAGATTCCAAAGAATTGGTTTCATGCCTGACATGTTGTGTGCAGGGATCTATATGTGATACACATCTGCTGAGTATGTGCACACATACTAAATGCTTTATATCTACAGGTATATATATTGCATCACATATCCAAATTCTATTCTCATGTACACTGAAGTAACTCCACTAAAGCCAGTGAAGTTGCACCAATGTAACAGAGTGAGCTATGACTATCCACACATACAGATTATATACTCCAAACAAAAATATTGTGCAGTATCTGTGCCTAACAAATAAATAATAAATGATTAATAATATTAGTATAACATTAAGAATGAGAAACCAAACACTCAAAAGTTAAAAAATATAGAGTTAAGCAGGAATACTCAACTCTTAAATCTAACCCATCATACATGGCTTCTCCTTATATCCTATATTATTTTTCAAATATAATATATAATTCGAACATACAAAAAGCTTGTTGAAAATAATTAATAATTGCTAAAGATAAAATATACCAAACTCCAACTTTCATAAAGCAGGAAATATAGAGTACAACCACACAATCATCTTAACTCTGCTGTCTGTGTAATGACAGTTTTCACAGGGAATAATTCCATATTCCCTAGTTTAGGTTGTTTTAGTTTAGGTGAGCTTTGTCTTTAGGACTTTTAACTGTTTTAGGAGGGTTTGTATTTTTGTTACTGGATCTGTGAACTACATTATACTGATGTTAGTAAGGAATTTGAATAGGTTATTGTAGTTTGTAGAGAGTAATTATTTTTTGCTAGGCAAAAGAGTGATACTGTAAATTTGTGGTTTTGTATGGCATGGCAAAACACCAGAGTAGCTCAGGTAATGCATAGGCAGGCATGTACAAACTGCTTCTTGTTAAAAGCTGAAACAACCCTTAACCTGGTATGTACCTCATAATATCCAGAATGGCAACTACCATTGGGACAGAGTGCCTGGGAATCCACCCCAATATGAGCAATGACACAACTAGTAAAGGAAATTAATGAATGAACTAATATAACATCCATTCCTGTAGAACTCCCATGGCATATATGCATGAGGGATACTCAATGTTATTAAAGAACCTTAAAATTGGCATTTACTGAATTTACTGAATTAAATAATATATATTTAAATAAAAGCTGGAATGCACTGTAGAATTTGTAATTGGAGTGTTTTCAATTTGTATAGAATATCTAATAATTTTATTAAAATTGGGTGGGCAAAGAGAGAGGATAGGACCATGAGAAAAGAGAAATTAACCATACAAAATATTAGCCTTAGCTCCCTGAAGGCAGTTTATTTCATGTACATCCTCAGGAAAAAGTCTTGCCCTGAATAACCCTGATTCAGAAAACCTCTTAAGCACTTAAGCAGATGCTTAAGGGGTTTCCTGGACTGCAGGCACAACTTTTATGTGTAGCAGCAATCCTTATAAAGGCTGAAAGTCTCTTTTCTCTTACCAGAGTGACACACTCAGCAATGGGCTTAAACATGAGAGGATACTGTGTTGTTTCACCTGGACCCACATATATGAGAGGAGGGCCATAAAAACAACATCCCTCTAGGATTGCTTGAAGTTTCCAGTCTTGATTAGACATATTACTCTGAAAAAAAAAAAAGATGTCATCCAAATGGTACATTTAAAGTTACAACATACATTTACCTGCAATTAGAGCTACATTTAACTTTCTATCCATTAATTCTTAGAATGGACACCAAATCAGATCACAATCTTTATATTTTCAACAGTGCCAACTCAGAGCAGATTTTAGGAAAATAAAGATTATATTTTTAAAAGTTTTAATGTATTCAACCATAAGTTCAATAATACTAGTACTGTAGGTACTAGTAAGAATGCTCTAAAAATTAATGTATTATGTACTCATACCATAAAAGAAATTTGATTGTACTTATAATTATGGGCTCAATCTAACCAAAAATGTGCATAGCCATATGCACTCAGATACTGACTCTGCTGAACACTAAACTATTTAGTAGAAAGACTGTCCTGCGGCAGAACCCAAAGTATGAAAGAAAAAACCAACAGTTGTGTGTTGACAAGTTGGAGGCTCAATGGGAGATGAAGAGTTCATGCAAATACGTTTTTCTCTCATGCTCCACATCAGAATCTCATGCTTTTTAAAACCAGCACACCTCTTATCCAGCAACACACAAAAGTAACTCCAGTTCTAGGAGCAGGGCCAGTGGACAGAGTGAGCGGGTCAATGTTCATTATCTTATTTATTCTTTAAAAAGGCAAATAAAATTAGCAGAAATAAAGATCCCAATTATTTTGATTGTTTTTTGGTATGGTAAAAAAGAGCAAAGTTGAAATTTTGGTGCAGAATATGGCTCCTTTATTATTTTTTCTATGGCTGACAGATCTACTCATGATGTCAGCTGGGAAGTATGGCTTAAAATAGCCATAGGCTTTTGATTCCCCTATCAATACAGAGACAGAGACCAATACATGATGTAAACTGCTCTCTCTCTGGCCTCAAACAGGAAAAGATCTGTCAGCCAGAGAAGAGCAACCACACCACCTTTAAAATTCTTCCATAGCTGAAAGCTGTTCATTATCTGAAGAAGGACCTGCGCACACATGGAAGTACAGTGTAACAGTATTCATCTGCAGTAATCACACTATTATGCCTGAGATATAGTTTTTTTCTGTTCTATGTATAAGAAAATTCTGCAGTATCAATACATAGCTTCAAATAATAGAGTTTAATTTTACTTTAAAAAAACAAATGAGAAAATTGCATAAAACAACTACATTCAAGGAACATTATTATCAAAGTCAAGCTCTAAATGTTAAGAAATGCCAAAATTTAGGTTGCCTGGGCAATCTTAATTCTAATCCTTGGACATATGCATTATCATACATTTTTTAATTTTCTGAGCCCTGTTTTGTTCAGGGCTTGATCCAAAGCCCATAGAAGTCATTGGGAGTCTTTCCATTTATTCCCTTCGGCTTTGGATCAGCTTGTGAGCGTACAGGATGATCAGTGCCCAGGAAATCATGCAAGGTTATGGAGGAAGATGAGGCTGTTGACTGTAGAACCTCTCCCTCATTCCTTCAACAAACTGCAAGGCGGTGGCGAATGAGAAAAGGAAGATCAGTAAGAGAAACGAGTGTGGTGTGATTAAAGAAGTTGACTATCACACAGGAGAGGCGAGTTCTAGTCCTACATCTGCCATGGAGTTCCGATGTGATGCTAGGCAAGCCACTTACACCAAAGTTTTCAGAGATGGCCACTAACTGTTGGGGGCCTCATTTTCTGGTTATCCAACATGAAACACCTGGGGTCTGATTTGTAGGAGTTCTGAGCATTAACAACAGCAGCTGAAGTCAACGTGTCCTATGGAAGCTCAGCACCACACCCATTAAGGCAGTATGGTCTGAAGAAATGAGCACAAGATTGGGATTCAAAAGACTCTGACATCTTATCCTCACTCTGCCACTAGTTTACTGTGTAGCCTTGGGCAAGTCACCTTGCCTTTCAGTTTCCATCCCCCCCACTTGTAAAACTGGGGAGAATAATTTGCCCACCTGCCACGCCAGAGTGTTGTGAGGATTAATTTGTTAATGTCATACAGGGATGTTGCAAAGATAAACTCATTAATGTGAATCATCACTTCTGTGACGAGCGCCATAGAAAAGCCCATGAAGAAATTATTCCTTCTCTGTTCAGAGCAGGGTATGGGGGCCTGCAGTAAATAAGACCTGTGGCACGCATAAAATGAGGGGGACAAAAATATTGAAAAACCACTTCATTCCTTGCAAACCATCTATCCTGCGCACTAAAGGTAACAGGGGCCCTGTGGAAAATGTAAATAAAGTATGCAGTCCTGCACTTAAAGACTGTGTCATTATGCATATACTATACAAGAGGGTAGAAACTAAGGTTGCCCAGATAACCTTAATTATGACATTTCCCAACTTTTTAGTGCTTTACTTCCAAATTTAATAACATTTTAAAACAGGCTGGCGTCCATGTGTGTGTGTGTGTGTATGTGTGTTTTCTAAATGTACATTTAATACAACCGCATGATTTTTCCCTAAGTTTCTTTTGTCTTAATAATAAAAAGATATTGCAAGGAAGAGATAGTGAAAAGATCACATTAGGAGATGTTTCACTTTCAGTGTTTCTTCGTTAACTACTTTCAGAACAACCTCTTTGGTTACTTTCAGTGTTTCACTGTGCTTTCACAATACTATCCTTCTCCAGACAAGCTATTGATTTCACGTCTGATCACGGATCCCTCCCCTCTTCTTGTCCCGTCAGGTCTCAGTGTGACCTTTTCTACACTATCACGCTCTATTCTTCCTGACCACCTCACACAAAATACAGGATGTGCGGCACTCTCAACTCCTGGTGCAAACCTTAGGTAACATTTTTACTTCTAATAGAACCTTTAAGTCTTCCTCCTGTTGTTTTATGCCACATCATTTTCTCTCTTTATCTTTTAATTTTAGACAGTCTGCTGATGGCCTAAAAAGCTTGATAATGTCTTCTCTGAAGAAGATACCCAACCCTACATTCACTCTTTGACACTCTCTCTCTCTCTCTCTCATATATCTTTTTGGACTGTCGGCTTACGCCATAATTGTGCACTATGGGATTTCTTGCATCAGGTCCTGGTCATTACTGGAGATAAATTATTGGATTAGATTAATGACTATTCTGATCTTCTATGTTAATTACTGTACCCCTCTCTTACATCATAGCTTCTTAGTATTGAATGCTTCAAATATTTAACTTTGGAATACACTTTTCTAATCTATCTATATTACATATTATTAGGGCTGCGTGTCTGTCATGGAAGTTGCAGAAGTTACGGATTCCATGACTTTCCGCAACCTCCGTGACTTCTGCAGCGGCAGGTGGGGCTCACACCAGGGCCACCCAAGCAGCTGGCTCCAGGGCCAGCCGCTCCGGTGGCCCCACGGCCAGCCACAATGGCCACTGCTGGAGTGGCTCTGCAGCCAGAGAATCAGGTGGTCGCTGCTCAGGTGGCCCCAGGCAACTGGCCCCAGGAACCGCACAAGCAGCAGCCGGTACGGCTGAACCCAAGGACCGCCCAAGCAGCGTTCCCCGGGGCAGCGGGAGCAGCCACTGCTCGGCGGCCCCTGGCAGCAATCCCGGGGCAGTCGGACCAGCCGCTGCTCCAGCAGCTCCTGGCAGCTGGTGCCATTGGCCATGCCCCCCCTCCCAGCAGCAGCCCCCTCGGTTGCCACCACCAGGAACACGCCTCCCCCCCAAGATTTAGTCAGGGGTATTTATAGTATAATTCACGGACAGGTCACGGACTGTGAATTTTTACTAAAAATACCCATGACTAAATCGTAGCCTTACATATTATTTATAACCTCACATTTCTCTTAAATAATTATTTTTTAAAAACAACTTTTTTGTGGAGTAAAATACATTAATATGATCTGTACAATATTTAATTTTGCTATCATGGTCCTTAATTCAGATTTCTGCTTTCCTTCCATTGCCAGAAATCTTACATTTAGTATTCATACTACTCATACCAACCTTTCCCCCTCCTAGTTGCAATGCCCCTTTATGTTAATAAGTATCAGTCTCAGAAGAAAAATCATTAGGAATAAGACTAAATAGTTATTTATGTGGGCAGAAAACAATCAGTAACTCTTTTCCCTAAACAAGTTTTATGTTTACATACCATTTAGACTTTGGGAAACAAGATAATATCAGTATTTCAGTACTTTTGTGGTTTCTACGATGCATTGGATGTTAATTTTAATTTAAAAGGCTGAAACAAGTAATCCTGAATCTTGATTTAACCTTCTAATTGTAAAATGGACTTACTATTGGTATGTCCTGAATCACGGCCTGATATGCTGGTGTTACAAATTCAAGCTCAGCCTCAGCACTGTCTGTATTCACCACACACTCAATCAAGTAGACCCGAATATCATAGAAAGATTGCAGCAGAATCTGGCAGGGATAGCGACCAGGATATTGTGGCGTAAACTTTATAGGGAGTTCAACTGCTGTATCTTTATCTTAAAGAAAAAAAAAGTATAATTATGTAAAGTGTTCCAAAAATATTTAACACACAAACATCTGGAGAGACATATGCAGTCTGTATCAAGAGATTCTTTCTGCAGTACACACGTAACACAAGTAACTCTGGAATCACATAAGTCTTTTCATTTATACATAGTCAAAATTAATTTTGCTAGAGAGAAACTTTTGAATATATTTACGCTTCCAAATAACATTATTTTGTATAATTTTTTGTTCCGCATAGAGAAAATATATTAAAAGATTTATTTACTAATTACATTTAGAGAAGTTTGTTGCGTATGAATCTTTTTCCAGATACCATATACACAGTGACTATGACTTAAAAAATTGGTCAACAATTATCATGCAGTGATATCTGACACAGACTCAGACTTTAAAGCCAGAAGTGACCATCATGATCATCTAATCTGACACACTGCAGGCCACAGAACCTCGCCCACTCACTCCTATAATAGACCCATCACCTCTGGCTGAGTTACAGAACTCCTCAAATCATGGTTAAAAGCTTCAGGTTACAGAGAATCCACTATTTACACTTGTTTAAACCTTCAAGTGACTCGTGCCACATGCTGTAGAGGAAGGCAAAAAAACCCCCTATGGTCTCTGCCATAGGCATGCAAATGGGGTGTGCCGGGTGTGCCCAGACACACCCTAATGCAGGGGTGGGAAAATGGCTCCACTCTCCCGGCGCGGCAAGCCGCAGGGTCCGCGCTCCCGGGTCGGAGCGCCCAGCCAAGCGCAGCAAGCCGCCGACCCCTCCCCCGCCTTCCCCCCTTCCCTGGAGCCCTGTCTCCGTGCGTGCAGTGCTCTGGGGGCCGGGGCTGCACGCTCCCGCAGGGCAGTGTTTGGCTCCGAGGGGAGGCAGACACGCTCCCCACTCCCCTGGAGCCATGCCGCCGTGTGTGCAGCATTCTGAGGGGGCGGGGCTGCACGCTCCGGCGGGGCAGCATGTCTGGCTCTGCGCGGAGTAGAACATGCTGCTAGGAGCCTCATGCTAAGGGGTCCAGGTCTGGGGCCAGAGGGGTTGGCTAAGGGGTGAGGGAAGTCAGGGGACAGGGAGAAGGGTGGGTTGGATGGGGATGGGATCCCGGGGGTAGGGGTGGGAGGGGTCTCTGGAGGGCATGGAAGCAGGGGTTGGATGGGGCATGAGAGTGCCAGGGTCTGTCAGGGGCAGGGGTGGATAGGGCTCAGGGCAGTCAGGGGACAGAGAGCAAGGAGGGCCCTGGGGGCAGTTAGGGTGGGGGTCTCTGGAGGGGTGGTCAGGGGACAAGGAGCTCAAGGGGATTGGATGAGTCGGGAGTTCTGCGGGGGCTGTCAGGGGCAGGAGTATGGAGAGGGGTTGGGGCAGGCAGGGAGCAGGGGGGGTTGGATGGGTCGGGAGTTCTGGGGGTCCTGTCAGGGATCGGGGAGCAATTGGATAGGCATGGGAGTCCTGGGGGTCTGGCTGGGGGCGGGGGTGTGGATAAGGGTTGGGGCAGTCAGGGGACAAGTAAGGGATAGGGTCCTAGGGGGGCAGTCAGGGGACAAGAAGCAGGGAGGCTTAGATAGGGGGTGGGGTCCTGGGGGGAAGTTAGGGGCAGGGATCCCAGGAGGGGGTAGTCAGGGGACAAAGAGCAGGGGGGTTGGGGGTTCTGAGGCCGCAATCAGGTGGCAGGAAGTAGGAGGGAGTGGATGGGGGCAGGGCAGGGGCGGGGCTAGGGTAGGGCTCCCTGAGTGCACTACCCTATGAATGAATGAAATGTGCTGCGCACGCCTATGGTCTCTGCCAATCTGAACCAGGGGAAAATTCCTTCCCAATCCCAAATATGGTGATCAGTTAGACCATAAGCTTGGGAGCAAGACCCTCCAGCCAGACACCTGGGAAAGAATTCTCTGGAGTAACTCAGAGCCCTCCCCATCTAGTGTCCCATCAGCAGACCTTTGAGATATTTACTACTAGCAGTCACAGACCGGCTACATGCCATTGTAGTCAATTTCATCATATCATCCCCCCCATAAACTTATTAAGATCAGGGTTAAAGCCAGTCAGGACATAACTCAGTATAGAAAATAACTATAATATTGCAGATACCATTGACCCTAACACTCCCCCTACGATCTACACATCTCCCTTTCAGTGATCCAGGACAAAGGGTCAGCAACCTCCATGAACTCTGCAGAGGGCCCAGTGCAGAAAAGGAGGTGAAGACATGTGAGACAAGATAGTGGCTGTGAGCAGAAAGAGGTATGGTTATTCCCAGGAGCAGCCCCCCACAAGCCCTTCAGGGAATTCGCAAAAAGTGAATGCAGCCTGCAGCGACAATAGCTTCTCTGTGGTTCCCCTTTATGCTGAAGAACCCCACTTCATGAGGACTTTCAAGGGTAGCTACCAATGCAGAAAGGCCTACATGGAATGTAGAGCAGTGCAGAAGCACAGAACTTTCATACAGCTGGAACTGAGATCCACAGGGTTTGAGGACACCACCACCCAGTTTGTTCCACAAGGGAGGACACATCCTACCTACCTGAGCTAAGAGCTTGGAAAAGAATTGTTACAATGTTTTCCTCCTCCACTCTCCCCTCCACTGGGTTATTTTGTGGAAAGGAGGCAATCAGGCTCAATGTGTGACATTATTTTGAAATGATATTTTAATGGCAACTATTGTGTTTTAAAAATGCAATCAATCTTCATTTACAATGCTGCTCTCTTTCAGTTCTCACATTTCTGAAAATTGTACAGCAAACCAATACTTCCCTGTTGCTTTACTGCGATCCAAAAAGTTGATACTTCTTTTGTCTGTACCCTCCATTATTACATAAAAATAGCTCAAGTTCAAAGGATGAATAATACAGCATTACATTATGAGCCTTTCAACATTACTAGGCTATCAAAAAGATTATAAATTGCACCTCAGGTTCAACCTTCTCTGAAATAAATTAGCTTGTTCCCTCATAAAGACAAGATTAATGACCTGCTAATTTATGAATTATTACCCTTTTTCTGTTTTGTCACTAAGTTATTATCCCCAATGGCTATCTTCCATAAAAATGTCCCAGGTTTGTCAGTTATGCAAGTAATAAAACTCCCTTCCTTATACCTGATTCATAAATATATTTCCTGCAAATTTGACTGTAACCCGATCTGATCAGTCAATTTGTGGGAGTACATAGAGAATATCCAAACCAATATACATATCTAAATCATTAGTGATATATTTTAAGTACTTGCAGTACTTCAAGGTAAGATGGAATGTCTGTCCTCACATAGTCCAGTTATTGTCAATATACTGTAGTATATTTTGTATTAATTGGAAACTCCAAGATGTTTTGTAGTAATAAGAGGAATTTTAAAATATGTACTATAGAAGCTTATCATTGGGGTAAATGCTGCTCCCCCTGTTGTACCCCTATGGTCACTTAGAGTCCACTCCTGACTAACCAGAACAGATTCAGTTCTATTACACAGTGGGGAGAGCAGTTTATCACAGTCCTCCATAAGGTTCTATAGCCCCCATGTGCCATTGATATGTGCTGCAACAGCAACTGGGGATAAATTCCTTCCTTCATAAGCCCTGTGGAAATGCATTCTGCTGACACAGGCTCTGAGCTGGGAAGATTATTTCCTATGTTATTCTTAGTCAGGACACTCTCAAGCCCAACAATATTAGTCAGGATAAAATGTAGCAAATTATTAATTAAAATTCTTCATTTTCAATGTTAATTTAATATAAAGGTGCATGAGTAGCCAGTCACTAAACCAATGATCCCCACACTTTTTTGTCCATGTCCCCCCATTACCTGGTCTGCACCCCTTCAGGAGCCATGGTCGGGAGCAGGACCACAATTGGAAATGGGGCCAGCGTTGCCACTGGGGCCTGCAGTCAGGACCAGGAGCCAGGGGCCAGTCAGTAGCAGAGCTGTGTCTGGGAGTGGGGATGGGATCCGATCGCAGAGGCTGGGGCCGGGGATGAGGCTAAGGGACTGGTAATTTGCTTGCTTGGTATATTGTGGAACACTATCATAAACTGAAGGGAAGTCCTCTTTCTAGGCTTGCTTGTGACAGAAAAGCTTATATTGCACATCATTTAATACACTGAGTTAGCTGTTGGGTCATAGAAAAGGGTTATCAGAATTTCTACTAATTTCAACTGTGCACAAGGTATATTCACCATAATGCAAAAATTGCAAGGCTTCTAAATTTGTATGGATTCTTCCTAACATACTTCCAGGGCTTTAGTTTGTCAATCTTTGCCAGACTTCTGGCTGAGTCACACCCAGTCAGCGTGTATACTGCTGTCAACATTCTGCAGTTGTTGGTCAAGTTCAATTGCTGTGGCATGGGTTGGTAAAAACCTGGCTTTCTTTCACTCCAGGATTAACAGCAATGTTGATTTGGCGGGAGGGGCGGGGAGTATCAATTTTAGGTGAAGAGAATTCAAGACTTTGTTCCAGGAGCCAGCAAGGAGCTCAGTGGGTTACAATAAAACATCTGGCATTTCAGTTCTTAACCATTTGTAGATTACTCTAAAAACATATAGAATCAGGGGGATATACTTAACTTCAAGTTAAGGAGGGCCTTCCCAGAATTCAGCTCATTCTAGAGCAGGTTAAATGTTTGCGGGTTGAAGCTGACGACAGCCATTCCCCAAGTAGCATGGATTACAGAAGAAAGGTTGACCTGCATTGGATGAGTTATTGTTGGACAGTTTCCCCAATGTGTTACATTAGTAAGGTTCCAGCCTAATTAACCCCCATTCCCAGTGTACTGTCTTTTTTTCTGTGGGGTCCAAGACGACACCTTTACAAAGAATAGACCGGGAAATTTAGCTTACAGTTATTAAACATTATCAAACTATTAAGCCTCGGGGGTAGAGATAAAGTGTGTGGAGAAAGTAAATAAGGAAGTGTTATTTACTCCTCATAACACAAGAACTAGGGGATCATCAAATGAAATTAATAGGCAGAAGGTTTAAAACAAACAAAAGGAAGTATTTTGTCATATAATACACAGTCAACCTGTGGAACTCTTTGCCAGAGGATGTTGTGAAGGCCAAGACTATAACAGGGTTCAAAAAAGAACTAGATAAGTTCATGGAGGATAGGTCCATCAATGGCTATTAGTCAGGATGGGTGTGGATGGCATCCCTAGCCTCTGTTTGCCAGAAGCTGGGAATGGGTGACAGGGGATGGATCACTTGATGATTACTTGTTCTGTTCATTCCCTCTGAAGCACCTGGAATTGGCCACTATCGGAAGATAGGATGGACCATTGCTCTGACCCAGTATGGCCATTCTGATGTTTTAAAAAGTATTTTTGAATTTAGTACTTATGAAACGTTGCTGGAATAATCTCTACTTAGTCCCATGACAAGGATATAATAGACAAACAGGAGCAATAACAGCCTCTCTATGCTGCCACACCTATGCCACACTGTGATCTAGAGGGATCACCTCTAAAGGTAGTAGTCCCCAGGTTCAGTCAATCCCTTCTGTACTACAAACAATTGTATCAATGTGCTGTGGTTCTCTCTCCACTAGGAATTAGAAGACCATCAATTCATTTAATAAAAGAGACCAAATAGACATCAGATTCGGGGTAGGGGAGAGAGAAGAATGGGAGAGGTTTCAGTCCTGGATTCTGCAAGCTCTTACACAGTGCACACTGTGGTACAAATGGTTGTTGTGCTCAAGTATAGTAATGAACTTACTAGTGTGGGTTCAAATAATCTTAAGAACATTAGTGCCATAGTTTCAAGAGCTCAACACCCAACAGCTTACACTTATAAACCTAAAAAAGCAGTCAGATTTTCAGAAGTTGTCATTTCAATTGGAGCTGCTGGGTTCTGAGAGCTTTCGAAAAGTTGGCCACTTCATTTAGGTGCTTAAATCAGAGCTGAGTCCTTTTGAAATTCTGGTCACAATTGTATTCAGCTCTGTTGAAAATCTGATATTAGGCATAGTCCTTTGGCACAAAGCAGAATTAAGTCTCAAGTCTCTTGCACTTTTGATCTCTTATTTTCAAGTGAGAAGGGTAAAAATGAGATGGGGTAGTGGGTCAAGATGGATATTTCAAAGGAAATGTGCTTAAGAGCAATCCTTATCACATACATGAGGATTTTAGCCATGCTTTTTCTTCTTACACCTGCTACTAATCAGAGACCAACAGTCACCAGTGAGGAGCGTTCTTTCATGGCATTACCTCTGCCAATCCCTATGACAGAAGCCTACCAAGCATGGCTTCATCATGCAAAAACTTATTTTTGGAACAATCCCTCAAAAGCCATGGGGAAGTGGGTATGAGCTTTAGCATGATTTCAATCTGTAAGACAACTTCTGTTCTACAATTTCTAGGACAAGCGAAAGAAGTGAGCAACACAATCCATTAGTTCTACGCCCTTCTTAATCCTTTGAAACTGACAGTATAAAAACATTCTGGACACTTCTTTAGATGTACAGCCAGTGTCATGACATGCTGAATCTGGTACGCCATAGAACTAATTTCATGGAAATCAGCATTATTATCTAAGGGTATGTCTACACTATGAAATTAGATCGATTTAATAGAGCAGTTCAAATATAGGCTGAGCAAGTGCATAATGGTGGTAGAAATGAGCCTTTGGACTTTTACAAGCTCGCTCGCGCAGTTTACTGACTCGGTTAGACCTCAGCGAAAACAATATTCCAATTGTTATTACTGCTTGCTGTGTGCTCCACAATATCTGTGAGAGTAAGGGGGAGATGTTTATGGCGAGGTGGGAGGTTGAGGCAAATTGCCTGGCCGCTGATTACGCACAGCCAGACACCAGGGCAGTTAGAAGAGCACAGCAGGGTGCGCTGTGCATCAGAGAAGCTTTGAAAACCAGTTTCATGACTGGCCAGGCTACGGTGTGAAAGTTCTGTTTGTTTCTCCTTGATGAAAACCCGCCCCCTTGGTTCACTGTACTTCGCTGTAAGCCAACTGCCCTCCCTGCCCCCCTTTGATCTCCACTTGCAGAGGCAATACAGTCACTGTTGTTTCAAATTAATGCATTCTTTATTAATTCATCACACAAATGGGGGGATAACTGCCAAGGTAGCCCGGGAGGGGTGGGGGAGGAGGGAAGCACCAGGGGTGGGGTAGCTGTAGGGGCACCCCCTAAAATGGCAGGCAGCTCAGCATAGAAGCAGCATGTCTGGGGCTCTGACAAATGTTTTGGAAAGGAAATACTTTATCTAAACTGATTTTAAATTCTAACTGGTACTGAAACTGTTCAGATGATAACTGTGTTACTAACTTGTAATTGGAGCTTTTCAAATTAGCCTTTTCCACAACATCCATATTTGTGGTGTGTGAGCACCATACCTCAGAAACTCAAGAGCCACTTAGGTATTATAAATTCAAATGGAAGCCAGGAGCTACAGCACTGAGATAGCATACTGCAATGGTTCTCCCTAAAATTACCTTTCTATTCAGTATTTCTAATTCTGCCTACAAAGAAATTTGAAAATAAGTGGGTAGCATTCCCAATATATCCAAGAGACTAACTGGGATTTCTCCACTTACACATGAATAAACTGATTTTCTCTTTCATAAGTCATCCAACACAGATTTCCACTTTTAGGAAATGAGAAAAAAATGAATCTGCAAAGGAAAGAGCTGTGGATTGGAGAAAGTGATATTGGATTGGTAATCTCACAAACTACGTATTTGATATTGGTGGGTAGAAGTTAATAATACTTTGAAAATATGTGCAGAGTTAGAACTTCACAACAAAGTGAAAAAGTGGGTTCTCGAGTTACTGGTCCTAATAGAGTGACAAGAGAAACCAGGGGGTTGACACAAGGCCCATTAAATTTAAGAAGGAATTAATACAGAAAATAAAGTCCTCCAAATGTGTCACCAATGTCCTTATTAGAGGCTCTTAGAATAATCAGATCAAGGAAAAGAGCTCAGAACTAATACTAAAGAATGCAGTAAACACTTGAGTAGATATCAGCACTGATGGAACCAAATAAAAGTGTTGAGTCTATCATTTATTGCATTGAAACAAATGAATGTAATGCTAGTGATGATAGCTTAAAAGCAGACAATGCCAAAAGACTAGACAAATGCCAGCTAGTAATTTCTGTAGTAAACAAGGTCACAGTTTTCTTCATCTTCCACAGCTTTGGAACTTATGACTGAGGAACAGAAGTGCTCTCTGAACACACACAAAAATAAAACCTAACAACAGTTTTAGCATCAGTTTAAGATTTTTACACAAAGACAGAGAAAACTGAGTATATTAACTGTAAAAAAACATTTATCAGAAGAGAAGTGATAACACCAAATACTTTTCACAGTATTTCTACAGAAAACTTTTTAATCCATTCATTGGAAAAATAAAATAAAATCAAACCTCTTTTATTGGACATTCTTTAAAAATATAACAGCAGGCAGCCTATATTGTCAAATCTTGTCAGGAGAAGCTATAGAACTTTTTTATTAGTTTTTGATACAGCACCTAAATTAGGTATCAAGATGTAATACAATACTTTCATTTTAAGAACAATTTTTCAGTGCACTATATTTCAGTGCACAGATGCACTTCCATCTCCTGCTGGACAATTTTAATGCTGAAATCGTTCAAAACAAAACATATTACTCCTCTGTAGTTCAAAATGTAAAATGCTTTTTCTACCATTTGCCTAGTTGGGCTTTTATTTCCAATTTTATAAAAGACGCCAGACAAAGAGACAAAACATTCAATCCGATAGATGCGTGAGTAGAAGTGCAGAGGACTTGGAGCACATCTGACTTAGGTAAGCTAGTCCACCACTGTGCAGGTAGCAAATGAGATGTGTGCTATAGTGCGGGGCTATTGTGTTTTGGGGGTTATTGCACATGCTGATTGTGTTGTGTGTGGTGGTTGTATTGATTTGGGTGTAGGGATTGTAGGCTGGTGGACCTAATCACCAGCCTGGGATAAAAAATCCATGTCTGGTTCCATTTGTATTCTTTTCCCCAGAGCTCAGTTTATTCTTTAAAACACACAAAGGGAAATATGAAACCACCACCACCAAGCCTATAGTCCTGTTCTTAACTGAGACTGCGGGGCCCTCTGGCAGATAT
This sequence comes from Mauremys reevesii, assembly GCF_016161935.1. Classification (NCBI taxonomy): domain Eukaryota; kingdom Metazoa; phylum Chordata; order Testudines; family Geoemydidae; genus Mauremys; species Mauremys reevesii. Next base: position 153,460,874 of record NC_052623.1, read on the forward strand.
GGAGGCTGGACCTTCCCCAGCCTATTGGTGTCTATGGGGCCTGCTTGCCCTCTCGCAGCCCTCTGCTGCAGCCACAGGAGAGTGTATTCCTCATGGACTGGTGCGCTCATTTATATACTCCAGCTGGGAGTCAGACCCAGTTATTACCAGCTGTTCAGCTGGATCAGTTGATTCCCAGTACCTGCCTGCTGGGCTTCCCTCCAGCACAGGACCAACTGCTCTCCAGCCCACCTAGTTCTTAAAGGGACAGACAGCCCTATTACATGGGGTAGCACTGGGAGATTTGCATTGATTTGTGAAGGCGATGAATGAGGGCAGCATGCTATGTGTCTTTGCAGTTACTGTGTGTGCTGGTCAGAGGCCACAGAGCTAAGAGGGACACCTGGACCATAGCCTCACCACTTTTTGGCCAGGCCAAACCTGGGTGGCACTGAAAACCCATGTGTCAGGTTTCAATGTTATGCACTCAGATTTGGCCTGGCTGCATGGAGAGATGGCAGGGCCAAATCTGAGTGAGTGGCATTGAAACCCTAGTGTACCAGATCCCAACACCACTCAGGTTCCCAGCCAAAAGGTTATCCAGCCACGGCCTGGGCGCTCCCCTGCCCCAAGCTCTGTGGACTATGTGACCAATGCACACAATAAACCCCAAACACTCAAATTTGGAGGGAGTGGGTTTAGGGGATCATGGGCCAGGCTGTGGGGGTGGGGGTTGCGCCCTGGAGGGAAAGCTGAAGGTCAGGCAGAAAAAGGGGAGCAAATCTATGATCCATCCACTTTAAGTAGCACTCCACTGTCCCTGGCTGGTCATGTTGTGGGGATAGTTGTGTTGATTAGTGTCAGGAGAGGTTGTGCTAGGAGAATTGTGCTGATTTGTGAAGGTGGCAGCTGGACCAAGTAATCCACCATCTGTGCTCTCTCCCATACACTCAATGAAATGGTGGATGTGAAATCCACATTATCTGTATTGTAAGGGGGATCATTGGCTGAGTTACCTCTGATGTCACAATGGTCTTGGACTCGGTGTGACACAGATACATGCCTTACTGTAGCTGTATACCACAAGGTGTAATTGGTAAAGCCAAAATGGCTAAGAACTTAAAAACTGGATGGTAACAGACTACAAATCCCAGTGATGACTCAACCTGGTGATATTCTGAACAAAAAGAGCTCTCAATCATGCTTGTAGCTGTTTCCATCACTTCATATTGACTCAGACATTGTAGGCTTCAGTGTGACATACCAAATGATATTCTCAGAGTCTTATTATATAGAAACTACCAAACAGTATCTAACCTTACCCCGTTGCTATCCTTGCTTATTTCACATGTGACCCTGTACTTTAAATGTTGGCACCTATTCCATGGAATGCAAAAGGCTTTTGTCTGTGCTAAGAGTGCAAGTTCAAGTTCTTTGAAGGTAAGTGACTGTGTTCAAGAGAGTTTGGACCAAAATGGAATAAAAACATGCTCTGTGAAGCATTTGTTTAGTAAGCTAAAGTACCTGTGATCCATCAAATATCAAAATGTGTCCATCTCTATCTATAAAGCTTTTGTGCGCATTTCTATTTCAATTGCTCAAAGCCACTACCAGTGCCACGTTCCAGTGCCTACAGACCCCATTCCTTCCATCTGAAGGAATACCTTAGTGATTGCCCAAATACTATTAGTTCTGCATTCTGAGGACTCATTTAGTATTCAGGTTTAAGACAGCACTAGCATAGGTTCTGTAGTATCTAGGCTACTGCACAAATTGGTCTCTGGACTAACTATTCTCCTCTCAGAAACAAGCAGATTTTATTTTATTTGGGGAAAAGGGGGCGTCAGATTTCCCTAGTGAACTAGAATAGCAGCTTTGAGTTTTTGGTAATCCTAGGCAAGATTAGGCTGCCCCACCAGATGTACGGACACCAATTTCCATCTAACAGACAAGTTATGTTCTTTTTTCTACCCATGCACATTACTCATTCTAGTCTTTCTTTTTAAATTATGCACCGACTTCACCTCAACTTCACTGTGTTTTTTTAAATTCTATTATAATAAATCTCTGCACAGGATTACAGAGTTTCTACTTGTTGCCATGTTCTCTCTTTCTTTAGTCTCTCACTGCAAGGCAGATTTGTCAGACCTCAAATCATTCTTGTAACTCTTTTCATCAACCTCCTTTTTGAAGTGTGGACAACAGAACTGAACATAGTGTTCCAGTAATGGTTTCAGTAATGCCATTTACAGTGGTAATATCACCTCCTTATTTCTACTCAGTATTTCCATTTATACATCCAAGGATTGAATTTTTCTTTCTTAGCTACCACATCATACTTCAAGCTATATCAGCTGATTATTCACCATGACCATTAAGTTCCCTTCCGACATATTGCTTTACAAAATACAGACCCCCTCCTGTAAGTATGATCTATACTCTTCGATCCTAGAGATACGATCTTGCACTAGCTATATTAAAATGCATATTGTTCAAGAGATCCCAACAGACCAAGCAATCCAAGTTACGCCATAGAACTGACCCATACTTATTACTTAGTTAATTTTTGTCAACTTCAAAATTCACCAGCAATGTTTTTATATTTTCATTTAGACCACTGATGAAGATATTTAATAACACTGGGCCAAAAATCGATTACTGGGGGATGCCACTAGAAACATCTTCATTGGCTGAAGATACCTCATAATTGTGTGTGGCCACCTTTTGCTTTGCAGAGGTGCAGAGCAAAACTAGTTCCCACTAACTTGCACTGAAGTTGTTGGTGCTCTACATCTCTGAAAATTATGCCCAAATTGAGTCAAAAGCTGGGCATCCAAAAAAGGCACCCCAAAATCAGATCATTTCAGCCACAATTTATTCTCTGACCCACCCCGACCTGACTCTCATTTACATAGTGTAGGAGTTTGGGGAAAGAAGTGAGATAAGGTCACACAATAAATCTTGGGCCCTTCAGACTTGGTCCTCAACAGCTGACTGCAGGAAACCCAGATTCTCCGAGATGTCCCTACCTAGATTCCCCTTTACCTCCTCCTGTTCCTTTTAGCTGAAGTTCTGTTATGTGACTTATACTTAGAAATGCCTCAATAATTTTTTAGGGTTTTTTTGCCTAATAGATTGATCTGTAAGACCTAATCTGATATTTGGATCTAACTTGTTTTCAACAGAACTCCTAAAAAATAGGGCAGAGAGGATGAAGAGGAAGGCTTTGGTTAAATATTTTTGGTTAACTATAGGATGTTGCTCCCGGTAAGGGGTTGCACTTACCTCTCGTGAGCACACCATGGCCAGATGCATGTGCCTGCACTCTCTCTCTACCTATTTGTGGTGGTCTTCGCTGACTCAGCCTTCCGGCCAAATCACAAACCCTCTGTCAGTTTGTCCCTGCTCCGGAATAGAGCAGTCCCCCAGGGCTCCTTCGCCCTCTCAGGGCCTCTCTCGTCCCAGCTGGACCACTACAGTTCAGCCCCCTTCTCGGATGCCTCAAAGTCCAGGCCACTTCCCCCAGCAACTAATGGGGGGATTGGAGGGGACCTGGGCCCACCCACTACTCCGGGTCCCAGCCCAGGAACCTTGTAGATAGCAGCTGTCGCTGTGCCCCTTTATTTAAGTTGTGCTGCTGCTCTAATTCCCTGGGCCACTTCCCCGTGGCTCCCACATATTCTTCACTTTTAGCTCAGGGCCTTGTCCTTGTGGGGTACCAGCAGCCAGCCTGGCGCACCATCCACTCTCCTCCAGCTCTAGCAAGGAACTGAACTTGCTTTGGCCCTGCAGCTCTTCTTATACTGACCTGCTAGGCCCTGATTCACCAGCTTGGCTTAACAGTGAAATCCTTGCTGATCTTAAACACAAAAAAGAAGCTTACAAGATGTGGAAGATTAGACAAATGACCAGGGAGGAGTATAAAAATATTGCTCAGGCATGCAGGAGTGAAATCAGGAAGGCCAAATCACACTTGGAGTTGCAGCTAGCAAGAGATGTTAAGAGTAACAAGAAGGGTTTCTTCAGGTATGTTAGCAACAAGAAGAAAGTCAAGGAAAGTGTGGGCCCCTTACTGAATGAGGGAAGCAACCCAGTGACAGAGGATGTGGAAAAAGCTAATGTACTCAATGCTTTTTGCACCTCTGTCTTCACGAACAAGCTTAGCTCCCAGACTACTGCACTGGACAGCACAGCATGGGGAGGAGGTGACCAGCCCTCTGTGGAGAAAGAAGTGGTTCAGGACTATTTTGAAAAACTGGACGAGCACAAGTCCATGGGGCCAGGGGCACTGCATCTGAGGGTACTAAAGGAGTTGGCTGATGTGATTGCAGAGCCATTGGCCATTACCTTTGAAAACACATGGAAGTCCCGGATGACTGGAAAAAGGCTAATGTAGTGCCCATCTTTAAAAAAGGGAAGAAGGAGGATCTGGGGAACTACAGGCCAGTCAGCCTCACCTCAGTCCCTGGAAAAATCATGGAGCAGGTCCTCAAGGAATCAATTCTGAAGCACTTAGAGGAGAGGAAAGTGATCAGGAACAGTCAGCATGGATTCACCAAGGGCAAGTCATGCCTGACTAACCTAATTGCCTTCTATGATGAGATAACTGGGGGAAAGCAGTGGATGTGTTATTCCTTGACTTTAGCAAAGCTTTTGATATGGTCTCCCACAGTATTCTTCCCAGCAAGTTAAAGAAGTATGGGCTGGATGATTGGACTATAAGGTGGATAGAAAGCTGGCTAGATCGTCAGGCTCAACAGGTAGTGATCAACGGCTCCATGTCTAGTTGGCAGCCGGTTTCAAGCGGAGTGCCCCAAGGGTCGGTCCTGGGGACAATTTTGTTCAATATCTTCATTAATGATCTGGAGGATGGCGTGGACTGCACTCTCAGCAAGTTTGCAGATGACACTAAACTGGGAGGAGTGGTAGATACGCTGGAGGGTAGGGATAGGATGCAGAGGGACCTAGACAAATTAGACGACTGGACCAAAAAAAACCTGATGAGGTTCAACAAGGACAAGTGCAGAGTCCTGCACTTAGGACAGAAGAATCCCAGGCACTGTTACAGACTAGGGACCGAATGGCTAGGAAGCAGTTCTGCAGAAAAGGACCTAGGGGTTACAGTGGACGAGAAGCTGGAAATGAGTCAACAGTGTGCCCTTCTTGCCAAGAAGGCTAATGGCATTTTGGGCTGTATAAGTAGGGGCATTGCCAGCAGATCGAGGGATGTGATCATTCCCCTCTATTCGACATTGGTGAGGCCTCATCTGGAGTACTGTGTCCAGTTTTGGGCCCCACACTACAAGAAAGATGTGGAAAAATTGGAAAGAGTCCAGCGGAGAGCAACAAATATGATTAGGGGGCTGGAGCACATGACTTATGAGGAGAGGCTGAGGGAACTGGGATTGTTTAGTCTGCAGAATAGAAGAATGAGGGAGGATATGATAGCTGCTTTCAACTACCTGAAAGGGGGTTCCAAAGAGGATGGATCTAGACTGTTCTCAGTGGTACCTGATGAGAGAACAAGGAGTAATGGTCTCAAGTTGCAGTGGGGGAGGTTTAGGTTGGATATTAGGAAAAACTTTTTCACTAGGAGGGTGGTGAAGCACTGGAATGGGTTACCTAGGGAGGTGGTGGAATCTCCTTCCTTAGAGGTTTTTAAGGTGAGGCTTGACAAAGCCCTGGCTGGGATGATTTAGTTGGGAATTGGTCCTGCTTTGAGCAGGGGGTTGGACTAGATGGCCTCCTGAGGTCCCTTCCAACCCTGATATTCTATGATACTTCCCACACAGCTGCTCTAGGCAACTTGGAAGACCTTTCTACTGCCCTTTTCTGGGGCAGGGTGTGGCAGGGCCATAAGGCCTCCAGCAGGGGCCTCAGAGCTTAGTCCACCCCATCACACTCAGCCATACCAGAGTTTAGTCTGGCACAATTTTCTTTAAAGTACAGTTTTAAGTAAAAGCTTAAAAATTGCAAAAATGTTCTGTAATCTCAAGAAAATATAAAAATAGAGTTTTAACAAATAATATGTGAATCCTAAAACCTCGCAGATCTTCTGCAACATTTCTGCTTTGCATAATTGATCTAGAAATCCTCCATTTGATATTTATTGATTGTACCTATAATACCCAGTGAGTCCTTCATTGCCTGAAAGATAAATAACAGATTTTAAATTGTTTTTAAATGCCAGATAGTAATTCTATTCCCCCCACTCCATAATTAACATTGTATTGCTAGAGAGGAACAGCAGTATACTGATGGTAAACTATAGCTTACAGGTGCACTCTTAAAATTAGCTAAAATAATTAATTCAGTCTTGGCCCTTTAAAAATCCTACTGACCTGTAGGAAAATAATATCCTTTTTATAGGAACTCAGTGCTAGAGAATGGAATTTACCCCACAAAGCAGGAAATCTTCTTTTGCATAAGAGATATTTGAAAGAATCAGGACTGCACACATACAAATGTATCACAAATAGACCATGAAAAATTATATTTCCAATTAAAAGCAATATTCTGATATATTAAAAAGATACAAAAATATAACGTCTATACAATGTGGCTAATAGTTCAAGTTTTAAATGGTGATTCTACCCTGAAAAGTAACTCTAAAAATAGCAACTTCCCACTCAGTGGATCTATTTATGACACGTGGAGTCGAATCTATTTACGACAGCAGCCAAGATAAGTTTTTACTGCTTTTTGCATCTGCCCTGCAAGACCAACATTGCTAGGAATATACGTCAAACTCAATTCCTTCTTGTGTATATCATCAACAGAATTGTTTACTAAATTCCAGTTAGTTACATCTGTTTACCTCATTGCCCAGGTGACACTGTCAGCTTCAGTGCATCCCCACTGCCTTGTCTTGGTGTCAACAATGCCATATTTGGTTAAAAAAACAAAAAACCCTAAAGGTTCCTTAATGGTAACTGCTGGCCTTTGAGAGATGGGCCTCTGTACATTCACCCATGAAGGACTGGCATTTCTTGGAACTGAAGTCACAAAACAGTGGGATAAGAACACCGAGGTAGAGGGAAGGGTGGGCAGGAAGTGTGAATGCACAAAGGTGACTTTCAAATTAGAACAATCACCAGTAATTGTCTTTTTGTTCTTCAAGGATCCCTGTGCTTTGCCATTTGTGAGAGAGAAGTCACATTGATTATACAGTGTCCATTGAGACCACAGAATGTAAGATGTTCTTGTCAGCTTTCCAAGCCTGAACCAAAGGAAGCTGAAGACTCAGAGCACATGGTGCCAAAGGTGACCTATAATGAGAAGTGGACATCACCAGTGCCAACTGACTTCTGACAGTGGCCAATGCCAGGTGCTTCAAAGGGAATGAACAAGTAATCATCAAGTGATCCATCCCATCAGCCATTCCCAGATTCTGGCAAATAGAGGCTAGGGACTCCATCCCTGCCCATCTTGGCTAATAGCCACTGATGGACCTATCCTCCATGAACTTATCTAGTTCTTTTTGAACCCTGTTATAGTCTTGGTTCTCACAACATCATCTGGCAAAGAGTTCCACAGGTTGACTGTGCATTGTGTGAAGAAATACTTCCTTTTGTTTGTTTTAAATCTGCTGCCTACTGATTTTATTGGGTGACCCCTAGTTCTTGTGTTATGAGGAGTAAATAACACTGATGCCATTCTTATTGATGTTAATACACAAGAAGGAAAGAACCAACCTCGAATTTTACATTCTATGTTGAGTTTGCAAGGCTGGCAGTTAATATCTTTTTACTTATTAACTGAACACATTTGACATACAAATTAAGACCTAAAGACAGCGACCTATAATATTTTCAGAGAGTCACTTTTCAAAGTAGACTCACGCTTTCAATAAAGCTTTATTTGACAGGAGAGATGTGAAAGAGCCCTAACCAAGCACTTCTTAATTACCTCTGTTGTCCAATATTCTGGATAAGTAAGGCAGTAAAATGTAGCTCAATTATGAGTATAGTAATGGAAATTAAGTAATCATAAAGCTCACTTGTGATGGGTACCTAATGTGATAAAGAGACATGAGAATTAATTTGCAATCTCAGAATGTACAGCAGACCCTCGCTAGAACATGCGTCTTTGTAGCATGAATTCGGTTATAGCGTGGGACCACGCATGGATCCCAAATTTAATTACCTTCATTGGAATCCATGGTAATGCAGTCCCCGTGTTAATGCGGGACCGTGCATGAATCCAAAACCCTGCATTCTAGCAGGGGTCCGGTGTATATAGTAAGTGGAACTCTTAAGAGTAAGTAAAAGGTGATAAACATGCGGAAGTTGCTGGTTTATCATCTACAAGAAAGTTTTTTTAAAAAAAGGAAAACAACAAAATGTTAGAGCACATATACAGCACTTAGGCCATGGAACATTACCAGGAAACCAACAGGATCACTGACAATAGTGTACTGAAAAATAGATTTAAAGACCCAGGAAATTACTTTGAAATAAAAGATTGTTCTGATTAAACCCAACAGTGTGCAACAATCTGAGACAACATTTAGAAGGCATACCAAAACAAAACAAAAAGATAAGGCTGATCCCAGTTCTTGAAAAAATACGAATGCATATTTTAAAACATATACATATTTATTCAGTCAAAATACAATTATTTGAAAGTGTTATTAAAATATATAAAACTTGTGTAACAGAATGCTGTAGATAAAAATAGTTTCTACTTAACATAACTGACTGATGTGGTGAGGGTAAAAGAATTTTTTAAAATTATGAAGTATTTTCTACCCTAAGTGATAAATGTATGGCATGATGTAGCATCCTTTTTAATACTGCCAAATCATGATTTAAAATTTAATTCTTGTTTGGCTGGTTGTTCTGTATTTTATTGCAAACTATGGCAATGAAACAATAAAAATGTCTTGTATTTCTAACTAAAATTTTAGTCTATTACAGTACTTGAAAAATATTCTGACAAGGCTGATATTTTAGGCTTGGCAATTCAGTAGGTAACTCTGATGGGGTGGACTAGACCATCAGGAGCCAAGAAATTGAGGAAAAACTGCAGGCACACACACACTTGACCCAGAGGGGCACTCACAAGAAGTGAGTGCCACCCCATTGCAGTAACACATTTCTTTAAGTTAACACAGAACCAACACCCCAGTATGATGTTGAGGGCAGTGTGTTGCTGTTGAAGATATTGCTTTTTGGATCAGTTGTAAAACTGAGTCCTTCTTTTTGGATTCAATGTAAAACTGTGATCCCATGTACTTCAAATTTCAATGTGAATACTTTTTGGGGCCTCTGGAAGCTACCATAATACAAACATTAAGTGACCACATGGCCAGTTTAGATTACAAACAAGCCCAAAGACAATGTCCTCCTCTATCTATTATCTTATTTATTATTAGGGATAGCGTTAGCAGGGCCAGCTCCAGGCACCAGCTTATCAAGCAGGTGCTTGGGGCGGCCACTCTGGAGCAGGGTGGCACTTTCAAGTATTCGGCAGCGGGTCCCTCACTCCTGCTCGGAGCGAAGGACCTCCCACTGAATTGCCGCAGATCACGATCACGGCTTTTTTTTTTTTTGGCTGCTTGGGGCAGCAAAACCCCTGGAGCCAGCCCTGAGCATTAGGGTACCTTCCAAATCAGGATCAGGATCCTATTAGGCTAGGCGTTGTACAAACACAGTAAGAGAGACTGTCCCTACCAGAAGACCTTAAAATACGAAAACGCAAAAACCAGTGAAGAGTGGGGAAATGATATAAACACACAAGCATTGTGATTAGAATGGCAACATGAACTCATTTTGTTATTTCCATGTTGTTTCCCCTGCCCCTTTTTTTCCCTCCCCACCATCCTTAAAGACAGCCAAAACACAATACGTGAGGGAGAAGGATATAGACAAATATTACAACAGTTGCTAAAATAATCTTTTGCTCCCTCCGCTGGGACAAAAAGATGATCTCCTTTCAGGCAAGAGCTCTATTTATGATGACAATTACTCTACTAACTGTGACAGTGGTACACCAAGTGCCAGCTCTGGCCAAGGTTGAAGGCATTAGCTAAGAACTGACAAGCTCATAGCTGGAAACCAAGCCAGCTTACCTATATGTTAGATTTATTCAAAACAGGTATTAGTCTGATAAGAATGTATTTAGTGTTTAGACTCTGTGAAATGCTTTTTAAATTGCATTAATCTCACTTGTAATGTCTGTATTCCATGCTATAAGGAATATGTAAATTTTGCTTTGTAACTTTAAAAATGTTTGCTGTAAACTTGTGAACCCAGGTAGGGAATCATCTCTCCCACTCTCCTCCCTCCCCCATCCCCCATTAAAGACATCTATCAAGATTAAACGGCCATTAGGGAAAATCATAATACAAAGGATTAGTGAATGGCCTTATCACATCTTGGAAATGCTATGTGTAAAGGAGCCCATCTCAAACACTGAAAGGCCAAATGTAGAAAATAAAACAGGTCACAAGAAAATTTTTCATCTCTTTGCTGTTTGAATTCTCACAGGGCCAGAGACAATAAACTAAGGCAGCGATCCTGAGGGGCTATCCCGGGTCCGCCCTGAAAGACATTTTAGATTGACAGATTACTACACCTCTGTCTTTAGGAATCATAGATGGTAACTCATTTGTGTGTATATGCTAGTTTGCTTGAACCTGTAAATAACAAGTATTTCTTTTTCCTAGGGATGGTGTCCCTAGCCTCTGTTTGCCGGAAGCTGGGAATGAGACATGTTGTCAGAGAACTATTTCCTCTATTTCTCTTCCTTCAAGTACATACTTAAAACCATTTTTCCAGATGTCCAAGAGATTGACTTCTCTACAAATACATTTTTGGGGTTTTGTGGTACTAACTGATCCCTTTGAGAACTCCTCCTTCCCCCATACATCTCTCCAAAGCAGGTTCTTGTCCACCCCTTTTCTCAGCAACAAATAAAAAACAGAAAAATAACATCTTTCTTGACTTGATATATTTTTTCCAAAGCAGTTTAACACAGGTTAGTAATGTCACATAATTAACATTTTAAAACTTTGATGTATGTGCATCCACAGGTGGTTAAACTGTAAAAGTCACGTCTGAGAAGTTGCTAAGCAACAGTGACCTGCTTAGGATCACTGGCCAGACAATGACATTTTGTTATGTGGATAAAATACTGGTAATATTGTGTCTTTGTCAGAGCTGTGGGGGTGGATTTCTGAAGTTCTCTCTCCTAGACTATTTCTTTGCATATCACCTACATTAATCTCTCTGAACAAAGTCATTTGTAACTTTTCTAATTCACCTCCAGATGTTTCTCATTACTGCAAACACAAACACTTACTTTTAACTTGACAACAAATAGTATGTAAACAGAGAGAGATCTTATGCTTAAATAGCAAATAGCTTAAATAGCAGCTTCTTTCAACCTTTATACCTCCTGGTTGTGTTAGCCATCTGGCTGCTCACCAGGCTGGTTTCTCCTCTCCTAGAGGACAGATGAATGCAATAACTTCTCCCAGCTTCCTGAAAGTGTGATCTGATCTGATGCACCCTGAAATACCTTCCATGTGGCTAATCACAACAATACATATTTCATGTTTATTTCTTTCAGATGCTTCCTCTTCACATTTTTTTTTCTTTCTACTTGAAGCTGGACCAAATGGTCCATGTTAGTGCAGTTCCCAGACCTCTTTCAACTTCCAATCTCTCCTGCCCCTGAACTGTCTCCAGACTCTTTTGCCTTTGGAACTGTGCATTTGTAGAACTATTTTTCTTTACAGCTCTTTCCTGGCAGTTGTCTCAGAGTCAGGAGAGTCCATCATTCTCTGGCTAGTCTTCAAATGGATGTATAAGGACATCTGACAGCCAATGTCCAAAGAAGGCTTCTGGCAGGTAAATTACATTGAAGCTATTGCTCCAGCTGCAATGCTCAACACCCCTGCTGTATCTGGAACAGACTTGTATGTAAGAACCTGCAGGGGACCTGGGTCACTGACACCTCCATATCATCATAGGAGGCTTAGGCTGGGCTCCTAGGGGAGGACTCTGTGAGGCTGGGCCCAGAAGGAAGTACTGCCAAGCAGGACCTGCATAGCAACTCCTCACAGCCCACTGATTGACTGGCACTGGTATGTAAGCCAGGAAGCCATGACAGGAAGTTGGCTGAACAACAATACAGACTGCTTGCCTGTCTTGCTTCAGACGCTGTGTGCATGAGAGATCCCAGACTCTGGCTTCTGACCCTGCTTGCTTCCTGACACCTGGCCCCTGGTTTGCCCTCTGGCCTGTCTTGAACTCTGATCCTCTGGTACCCGACTAGGCCTGACACCTGACTCCTGCTCTGACCATTAGGTTTAACTGCTCACGCCCTAGTCGTGACATTGTATCTATTTGGCAATATAGTTTCAATGGTGAAATTCATATTTTCCAAGCTCTCTACCCTCTTCATACATGTTGTGAGTTCACTTGAAATCCTCTCCCTACATAGTAAGACTGCTGCAAGCAGAAGGCCAGATGGAAGCTTTGGGTCAGTGTCAAGATTATTTTTTTGGTCCAAAGCTTAAGCTACACCTCAAGAGTCTGCTTCACAAAGGCCTCTCCTCCAGACCTTTCCTGTACCTCCCTCACTCTCAGCCTAATTAAGCTAGGTGGATGAGCAACACAATGGCAAATGAAATGATATGTTGATAATTGCCAAGTAGTGCACATTGGAAGGCATTATTTGAACTATCCATAAACCTTTCTGGGTTCTAAATTAACTGCATCAATTTAGGAAAAATAAAATAAAAACAACAGGCGCAGCCCAGTGCAGATCTCTGCTCAATGTGAGGAAGCGATCAAAACAAATAACCAAATATTAAAAATGCATATGGAATAGGAGGGAAAATGTAGAAAATTTTATAATGCTATTATGTGAATCTAGGGTACAGCCTCATATGGAATACTGTGTGCAGTTCTGGTCATCCTGCCTCAAAATTAATATTACAGGATTAGAAGGTTGTCAGAGGAAGGGATGAGAATGATTAGCAGGATGGAAAACTTCTCAAAGAGAGATTGAAAGGATTAGGATTATTTACCCTAGGGAGGACATTAATAAATGGAGATATGACATAAGTATAGAAAATAATGAATGGCAGAGAGAAGGCCCATCGGTAAATTCTATTCACCCTGTCTTGATACAAGTGCAAGGGAACATTCAATGAAATTGAAAGGTGGCAACCTCAAAACTGACTAAAAGGAATCCTAGTTGTCCCTTTATTATGACACCAGTGTCATTCCTATGTCACATGGTAGCAGATGTCTGGCTGCTTGAAGGTGGATTTCCAATGGATGTACTCCAAATCAGTGGTGGGCAAACTACAGCCCGCGAGCTCCGGCTGGGGAGTGGGGTCTGGGGCTTGCCCTGCTCCGGCGCTCCAGCCGGGGCGCTGGATTGGGGGCTGCACCACACAGCTCAGCCCCGCTCTGGCGCTCCAGCCAGGCACTGGGTCCGGGGCCTCACCACACGGCTCCCGGAAGCTGTGGCATAGCCCCTGCTCCAGCTCCTACATGTTCCAATGGCCCCCTCCAATGCTCCAATGGAAGCTGCAGGGGCAGTGCCTGTGGATGGGGCAGCATGCAGATCTGCCTGGCCATGCCTCCACGTAGGAGCCGGAGAAGAGACATGCCACTGCTTCCAGGAGCCACTTGAGGTAAAAGCTGCTCAGAGCCTGCACCCTAGCCTCTCCCCGTGCCCCAACCCCAGCCCTGATCTACCTCCCACTCTCCAAACCCCTTGATCCCAGCCTGGAGCACCCTCCTGCATCCCAAACCTCTCATCTCCAGCCCCACCCCAGAGCCTGCACCCCCAGCCAGAACCTGCATCCCTCCCTACACCTCATGCCCCAGCCCTGATCTGCCTCCCACTCTCCAAGCCCCTTGGTCCCCACCCAGAGCACCCTCCTACACACTAAACTCCTCATCCCCAGCCCCACCCCAGAGCCCACTCCCAGAACCAGAGTCCTCACCCCAACCTCAATTGTGTGAGAATTCATGGCCTGCCATACAATTTCTATTCTGAGATGTGGCCCTCGGGCCAAAAAGTTTTCACATCCCTGCTCTAAGTGTAACTTACTTTTATTTAATTGTACATGCATACACCATTCCTGAATCATGATAGTCAAATAGCACGTGCAGGACAATCCCTTCTTCCAGCAGTTTCAGATCCCAGGAAGCAACTGCCTCTTGACTACTTCTCTCTAATCAGAAGCATAAAGCAAATTCTCCTGCTGCTTGCACAGCTCCCTCACCTCTGAACCGTCCATATAAAAGACTAACTACAAAGACTGTCTTCCCAAGAGCAAGCACCATGAAATGATATGTTATAGCACCACCTGGTGACATGTGCCATAATATACTTTTTATACAATGCACAATTAGACAGTGTAACTCATAGCCACAAGACATAAGTGAGATGAAGAGTTTAGCAGGATTGAAAAAATGAATATTTATACAGATAACAAGAATGTCCAAATTTATAATAGTAAACATTAAAAAATAATCATTTTTGAAGGACTATTAATTGTCATAGTTCAGGGCATGAACCAACATCTAATGACTGGAAGTTAGGAGGAACCTTTCTCTGGGGGCAGTTTATCACACAAAGGCCTATCATAAGGCTGCTTCTGGCCTCTCCAAGATAGGATGCTGCACTAGATGAACCATCAGTGCAATCAAATACTGGAAATTATTATGTTCTCCACTAAGATAAGCACACTGGCCCTACAGAATGTAGGACGCGTGACCCCTCTACACAGGCTCCCCAAATCCTGCCCTTCCTCCACAATGCAGCAGAAACACACTGATTCCGCTGCATCTGGGTCCTGCTATGAACTGCACAGGAGGAAGCCGGGTTTACCTCCTGCTGATAACTTGAACACCACTAATGAAAGCCTGTACATAAAAAAAATTGCAATGTGTTTCAATTGCTTTGTACAGTTCATTAGTCTTTCTCCTTTTTAAAAAAACAAACAAAGAAAACCCCCCTAAATTTCATGATCAGTAGCTAATGCTGTAGCAGGCAGGACTCCAGACCAAGCAGCAGAAAACATAGAAGCCTTAGTGTTGTACTTTGCAGTCTTAACTCACCATCTCCATCCCCACCTTTGTGACATCCTGCCCCCTACTTCATGCAAAGGCCACATACTTCCAAACAGGGAGACATTCTTCACTCTCAGTAGGAGAAATTAATTGCTACTATAGCTCTGAGCTGCTCTCTCTCCTGGGCTCCTGGGTTACTTCCTAAGTGACAGGGTAGCATGGCTCTGAATAAGCTTTATGGAAAAAACATTCTGCTTTGTGCTTTAAAAATGGAGACAGTATTTCGTTCCTTTTGTCTTTTTTTTTTTAATGTGACAATGGATTCCTTCACACAAGGTGCTGAGTGTGTTCGATTGGCTGCTCACAAAAATATAATAGGCAGTGGCCATGTTGCTGGAATGCAACACTCTCTGGACTCAGTCTGGATTTACCTCACTGTGGACTGAGAGATGAATCTGGCCCACTGTATCAACCATGTTTAAGTATTTCTAAGGCTATATCTACACTACAAGCTAGAGGTGTGATTCCCCTGCTCAACTACACATACTCACTATAGCTCAATGAGAGCTCCCAAAAGTATAAATAACAGGATAGCCATGGTAGCATGGGCAGCAGCAGCAGCAAGTACATACAAATCTACCTGAAACCAGTGGGTATGTGGCACGGCTAAGCCATGCTGCTGCTGCCTGCATTACTGCAGCTATATACACTCATGCTCGCTCTCATCAAACTACAGCAAGTATGTGCACACAAGCTGGGGAATCACACCCTTAGCTCGCAGCGTAGATGTAGCCTGACACTGATCACAGTACGCACCTCTCAGTGGGTTTATGCAACCTAATTAATTCAGAGTACAGTTGAGTGTATTTCCCAGAAATTGAGTCCTGGACGAGAACAAGTTGCCTACATTTTACTATTAGGAAGACTGACCGGGGAAAAAGCTGAGGTTGTCTGACCCCCTCTCACTGAGGGTGTATATCCAACATTTGTGACTGAGATCTGCAACTCAAGGGTCCCTGGAGACTCCAAGCTACTTTTGGATCATCAAAGGGTGGCAGTGTTGGAGGGAGGGACCAAGACACAGAATGCAAGACCTGCAACTGTGGCCAGCCCCAAAACAATGGAGGAGGCTTCTTGCAACTTTATGAACATTTACAGGCATCAGCCACAACTGGCCCTTAAGATGAAAAAATGAACATTTCAGCTCAAGCTCTGGCTCCTGCTGACACACAGAGTACATACAACGAAAAGTAACAGTGGCCAGGACAGGAATTCCAGAGCACAACTGTTGCAAACTGACTTTAGCGTCCATAAAACCCACACCGTTCTTACTCTGCAGGCTGTGAGAACCTTTGGCTGCGTAAGGAGCATTCCTAGATGGAGCTCAGGTGTCATGGAAAGCATTTTTTAGTGGATACTTCCCTGATTTGCATATAGCCTTTACGCACCCTTCTCTGCTCAGATTACTCCTGCTCTTTGAACAGGTCCGTTGTGGCCTCTAGGAGCTACTGTAATACAAATAATTAATAATAAATCAGAATATGGGTGCAAAATAATGCTGATTTTGTAGCATTATATTTTGCATATTTACAAGGCAAAAGCAAAGAGGGCCATAATTTGGCTCCCAGATATTATGGAAATTGGTGCCTTACAAATATGTATTATCATGACATTATTCTGTATAATATACAGCTTTTCTTTTAATTGCTCAACAGCATGCTGTACTTTCCCAGAAAAATTCTGTAATTAGGAATATACATTTATATAATGAAGCCCTTGAGAGACCATACATATATATATGGTCTCTCAAGGGCTTCATTATATAAACCACACACACACATATAAATAAATCCCTGTTTTTTTTTCCAGAGTAGGCCTTTAAGTCCCAGGAAGGCCACAGTTCTCCCTAGTTTGTGGAGGCTTTGAAATGTAAAGGAGATTTTCCAGCTTTCATTTGAATAAAGAAAGTATGTTTCTAGCCATTTTCTTTGTGAAGACAGTCTAGAAAACAGGAACAGATGTGAACTGATTGCTAGCATTAAAAGGAACAAACAGATCTTCTAAACTGCTGCATCAGGAGTTTGCAGCAAAGAGGGGATGGGCTAAAAATTTCTCCCCTCTGCCTCCTGTTACATTTGGGATGTGTACTAAAAGTCCTCAGGCTGGCTCTGAGCATAGTGGTTAGAAGGACAGTATCAATTCAGTTTGCAGTAGGTATGACAAAAATATTTTTTTTCTAGGCCCACTCAAGACCAACGAGCCCATTTGTGGGCTTTAGCCATTTACAAATTTGACAGACTACTTCATACTGATAACAGCTCATGAATGCCCAATCCTGCTATCTATCTGTACTCAGAATTTCTGTGATGGAGAGACACTGTTTTCTCAATTTCTGGTTTCTCTCAAGATCCCACTAATGGGGCAGAGTTAAGGTTGTTTGAGTGACTTTTTGTACATTGGAGCATTTTTGGTATTTTTTCAAATACCAAACTTAACTTAGAATTTTCAGATTAACATTTGTGTTTTATAAGAAAAGTATAACCTCCTCTGCAGTGTTTTTCTGGTTGAAGTAAATATAGATTATTTCAGTGTTATTCAATATTAACTATGTTTTTCCTGGAAATTTTTGTATATTTATATTGCATGATAGTCCCTAACTTTAGTGTATTTTAACTAAAAAATTAGAAAATGACTCAGAAAAAGTTGTAATATGTGTTTATAGTAACAATTTATACAAACTATTTTTTAATATTCTATAAGTAATTGCATTTCTCATTCAGAAAAGTTGACCATTTTCTATAGACACTTCTGTATAGACAGATACCTCTACCAGACAAAACAACCAGGTAATTTAGGATATCTCAAAACACGTCATCAAATAAATTATCAATTGTCACATAATCAGGCAGCAGTTCAATTACAAAAAATCAAATTAATAATTAAACAACTTTTCTTTTTTAAGAATAAATACCAGCAGCACAGATACAAAAATGTAAACCGTTAATACTTCTTATTTAATTAGGTCATATATACTTACACACAGAAACACATTTAACACAAAGACGATAAAAAATTCTCAGATAAGACAAAAGAAAGAAGGGTTTTCATGCAGTATAGTAAAGCCAGTTTTGTATTCCCTACATGCCACAGTGCTAGAACAGCAATGTTCTATAATACAATGCAATGAATTCCAAGTGGGTGTTTTGAAAATTCAAGAGGCTGAATGGACTTGGAGTTGACTCTTGTCATTGCCACAGCTCTGGTTCAATGATTTTTCATTTCAGCCTCAAGTCACAATGATACCAATGAATGAATAACAATGTGAAATACATGAAGACAAGTATGTAAAAATATTTACACATAAAAGTATGTAAAAAACATGGCGAGTCAAATTGGTGTCAAGATAAATTGGTTTATATAAAAGGTGTTGTCTGCTTCACATAAAAGTCTTTTCAGATGCAGTGACTATATATATATATTATCTTGTCAAGAGGCTTGCAAGGGATTCCCTGAGACATTTGATTTCCATTTTATTATCTTTCAAGATTTTCTGCACCCATCACAAAGATTTTCAGTAATCATATTGACAATTCATAACTTTTTGGGTAAAGAAATTGGCCATGTATCCCATGTAAGACATTCTGCCATATATATTGTATCCATAAGCTTAAACAACATAAGACTAAAGGGGAGGAGGGATAGCTCAGTGGTTTGAGCATTAGCCTGCTGAACCCAAGGTTGTGAATTTAATCCTTGATGGGGACATTTAGGGAACTGGGGTAAAAATCTGTCTGGGGATTGGTCCTGCTTTGAGCAGGGGGTTGGACTAGATGACCTCCTGAGGTCCCTTCCAACCCTGATATTTTGTGATTCTATGACTTAACCCAGTACATTTTCATCCATCTCTATTGAAGGTAAAATTCTAAGAAATAATTTTGAGTATTCTACACAATCTTAACTTTATGCAGTCAGTGCCAGTACTGGAAACCAACATTTTAAATATCTGAATAGATTCCAACCTCTTAATAATGACTGTCAAAAGCATAATATGTACAGTACCAAGTTTCTAGCCTACAATGCAAGTGGCTTTTAATTTATGGTTATTTTTGAACTGCCAAAGATCAATCAGAATCTGTTTTCATTTTTGCTAATTCAGGAAACTATAATCTTCACCAAGTACTGAAAAAAAATGAAAGTCAACCAAGTAAATGCAGAGATATTTAAATAATAGTTGTGAGAGAAATAAACAGACTACCTATTTACTTTACTTTAGTCAGGTATTTGTTGTGACATTTAGTCCATTTTCCTTTTCTGATAGCTTGATGGTGTCACTCCTGCAGGTATTGTGGAATCATGTCACTACCTCATTTCTTAGGGCTTGTCTATATGAGGAAATTTACTGGAACAGCTATTTTGGAACGGCTACCCATGTAGACACTCTATTCCAGAATAAAATCACATTTATTTGGAATAATTAGTGAACTTCCAAAGCAGACTAATTATTCTGGAATGAAGTGTCTTATTTTGGAATAGAATGTCCACACAGGCAAATATTCTGGAATAGCTATTGTGTAATAACTTATTCCTCAGTAGCTATTCCATTCAGTTTCCTCATGTAGTCAAACAATTGTTGGTTACTTCCCATTTAAAACATAACAGGAACAGCTGATAAGAGAGGCAGGACACATACAGATTATACCAATTATATGACAATAGTTCACTCTTTGCACTTACCTTCATAAATTACAAAGTTATGTGAACTTCCACAAGAATTATTATGCCTGGATAATGGATTTCACATCACATTTATACAGGGTGAATTTAGGTTTCAGATTAATGCTTATGAGAAGAAAAAACAAAGACAATGAGATTGACCAGTTCAAAAACAGCGGTAAAATCACTATAGATAAATACATATGACCTGGACAAAAGGCTACTTTGTTTTTATAAAAGTTCAAGAAGAGAAGATCGGACATACCCTCGCTCACTGTTCCAGAAGCCAAAAGAAATAACAAAAAAGCCACCTTGGCACAGGAAATATAAAGTTCCCCATTCCAAAGGATATTAAAAAAGTATAAACCAGTCTATTCAGTACAAGATTATAACTCCAGTGGCAGAATGAAAGTTTTATTAGTATTAGTAGTATTATTGTAGCTTCAGATACAGATGAAGATTGTTGATAGTATTTGTGTTTTAGCACTACCCTCAAGGAACTCTAAAAAGAATGAAATTTTAAAGACCTATGTCATAAATAGTTAGTTAAGGGTTAAGTTTCCACCTGTAAAGGGTTAACACATAGTACCTGGTGAACACCTGACCTGAGGATCAATCAGGGAAGAGAATTTAAAATTCCTAGGAGGGAACTTTTTCTCTCTGTTCTTGTGTGTGTTGTTCTTAGCCGTTTGGAGTTATAAGGGTCCAGATGTTTAATCAAGTCTTCTGCAAGTTTCCATCTTTCTGAACTAATTTCTTCTAGTCAAGATAGTGAGTATTAGAAAGGTACTTTGTGTCCTCATCTAATAATCCTATGTTTGCAATTCTGTGTGTTTGTTATTGATTATTCTTAATTCTGCCTGTATTGTTTGTACTGAGAAGGAGAGAGGATTCTCTCCAGAACTTAGCAAGGTTATACCCTATGAGTGTCCAGCTTGGACTCATAGAGATTCTGTATTTTCTTGTTTTTCTTTTAATAAATTCTTTCTACAAAGATTTGATTAAATCCCTTCTACTGTGGGTACAGGGTGAGGGGGCTAAGAAACTCTCTCTCGGTGGTGAGACAAGCTTATCTCCGGGCAGAGAGGGGAGGGGGGAGGTTTCTCCCTCTGTGAGTTGATCTGTGTTTCCCCAGGGAACGTCTTTGGAAAGAGGAGGGGGGAAAACAGGGGTGTCCCAGCCCACGTATTCGACCGGGTGGTGGCAGCAAAAAGGAGACCTACCCTAGGATTTTAGGGTGGGGGGATACATGCTGGTCCTCAACTTGAAACCCCCCAGTTTCAAGTGAGGGTTAGACCCATGACATGGTGGCAGCGGTCTTCCGAACCCAGAGACAGAGGCACGGCTTTTCTACCAAAGGCACTCTGAGGCAGTTTTTTTTTTTCAGCTGGGCTATGCTGAAAAGAGCTATTCTCTTCTCCTAAAGCAGGACTGCAGGTTAGGAGGGAGAGATACCCCGAAGGCAAACAGACACAGATTTTAAGATTGTTGATAGTATTTGTGTTTTAGCACTACCCTCAAGGAACTCTAAAAAGAATGAAATTTTAAAGACCTAGTTCAACATTTCGAAGCTACTGAAGAATGAAAAGTTTGGTGGGCGGGCGGGGGGGGGCAGGGAGGAGAAGAACGACTACACATATACTTTGGATGGGATATGAACTCCCCTGATTCAGGACATAAGCCAACCTCTAACCAAAGGGTTAGAAATAAACTTTCCCTGTAGGAAAGTTGCTCTTTAATTAACCACTCTGGAGTTTCTTGCACCTTCTTGTGGATCATCTGGTAATGGACACTGTCAGAGACAGGACACTGGACTTGGTGGACCACTGGGCTGCTCCAGAATGGCAATTACTATGTTCCTAATACAACATCTGAAGACTTTCTTTGCTGATCAATAATTTGAAAAGGCTGAGCAAATAAGTCTTCAAACTTTGCATGTAAACAGGCTTTACTGAGTGCTAAGGCCCTTCACTAGGTTTGGTGTAAAAATAAAAATAGAAGAAATAAGCTATCAGAAATAATTTATCAGCATATTTATCAGGTGACTAGGTGTTCATCATGCCTAAGGGTCTTTCCTGTAAACAAACCAACATTCACCAATATTACTCATGCATAGAGTCTCAATGATTTCAAGGGTCTGTTCATCAGATCAGGCCCCGAGATTTTAGCAGAGCCTTGCAAGGACCCTCCTCTTTTGTAACCTCACAATACACAGCCTGGCCTGTCTGGTCCAGGAATTACTGCTGGGCTAAAACTGGGTAGCGGAGGGTATAAATGTCCCATTGAAAAACACACAGAACACAGTCATACAGGAGATAAAAAATTAACTTTCCATGGTTTTTTTAACCTGTTCCTGCTATCCTCATCTGCTGGTTTTTTTTTTGTTTGTTTGTTTGAAATCCAGTTAACACAGCCTTGGAGAAAAACGACAGCAGCAACAATGCCATTCACTCCTTTCCCATCCTTTTCACTTCATCAGAGAGTGAACTATACTTGCAAAACTTGCTACATCTCAATGAAGAGTGAAATTCAAAGGCTACTTGGGACCATATTGTAAATATTAATGTGAATGGGCAGTTGTGGTTTCATGCTTTTTGTTTTCTTAAGAAAAGAAAGGCAAAAGGGAAATTTAATTGTCAGAGCTATGCTGCACATATGTAATATCTTAATGACTAATTAGGCCAGCAGTTCTCAATCGATCAATGGTCTGTGGACAATATTCACTTCTCACAGGACAGACAGAGTTTTAAGATTCCAGGACAATGTGAACATAACCCTTCGAAAGCTTCCAACTGCCTTTCACTAGCATGAGCTGATGGCAAGAAATGTACTGAAACTTGAATAAAAAACCTATGACAGCACTGGTTTCATGTTACTATTACATATGACTATACCTGTGCCCAGATATCATGACATACAAATTACAGCAAACTGAAAAATACAATTTCTATACCAACTGCTCAAAATGTTTTATAAAAGTAAGTAAGTAACACATTTTCCAATTTGTAAAAAATTAATAGCAGAGGGAGTCTGAAATTCAAAAGATGCTGAGCAATGGGGAAAATATTTAAAATCTCAGTGGAAAACATAAGAGTTAGAAGGCAATAAGGCGGAGAGTGTGAGGCTGGCAGGCCAGATGCCAGCTCTTGCCCAGGCTGCAGGCATTAACTAAGAACTAACAAACTCAAAGCTGGAGACCAAACCTGTTCACCTGTATGTTAGTTTTGCTCAAAATAAGTATTAGTCTTATAAGAAAGTATTTAGTGTTTAGACTTTCTGAAATACTTGTAAGTTGCTGCTTGCAGTAATCTCACTTGAAATGTCTGTATTCCATGCTATAAGGAAATATGTAAATTTGGCTTCATAACTTTGAAAATGTTTGTTCTGAACTTATGAACCACCACCCATCCAAAAAAAAACTATTAAAATCAGATGGGCCATTGAGGAACATCTGGGCTGAAAGGCTTGCTGCCACTCGCTCCAAAATGCTGTGTAGATATACCCTTTGTGGATATAGTGGGAAAGAATTGGGAGAGGAAGACAATTTAAGGATGCCAAGTTATCAGTTGCAGTTCAAATAATAAGTTGCTTATTACCTGTTGCTTTCACAGCCTGATGGTCTTCCTCTGAAAAGGCTTTAGAATTAACTCTGCTTGTTGCTGACACAGGAATAGAGAGTTTTTCAGGGATTTCAAAATATTCTGGCATGCTCACTTCTATACTGTAGTCCACAAATTTTAACTTTTCGGGATATTGAGTAGGCCTATACAGTGTATCTCTCTGCAAATAAAGGAACAATATGTATGTTTGAATAATAAGTGCAACCATAATAAAAACTTTAAAAGTAAATACATTCTGTTTTTAGAGACTCAGACAAACAAAATAAGGGTGCATAATTAAACAGGTAGAATAGCTGATTATTAACTTTTGCAAATATTACTACAGATGGGTTCCCCAAACAATTAATTCTAAGTTGCAAAATAGTGAATCAAATAGATAAAATGAATCTAAAAACTCTTCCTCTTATGAATGTGAACAAATTTTGTGATCTACAAGCCTCCTTATATGTTCCTGAAAGGGTTCTCATGCTGCTCAGAAACAAATTGTAACTCTTCAAAGCTTTTCAAGGAAGGTAAGAAAGGAAAAAGAAAATATACTAGAACAATAACATTTTTTTTCACTTGCTACTCCAAACTAGAAACATCTGGAATTTTTTCACGAAGTCTTCAGAATTGCTGAACAATACAAAGAACAAGGAAAGTCCAATGAAGTGACAAACATTTCTTGTGGGGAGAGGAGGAATTTGTATACTGCTTTATATGGGTACGTCTACACTACGGGATTATTCCGATTTTACATAAACTGGTTTAGCAAAACAGATTGTATAAAATCGAGTGCACGCGGCCACACTAAACACATTAAATCGGTGGTGTGCGTCCACGGTCCGAGGCTAGCGTCGACTTCTGGAGCGTTGCACTGTGGGTAGCTATTCCGTAGCTATCCCATAGTTCCCGCAGCCTCCCCCGCCCCTTGGAATTTCCGGGTTCAGATCCCAGTGCCTGATGGGGCAAAAATCATTGTCGCGGGTGGTTCTGGGTACAGCCTCACCTCTCCCTCCCTGAAAGCAGCAGACAACCGTTTCACGCCTTTTTTGCTTGGTGAACTCTGCAGACGCCATAACACAGCAAGCATGGACCCTGCTCAGCTCAATACTGCAATCATGCATGTTTTAAACACCTCGCGCACTCTCGTGCAGTATATGGTGAACCAGGACCTTCAATCCGAGGCGAGGAGGAGGCGGATACGGCAGCGCAGCGATGACAGTGATGAGGACGTAGACACAGAATTCTCTCAAACCGCGGGCCCCTGCGCTTTGGAGATCCTGATGGTAATGGGGCAGATTCTATCCATTGAACGCCGATTTTGGGCCCGGGAAACAAGCACTGACTGGTGGGACCGCATTGTGTTGCAGGTGTGGGACGACTCCCAGTGGCTGCAAAACTTTCGCATGCATAAGGGCACTATCATGGAACTTTGTGACTTGCTTGCCCCTGCCCTGAAACGCCATAATACCAAGATGAGAGCAGCCCTCACAGTGGAAGCTTGCAACGCCAGACAGCTACCGGTCAGTCGGGAATCAATTTGGAGTTGGAAAATCTATTGTGGGGGCTGCTGTGATGCAAGTAGTCAAAACAATCACTAAGCTGCTGCTACGAAAGGTTGTGACTCTGGGAAACGTGCAGGCCACAGTGGATGGCTTTGCTGCACTGGGATTCCCTAACTGTGGGGGCACTATAGATGGAACCCATATCCCTATCTTGGCATCGGAGCGCCAGGGCACCCAGTACGTAAACCGGAAGGGGTACTTTTCAATGGTGCTGCAAGCACTGGTGGATCACAAGGGACGTTTCACCAACATCCGCGTGGGATGGCCAGGGAGGGTTCATGACGCTCGCGTATTCAGAAGCACTACTCTGTTTAAACGGCTGCAGCAAGGGAATTACTTCCCAGACCAGAAAATAACAGTTTGGGATGTTGAAATGTCTGTCGTTATCCTGGGGGACCCAGCCTACCCCTTGATGCCATGGCTCATGAAGCCATACACAGGCAGCCTGGACAGTGGTCAGGATCTGTTCAACTACAGGCTGAGCAAGTGCAGAATGGTGGTGGAATGTGCCTTTGGCCGTTTAAAGGCGCGCTGGCGCACATTACTGACTCGCTCAGACCTCAGCCAAACCAATGTCCCCTATGTTATTGCTGCTTGCTGTGTTCTCCACAATCTCTGAGAGAGTAAGGGGGAGACCTTTATGGCGGGGTGGGAGGCTGAGGCAAATCACCTGGCTGCTGATTACACGCAGCCAGACACCAGGGAGATTAGAAGAGCACACCAGGAAGCGGTGCGCATCAGAGAAGCTTTGAAAACGAGCTTCATCACTGGCCAGGGTAGGGTGTGACTGCTGTGTTTGTTGATGAACACCCACCCCCCTTGATTGAGTCATTCCCTGTAAACAACTCACCCTCCCCTTCGAGTACAGCTTGCTTATGCAAATAAAGGCACTATAGTTTAAAAATCATGTATTCTTTATTAATTCATTATAAAAAGAGGGAGAGAACTGAGAAGGTAGCCCGGGTGTGGTTTGGGAGGAGGATAGGAGGGATGGAAAAGCCCACTAAAAAAATTTCACAGTAATGACAGCCTTCTGGTTGAGCTGTCCACGGGGGTGGAGTGGGCGGGTGCACGGAGCCTCCCCCCACGCATTCTTACATGTCTGGGTGAGGAGGATGTGGAACATCGTGAGGGGTGAGGATGGTTATACAGGGGCTGCAGTGGCACTCTGTGATCCTGCTACCGTTCCTGAAGCTCCACCAGACGCCGGAGCATGTCAGTTTGATCACGCAGCAGCCCCAGAGTTGCATCCCGCCACCGCTGATCTTCCTGCCGCTACCTCTGATCTTCCTGCCGCCACTTCTGATCTCGGGTGTCCCTCCTGTCCTCACATTCACTGGCATCTTTCCTGTAATTTGATACCACGTCCTTCCACTCATTCAGATGAGCTCTTTCCTTGCGGGTTACTTCCATTACATCCAAGAACATCTCATCTCGTGTCTTCTTTTTCCTCCGCCTTATCTGAGCTAGCTTATGGGATGGAGTAGGGAGGCTTGAAAAATTTGCAGCTGCATAAGGGAGGGAAAAAAGGGAGAGAAGTATTTAAAAAGATACATTTTACAGAACAATGGTTATACTCTTTCACAGTGAACAGCACTATTCACCTTACATAGCACATGTGATTTTACTACAAGGTCGCATTTTTCATCTTAATACTGAGTGCCTGCAGCTCTGGGGTTACAGATCTCACAGACACAGGTCCGGGCATCAGAATTCTGCTTGCATGCGGCCATGGTAAGCCACTGTCTTTCGGCTTCTGCAGTGCTTTACCCCTCCCCCCAACGCATGGCTGGTACCATGAAAGCTCACTGCCAGTAACCCCTCCCCGCGTGGCTGTTAGCTGGGAAGATCCCTGCTGACCAAATGCGAAAAAGCTCATCGGTATTTCACTCCTCCCCTCCCCCTGCTTGGCTACATGCAGGAAACGATTTTTTTTTAAGCTGCAGTCCACGAACCCAGTAGGAAAATGGCAATCTCTGTCCCCTTAATTAAATTCCTGATTTTCAACCAGGTTACCCTGAACGATATCACTTTGCTGAGGATAACACAGCGAGATAAAGAACGGATGCTTCTTGAATGCCAGCAATCACCGGGACCATACACAGCTATGCTTTGCCATGCAATGATACCTGATTACTTGCTACATGCATGGCGTGGTAAAGTGTCCTACTTTTCTAAGTAACTATACTGTCTGCGAATGCATCCCAAGTCTTCAGGGCAAATCAATTATTAAAAAACGCTTGCTTAAAAAACAATCTTTGATATTTGCAAAGGTACACTCACCAGAGGTCCCTTCCATGGCTTCATTGTCTGGGGTAGTGGCTTGTGAGAGTAATTCCATCAGGGTGAGAAAAAGCTCCTGGCTGTTGGGGCTCATGGAGTGCTGTGTGCTCTCTGCTAGCTCATCCTCCTCTTCTTCATCGTCATCTTCCCTGTCCGCATAATCCTCAGCCATGGCAGAGATTACAACCCCCACCTCGGAATCCACGGACAGGGGTGGGGTACTTGTGGCGCAGCCCCCTAAAATTGCATGCAGCTCAGCGTAGAAGCGGCATGTTTTTGGCCCTGCCCCGGACCTTCCGTTTGCTTCTTTGGTTTTCTGGTAGGCTTGTCTGAGCTCCTTAACTTCACTCTGCACTGCAGTGAGTCCCATGTGTGGCCTTTATCCATCATAGACCTTGCAATTCTTTCAAATACTTTTTCATTTCGTCTTTTTGAACGCAGTTCTGTTGGCACTGAATCCTCTCCCCATATAGCGATCAGATCCAGTACCTCCTGTGCAGTCCATGCTGGGGCTCTTTTTTGATTCTCAGGAGACTGTATTGTTACCTGTGTAGATGAGCTGTGCGTGGTCACCTGTGCTGATGAGCTTTCCACGCTGGGGAAGCGGGAAATGAATTTCAAAAGTTTGCGGGGCTTTTCCTGTTTATCTGGCCAGTGCATCAGAGTTCAGAATGCTGTCCAGAGTGGTCACAGTGGTGCACTGTGGGATACCGCCCGGAGGCCAATACCGTCGATTTCCGGCCACACTAACCCTATTCCGATATGTTAATCCCGATATTAGAGCTACTCCTCTCGTTGGGGAGGAGTACAGAAACCGATTTAAAGATCCATTAAAATCTATATAAGGGGCCTCTTAGTGTGGACGGGTGTGGCGTTAAATCGGTTTAACGCTCCTAAAACCGGTTTAAACGCGTAGTGTAGACCAGGCTTAAGTAATCAATTAAAACTGAGATAAAGTGATATTTCCAAGATACTTCACTGAGGTTTATGAACCAGAGGGAGTACAAGGAATTTTCAGGACAAAAACATTCTTCCTTTTGGTAAAAGGTATTTCTGGATTTCTGATCAACACAATATTAATGAGTAACTAGCTTGAATTAAATGTATGCATTCAACCATCATACCAAAAAACTAAACTTGACAGACTATAGTAGCATCACAGTATTACTTTAATGGTTTAATACATTCAATTACTCAAAAGTAGCATGCCCTATCAAATATTACGGTATCTCTACTGTACTGCCACGGTCAGCAGTTACAAACTAGTTCAGCAAATACCAATGTCAGAAAGTAACCATACTTCAAAACTAGTCCTTGTTATGTACCTAAGCTTAAAAATTTGTTCATCATCATTGGTCATTTCTGCCAGTTTTCTCAATAATTACAGCTTTTACAGCTCCCTCTCTTGCCATTCTCTAAACTACACAAGTTTATGGTATACGGAAACCATTGCTAAACTACATGTGGTGAGAGGCATCCAGCCTGTTTTTGTTACTGCTTCAAATATTCAGCTGTGTGTGAAGGACACGTGTGTATCCCCAGTTGCTACTGCTTTTAAATAATGTCCCATTGTGCCAAGACACATGCTTCCCAACAGTGGGACTCTGTAGAGGGAATTCATAAAAGAGAATTTGAATTTAAATTTGATCCTTTTATTAAAATTCAACAGTTGACACAAATCATTCATCTGATAGTAGCAATAACCTATTTCAAATAGCCTGTCCCAGGGCAGAAGTGGTATTATTTTTAAATCAGTGAGACAGCTTGGAATAAGATTGTTCATCTTTATTGTTTATGACAGGAGTCACAGAACTGAACAAATAAATTCATCTGTTTATTCTGTATCCAAACCTATGAGGTATTTGGATAACAAATTGACAGCCATAGCTTGGACGCTTTTGGTATCAGATGATTGTCCAACATTTTGCTGCAGTCAGAAATTCAATATAATTGGAGAAACCCAGGTAAAATTAGTAATATAATAATTATTTGGTAGCAAATTTTTCAGTGGAAACACTGAACATATAGAGATAAATTGTGCGGATCTTGAAGAAATTATCATGATTTTCATAAGCATTTAAGTATTTTGGGGGTCCATGCTCACATTTCTTCCCTATTTTTAAAATATGAGAAAAACATAGCTGTCATGGCTCTGACATGAGATATGAAATGGTCAAACTTCATTAAAGGTGGTAAACATTTTGACTGTCATAACTAGATCAATATAATCTTTTTTTTTTAAAGGCTAATACTTGTTGATTTAAAGTACAGTCGTATTCAGGAAAAAAAAACTACATAAAAGGTGTGACAGATATTGCAAGACCATGCAATATCTTTGGGTGAACATACTGTATTGAGTTTGTGAATGGTTTGTGTACCATTGTTAGCCAAGGACTATATGCAACTCCAGGAGGGGGAAGTTTACCACAACTCCTCCAGGAACTAAAAACTGTGGGGGCTGATTAAGGCTAGTTGCTGAAACTGTAAACAACTCCAAAAAGGTATCAGAGACCAAGGGACAAAGAAGACACTTTTAATATAAAAGACTGAGTTTAAACAAACTCAAGGCCTTCTTTTGATTCAGCAAACAGACAGGACTTTCTGCCCAAGGGGCCGGGGGGTCCCAATCCTTGTGGCAGGGTTGGAAAGACCTTGACTTACTTGGGCCCCATAAGACTGATGGGTGATCTCTGATAAGCTTTTAGGATACACAAAGGAACTTTTTTTTATATGTTTACTCTGTAATGTTTCATCTTAAGTATAAATATATTTTGCTAGGGCCTTTGCAATGATGTATTGATAACTGGGTGTAGCCCCTGGAGAAAGGTTAGCCACAGATGTTGGACCCAGTCAGACCTGTTGGGGAAATCACAGTGAAGCACAGAGGGACTGCAAGCCTAAGCCTGCAGTCTCGAGAGACAGATTGATGTGAATCTCTGCCCGAGAGCGGTGACAGCTAGGAAGCCTGAAACTTTTATTGGGGTGGGGGGAGGACAACAAAGGAGTGGTTAACACTGAAAGAGTGACAAAATGTACCTTGTTATTCAACAGATCTGTTCCCTTTGTATGTATTCCAAATCATATCTGCTTATTTAGCAATAAACACAAACGTTTACTAATTTTTACTCCAGTTATCACTGGACAGCCAATACAACTGTAAGAGATCGAGGCACATTTTATTCTGGCACATGCATCAACGTAACTGTTAATGATGTTCCAAAATGTGAAAAATGTGAAAATGTGAAATTTTTATTACTGGTGAAGAACATAATTGACTTTCAGTTCCCAGGGTGAGTCTGCAGTATGAGCAGATAGAAAAATAGGCTTTGTTACAAGCATCAGACTTCATTAATTTATTAATATTCTCTGGAGATTAGCCACCCTTGTCATTCTGAATTTTTCTGTTTTGCAGCCCATCCTATTTGCTCCCCCTTTTCCGTGCATTGTAGATTCTCCTGCTACAGGTGACTGAGGCAGTGTGGGAGCTTCCCTGGACCTAATTGTCTCAATGATGATTTTCAAATCTCATTTTAACTCTGTTTTTTCCTTCCGGCCTCTGACTTCTAACCACTCTAATTTTTTTGTGCTCAAAGATTCTCCGAAATGAGGACATTGTACCCTCTTTCAATGTACATCAACTGAATGATGTATTAAAATCTATATAGTTTATTTGTGGTTTTGTGTATAGCCTGCAATTAACTATGAAAAATTCTAGGATCCTTTTCTATAAAAGACTGAGTACACACACACACACACCCTTTCACTTTGATAGAAGTCAAAAACTGAGCAGTGAGACAAAAAAAAGATTATAGGCCCAATTATGATCTCATTTCTAAAAAATGCAACTGAGACCAGAATTTGACCCAAGATGTTTTTTGTTATTGTTGTTTAAAATGTACTGTTTAAAATGCACCAAATCCTAGGTACTTCCCTCTTAGAGTCACACGACTGGGGGCGGGTTGGTGAGAGAAGAGCCCTGGTCAGAGCCAAGCATCTGTAACAGAGGACTCCCACAATGTTCTGGGTCAGGGTAGCAGAGCAGTGGTGAGGTTGGATAAAGACCAAGATAGAACCCCTTGCTCACTTCCCCTAGATCAGAACTCCGGCAGAGTGTAAATGCTCACCTGCACCATCCCAAGGCACCAGGTCACAATAACCCAGCATCTCCAAGAGAAAGAGCTGAAAGCCCCCAGGAGCAGAGACTCCAGCACAACAGAAGCTAGAGGATGGGAGAGCCTCAGCTGGATCCCCAACATTACTTCACTCAACTAGGACTTAATCAGGCACTGGGTCCCAAGAACCCTTTCTACACAGTTATATGGGGTAGGAGGCGGACAGGCAGGTGCTTCTTAAGGTTGAGACAGTCACTGGGGACAGAGGGCAGCAATGAAGATCCAAGACAGGGAAGGGACCATGTTGGGGCCCACCCGCATTTCCAAACCTACACAGCTCCCAGAACCAGTGGTGACAGCAGAGTACATTTTATATTATGGATTCTGGACATTTTGTACTGTTTGTTGATTTTCCGACCTCCCCTCCCACCGCTTCCTCCACTCATCGCAATCCCTTCTCTGGCAGCCCTCCCAACCTACCCTCCTCCACTCCATTCTTTCCTCTCTCTTCAGTGTTCACCTTCCCTTTCCTTTTCTCCTATTATCTTTGTTTATATAACCCCCCCTACCATTTCCCCCTCACTCGCCATTAATAAAAACACATTCACATAATGGTCATCACCTCGATCATTTATCTGTATGTTATATCCCTTTCCTCCCACCCATTTTTTGTTTCTGTGTTCATTAGATCCCAAGCTCTCAAGGATCAAGGACTGTCTCTTCCTATACTTACTTTGTACACTGCCTGACACAATGTTGTGCCAGTCCTGATTTAAAGTCTTTGGGCAGGAGCACAATGGAATAAGTAAATAATCAGAGTTTCACTGGAGAGCGCTATAGATGCATTATTCATCTAATAAACACAATTTCCAGGGACTTGCATAAATTGCTCTTTGTATGACAAGAAGAAATAATTACCAGGAGAATTTTTAGCAAAGTGGTCCAAAAATAGAGGGGACGTTCAGCCATCTATGTGTAAGGGCTATGGTCACATACTGTACAGAAATGAACCTGCATTTTCCCTTTGACTCCCAAGGACAAGTTCTTCAGTTACAACTCTGCTCCTTAACAGAATTACAAAATAAAAGGCAAAGAACCATTACTACGAATACAGAACTACATCATTTCGGTTTTAGAGATACCAAAGTAGGGATGGCAAGCAATAATAATGTAGATGGCACCTTTCCTTCTGTTCGAATGTGTAATTGGATCTGTAGCAAAAGCTTCTTTACTTATGCACTAATCTACAAAAACCTTTCTAAAGGACTTCACAAATCTATATAAATTTGCTAAACTACAGATTTTTTTAGGCAATTCTGACATCAAACCAGAATGTAGCCCTTGAGCTTCAGACTAAATTGTAAAACATAACTCTACTCACAGGCTTCTTCAATAAACTCTTCCATAATTTCTACACTACAGATTGTTTTTATGTGACCAATATATGTGAATTTTGACAGACTTTAGTATGATCGCTTTTCGGAGTTTAAACTTTACAGTGGTTTACCAAATGGAGAAAGATATTGGTTTTAATCTATTAAATAAATCTCTTCTGCATCAATCAAAGCGAAGCTCCGTGATATTTCTCTTGAAGTAAAAGTTGAACAAAGAACATTTCCAGTGCAAGGAAAAGGGCTCTCTCTGCGGATTATATTCACCTCATGCTTTTTTATTATTGATTCTCAAATATGACATGTCAAAATATTTTGACATCTCACCATTAAATATTCATACCTAATCTTGACTCTCATCAACCACCCTAAGCTTCAAATCATATTAGGACTCTCATTAGGTTTTAGCATGACTACTGGTACAAGACACTATACTTACTCCCACTATTCCCAAGCCTGTCTAAATCCAGAGCTAATGCTCCAGTACAGCAGATTATTTGTGCAGATGAATTAAAAGGTACAGATGCATTATGTATGAAACACTCAAAAAATGTCACCCCAGAAACTTATTAGCTAGCATCATAGAGGAAGAAACTTATGGCTAGATACCATGGGTGTATATCATGCCCCCTAACATAAATCGGAGTTCTACAGCATCAGGATTTCACCCCATGGTGAGGAACACACTGCAAATGGATGTATAAAGTGTAGATTATTGTTATTTTATATATATATTCATTTGCAATATTAGTGTTTAAAAGAAAACTTCATAAAGTGAGAGAGACAGAGATTGGACAAAAAAAACAGGAGTACTTGTGGCACCTTAGAGACTAACAAATTTATTTCAGCATGAGCTTTCGTGAGCTAAAGCTCACTTAGCTCACGAAAGCTCATGCTGAAATAAATTTGTTAGTCTCTAAGGTGCCACAAGTACTCCTGTTTTTTTTGCGGATACAGACTAACACGGCTGCTACTCTGAAACCAGAGATTGGACAATATCTTTGGGGACCTATGAGTGGGAGTTGTCTTTGTACCCCACTCCTCACCACAATCCATACATTCACACACACACAACAGCATAACAGTTTCATTTTCTTTACTATTATATGGTATTTTTCTCACTTCTTTTACTTTCAGTAACCACAGTTATTGTTCATAAGCCTATTTCCACTAATGTATCCTGTACCTTAATGCTCTCAAACACAGGGGAGCAGACCACAATTCCTGTACCAATGTTTAACCTATTGAATTAGATATTACATAAAAGGCAGGATCTTCAGCCTCATTAAGACTGCTTTGCACAGTTCTGGCAGCACAAAGGAATGTTACAGCCAATTGAACTGCTAAGTAGAGGATTTCCCTTGTATAGGGGTATCCTCTAGT
Source organism: Mauremys reevesii (assembly GCF_016161935.1). Lineage (NCBI taxonomy): Eukaryota > Metazoa > Chordata > Testudines > Geoemydidae > Mauremys > Mauremys reevesii. The sequence goes on from NC_052623.1 coordinate 153,494,943, forward strand.
GGCAGAAGGCTGCTTTAGCAACCTCTGTACTATCCTCTACCACAGAGCATTGGGTATGGCTACAAGGCTAGCATAACAAAGAGCTGCCCAGGGATCTACCTAATGGTCAGATGGCTCCAAGATCCTGAGGGAGCTAAAATATGCAGCCCAGGGCCTAGATCATGATTGATATACAGTTACATTTTATTTTCATAATGGAAATGTGCTTGTATGTTCAGTGATATTGCAGATATTCTGGATTTACTCACATACTAAAATTTCACTTTTAAAAAAATTAACATAACGTATTCTCTAGGTCTTCACAAGTTTAGTAACACTACTGCAATAGAAATGATCAAATTCCTGATGAAATGTCTCTAAATAATAGATTGATAGATTCCAAGACCAGAAGGGACCATTGTGATCATCTAGTCTAATCTCCTGTATAACAAAGGCCACGGAGCTTCCCCAAAATAATTCTTAGAGCAAATCTTTCAGAAAAACATCCAGTCTTGATTTGCACATTGTCAGTGATTGAGAATCCACCACAGCCCTTGTTAAATTGTTCCAACAGTTAATTGCTCTCACTGCTACAAATGTATGCCTTAGTTCCAGTATTAATTTGTTTACTTTCAGCTTTCCACCATTGGATCCTGTTATACCTTTTTCTGTTAAACTGAAGAGCCCATTATCAATATTAATTCCCTGTGTAGGTACTTACAGACTGTAATCAAGTCATCCCACAGGGTATGTCTACCCTACCTGCCGGATTGGCGAGTAGTGATCGAGCTATCGGGGATCGATGTATCGTGTCTTGTCTAGACGTGATACATCGATCCCCGAACGCGCTCCCCGTCAACTCCAGAACTCCACCAGGGTGAGAGATGGAAGCAGAGTCAACGGGGGAGCAACGGCCATCGATCCCGCACCACGAGGACGCAAAGTCAGTCAATCTAAGTCAATCTAAGATACATCAACTTCAGCTACGCTATTCTCATAGCTGAAGTTGCATATCTTAGACCGATTTCCCCCTCCCCCCCCTGCCCAGTGTAGACCAGGCCTTAGCTTTCTCTATGTTAAGCTAAGTAGGATTGAACTCCTTGAGTCTACCATAATAAAGCTAGAAGATCTAAATGGCATTTCACTGCTTATAAGATTTTACTTTTTCAAAAATGCTATGATGTTCTTGCTAAGATATCAGTACACAAATGTGACAAACACACTGTGCATGTCTAAGTTATTAATGGATAAATGCAATTTAGTAACATTTAGGGTGCAAGGAGGTCACAGTCTTGACAGCATATCTGTACTACCTGCTTAGCATATGTTCCTTGTTTCTTATTAATCCTTTTTGAATACGCTTATGGTTAAACAGTAGTTCATGGTAATGGAGCAAAGAAAAGAGGATACCAATAATTAGATCTGTTACATGGAATATGGAAACTTTTACAGTCACGTTTTCAGAGAAGACTCACACAGCACAGACTAAATGAACTGATGTCACTTATTTTTGAGGCGTTTGGTTTTTGTTTTTTTCAAAAACATTCAAAATACTGTGATGCCTTAGAGAACAAACAAAATTGTGTGTGTGTGTGTGAGTGTGAGAGAGAGAGAGAGAGAGAGAGCGCGCGTGCCATAACTTCTTTATGTATTTAATGATACTTTCTGAAATTTAACAAGCCCAATCTCACAAATAAAGAGAAGCTATGTAATATTCTGCTAGATTTACTGTATTTTTTTACCTCAATTCTGGACAGCCCTAAGGCTGCAATTGCAACTCGAACACTGCTGCTCTCCAGTGTTCCTGTGACCTTTCTTCGCTTGTGTTCGAGAGCTGACATCTGCTGCTGTGCCGCAATGGCCAGAGCCTTCTCCCTAGCTTCATTAATCAATGGGATCTTCAGTTTTTCTTCAAGAATATCAGTGAGACCGCATTTCAAGCACAGAACTGGCTGCACCGCACTGTGACCTGCAATAAACAAAGCCATTTGTCAGCTGCTATTACAACTGCATGTCTTTTTTATTCAGTAGCCCAGAACACAAACAAAAATATTACATTAAACTCTGAAGGTACTGAATTTAACAACGTAAGCTTTGCTATAATATTTTGAGTTTTAGACTAATTATAACTTACAACCAGGAAGAAGGACTGAAAAAACAGACTGAAATCCAAATGGAAAGGTCCTATTCATAATCAACAAAAAGGTATATTTTAACTAATTTTCTGTTCAGCTAATTAAATTTATGGGAGGAATAATTATCAACAATCTACTGAAGCTTTCATACTTCCCTTGTCACTGGGGTGTCAGAGGTCCTTACAAATTATAAAGTAAACTACAGTGAATATATATATCTTTCTACCTGTCCTTCCCAATCAGTATTGTTCCGATCAACCTCCTCCCATTTATTCATAAGTGTTGTTCTGATGGGAAGGTTAGGTCAAAGTGATAGGATTTTGATATGAAGGGAGTAAAATTTGTGGTGGTTTCAGTATCTTCTGAAGGTGAATTCCACAGCTATCTGTTAGTTACTGAGATCTCTCTCTCTCTCTCTCCCCCTCACACAGACACACACACACCCTCCTGCCTCTCTACTCCTGTGGAACATATCTATAGTGGGAAGACATTCTGGAGAGTACGGCAATACATTTATTTATATTACCCTGGCACCCAAAGCCCCCAGCTAAAATTGGGGCATTTCTGTGGCAGCACAGTACAAACACACAGTAAGGGACAATCCCCTTACCCCAAAGGGTTTACAATCTAACTAGGTAAGACAACCAGAAAGGGAGTTTTATCCTCATTTGACAGATGAAGTGAGACACAGCAAGATTAAATAACTTGTCCAAGGTCACAGAGGAAATCTGTGCTAGAGCTGGGAATAGAACCTAGATCTCTAGTATCCCATTCCAGGTTTTATACACAAGACCACTCCTGGGCTGTGCTGGTTGGCTCGAGGCCCCATAGAAGAGTGGGTTTTATGGTTGACATGTGCCTCTTCACTGCTGTTCCGGCTTCACCTAAGTTCCATCACCACAATGAACAGCAGAGGCAGGAACAGCTCCTGATGGAATACTTAACCCAGACAGCAGGGCGTTTCAATAACGCATGGTCAATAATCTTATTGAGAAGAATGAAAGACAAGCAGCAGGAGGAATTGAGCTGCTGGGAAAAAGAATGGAGGAAAGTCTTGTAGTCTCACAGAAATGCATATCACAGAGTCACGCATTAGAGTGCTCAGCTTAAAGTGTTTTAGCCTTTGCATGCCACCTGTGAATCTGTACCTCAAGTTTCAGCCTGATGTGCTTTAAAATGGCTGAGGCATAAACTCTTCAAATGCATCATTCTGAATTGAATAACTCAAGTTATTAACATGGCAGGAACTGGCGCTGGGCAGAAAATACCAGTAAAAGCCTAGAGCTCACTATAAATGTTGTACTTTACTGCTATCATAATGACATCATCATTCTGAAACTCAGCACTCCCTGGCTACAGATGGGTCAGTTTGAGGGGCTACAAAGTGCTAAATCTTTTAAAAGGTACCTAATAGAAACACAGTCATTGATACTGTAACGTCTGACATGACTTTCCCCTTATTTTTCACCTTTGGTTTCAATTTTTATATATTATAGTAGCGAATCTGACTGGCATTTATTTAGAGATAGTGAGTGGAAGAGCAAATTCTTTAGATAACTTGCCCAGAGGAAAGAAGGTCTCTGCATAGCTCATGTAAGCCATCAAGTTCACAGAGTGTGAAGAGGTCTTGAATTACCTACGGCTGTATGTGTTGTAGAACAAGGAGTGTGTGATGATTAACACACTTCCAAAAGCAGCAGAGAAATATACTCCTCACTATAATTAGAGGGCATCATCTCAGGAGTTTACAGCCCAAACTGCTGATTTTTCCTCACAAAAAATTGAATAGGTTTAAAAAACTATGTATTTTAAAGAGAGATGGGCCCAAAGCAATGGTTTAGAGATGGCTAAATACAGATGGTTACATTTCATCTTTCCTAAACTGATGTAATAAATGTTATATTTATCTTTGATTGTATTGCATTTAAAGGTGTCCTGTCTCCCACAGTCTCTTGGAGGCACCTTATCCACATGAGAAATAGTCCCGTACTGACAGAGCTGTTCAGACCTCATTAAATGGCCACGCAAGAGTGTGTCTGAATCACAACCCATGAAAGAAAGGTCACTTCCCAAATAACTGTCATTGCTTCAGATAATTTGCTGTGTGGATCTATATTCAGTGAACGAAGAGCTAGAGAGACAATTACTTAAAGAATTACAGATTCTAAGTAAATACCCTTCCCTCTCTGACTATTGCCACCATAGATTCCCAGCCCATTAACAAGCAGAAACAACTCCTGAAGGAGGTGGATTTGGACAATACTAATTGAACAATGTTGCAGGATTGCTCTCCAGAAGCTAGATCCAGAAGCTAAATTAAGGGTGTAATGAAATATCAAGGAAGTAATGCTGTATAAATGTAGGTAAGGACTTGTTTAGACGGTGCACAAGTGCGCAACAGCTGGAGTGTAAATTCCGGTGTACACCAGCATGTCATTAAACTAACTGTTCATGAAGACCCTACTGGTGCTCACTAAAGTTCCCTAGTGCTAGCTGACATAGTATGTTAACATGCCCTAGGGAACTTTTAGTGCACACCAACAGGGTCCTCACAGGCCAGTTAGTGAGAGACCCATTGGCGCACTCTAGAATTTGCACTACAGCTGATACACAACAATACACCATGTAGAGAAGCCATAAGGAACTCAAAGTAGGAGCCTTACGTATTTCTTTGACTGAGATATTTCTGAGACATGCGGAGACATTTTGGCTCTACAGTAGTTCATTGTTCTCCAAGAAATACAGGTTGCAGATTACACATCAGGATATCATAAATGTGTATACAAAGTGCCAATATTTCATATCTAGGAAAGTTCTAAGACAAGCAAAAGATGCTTGTACTGGTTCAAGTAGTGTCAAACTACTGCTGCAGTACTACAAGATTGAGGCATCTTGGAAAGTAGCTATAGAAAAATATTGATATGGCCAAGCTGAAAATTTACTCTAGTTTACTTGCAGAGACATACCAGGTTAGGAGGCTTGCAAGACACCTCTAATTTGAAAAATGTCTGGGCAGCAAAAAACAAAACAAAACAAAACCAATCTATACCATATGACTAAAGGAATAATTTTAGATCACGTTTGTTTTGCAATGTCTTTCTAAGGCTTGTTCCATTGTAAAATGGCTCATCTTTCATACTGTATTTATTTTCCCTCCCCTAAGTGCCAGAGAGCTCAACACACTATAAAGGATGATGTTTTCCCAAATCATTTTTTCCTCCTTTCATTTACTCTACCTTTTAAAGTACTGCTAATGCGCAGAACATTTGGACTATCCATCGGAAGCAAGCCTGAAGGCAAAGGTATGCCACATGTTCCCTCTACCAGGTAAACAAATTCTCCAACCTGAAACACAGGAGCATATGCATTTCAATTCAGAGAGCAATTCTTGCAGAACAAATTATAAACCATTAAAACAAACAAAAGAAAAACTATTCTAGTAATACAGAAGATCTGACTTATATAAGTGGTTCATATATTCTGAAGAGCCTTTATTTTAAAACTGCTTTTTTAAAGAAGAAAATGAACATATTACAAAAAACCCTATAAGTAACTGTAAGGGTGAAAATTAAACTTGCAAAATCAAATAATTTCAGAATCAAGGTTTCTATAGCGTTAGGGGACTGGAGAGCCCCCATACAGACCGCACCCTTAGACGCTCCTGTGTTCCCTCATGAGGCACCTTTATGCTTCTTGTTTTGAATGTTATGTTAGTATGTTTCGCGTTTTCCAACAGTAAGGGGAGCCATGGTTGAGCATGTCTCGGTACATGCATAGCCTAGAGCAGAGGTAGCAATTATTTTTTGTCAAGGTCCAAATTTCTTTGTCAAGGTCCAGGTCCAGACTCAAGAGAAAATAATAAAAAACAACAATAATGATAATAATAAGTAAATAAAAAGATTTCGGGGTCTGTTCAAAAGTGTCTGGTGGTCTGGATTTGGCTTGCAGTTCGCCTATTGACTACTGCTAGCCTAGAGTATATATGTGTGTGAACAGCTTCTCTGTGTGGTGGAGTGGTGACAGGTTCTAGACAGAGGAAAAGGTTCATCTAGCTGTAGCCAGAATACCTCTCTGGACCACCCAGCAAGTAGTGAGATTTGATTTACTTGTTGTAATTCTAGCCTAGGATCACATATTTAGATCCTGTTGTAATTTTCAGTAAATTGTTAAAACTACCTGGCCTCTCTGAAATTTGACTGCATTGCTCTGGGAGATGGACAATTCATAACAATAGTTCAGTTCTTTTTAACTCATCCCACTACAGTTAAATGCCTGAGCTAGGATACCATGAGCCACAAATGAGATAGACAAAAAAGTATATACTGATCATATGCAGTAGCCATTTTTAAAACCTCTATAATCAGTTGTTTTAAACAAATAGAGTAACAGCCTGCATAGTTCACATTTAAAGATGAAACAGTTTACATTATTTCAAACTACATAATTTTTAATATTTTGTAAAGTTGAAAGCAGCTCAGCTATTTGGTAAAAAACATTTGAACCAGTAACATTTTGTTAGCCAATTCATAGTTCTCTAGTGAAAAATGAGTGGGGGTGAAAGTGGGCTAGTTACATGTTCGGACTGTCCTTTAATGTTACTAAACATTTTCTACTTATTTTCTTTTAAATTCAAACCATCACTAATTGAGGGAGTTAAGTTAAGAAACTAATCTGATTTCTAGAGTTATGCCAAAATCACTGATGACAACATTGCACAAACAAGAAAGTAAACAGAAATGTTATCTAGGGAGAAATAAAGGGGCAATAAGTTTTACCAAAATGGAAAGGACATATCCACTGATGAACAAATGGTATTTCAAACTGTTGAGAAGGCATAATAAAGAATAAATACAATAAAATGCAACTGCATTTAGCCGTATGGAGTGGAAATCCATCAACCTCATGAAACTAGCTTGCTTCTTGCTTGCTTATATATACACCTGCCCCTGGAAATTTCCACTACTTGCATCCGAAGAAGTGGGTATTCACCCACGAAAGCTCATGCTGCAAAACGTCTGTTAGTCTATAAGGTGCCACAGGATTCTTTGCTGCTTCTACTTGTGTACAGTATCATAGACTGTAGGGACTAGATACCAAAAAACCAAACAAAAAGAATGGTTCAAGGTGGTGTAAATTAGACCTCCAAGCAACAATACGTTCCATGTTGCTGAGGAGAATTCACATCAGCAGAGAGCAGGCAATGTTACCCTCATAATTTCTGCTTTGGGGGTAGCTTATTTCCACCAAAGTTCCATACAGTAGGAATCTATAAACACATTCCTACTGCTTTAGTGACCTCCCCTTACTCCTCCACCTCCTTAAGCTAACACCACCCACTTCTTTGGACTCCCCTGGCCTTTAGTGGCCACGCATGCCAGCAAAAGGAGTATGTAGTCATCTCATATGGCCATTGTCAACCACTAACAAATTATTTGCCACTACAGGCCTCCACCAAGCTTTATACAAGCAAAATCTGTGGGAATCTGCTTAGGAATGGTATGGTTCAGGTTGGTTGTTTACTCTTGGCAGGCAGCAATGAAAAAAAAAAGACTTATTTAGGTCAGTTGGTCCATCCCTCCGCTGCCAATGCTTCCTGCAGAATGGGCTAAGTGACCTAAAATAAGTCTGTTTTTCATTTTATCTTTACTCACTGCTTTGTAGGAGATTTTTTTCACTCTAGAGCTAAAAATATAGCGTTTATAAGTTTTCTAACTTAGTAAAAAGAGAATTATTCAAATTCCATGGCATTTATCTCCCTTTCCTTGGTTTAAGAGCTCAAACACTTCTTTCTTGAGGGGGGTGTAAAACCCATGGCAAAACTTGTGTACCACCCACAAATTAATTACCACCCTGGGGAACCAATTTAAACAGAAATTATTCCCTTTCGAGACAATGTTATGGCTCCATAAGGTCCCTGTAAAAGCTCTTGGCATACACAACTAGTTTTATAAAAGTACCAGTTGCTAAGGCACCATTCTATTATCACTTTTTCTCTGTCAATTATACCAACATACTTATGTTTAAAAAGAAGCTCTCTCAATTCAAAACTTGGTTTGACAAGATCTGAAAGTGTTGATTTCCAAGAGCTGTAAGGCCAATTTTCTTTTTGCTCAGGCTTTTCCTGATGTTGCAGAATGGTCAGGAGGAATCTTGTTTATGGTGTTTTGGGAAGTTTAGTGAATAGTCTAAATTTTTGAGTGTTTAATTTTGTAGCCTTGATTTTTTTTTAAGTTTTTGTATGAAAACTTCAAGATTTTAAAGAAAAATTCAATCCTGTGGAACAATATTGACAGCTATTTGGTAGACAGTAGAGGAATGCTGGAAATCAAGAATACTGATGTATTTCCCTGACTTCTGGACAGGAATGTGATCTAGAGCTCACAGTCAGCCTTGTCATGCATATAGATTTGGCATATTTAATCCCCTCATCAAATCTCAAATCCTTGATTCAAAGCACGGAGATGCTAAAGTTCTTTAAAAAAAATGGTTGGGAAAAAATAATTCTGAAAAAACTGTTTCTCTCTAGCTTCATACTCAGAAATGGTTGCATGTATTTTGCTGAAACTTTACCAAAAAAAAAAATAGCACAAGGTAGAGAAAACTTCAACCCAAATGGTTAAAATTTGGCAGTTATAAAGCAACTGGGAACATGGGTTTATAACGGTACATTTGGTAGCACAACCAGCTGTGTCTAAGTGCTACATCTTCTCAAAGAAAAAAGAGTAGATGGAAGGTGATTGATGGAGGAAACAATAGATAATCACTGAGTTCCTATTCATTTCCTGTGGCAGCTAGAAGGAAATAAGTGGCAGTTGGGACTGAGCCCTTCATATATGCTTGGCCGGGAGACACAAGATGTAAGTAGGGTATTGTCATAGGTCTTCTCCCCCACTTGGAGCTGTTGGGCTCCAAGATGGGGACCTGCATGGACTCCTCTAAACTAAAATCCTAGTTTAGATCTGGTTTTCGCTGCCACCAGTTACGTTTAAAGTGGATAACACACTGCCTGTCCCCCAAGCTTCCCCTGGGGAACCGAGATTCAAACCCCTTGAATCTCACCAGAGAGAGAGAAACAGCCAGTTCCCCTCCCCCCCCCTTCCCTTTCTCCAGCCTGCTCCGGAGAGATTACACACCGAGTCAAATCCTTGACTCAACACAAAGAGGGACTCACCTCCCCCTCCCCTTCCCTAGTCCTGGAGAGAGAGACCTTGATTCAAACTCATTGAATCAAACAAAGAGGGATTCACTTTTTCCCCCTCCCCTTCCCCTGAAAATCCAAACAAGGGAAGAAATCAATCAAGTTCTAAAAAAGAAAAGATTTTATTAAAGAAAGAAAAAAGTACACTATCTCTGTATTACCAGGATGCCAAAATACAGGGTCTAACTTATAAAAACTGGAGAGACTTCCCCCTTCCTCCTCCTCAGAATAATCAGTAACAGCAATAGAAAAAGAGTTTCCTTCAGCAAACACACAATTGCAAATGTAGAAATCAAATTATAAGACTAATTCGCCTTTCTAATACTCACTATACTGGATAGTAGGAAATACTCCAGGAGAACTTGGAGACATGTCTGGCCTCTCTTAGATCCAAAGAGAGCACACAACTCAAACAAAGAACACAGACAAAGCCTTCCCTCCACAGGGATTTGAAATTATCCTGTCCCTTGATTGGTCCTCTGGTCAGGTGTTCCTCAGGTTACTGAGCTTGTTAACCCTTTACAGGTAAAAGAGACTTTAACCCTTAACTATCTGTTTATGACAGGTATGCACACAGCCCCAGTGAACGTTACTCTTCCTGCATTCTGAGCCTGCACACCTGAAGTGAGCACACTACCTACTGTGCGGACCCTGCAAGAACTCTAAAAGGAGTACAGTTAAAGCAAATTTTCTGTGTTTCATCAAGACAATCTAATTCTGTTCACAACCTTTTGGAAATACCAGTTGATGATTTCCAAGAGAATTTAAAGCTCTACATGAAAGAAGTCTTTAAATTGCACAGGAAGGGGGAAAGATAGTGAACCTTCTCCCTCCATAAGATATTTAGGCGGAGAAGGCCTGGACTTTCTAATCACTACACTTTTACAACTATAACTTTATAATGATTATTAGTTGCTTAAATAAAGAGTTGGCATGTGAACCAACCCCCAGAAATGAAGATCTAGTACTAAAGGCCGCCTCATTAATTCACTGTGTCAGGCAATACATTTTTTTTTCCCCACAACGCCTCGTGAAAAAAAAATCTACATTAATATCTGAAGGACATGTCAGAGCCTCAATTTTTCTTCTAAATAGCAAGAAGAATATTAAAAATTAATCACTTAAGTTTTTAAAAAGTGTTGTTATAATAAGTAAGTTAAACTTTCATTGTCATTTCAAAAGACCACTACAGTGCCAACAGAGAGGTAAACAAAGAGGTATTTTCAGAGTTTAAAAAGCATCATGCCTAGCTGTTCCAATGGCTGTGGTAGCATATGAGAGGAAAGACGGATTCTGAAACAAGCTAGACTCTTGCTACTGGGTCTTGTTCAACATGAAAGCATCAAAGATGTGATGATAGATGGCAACTGCAGGCAGACTTTAGTGAGAATTTTTGCTCTAGAGAATAGTCACCACTGTAATAACTGATACCTTATACTCATCTCCATAACAGGCAAGTAATAGAGTGGCCATGAATGAGGTGACTGAGTAAGACTAGGTGGAGCAAAGTTCACATTGTATACCTAGGTATACATCACCTAAATGAAGAGACTTGATCTTTGCATGACTTCTCTTTAAATTACGGTTTATTAATGATGAAATGGAACAATTATAATATTGCAAGCCTGTGTCAATAAGCACACTTGTGTTCACACCCTACAAGCTGCTGTAATAATCTTTGTGCAAAATATGCCTTTTGAAGTATCATTTGAAAACCAATAACTCATTGATCATTAATATTCTAGTGTGATGTATGTACGTATTGTGTATTAAGAGTTATGAATATATGCTGGAATTATGATAGAGTGTGTAAACCAGGTAGGTCGGGGGAGTTGTTAAACAAATCTATCTTAGACAAAGGAAAGTGTATCTGATTCTCTGACCAGCCCCACAATCAGGCAAAGACAATAAAGCTGCATATTTACATACATGTAGAAACAAGACTATCAAGACAGCAGGGGGAGGCAATGGCAAGAAACAGAACAATTTGCATTTCAGCAAACACAAGTGGGGGAAGAAAAAGCAGGCAGCTTCCTTCACCACCAGACTCCATGTGGAGTCTCCTCACAGCTTAAATAATCTTTGCTTTGAGGTGTAAAGCATTTCAAAGGTTTACTGGTCTATAAAGACAAGGGATCTAAACCTGGAGTGATAAGCAATTGAATCAACTGATTGTATACAATATTACTGTATTATAAGAGTGTACAGAGTGATGTCATTTCTGAAAGCTAAAGACACACTGGTGATTAATAGCATTGTGAAATGTATGTATTAACACTAGATGAGGAATTATGGATACTGATTGATATTCAGTAGATATTAGAAGGGAGGATGGAGACAATTTTAGCAGCTGCATCTTGGATGGATTGAAGGAAAATAAAGAGGCGGAGACCCCGAAGGCCAGAGAAAAGGAAAAGTAATAAAAATGAGAAATGACCAGCTGGTGGACAAGACTGTTAGCTATTGGAACAGAAATGTTTGGATTTTCCACATGTAGAGAAAAAAGTGACAAGGGTTGTAAACAGTCTGGGTATGTGGGGAGAAGGGACAGACATTAAAAACTATCTTCATGGTACAGCTCAAGTAATGGGGAGGATGGTGGTGTTATTTACAGCAATGGAGTAAGGTGGAAGTGGAGAAGATTTGGGATGAAAAGTACCTTGGTTTCAGCAATGGTGAGTTTGAGCTAGTCATAGTTCAAAAGGATGTGCTGGATAAACGATTAGGTATGGATGACTGGACTGAGGAAGCCAGGTCAAATGTGGAGAGATTTGTGAGTGTCATGAGCACAGAGCTAGATGCTGAATCTATGTGAGCAATTGAAGTCATCCAGGGATATAGGGTGTGAAGGGAGAAGAGGGAAGAAACAAAGATGGAGTGCAGAGGAACACTGACAGATAGGGAGCCAAATTCAGCAAAGAAGATGCTGAAAAAGTGGTTGGAAGGTAGGAGGAAAAACAGAGGACAAGACTGACCACAAATCCCAAGAGAGGACATGGCATCAAGGAGAAGGAAGTGACCAATGACATAAAAAGCTGCAGGGAGATCAAGGAAGCTGGAACACAGGGTAAAAGCCATGAAAGTTCTCCATTAAGAAATTGTTGGGTATTTTGGTGAAAGCAGTTTCAGTAAAGTGCTGAAAGCAAAAAACAGATTAGGCAAATCAAGAGAAAGTAACAGCAGAGGAAGTAAAAGCAGCTTATATAAACCACCCATTCAACGATCTTAGATATGTATGTTAGAGTATGCCGAGTCATTACACTACTTGAATCTATTTCCTTATAATTATCCTTACACTTCTTGTCAACTGTCTGTAATTGACCATCTTGATTATCACTACAAAAGTTTTTTTCCTGCTGCTAACAGGTCATCTTAGTTAATTAGCCTCTTAGAGCTGGTATGGCATCTTCTCTGTATGTATATATATATTCTTCTTCTATGTTCCATTCTGTGCATCCGATGAAGTGGGCTGTAGCCCATGAAAGCTTATGCTCAAATAAATGAGTTGGTCTCTAAGGTGCCACAAGTACTCCTGTTCTTTTTACGGATAGACTAACATGGCTGCTCCTCTGAAATATGTTAGAAAGATGACTGAGCAAAACTTGGACAGAAACATAAGGTCAAGAATCTGTTATCTGATTATGGGGGTTGTGACGCTGGCAGAACAAATACCAGCTCATGCCAAAGGCCCAGGGCCTCACTGAACACTGACAAATGCATAGCTGGAAACCAGTCTGGCTTACCTGTGGGTTAGCATAGTTAAAATAAATATTAGTGCCATAAGAATGTGTTTCGTATTTAGACTTAAAGGAAAGCTTGTAGGATGCTGCATGTATTAATCTACTTCTAATATCCGCAAGCCATGGTATAAAGTTATACTGAGTGTTGCATTGTAAACCTCTGTAATTGTGTAACTCACCAAACAGGAAAAGAAGCAATAATTAAGGTAAAGTGTTCATCCTTCATACAAGATGGCCCACTGAAGGCAAATGAGTCATTGTGTAACACCAAAGTACAGAGACCCTGTTGATCGCATTCGTCTCTGCCTCCAGGAAAGAGAGGCCTGCTTATGAACTCATCCCATCAGCTTTTATTCTGGGGTGAAGGGGGATAAAAATCCCTGACAAGGAGAAACGTGGCCTCTTTATGCTGTCTGGACTCTGAGGGGCAAAGATTCCTAAACATAAGCAAGAAATCCTCATGCTGTTTGGCATGGGTCAGCCCTAAAGAACATATAGAGCTGCTTATTATAGAAGTGTATATTACCTTTTTAAATCTAAGACTGCAATTCATTTGCATATGTTTGCTGTTTTATCTTTGTAAATGTGTCTCTCATTTCTTTTCTTAGTTAATAAATGTTTAGTTACTTTATTTCAGGACTGTCTATAGGTCGTCTTTGGTTTAAGATCTGAGTACAATTGACAAGGGGTAAGTGACAGATCCTTTGGGACTGAGAAAAACCTGAACATTGTTGTGATTTTTGATGTAAAGTAACCATCTATCTAATAGTTCAGCCTGCCTGGGTGGCAAGATACACTGCAATGCCCAAGGGGACTGTCTGTGACTCCACAGTAAGACTGTTACAGTGATTTAGCAGGTCACACTTGTTATTGGGTTGGTGAAATATAATTACAGAACATACAACCGGTTTAGAGTTCCTGCCCTGCTTTTCGACAGTCTGCCCTGAGGTTGGCACTCTGGGTCGTGAGCCACTCCAGACAGCGTGACGGGGTAACAGTACATGTTCAACATAGAGTTTCAGGACAGTTACGCTTCCATCTACTACCCCACCAATGTCTCACACACTTAATGTAAAGGAATGCCCCTATAGGGGAGGAGACTAGTTTAGTTTCCGTGGTCATTCAAAATTTGACTTATCTGGTGAGGCTGCCAAGCAGTGTCAACTGTAGTACTGATTGTTAATGGTTTAAATAATAAGTAGGGCTATCAATTAATTGCAGTTAATTCACGTGATTAATCAATCACGATTAATCACAGTTTTAATTACATTGTTAAACAACAGAATACCAATTAAAATTTATTAACTATTTTTGGATGTTTTTCTACATTTTCAAATATATTGATTTAAATTACAACACATAATACAAAGTGTACAGTGTTCACTTTATATTATTATTTTATTACAAATACTTGCACAGTAAAAATGGTGAGTATTTTTCAATTCACCTCATACAAGTACAAGTACTGTAGTCCAATCTCTTTATCATGAAAGTGGAAATTACAAATGTAGATTTTTTTTTGTTACATAACTGCACTCAAATACAAAACAAAAACTTTAGAGCCTACAAGTCCACTCAGTCTTAATTCTTCTTCGGCTAATCGCTAAAACAAACAAGTTTGTTTATATTTACAGGAGATAACGCTGCCAGCTTCTTATTTACAACATCAACTGAAAGTGAGAACAGGCATTCGCACAGCACTTTTGTAGCCAGCATTGCAAGGTATTTACGTGCCAAACATTTGTATGCCCCTTCATGCTTTGGCTACCATTCGAGAGGACATGCTTCCATGCTGATGATGCTCTTTAAAAAATTAATGTGTTAATTAAATTTGTGTCTGAAATCCTTGGGGGACAATAGTATGTCTCCTTCTCTGTTTTACCCGCATTCTGCCATATATTTCAGACTATAGCAGTCTCGGATGATGACCCAGCACGTGTTCATTTTAAGAACACTTTCACCGTAGATTTGACAAAACGCAAAGAAGGTACCAATGTGAGACTTCTAAAGATAGTGACAGCACTCTACCCAAAGTTTAAGAATCTGAAGTGCCTTCCAAAATCTGAGAGGGACAAGATGTGGTGCATGCTTTCAGAAGTCTTTAAAAAGCAACAGTTGGATGTGGAAACTACAGAACCCGAACCATTAAAAAAGAAAATCCACCTTCTGTAGGGTGATTATATTTCCCTATGCTGAATACGGGACACATGATAAAATTACTCATATTCAAGCGAGTTCGACAGCAATCAATTAGAACTATGCAACACAAATATTCAGATTAACATCAAGTTGACTGGGCCCCTGTTAAAAAGAAATACTGCGTAGTTGGATTCTTTTTTATTTACCTTCATATCTTTTAGGCTTTAGGGTTCACATAGGGACAGGCCACACACACACACACACACTCCTGTACACCTCTCCTACACAGAGGGGGTGACTGACCTACCCAACCCTCCCTGCCCAGTGCTCTCTGCCCTCCATGCCTGGCTAGAGCCCCAGGACAGACCCGCCTCTCCTGGTACCTGGCACTGTGTCTTCCTGAGGCAACACACAGGGTCCCATGCCCCCCCCCTCAGATTTCTGTCAGGGTTCACACCAGAACATGCCCAGCAGCAGCCTTTCGGCACTGTGTTGGAGGGAAGGGATGGGAGCTGCTTCCAGCCCAGGGAAGGAAAGGGGTGGGGAGGGATGACCTGGCTTCTGTCTTTGCAGAGCTCATCTCTCCCCCCCACCCCACTCCCCTGTGGCTGGAAGCAGCTTGTCCATTCCTGCCCGCACAGTGTAGAAAGGCAGCGAACACCTCCAGGCTGCTGGTGGCCACGGACATAGGCCAGCCACCTATGGCTATAGCATGGGCAGGAAGGGGCTAAGCCCTAAGGATGCCTTGTGCACCAGGGCCCAGGGAACTTGACTGCAGGGGCTTCAGCTGTCTGAGATCCTGGCCAGAGAGGTGGTTCAGCAGGGGAGGGTGCCTAGGAACAGAGCAGCCCCAAAGTCCCTTGGGTAGGACCCAGGGCAGTGGGGGAAGGAGGCAAAGAGGGTGCTAAGCCCCTGTCCTGGGAGCCGCTGTGGAGCCTGAAGGTATGAGTTGGGAACAGGATGGAAATCACTCCCCTCCCTCCCACTCCAGAGTTTAGCTGAGGGGCAGAGAGGTTCCCCTGTGCCAGCGCTGTGTGCGGCTTTGGCACAGGCAGGACTTGGCTTCTGGCCAGCGGCCCGGGCTGGAGGGTCTTGGGCTTTCACGGGGTGCCGGCCCAGCCACAGGCAGTGGGGGGAGGAAGGAGTCTGCCGGCCAAGCTGTTCTCTGCACAACACTAGGAGCAGGATGCACCCTGCTGCGGAGGGGGGCGGGGATATGGAAGAGCTGCAGGGCTGGAGGGGCAAAACAGGAATTGGACAGCGAGAGGGGAAGCATGTAAAGGGCTGATGGGTGGGCAGCAGAGGCGACACATAACTGGCTGCTGCCTGGCACCTGCCCACACTCACCAGCTACTGAAGCTTATAGCGTGCAGCAAGTGCTGTCTGAAACAGCACACAGTGGGGGCTGTGCTGACGGACCAGCAGGGGGAGCGGCCAGCCGTGCAGCTTTGCCCCGCCACCAGCTTTGCACAACCATCCCCATCATCGGCCACTGGACTCCCTACTCACCACTGGTAGGCAGGCGGCTGGCCAGGAGGGATCCGGCCACCAGTACTGATGGGGGTAGTCAGAAAATATGGGACAATTAGCCCATTTTTAAGAAAAAGTTGGGACACCTGCATGAGGGCTTAAATATAGGACTGTCCCTTAAAAATGGGACATCTGGTCACCCTACTTATCATAAACCAAACGGACATCAGCTGGTGATAAACTTTGTGTCGCTACTCATCTAAAAAACTTAAACCAGTTACCTACAGATGAAATGTGGTATATCCTGTCAATGTCCATCTCCCATAGCTTTCCACTCCACTCAGAAATAAAATGTCAATATACTGAAAAAAATTCTACCATTAACATCAAAATAAATAGCTAAATATTCAAATCTCAATGCCTAAACTACAGCCACAAAATATTATGTACACAAACAAATACATATTTATGAATATAACTTGTAATTATTACCCATAACAGCATATGCACAACTCCCAATTTTGTACACGTTACCCATTTTGCACAAACAAACTGAGGCATGCACTTGGCAGGCACAGCTTAGGTGCAAAGTTTTACAAATGTCATAACTGTTGTATATGTCATTAACAATGTTAAGATATAAAGACATTGACAGAACACACTTTCTAGTCTTACCAGGTCATTGACCAGAACGATGGTGCAATAGCGCTTTTCCAGATTAAAAGGAAGAAAGTAAAGATCCAGGTTTGCAGAACTTCTCCCTTCTAAGTACAGTGTGCACATTGGACTGAAGAACTCTTGTAGGTCATTGAATCGATTAACTGCCAAAACATGATTTAAGGGTTGTTTATACACAGTAACAAAGCTGGTAAAGGCTAAAGTAGCTGTTCCAATATAAAAACATAGCAAGCTATAATAGCATGCCCTAAGAACTAGTATTTAAGGCGCTCTCAAATCACAAAAACAGTAAAACTGCATGCTATACAAAAGTTACATAAACAAATTATGCTAATTCATTCCTTTCATACTTGCCAAGCCTATGCATACAAATGCATACACACCTTTTTAACTGCACAGCCCAGAAAGAGCAAGACTATGTTGGATAAACTACCACTCTATATTCACAAAAAATAAAATCTTCCGAGATGTACAGTAGATATGTAAATTACTCCTGCTAGAGGCAAGGGTACTGCTTTAGACTTTTTTAAACTAATATGATTGCTCCCTCGACGAGACTAGCTGCATGACAATATGAAACTGGGAAATCCTCAAGCATACACAGAAATTAAAATGTGCATGTTTGCTTTTGATGGACAGCATTTTAAGCACGTTGAAGACTATGATGACAACATACAATACACAATGTAATGTGTAATAATTGTTGCATTTTCAAAAATAACACAGATGATTAGATGGTCTTTCAATACTTGACACAAATGAAGCTCTTTCCCCAGCTAGCAATGATTTCATAAATCAGGTCTAGAACACTCAATTCATGCTCCATTCTGATTGTTTTCCTTATTCCTGTTTCATAATGGCAATATTTATAGTATATTCAGTGCTCTTCAGGTGGTTCAAGTATTTTAAAAGATTACCTGAAAAGAATTTTTAAAAAATCAGGCTAGAATGTCAACAAGACTGCTTTGGATATCTGACATATTTCAGACTCGGTGACATATCAGCTCAACAACTACAAAAGACTGAACTTAATCATCTCCTCCATAAGACATCCCCTTATATGTTGAATGACAAGTACCCTTAAAATCTCTTTAGCCCAGAAAATTTAAACATTTAACATGCTGATCTGATGCACACATTCTGGACATAAAGAATGCGTAAAGTCCAATTTTCATTCAAGCTTAGCCACCTCAACTCTCCAAGGCGATGAACTGATTAGAGGCCAGATGTGAAAATGGAGCTAAAACAAATGGGTCAGAGATAGCACTGATACACATGGTGACAGCTCATTTAGGAACAAATCAGTACTGAAAGATGACCTCTAGAAAAAAGCGGCTGATGCAAGAAACCAAAATCAAACAGAAACCACACACACACACATCACTTTTTTCCCATAATAACAATGCAAATAAAACAATCTCACTATTCTAAAGTACAGGGCCGTCCTTAGGATTTATGGGGCCGTATGCAGTATTATTAAACTGGTGCCCCTATGCCCAATGGCAGCCCGGGCTTGCAGCCCAGGGGTAGTGGGGAGGGGTGAGGGAGCAAGGGATACCAAGACGCCCAGACCGCCTCACGGTGGCACAGTTCCACGCACAGACCCCCGTACCCTCTCCCTCATGCAGAACGTGCAGCACCGACGCATTCAGCTCTGTGAATATGGCCCCTGCCTAAGGACACTGCAGTGCACGCTGGGTGTGTGGGAGCCAACCTGCTGTCATGGGCGGTGGACGAAGCTGCTGCTTGGGGTGGCTAGCTCCCCAGCTCACCTCTTCTGCCTGTGGCCCTGCCCATACTCCACCCTTGCTCCACCCCAGGCCCCGCCCCACTCTGCCCAGGCCCCACCCTCTCCCCATTGCCTCCCTTTTCTCTTCCCTCCCCCATTCTGCTCACCCCCCTCCCAGCCAAATCCATGAACCCAAATGAAGCAAATGACATTTGAAAAAAAACAAAACAAAAAAACAAACCACTCTTCTGCAATTTCTTTCTAAAGAAAATGGAGCATGTTTTCCACTGCATGCCAGATGGTGAAGACTGGACATGCAGAAGGTACCTAATTAAAAGCACTAAACTTGGGAATAAAAAATGTCAGTCGCAGGTTTTTTGATATGCCCTGAAGTTTGTCAGAGATTTATTTGCAAAAACTTTGCAGTAAGGGCGAGTCAGCTGTCTTGCTGAATACAACATTAAATATTATGGAATATATGATGCAGCTCTTCTCTGTTTTACATTTTCTTAATCAGTATTTCTAAGCTGATTTTATATTTTAAATGTACTCTTAATTTAACTCACTGAAACAAAGACATTATTTTAAATTAATCAGTCACAGAGGTTTAGTGTATTCATAACAATGTTCATTGTTTTTAGAAAAAGGGAACACTAATTTACTTTGTGTGATCTCCATAACAATAGACATGTTTATGAAATTTCACTATCTTTAAAAAATATGTTTCCAAAGCTTTTAGGCATAACAAAGGATTTTATATCTTACTAGGTACTGATTTTGCTGGAAGGGTCTCTTAAAACTAGTTCATCAGATAGTCAGAAGTAAAGAAAGAGAAACTCATTTGTCCAGTTATCTGGAAGGAAAGGGGTGTTGTCCCTTTAAGAGCTCTCTTCAAGGGTGGGGGAAGAGAGAAACAGATGAACAGAAAGGACAGGAAGACTTTGAAATCAAGTTTTTTTTACTATACTAATTAAAATTAAAATGTGTATGTTAGATAAGGGTGTTCTTTTGAAGGATTTATTTTAAAAAACTATATGCCTGAAGATCCAAGCATTTAAGGCTAAAGATGATTGTCCATCTAAAAATCTATACAAGGAGTTTTTAGAGATGTGATTTTATAATCTTCACCAACTCAGTAATGAAATATTTTAAAGCAAATTTTAAACTAAGGTCCTGTAGACTAACATGTTCTGAGTAAATATTACAGTAATGCACAACTGTTTTTGTCAGTAAAGTCAGAAACTGACAGTATATACCTGGGGATTGGCAAATGCCTGTTGAATGGCTTCATTACCCCTTGAATGGCTCTTTAACAGTCAACATTGTGCTAATAGGTCTGGCAGGCTGGAAGGCTTTTTCACTTTTAAGTTACTAGATCCCCTCCAGAGTAAAAGTCACCAGGCTGCAGCAGCTAGCTGTGGGAGCCTGCAAGGTCTGAACAGGGATAGGAAGATCTGGGAGGGTGGACACTAAGACTCATAAAATCACAGAATCAGACTTTAAGGTCAGAAGGGACCATTATGATCACCTAGTCTGATCTCCTGCACAATGCAGGCCACAGAATCTCACCCACCCACTCTTGTATCAAACCGGTGTCTGAGCCACTGAAGTCCTCAAATCATGGTTTAAAGACTTCAAGGTGCAGAGAATCTTCCAGCAAGTGACCCGTGCCCCACGCAGAGCATGTGGGCAAGACTCACCAGCCAGACACCCAGGAAAGAATTCTCTGTAGTTACTCAGATCCCACCCCATCTAACATCCCATCACAAGCCATTGGGCATATTTACCGCTAGTAGTCAAAGATTAATTAATTGCCAAAATTAGGATATCCCATCATACCATCCCCTCCATGAACTTATCAAGCTTAGTCTTGAAGTCAGATATGTCTTTTGCCCCCACTGCTCTCCTTGGAAGGCTGTTCCAGAACTTCACTCCTCTGATGGTTAGAAACCTTCATCTAATTTCAAGTCTAAAGTTCCTGATAGCCAGTTTATATCCATTTGTTCTTGTGGCCACATTGGTACTGAGCTTAAATAATTCTTCTCCCTCCCTGGTATTTATTCCTCTGATATATTTATAGAGAGCAATCATATCTCCCCTCAGCCTTCTTTTGGTTAGGCTAAACAAGCCAAGCTCTTTGAGTCTCCTTTCATATGACAGGTTTTCCATTCTTCGGATCATCCTAGTAGCCCTTCTCTGTACCTGTTGCAGTTTGAATTCATCCTTCTTAAACATGGGAGACCAGAACTGCACACCGTATTCCAGATGAGGTCTCACCAGTGCCTTGTATAACGGTACTAATACCTCCTTATCTCTATTGGAAATAACTCGCCTGATGCATCCCAGGACCGCATTAGCTTTTTTCATGGCCATATCATGTAAGCAGAGTCTGGATGAGCTCTACCTTGACATTTGGTGGTGAATTGTGGCGAGTGTGGAAAAGAACTTCAGGGGCTGGTCTTGTTTTCATAGGCACACACACCCCACCCAGCATGAGCCCACAGCTGCCCAAATGGTCACTTTGGCTGCTGTGGGATCCCCAGTTTCTTTGTTACTGGGGCAGGAAGAATAATTATTGAAAGAATTGATTATGTGAATCAAGGCCAGTGGAACTGTTTTATGATAGAGGGACTCACCATCAACCAAGTAGCACTCGCTAGACAAGGGACATGGGTTCCAAAACCCAGTGAACTGAGAGAGGCTGGGGACAGGTATTTGTACCTCATGGCATGGGCCCCTTTTGAGGGCCTGAAACACCAATTGCACCTACTCCTCTCTCCACTGTTGAAGAGCAGAGCTAATTTTGATTCCATTAAGTGTCTAGTTACAGGCTGCTGATCTGAATTCACTTTGGGCCAATGGTGCACCAGCACTGGGGGTCCCCTACTACAAGCAGAAATCACTAAGAGCTGAAATCACTAAAAAGCTAAAATTACTGAGCTGTGATCACTGAGTGCTGTGTTAACTAGTGGGGGAGCCTGAAGATATATTGCTAAGCGGCTGGCAGAGCGGAGCAGTTTGTGGGATGGTTGGAGAAGCCCATAGGACAGCGAGCGGAGCGGAGTGGAGCAGAGCTGAGCTGAGCAGTTTGGGGGACAGTTGGAGTGGCCCCTGGGACGGCAAGTGGAGTGAAGCCGTGCAAAGCGGAGCAGTTCGTGGGACGGCGGGAGTGGCTCACGGGACGGCTGGTGGAGTGGAGTGGCTTGTGGTGAAGGCTGCAGTAGAGCCCCACGGAGAGGCGGGGCAGTCGGCCTTGGACCATGTAAGGTACCCCTTAACACCCCATGTGCCCCTTTCTTTCCCCCCACTACCATTTCCACCCAGCTGGGGGGGAGGGGAGTGTAGAACTCTGCAGATAAACTTTTGAACTCTGGGGCTGCACTGACCAGGGACAGAGACTTTTGGGTTGTTGGACTCAAAAGATTCTTGGGGTGTTGGACTTTTGGGACTTTGGGGTGATCTTTTGGGTGGTTGGACTTAAGACCCTGAGGGGAAAAGGACACTGCCAAACTAGGTTGGGGGTGGGTCTTTTGCTCACAGTTTGTGTTATGAATCCTGTTTGTGGTGTTTCCCCAACACAATGCCACATTGTTTCCCTCCTTTATTGAAAGGATTTTGCTACACTCAGACTCCGTGCTTGTGAGAGGGGAAGTATTGCCTCCTAGAGGCACCCAGGGGGTGGTATGTAATTGTCCCAGGTCACTGGGTGGGAGCTCAAGCCGGTTTTGCATTGCATTATTGAAACAGAACCCCTAGATACTGAACCCGGCCCTTGTTGCTGCCAACTCAGACCGGCAGAAGGTTTACATCACATTGGCAGCTCATAGTCATCCTGTGATCAAGCCAATACTCAAAGGTCCTTCTCCTCCTCTGTTACTTCCAACTGATGCCTCCCCAGCTTATAACAATAGTTCTTTTTATTAATCCCTAAATGCATGACCTGATACTTTTCACTATTAAATTTCATCCTATTACTACTACTCCAGTTTACAAGGTCATCCAGATCTTCCTGCATGATATCCCAGTCCTTCTCTGTACTGGCAATACCTCCCAGCTTTGTCTCATCTGCAAACTTTATTAGTTCATTCCCACTTTTTGTGCCAAGGTCAGTAATAAAAAGATTAAATAAGATTGGTCCCAAAACCGATCCCTGAGGAACTCCACTAGTAACCTCCCTCCAGCCTCACAGTTCACCTTTCAGTATGACCTGTTGTAGTCTCCCCTTTAACCAGTTCCTTATCCGCCTTTCAATTTTCATATTGATCCCCATCTTTTCCTAATAATTCCCCATGTGGAACCTTATCAAATGCCTTACTGAAATTGAGGTAAATTAGATCCACTGCGTTTCCTTTGTCTAAAAAATCTGTTACTTTCTCAAAGAAAGAGATCAGGTTGGTTTGGCACGACCTACCTTTTGTAAAACCATGTTATATTTTGTCCCAATTACCATTGACCTCAATGTCCTTGACTATTTTTCCCTTCAAATTTTTTTCCCAAGACCTTGCATACTACAGATGTCAAACTGACAGGCCTGTAGTTGCACGGATCACTTTTTTTCCCCTTTCTTAAAGATAGGAAATATGTTAGCAATTTTCCAGTCATATGGTACAACCCCTGAGTTTACAGATTCATTAAAAATTCTTGCTAATGGACTTGCAATTTCATGTGCCAGTTCCTTTAATATTCTTGGATGAAGATTATCTGGGCCCCCTGATTTCGTCCCATTAAGCTGTTCGAATTTGGCTTCTACTTCGGATGTGGTAATACCTACCTCCATATCCTCATTCCTATTTGTCATCCTACCATTATCCCTAAGCTCCTCATTAGCCTCATTAAAGACTGAGGCAAAGTATTTGCTTAGATATTGGACCATGCCTAGGTTATCCTTAACCTCCACTCCATCCTCAGTGTTTAGTGGTCCCACTTCTTCTTTCTTTGTTTTCTTCTTATTTATATGGCTATAGAACGTTTTACTATTGGTTTTAATTCTCTTTGCAAGGTCCAACTCTACATGGCTTTTGGCCTTTCTAACTTTATCCCTACATGTTCTGACCTCAATAAGGTAGCTTTCCTTGCTGATCACTCCCATCTTCCATTACTTCTAGGCGTTCTGCTTTTTCTTAATCACGTCTCTGAGATGCTTGCTCATCCAGCTTGGTCTACAACTCCTGCCTATGAATTTTTTGCCCTTTCTTGGGATGCAGGCTTCTGATAGTTTCTGCAACTTTGACTTGAAGTAATTCCAGGCTTCCTCCACCTTTATATCCCCAAGTTCTTCAGTCCAATCCACTTCGCTAACTAATTTCCTTAATTCTTTAAAGTTAGCCCTTTTGAAATAAAAAACCCTAGTCATAGATCTATTTTTGTTTATCCTTCCATTTACTTTAAACTGAATTAGCTCATGATCGCTCGAACCAAGGTAGTCCCCTACAACCATTTCTTCTATGGAGGTCCTCACTACTCACCAAAACCAAATCTAAAATGGCATCCCCTTTTGTTGGTTCAGCAACTACTTGGTGAAGGAATCCATCAGCTATCACATCTAGGAAAATCTGAGCCCTATTGTTATTACTAGCACTTGTCCTCCAGTCTATATCTGGGAAATTAAAGTCTCCCATGATCACACAATTCCCATTAGTATTTACTTCATTAAAAACATCCATATCCAAATCAGATCCCGGCAGTCTATAGCACACCCCAAGCACTATCTCAGGGGAGGCTCTAGTAGCTTTCTTCCCCAATGTGATTTTTGGCCAGACAGACTCTGTCTTATTCCATCCCTTCTTATTTCTTTACAGTCTACCTCATCATTGATATACAATGCTACTCCACCACCTTTGCCTTTATTTCTGTCTTTCCTAAACAGCACATACCCTTCAATACCTGTACTCCAGTCATGACTAATATTCCACCATGTTTCTATTATCCCTATAATATCTGGTTTCACTTCCTGCACCAGTAGCTCTAGTTCTTCCATTTTGTTACCTAGGCTCCTCGCATTGGTGTACAAACATCTTAATTCTTGCCGTTTGGCTTCACTCACATTCTTTACCCGATTAGACACAGACATTCTACTGCCAATATCACCTATTAGAATTGTATCTACAGTACCCCTCCTCCGTATGTCCATTCTCCTACCCATGACAGTATCCTTTCTTGCTTTGTTTTCTTCCCTCTCAATGTTAAAATCCAGCATGGAGATTACCTGGACATCTCCCAACCATCTCCCCCCAATTCCTAGTTTAAAGCTCTCAATCAGTTGTGCCAGCATCCATCCTAGAAGTCTATTTCCCTCCCTACTCAGGTGAAGTCCATCCCGAGAGAACAGTCCTCTGTCCATGAATGCCTCCCAGTGGCCATACATCCCAAAGCCCTCCTTATAGCACCACTGCCTGAGCCATCTGTTGATTGCCATAATCTTGTCACACCTCTGTTGCCCTTCTCTAGGAACAGGCAGAATCCCACTGAAGATCACCTGAGCCTCGATTTCCTTAAGTGTCTTCTCCAGCCTGGCATAGTCTCCCTTGATATGTTCCAGCGAGAATCTAGCCGTATCATTCGTTCCCACTTCAAGAACAATCAGTGGATTCTTTCCCGCTCCCATTAGGATCCTCTTCAGTCTCAGGTCCATATCCCGTATCTTAGCACCAGGCAGACAGCACACCCTTCTGTTCTCCAGATCAGCTCTAGTTACAGGCCTGTCTATTCTTCTCAGTAAGGAGTCCCCAATCACATAGACCTGCCTTTTCCTGGTCCACTGTCCACTTTCCTCACCCAGCAGTCTCCCCTCAGAGTTCTTTGGTCCTGCTTCCATCTGCAAGTCAAAGCTTTTCCCTTCAGCCTCTTCATGTCTTTGCTCCATCATCTGCTCGAACCCCCTTCTAAACTCGACCAGAGTTTCCACCTGCATCTCCAATCCTCAGATCTTTTCTTCCACCAGCTCCATCAGGCGGCATTTCATGCAGACAAAACTCTTTTCAGGTACACCCCCCAGGATCATGTACATGCCACAGCTTCCACATCCAGACATCTTCATTGTGTCTTCCATCGATTGGGTCACTACAACTGCTGCCTCTGTATCTGTCATAGGCTTCCCACCTAAATCCTGTAAATCTGGGAAACACAAACCAACCCAAAACACCACCACTCACAGCAAAATAAACCCCCAACAAGCACCAAGACACTGCTAGAACACTGCACACTCCCTTCAGTAGCCTGTGTGATCCTCTGCCTGCCTCTCTTAGTCTTCCCCTAAACTCCTCCTGTAAAGTCCCACTCAAACTCCCCTGTTTACAGCTCTGTTTGCTGGCTCCTGTGCCGCTGCAGCTGTCTATGCCGCTGCCTGACTGGCTGGCTACCTTTGTAGGACCCCTAGTCAGAGAAGCCCCGCCCCCTAATCAGGGCTCAGCTTCTCTCCCAGCACACTGCCCCTACCAGCCTCCACACCTACAACTACAAATACAGACCCAGTGGTGCCCCAAATTTTCAGGTGCCCTACACAGCCACATATTCTGCGTATGCCTAAGGACAGCCCTGCTAAAGTAGACCCAACAACCAATGTAATGCTGCAAATGAAGACCTGGCACTTCCAAAATCCTTTTTTGCACTTATACCAATAGTTGAGTGGGCACTTGTACAGTCCTAACAGCTACTGCTTTTTAGATGACGCTGAGGTAGCAGTGCATCTTGAAAGGGGAATGCTCAATGATGTGCTGTAGGGAGCTCTCAAGGATCATACTGAGAGGAAGGTTAGAATGATTTCCCAGATTCTGATAGCACCCTCTTCCTGTCAGGATACTGCAAAATTATCCTTGATATAAGTTACTCAACCTTGGCGGCTCATAGAAATATTTCTGAAGAGCAATTACACACATGCGCACACAAAACATATTCTGCATCAATTAGCAGATATTTTCAGAAAATTCTGCAGAGAAATTCTAGCTACTCAGTACAAGGTCTTTACCCTTTAACCCGTGGGTTTTCAATCTGGAGGTCGCAATCGGGTATAAGGAGATTGCAACTACCTCTTCCTTACCATATTGCTAAATGGATAGGGAATCTGAGATGAGAGAGACAATATCAAATTGTAAGGGGTAGAAAAATGTTAAGAACCATTGCTGTAATCCCTCCCTTCCAATTATATGAATTGAACACAGTGCTATATTATCAATATACTCAGTATAGCTTTCAAAGACCAAACATAAACATTTCCACATAATACAGAGAACATTACTATACAGAAGCCATATCCCAAAATGTAGTGTAACATACAATAGATATAAGGACAACCTAGGTATTTCAGGATTATTCTGGTACTAGTAATACTGATATAGCAAGTCTCAGTTTTCCATAGTACCATATGTAAATGCAATAATATTTTGCTCAAGTATACAGTGAACTTCAAGGAACTGCCCTGAAGATTTTGTGCAACTGAACTTTCTTGAGGGTATCTATCTATGCCAGCGCCATAACTCCCAATGAATAAATCCTGACATAACTCTTGAATCAAAACTATTAGGGAATGAAAGTGAAAAATCTATGGACAATGAATCATTTTAAATAATTCTTTCATATCCAACACTGATAAGCTGGAGGGGTCTCAATGGAGCCCCTTTTTTAGAAGAGCCAGTCTTTGAGCCCTGTAAAGGAGAATCTCAGCTTTCTTTCCTTTTTAATAAATTATTTAGCCATAAAATATATTACTAAACTTGCACCGTCTATATAAATGTAAAACATCTGCAGACAATAAATCTGTAATATGAGTATCTATTATTGTATATATTTTAACTTTTAAGGATTCTTTTCATTCACATTGGTTCCCCATGTACTCCAAAAGTCATTAGTTAAAACAAGTTTTGCAGAAAAATGAAAGGCATCCATTGTAGAAGTACTTACAGCCATTTAAGTTGTTCTCTTTGTGACACAATACATCTTCACCTCCCACATCACTTGTACTATTCAGTACATTACATTCAGAACTAGTGAAAGAGAGAAAAAGCAATATGCTAACTGAGCTGTAATTTATAATATTAAATAAAATGGTCTCTTCGCATTTCATACATATAGGAATGCAAATGACTGACAAAATCTGACAAATATGGTTTTAAGAAAAAGTGATTTTGGCATAATCTACCCATAGAAGATACTGAATTTTATTCTGTTCTTAAGTTATTGTTATTTCTATCTCCAAAAACAGTACATTCCTTCTTCAATTCATCTGCATGTTCTTTTTCAAACTAAACAGATAAGCAAACTCCACATATAGAAAAGGAGGTTATAAGTTCAAAAATTTGCTGGTGATTGGCAAATCAGCCCCAAGAGTGTATGCCCAATAACAATTTTTAATTAATACAAATAAATTTAGTCCCACTTCTTTTTTCCCCCCAATCTTCATATTAGAACAAACCTATAAGAATTCATTTAATTATAATTCACCATGGACTTTCTTCCAAGGGGGATTAAATAACATTAATGCAACATTAAGACTGACATTTTGAAACTACAGAAGACAGGACATTCAGGAAAGCTACTTACCTTCCCTACCTCACAGCAGTAATCAGAGGATATATATTAAAAGAAAGTGAAGCTCTTAAATACTACAGCTATGGAAACCATGTAACTACCAAAGATAGGACATTCCCTGAAAAGTTCACTTCCACGCATCTAGGGTGACCAGACAGCAAGCGCGAAAAATCAGGACATGGGGTGGGGGATTATAAGCGCTTTTTAAGACAAAGCCCCAAATATCTGGACTGTCCCTATAAAATCGGGACATCTACTCACCCTACATGCATCTGCAAGCATACTAACAGAAGCATGACTTGTAACAATGCAGACTACATAATTTGAGATTATGATCTGGATTTTTCATTAATCAAATGGGCTTTTCAGTTGGTTTACCAACCAATGTAAGTGCTTCACGAGTCAAATGGAGGTGTACTGACATGAACTGTGTTTTGGGTAATTTTATGTTTGAGGGAGAAGGAAGAAAATTGAAAAATCTTTTAAGGCATTTTACATCAAATTGTTTTTATATTCACTAGAGAACTTTAAAACGTTATTAATGTTGAGCATTGCTGAAACCACTCCCCAATCATAACAAATCCTGCTTTTTTGTGTTTTTACTTGAGCACTTGGGTTGAAGACGGTAAAGGTAATAAACCATACCAAATTATACAGTAGATGTATAAGATTTTTTAATATTTATGATAATTGATAAGAATTTCATTTTGATAGTTGGCCGGATGCCTATAACCTGGGATTGGTACTACTTAGAGTGTTAAATCAAAGTGAATAAAAATGAATGAATTTGAGGGCAAATCCTGCCATTTTTGGGCACCTAAATCTCCCCTGTGAAAGGACTGAAGGATTTGACCTGAAATCCACTTTTTTTTTCAAATTGACTTTGATTTAACATACAGTACTAAACAATACCAATCCTGGGTTTTAGGTGACCTGACTTCAGTCAATGGGAGACATATCTGAATAAGGACTCCAGGAATGACCCTATGGGATAAATAATTTCCAATATCAGGGCTTGTGGTAATTCACAACTGAAGGATAAAATTGACGGTCCTTTATAACGTCCAGAAAAGTAAGAGATGTTGGGATTATATAACTGGAGAGAGTCTCCTTTAGTTCAATAAGTGGAACTAGAGTTTTAAACTTCAAAGATTCCTGTTATCACAGACATCTGGGATAGAACTCTGTGCAGTTGAAGAAATTTCAAATGCAATTAATGTCTTTCGGATTTTTACTTATTTAGGCCCAGATTCTACACTGGTATCTTCTAGCACAGAATGTACCACCTGTGCAAAGTTCCACTGATTTCACTGGGAGTCTGCATATGTGCAGGAGTCTATGCTAGTGGATCCCAATGATTGGGGCCTTAGTTACTTCTCACATTTTAAACTTCAACACACCTGAAATTTTATCTTGTCTCATTTATTCTTGTTAGGCTCCCTCCCTCCACAGTGTCTATTGTTTTTAACGCATGTTATTTACTTATAGAACTAGACATCGCAAGTTGAACTGCATGCATTTTGTCGTTTTCTCATGGACATTTCTAATCCATGTTGAACAATAACTATATCACAGTTCATAGGAAGTATGGAGGTGAAATGTGTTTCTTGCCAATTTTAAGTTTCAGGAAGAAAGAGAGGTTACTTACGAGTAACTGTAGTTCTTTTAGTAGATTGTAGGTACAGATTCAAACCCTAGGGTGTGCCTGTGCACTCTGCACCAGATATAACCCTCTGTAATGCAGTGCCACCGCTCACTATGCATGCTCCTTCAAAGGAATTAGCGTTTGAACCCGAGTTCTTATAAGATGTCATACCCCAGAGTCCCCTCAGTTCCTTTCAACCAGCAAAACCACACACATTATTCATCTGAATGAAAACCAACCCCAAACCTGTTTATTGGCAATTTTATGTTCCAGGGAAAAGGAAAAGATACTGAGACCCTTTTCTAAACCCAATACATCATGGATTCAGTCTTGGCCTCATTGACGTCAATGGCATTTTTATCACTGAATTCAATGGAGCCAGGATTTCACACCCTCATTTTCACCCTGTGTCTCTAACATGCTTTGGAATGTACAAATGACAAGTCCTACATAGTATTAATAACAACCTTTTCTTCAACATCCTCTAGAGCAGGGGTTTTCAAACTGTGGGTCGCAACCCACTACTGGGTCGCGGAATGGGAGGCACTGGGTCGTAGCAGCTCTGGTCAGCACTGCCGACGGTGCTGCCCAGCTAAGGTAGGCTAGTCCCTACCTGTTCTGACACCGCAGTGTGCCCCAGAAGCCGCCAGCAGCAGGTCTGGCTCCTAGGCAGGGGCGCCACGGGCCTCCTAGGAGCCAAACCTGCTGCTGGCACCCTAATTCCTGCCTCACCCCTGAGCCTACCCCAACCCAGAGCTCCTTCCTGCACCCCAAGCTCCTCATCCCTGGCCCCAGCACAGAGCTTGCATCCCCAGCCCAGAGCCCCCTCCCACACCCTGAACCCCTAATTCCTGGCTGCAACCTGCATCCCAGCCCTGAGCCCCTCCCACACCCCAAACCCGTTCGTTCGCAGGCATCAACAATTTTCTTCAAGAGGGTCACCAGAAAAAAAGGTTTGAAAACCACTGCTCTAGAGAACTTGGAAATTTTACCAATGGGAAACATTATTCAACAATCAAAATAAAATCTATTTTTCCATCTTTTCCTTGTGGAACATTTATAAAATTGTATTACTAATGTTAACCCAAATTAAACATTAGAGGCCATTACAGTGGATGCACAAATAGCTAAAGAGCACATATTCAGTAGTTTGTCCTCTTATTTGCTGCACCAGTTGTTACGGAAAGATCAGCATCCAATAATAATGCTTTATGTTTTACACTTCATAGTCAGTCAGTCAACAGGGTGTGATACAGGCAGAATTTGACCATGACATTTAAGTATCAGTTGTATAACACCATTACTGAATGAAGAAATTTTGGTGGCTGCATCACACATGAAAATTGCAATCTGCATGATGTGTAATGTGCTATTCAATCATTTGAATAACTGCTATTTAATCTGACACACCAGTACCTTAGAAATTATCTCTGAATCCCTCACTTGAACATAAACTAGTCAAAAACCAGATTTCCTGTCAATATTAATTAATGTTAACAATAAAAGACTTGCCTTGCTCTACATGCAAATTAGACAAATTCATCAATACAGAATAAATATCATCTTCTAATCTGAAGTATTTGAAGCACAGTCATGCATACTTCAAGATTTTTTTTTTATGTTTGAACATCCATGCATTGTAATACATTTTCAATATGCTTAGATATGCTCATTGTGTCTGGACTTAAAATCTGTCCCTAAAATTGGTGATGCATAAAATAGAACATACAATGGACTGGCTTTGCACACTTTTTCTCATTCATTATTGATGAACTATCATGACTTATAAGTGGCAGATAAAATGTTTTCATCAATTATTTGTGTCAAACAATGAATGCAAAGACAACTCACTGCATATCCTTTCTTCCTCTAGTTACACAATTCTCAGTTTGCAAATTTGAATTTAAAATATATTATACGCACCTGTACTATAAAGTAATGTTGTAGGGTATTAG
The DNA here is from genome assembly GCF_016161935.1 of Mauremys reevesii. NCBI lineage: Eukaryota > Metazoa > Chordata > Testudines > Geoemydidae > Mauremys > Mauremys reevesii. The sequence continues at coordinate 153,527,133 of NC_052623.1, forward strand.
ATTTAGTTATATACATTATACATTACATAGGAAATACAAAAATTACTGTTGTAAAATGGACCTAACTTTATACAATCCCACTAACCAAGGCACAAGGGAAATGGGAAGGCTGCAATGCATGCATCACTTAATATTAAGATTGGCATTTTGAAACTACAAAAGACAGGACATTTCTTGGGCTGGGTTGTAATTTAGCCGGCTATAACTCCTTACCTAGCTTTTCTCTCAGCTAGACCCTTATTTTCTCAACTAATCCTCAAGCCAGGAGGATCCAGCAAACGGTTTTCTCCTGCTGGTGTCTGCCCTGATATGAGGGAGGAGTCAGCATTTATGTTGGTCCCTTTCTCTCAGTTCATCCCAATTGGTTTGGGAAGAGGGGAGTAATTCCCTGCCCTTTCCTCAATACTCCTGGCTCCAGCCCTTAAAAATACAGGATCGTCTCCCAAGCACATGCGTGGGTGTGCGTTTGTTAGTGTTATAGGGCTAAGCCACATGATAGGATGGACTGTATATTAGGCACGACAACCCTTAAAAGGGCTGACCATCCCATCACACTGGCCCAATGAATTCTTGCCCCTAAAGGAGCTCTTCCAACTACAACATCTGAATTCTCAGGCCTCTTACAATAAACCATTATTCAGTGGTTCAGGATTAGGTTGTCTAAATATGTCTCCTCTCCATTTATTCTCTGCCATCCTGTCCCACTCCGGCTGTTGTCTGACATAACTACTCTGGTACTCTTTATTACAATTACAGTGTTTTCTTTGTGGGACACATTTCCCACATAATCTAAGGGTCACAAAATGAGTCAGCACTCTTGTGATAGTTTTTGTTTCCAGTTCTGATTTGTGTCCATTTTTTCCTCACATAAAAACTGTCCATGCAGACAGACAATGCTTTCCATGGAAAATTAATTGTGTTTTGTTTTTTGCACCAGAATATTTTCCCCTTTAATATACATTGGATATGGATTCCCTTAGCACTCTAGGTTCTTCCTACTTAGTTTCTTCTTCTTCTGACAACTACCATCTAGATATTCTGGTTAGGAATCAACTTTACTATTTTCCATATAAAATTGTATGTGCATGATTGTGACTGGGAGCCATAAGCCCCAACACCCTTCCCCTCCTCCCCTCGCCCCATTTTCTAAGTTAAAAGGATTACTTTAGGTCCCTTACAAGGTACTTGGAAAGTGTGACTAGAATGGAAATTATATAAGTTTTTGCTTTCTCTACCTGACCTATTGCAAGAGTGTACACAAATGTACTATATCAATTAACTGAAAAAAGCTGACCTGTGCACTTGTAGTCGCCATTAAATGGGCAAAAAGATACATTTCCAAATGTTCACACTTTACTGGACAAGCATCTGCAATTCCATATAACCACTAATGTTATACCCGGTTCTATAGTGCTCAACTTAGGTGTTCTTAACAGTGCAAATTCTATTTATAATAGTGGCACAAATGACTATAAGGAAGTATTCTGCACCGCATTTACTCAGCCAAAACATCTGTTGGGAGAATGGTTTTTAATTGGATGGTTGCAACTTTAATAATGTTTAATGGGGCAGGAGTGTTAAACCACCCTGACCCCCCACAAACATACCGAAAAAAACCCTAGGTATTTACTTGGATCCAGTATAGTATTAAATGGCTTCCTTAACAAATAATCAATAATCAGGAGATCTGGCAGTTTCTCAATAAGACAATATTAAAGTCACAACTATCCCAAGGCAAAGGAAAGACAGAACAATAAGGGGCCAATATGACTACATAAGGAGCTCTTTAATGACCTGAAAATGAAAAATGAATCCCACAAAGTGGAAATATGGACAAATTCCTAGGGAGATGTACAAAATAACAGCACAAGCATGTAAGAACAAAATCAGAAAGGCTAAGGCGCAAAATAAGTTATTCCTAACAAGGTAATAAGAAAAGGTTCTTTAAATAAATTAGGCGCAAGGTAAAAATGAAGGAAAAGATGTAGGTCTGCAACCTAGTGAAGGAGGAGAGCTAATCATGCAAGGCTGGAAAGAACCTCAAGAAGTCATCAAGTCCAGTTCCATGCACCAAAGCAGAACCAAATAAACCTAGACTAAATATGCCCAGGTTTTTTCCACATGTCCTCACAGGTCAGGTTTTCTAGCCCTTTTATCATTTTTGTTTCCCTCCTCTGGACTCTCTAATTTGTCTACATCTTTCTTAAAGTGTGGTGCCCAGAACTGGACATAGTATTCCAAATGAGGCCTCACCAGTGCCTAGTACACAAGGACGATTACCTCCCATGTCTTACATTCACCCACGAAAGCTCATGCTCCAATACTTCTGTTAGTCTATAAAGTGCCACAGAACTCTTCATCGCTTTTTACAGATCCAGACTAACACAGCTACCCCTCTGATACTTGACTCCTTTTAATATACCCCATAATGATATTAGCCTTTTCTGCAACTGCATCACACTGTTGACTCATATTCAATTTGTGATCCACTACAACCTCCAGATCCTTCTCAGCAGTACAACCATCTAGTGAGTTATTCCCCATCTTGGAGTTGTGCATTTGATTTTTCCCTTCCTTAGTGAAGTACTTTGCCCTTGTCTTTATTGAATTTTATCTTGTTGATTTCAGACCAAGTCTCTAATTTGTCAAGGTCATTTTGAATTCTAATCTTGTCCTCCAAAGTGTGTTCTTAACAATGATGTCATCTGTAAATTTTATAAGCATGCTCTCCACTCCACTATCCAACTCATGAAAGAAAATATTGCATAGTACCAGATCCAGGACTAACCCCTGAGCAAATCCCACTAAACACTCAGTTTGACAGTGAACCATTGATAACAACTCTTTTAGTTTGGGCTTTCAACTAGCTGTGCACCCACCTTATGGTAATTTCATCTAGGCCACATTTCTCCAGTTTGCTTATGAGAATGTTATATAGAACTGTGTCAAAAGCCTTACTAAAAACCAAGATCCATCACATCTATTGCATCCCCCCATCCACTAGGCAAGTAACTCTGTCAAAGAAGGACATTAAGTTGGTTTGACATTTGTTCTTGACAAATCCATGTTGGCTATTCCTTATAGCCCTGTTATACTCCAGGTGCTTACAAACTGATTGTTTAATCATTTGTTCCAATATCCTTCCAGGAATCAAAGTTAGACTGACTGGTCTATAATCCCCAGGGTCCTTTGTTTTCCTTTTTAAAGATAGGTACTATGCTTGCCCTTCTCCAGTTCTCTGGAACATCACCCATCCTCCATTAGTTCTTGAAGATAATCGCTAATGGTTCTGACATTGCTTAAGGCTAGTTCCTTAAGTATCATAGGATGAATTTCATCAGGCCCTGCCAACTTGATTACATCTAATTTATCTAAATATTCTTTAATCTGTTCTTTCCCTATTTTGGCTTGCATTTCTTCCTTGTTCATATTAATATTATTGAGTATGTGGGCACCATTAACTTTTCTAGTGAAGACTGAAGCAAAATAGGCATTTTTGATGTCACCAGTTATTAGCTCTCCTTCCCTACAAGGTAAAGGACCTACACTTTTCTTCATCTTTCTCTTGCTCCTAAAGTATTTATAAAACTTCTACTTCTTGTCTTTTAAATCTCTTGCAAGGTACAACTCATTTTGTGGTTTAGCCTTTCTGATTCCACCTCCATATGCTCATGCTATTCTTTTGCACTCCTTAGCAATTTGTCTGTTTCTACTTTCTGTAGGATTCCTTTTTAGTTTAAGTTCTATTTTGATCTTAGGTACATGAGAGGAAATTCGGCCCCAGTGAAGTCAGTGCCAAAACTCCTATTGACTTTAATAGAACCAAGATTTCACCCACAGTCATTAATCAAAGTTTATTTGGTAAAAATCAGTTGTTGTGCACATGTCTACATTTTAAAATTTACTGGCATATTTTATAAAGACAAACTTTACAGCAAATTTTATATATTCTTCCTGTAACCCCTTAGAAGAAATTACATTTCTTGTCATCTTATCTGCTTGGTACTACTTTATCCTCTCCTTTTGTTGTTTATAAATACAGTAACTCCTCACTTAACATCCTCCTGCTTAACATTGTTTCGAAGTTACGTCGCCGCTCCCTTAGGGAACATACTCGTTTAAAGTTGTGCAATGCTCCCTTATAATGTCAATTGGCTGACTTTACAAGGGAGCATTGCACAAGTTTCTCTTCTCCGCCTCCTCCCCCTCCCTTCCTCCCTCCCTCCCAGAGCTTCCCCTGCTGCCCTTCAAAGCTGGCCAGAGAGAAGTGGCGCTTTGAAGGCGAAAGCGCCGCTTCTCTCCTGCCACTGGCTGCACAGCTGTCCCTGCTCCTCCTGAGTCCTCCATCCCGTGATCACAGGGCCGCATTCCAAAAGGGGCTTTACAGCTGCAGGCCAGGGCCCCGGGGCCCCCTTAGCCCAGGGCTCTGCAGCCCCTAAAGCCCCTGCATTCCGGGTGGCCCTGCCTGCCGGGGGGGTGGGCAGCTCCCAGAATCGCGGCCATAGGGGCGGTGCTGTGCAGAGCCACCTGCACATCCCCTGCACCAAACAGAAGCTGCCCCTGGTAAGTGCTCTGTACCTCCTGCTTGCCCCAGCCCTGAGCCTCCTCCCACACCCCCACCCTGAGCACCCTCCTGCACCCTAACTCCCTCCCAGACCCTGCACTCCCAGCCCCAGGGGTAAGCCAGGGGCACCTCCCCACCACAGTACAGTAAAGTACTGTACTGTACAGTATATAATGCCTTTTTTCTGCCCCCAGAAATGTCCTTGGAACCTAATCCCCTGCATTTACATTAAATCTTAGGGGAAAATTGGATTAGTTTAACATCGTTTCACTTAAAGTTGCATTTTTCAGGAACATAACTACAATGTTAAGTGAGGAGTTACTGTAATACCCATTGTTGTTAAGGAGAGCTAAATTTGCACAGTTAAATTTATTGAATGGACTTTTTTTTATTTTATAGCAAGCACAGGTAAGAGTGTATTGACACTGGGAAAGGATGTTGTAATGTATCTCAAGGAATTACTGTGAATAAATTTTTAGCTCTAGACTCAAATAATATTAAATTATCCATATACAAAATCTTTCTCTCCTAGCAATAAATTTTGCAGAGCCAGCTCATACCATACAGTTATTACATATTGAATTTGGTAGTTATAGGCTCTGGCTTAAAATAAGTTGTTAGTCTTGCTTGGTTAAAAAAGCATCCGAACATTGTATCAAAATAGGCATGTAAAATCCTCTCAGTGTATTGCCCTTGAAATCCATTTTAACGGCTGTACTTGGAGGCCATTTAAAAAAAAAAAAAAAAAAAAAAGGAAACTACCTGAAAATAAAATACTTTTTATTCTATACTTATGAATACAGATTTCCTTTTATATAGAAAATACAGAAACATATGTTCTTGATATACAGAATTTCACATCTTTCAGCATCACACCTTTGATACAGAATGCAGGACTTATGATTTCCTAAACCGTGGCAACTGCAGCAAAAGACAATAAGCCGCCTAAATGTTATGTGAGGAAATGACTGTTAAAATGGGGCTATTAAAAGGAAACACTGTGAAAATTAAACCACGCAGAGTCTTTTTTCACCAGTAAGAGCAACTTGCAAATTGTTACTCAATAGGATTTATTCAATGTTCATCAGATACAGATACCACAGATACGCATTGGACTGATTTGATGGGCTACCAAAAGACAAAATTCTTCCTTTTTGAGTATGATGTGACGTGGGTGAGCAAAGGAGTTGCTGAAAAGTGACAGGTTCTTGACCCTTCCTGCCTGCAAGATGTGTGCACAGTGCCTTACTGCTGCTCCAAAACAAAGAACTGTACACTCCCACCTACTGCCCACTGACGACAACATGTGCATGTGTGGGAGGAGGTTAAAGGCCTGACTGTGCACCCATGCTCGCTGACAACATTCTTTTAGGGCCACAGAGAACCAACAGACATGACAGCTAGTTTCCAAGATGATATCTGAACCCTGTTTTAGTCTGATAGAGGTGTGTTGGCAGGGGGAAGAAAGGCTGAAAGAAACATTCTGACTCCACTTTCTCTCTAGTACACCCACACACCAAACCAGAATTATTTTGCTCTTTATATGCATCCCTGTGGTGTACAGTAAAGTTGAAGACTGACAGGTACCATAGGCATATCTAAATCTATATAGCAGCTACTTCATCAGTAAACTTGGGAAGACAGAAGCAAGGGAATGTATTATTAATCAGAGAGAAGGAATCCAAGGGAACAGTTTACTAACATACTTAGAAATACTGAACCATGTATTGGCAAAGAGCTCAATACAAAATATTCACTAAAATCCCATGTCCTTGAAGGATATAGTCTATGGGTATGTCTACACTACGAAATTAGATTGATTTTATAGAAGTCGACTTTTAGAAATCAATTGCATATGTCCACACTAAGCACATTAAGTCGGAGTGCGTCCTCACTACCATGGCTAGCATCGACTTACAGAGTGGTACACTGTGGGTAGCTATCCCACAGTTCCCGCAGTCTCCACTGCCCATTGGAATTCTGGGTTAAGCTCCCAATGCCTGATGGGGCAAAAACATTGTTACACGTGGCTTTGGGTACATGTCATCAGTTGCCTTTTTTCCTGGGTTACCTGTGCAGATGCCATACCATGGCAACTGGTTTTCAAAGCCTCTCTGATGCGCAGCATGCCTTGCTGTGCTCTTCTAATTGCCCTGGTGTCTGGTGCAAAACGATTGTCTGCTGTTGCTTTCACAGAGAGAGGGGCGACTGATGAAATGTACCCAAAACCACCCACGACAATGTTTTTGCCCCATCAGGCATTGGGAGCTTAACCCAGAATTCCTGGGCAGAGACTACAGGAACTGTGGGATAGCTACCCAGTGCACCACTCCGTAAGTCAGCAAAGAATCCTGTGGCACCTTATAGACTAACAGACGTTTTGCAGCATGAGCTTTCGTGGGTGAATACCCACTTCTTCGGATGCAAGTAGTGGAAATTTCCAGGGGCAGGTATATATAAGCAAGCAAGAAGCAAGCTAGAGATAACGAGGTTAGATCAATCAGGGAGGATGAGGCCCTGTTCTAGCAGTTGAGGTGTGAAAACCAAGGGAGGAGAAACTGGTTCTGTAATTGGCAAGCCATTCACAGTCTTTGTTTAATCCTGAGCTGATGGTGTCAAATTTGCAGATGAACTGGAGCTCAGCAGTTTCTCTTTGAAGTCTGGTCCTGAAGTTTTTTTGCTGCAGGATGGCCACCTTAAGATCTGCTATTGTGTGGCCAGGGAGGTTGAAGTGTTCTCCTACAGGTTTTTGTATATTGCCATTCCTAATGTCTGATTTGTGTCCATTTATCCTTTTCCTTAGAGACTCCGTAAGTCGATGCTAGCCACGGCAGTGAGGATGCACTCCACCGACTTAATGCGCTTCATGTGGACATACGCAATCGACTGTATAAAATCAATTTCTAAAAATCGACTTCTATAAAATCAACCTAATTTCGTAGTGTAGACATACCCTATGAGAGTAAGGGGGAGACGTTTATGGCAGAGTGGGAGGCTGTGGCAAATCGCCTGGCATCTGATGTTGAGCAGCCAGACGCCAGGGCGATTAGAAGAGCACAGCAAGGCGCGCTGCGCATCAGAGAGGCTTTGAAAACCCATTTCATGACTGGCCAGGCTTCAGTGTAACAATTGTGTGTATTTCTCCTTGATGCAAACCCGCCCCCTTTGTCAATTTTAATTCCCTGTAAGCCAACCACCCTCCCGCTTTGAAATAAAGTAACTATTGTTTTGAAACCATGCATTCTTTCTTTATTAAATTTAAAAAAAAGGAGATAACTGACAAGGTAGCCTGGGTGGGTGAGGGAGGAGGGAAGGACAAGGCCATATTGATTTTTAGTGTGGCTACAATAAGCAAACTGTTTGAATGACAGCCTTCTGTTGCTTGGGCCATCCTCTGGAGTGGGACGGCTGGGTGCCCAAAGCCTTCCCCCATGTTCTTGGGCATCTGGGTGAGGAGGCTATGGAACATGGGGAGGAGGGTAGGCGGTTATACAGTGGATGCAGCGGGGTCTGTGCTCTTGTTGGCTTTCCTGCAGCTCCAACAGACACTTCATCATATCCGTTTGCTCCCCCATTAGCCTCAGCATCGCATCCTGCCTCCGCTCTTCACGCTCACTTAATTCTTTCCTGGCCTCTGCCACTGAATGCCTCCATGCATTAAGCTGTGCCCTATCAGTGCATGAGCTTGGAAAACATGTCATCGCAAGTGCATTTTTTTCCGCCTTCTAATCCGCGATAACCTCAGGGACAGATATGATAGGGGGAGCGTAGAAACATTCTACGCTCTACGATTCTGGGGGGACTGCATGGTCACTTGTGCTGCTGAGTTTGCCACGCTGACCAAACAGGAAATGAAATTCAAAAGTTCCCAGGGCTTTTCCTGTGTACCTGGCTAGTGCATCAGAGTTCATAGTGCTGTCCAGAGCGGTCACAATGGAGCACTCTGGGCTAGCTCCCAGAGGCCAATACCATCAATTTGTGTCTGCACTACCCCAAATTCAACCCAGCAAGGTCGATTTTAGCACTACTCCCCTCGCCGGGGAGGAGTACAGAAGTCGATTTTAAGATCCCTTTAGGTCGATGGAACGGGGTTGCTTGCGTAAACGCATTCATTATAAAATCGACCTAATGCGGCTAAATTCGTCCTAACCCTATAGTGTAAACCAGAGCTTTGTTGTTCCCACAAAACCCAGGATAGTAACTAATGTTATAGAAACAACTAAAATCAGGTAGAATGTTTTAAGTTAGCATAAACCAATTTACATTATATCAATTATTGAGCAGAACTGTAATGACTCCTAGTAGTATCTTTCTAAAATGCACTTGTGGAAGATAATAGAATAAAGATATTAATGTTGGACTGACAACTCTCACAATCTTCTACTTTTATACACTGGAACAACACACAACATTTATATCTACTGTTTGTCTTCTGACAATAAGAAATACTGGTTGTTCCACTTTGTTTAGTACGACCCTTCCCTCACTCATCAGCCTGCCTGGAGATGTAACCTGCTTGAGAACCAAACTCAGAAATGTAAGAATATTTCTTGGTATTATGAATAATTAATTTTTTAAAAAAAAATTGCAGTGAGGAAGTAAACTAACAGTAATTTGGCATATACTGTATGCTGACAGGACTGTCCTTGAGAAAAACTGACAATTTTTCATTTCTTTCTTTTTTAAATGAGCAGTTCTGAAAATATTTCACCAAGGAAAGGATTTTTTTTATTCTCCAATCAGTTTGTATGGTCATAAAACCCTTCTAATGACCTACCTGTACAGTGACAGCCATGATAAATTGATTAATGATAATGGTAAGGCAAAAGGATGGTTAGCAAGTCTCTAATATATACTGTCCAATTACTTATTTTAAAATCAAACTATGATGTCTAAGCTTAGCTAATAAATGTGACTTTTTTCTTATTAGTGTAACCCATCATTCCCCGCCCCCCCCCACCGCGCCCCATTCTCTCCCTTCCATTGTGTTTTATAGCTACCTGTTAAATTCTAAATACGGACAAGATGTAAGTTGTTTGGGGTGGGGGGAAGGATTGTCTTATAGTTTGTTTATACAGTGCTCAGCACAATGGGCCCCCATCTTGACTGGCGTCTCTGGTCAGAACTATAGTACAAATAATCTGTTATTTCTGGTCTGATCAAAACAAAACTATCGAACACAGAGTATTTTTATTATACCAGAGTGTATATTGCACATGCAGTTTTTTTCTTTACTGTTTCAAACTCTGCGGGTTATTTATTTTCAGTTCCAGAAATGTTCATTGTTAAGAACACACATGGAGGATTCATCAATGTAAAAACATAGGGAACGTTGTGGCAGAGCAATCTTAGTGATTTCTGATGTGGTAAGGTTTCCTCAATCCTATTTCAAATCATATTTAGGCCTGGGCATGGGAAAGAAATTGCAATTGTTAAATTGGTTGATTATCTCCTGACGATGGATTAGCTAAAGTGCCTGTGCTGATTTTTTGCATCTATCTGAGCAGTTTCTGATATTCCTGACTACATGTTTTTGTTGATGTCTGCAAATGTCAATGGAATTGCTTCAGTGGCTCCATTCCTTTTTCTATAAAAGGTTTCAGAGGGTAGTGTGGGGCAATCAATCTTCTGCCTGAGCCTGCTCTCAACTGGGCGTGCACAGTTTCCTATTTCATTACTCTAGTCTGTTTAAAGCTGAGATGGGGTGGGCCAATGAGGGAATATCCACTGTGGTGTAAACTGAAGACACCCAGTCTTACAGTTCCACCACACCTGGCCCACTGAGAAAAAGGGATTGATTCTCCACACAATTACATGCCAGTGTAAGAGAATGCAGAATCTGATGCACAGCATCTACGTAACATCCTTTGAATTTCTAAACATTGTATATGACAATTTCCTCGCTCAAAAAATGTTGCAGCAAGCAGGGGTAACTTCTATATTAGACCTTGCCTTAACACATAAAGAGGAACTAATCACAGAACTAAAAAAGTTAATGGTAGCTTAGGTAGAAGTGATCCTGACATAATCAAATTTATAATGTGCAAACAGAATAAGCTCCAGACCACTAATCTATATACTTGGCACTTCAATAGCATCAATTTCACAAAGGTGAAAATGATGAGCTATGCCAGCTGGGAAGAATTTAATCAGAAAAATTTGAATGATAATTGGGAACCATTTAAGGACACCTTATTAGATGCCCAAAAGCCACAATCCCACAACTAAGAAAGAAAGCCATGATGGTTAAAAAAACAACCTGGTTTAGAAGGAGAGGAGGAGGCAGCAGTAAAAATAAAAATATACAAATGGAAGGAAGGAGAAGATGATAGTAAGGAATATAAATCAGAATTTAGGAATTGTAGAAAATTGATAAGGGAAGCCAAAGGACACAAGGCAAAATCTATGGCCAGCAAAATTAGGGGGAAATAAGAAGTTTCTTAAATATATTAGGAAGAAAAAGAATTTTGATGATGATATTATACCATTACTAGATGGAAATGGTAGAATTATCATTAATAGTGCAGAAAAGAGAGAGGTGTTCAATAAATATATCTCTTCTATATTTAGAGAAAAACAGATGATGCAGTCTCATCATATGGTAAGGATAAAAGTCTTGCCATTCCTCTAGTATCTTTGGAGGATGTTAAATAGAAGCTACTATAGTCAGACATTTTTAAATCAGCAGGTCCAGATAACTTGCATCCAAGAATTTTAAAAGAACTAGCTGAGGAACTCACTGGACCATTAATATTGATTTTCAGTAAGTCTTGGAACAGTGGGAAAGTTCCAGAAGACTGGAAGAAAGCTAATGTTGTGCCAATTTTTTAAAAGGGTAAATGGAATGACCTGGATAATTACAGGCCTGTCAGTCTGATACTGATCCCAGGCAACATAATGGAGTGGCAAATACAGGACTTGATTAATAATGCACTAAAAGAAGGTAGTGTAATTACTGAAAATTAGCCTGGGTTTATTCACAATAGATCTGGTCATATTAACTTAATATCTTTTTTAATGAGATTACAAATTTGACTGACAATGGTAATAGGGTTGACTTAATATACTTAGACTTCTGTGAGATGTTTGACTTGATACATCATGACATTTTGATTAAAAAACTAGAATGTAACATAAAGTTAACACTAAATGGATTGAAAACTGGCTAACTGTTATAGCTCTCAAAATCAACGAGAAGTCCGGTGGCACCTTAAAGACTAACACATTATTTGGGCATAAGCTTTCATGGGTAAAAACCCCACTTCTTCAGATGCATCATCACCTAGATCTGTTTCCATTTGGGTCTTGCAGGAATCGATTTTTGGCACTATACTATTTAATTATTTTATCAATGATCTGAAAAAGAACTAATATATGAAAATAATGAAAAGGACAGGTCACTGATTTAGAGTGATTCGGATCACTTTATAAACTTGGTGTTTTAATATGGTTAAATGAAAATTTATACATCTAGGAACAAAAATGTAGGCCATACTTATAGAATGGGGGCATCTATCCTGGGAAGTAGTGACCCTGAAAGAGATTTGTGGGAGGTGGATTATCAAGTGAACATGAGTGGAGAGGTTATTTTCACCTCTGTATTTGGCACTCGTATGACTGCTGCTGGAATCCTGTTCTGGTGCCCATAATTCAAGAGGGATATTGATAAATTTGAGAAGGTTCAGAAAAGACCCGTGAGAATGATTACAGGATTAGAAAACATCCCTTATAGTGACAGATTCAAAGAGCTCTATCCATTTAGCTTAGCAAAGAGAAGGGCAAGAGGTGACTTGATTAGTCTATAAGTATCTCCATAGGGAACAAATATTTTATACTGGGCTCCTCAATCTAACAGAGAAAGGTCTAACATGTTCCAATGGCTGAAAATTGAAACTAGACAAATTCAGACTGGAAATAAAGCACAAGTTTTTAAATGATGAGAGTAACTAATCATTTGAACAATATACCAATGGCTATGGCAGATTCTATGTCACTGACCATTTTTAAATCAAGATTGGATTTTTTTCTAAAACATATGCTGTAGGCATTATTTTGAGGAAGTTCTACAGCCTATGCTGTACAGGGTCTCAGACTAGATGATCAAAACGGTCCCTTCTGGCCTTAGAATCTATAAAACTAGGACACTCAGTCTGGATCAAGGACGTTTGAGAGATGGATTAAGATAATTAGACAAGATTGAGCTAATGTTAGTAAAATGGAGTAATCATCCCGAAATACTGAGGAGCCAACTTGTCCAGCATTTGTCCCACAGGCTCAGTTTGGAGGTCTTATTTGATCCAAGTAGTTAAAGTAGTAATTATGATCAAGAATATTTTTCTAATCTACAGTTAGTGGTTTCACCATGATATGACTGCTTTCTGTGGATGTTGACTGTGCTACAGTTATGCATACTTTTGTTGCCAATACTAGACTGCTGCAATTGGCTTTACATGGGGCTAAACCTTGGAATCATTTAGAAGCTGAAGTTAGTACCAATTGCTGCATTAAGGAAGCATTACACAGTACATTGGCAACAAGTGCAGACCACAAAGCACCAGTTAGGATCAGGGCATTATTCTAAGTGTTCACCTAAAAAGCTTAAATTGTTTGGGATCTGGCTACCTATGAGGTTACCCTTCTCATGCATTACTGCTACAGTTGTGATCAGCAGAGGCACTTGAGCTGGATCCTCTTAGGGTACGTCTACACTACGGGATTATTCCGATTTTACATAAACCGGTTTAGCAAAACAGATTGTATAAAATAGAGTGCGCGCGGCCACACTAAACACATTAAATCGGTGGTGTGCGTCCACGGTCCGAGACTAGCGTCGACTTCTGGAGCGTTGCACTGTGGGTAGCTATCCCGTAGCTATCCCATAGTTCCCGCAGCCTCCCCCGCTCCTTGGAATTTCCGGGTTGAGATCCCAGTGCCTGATGGGGCAAAAATCATTGTTGCGGGTGGTTCTGGGTACAGCCTCACCTCTCCCTCCCTGAAAGCAGCAGACAACCGTTTCGCGTCTTTTTTGCTTCGTGAACTGTGCAGACGCCATAACACAGCAAGCTTGGACCCTGCTCAGCTCAATACCGCAATCGTGGATGTTTTAAACACCTCGCGCACTCTCGTGCAGTATATGGTGAACCAGGACCTTCAATCCGAGGCGAGGAGGAGGCGGATACGGCAGCGCAGCGATGACAGTGATGAGGACGTAGACACAGAATTCTCTCAAACCGCGGGCCCCTGCGCTTTGGAGATCCTGATGGTAATGGGGCAGATTCTATCCACTGAACGCCGATTTTGGGCCCGGGAAACAAGCACTGACTGGTGGGACCGCATTGTATTGCAGGTGTGGGACGATTCCCAGTGGCTGCGAAACTTTCGCATGCGTAAGGGCACTTTCATGGAACTTTGGGACTTGCTTGCCCCTGCCCTGAAACGCCATAATACCAAGATGAGAGCAGCCCTCACAGTAGAGAAGCGAGTGGCGATAGCCCTGTGGAAGCTTGCAACGCCAGACAGCTACCGGTCAGTCGGGAATCAATCTGGAATTGGAAAATCTACTGTGGGGGCTGCTGTGATGCAAGTAGCCAAAGCAATCACTAAGCTGCTGCTACGAAAGGTTGTGACTCTGGGAAACGTGCAGGCCATAGTGGATGGCTTTGCTGCACTGGGAATCCCTAACTGTGGGGGGGCGATAGATGGAACACATATCCCTATCTTGGCACCGGAGCACCAGGGCACCCAGTACGTAAACCGGAAGGGGTACTTTTCAATGGTGCTGCAAGCACTGGTGGATCATAAGGGACGTTTCACCAACATCCACGTGGGATGGCCAGGGTGGGTTCGTGACGCTCGCGTATTCAGAAGCACTACTCTGTTTAAATGGCTGCAGCAAGGGAATTACTTCCCAGACTAGAAATTAACAGTTGGGGATGTTGAAATGCCTGTCGTTATCCTGGGGGACCCAGCCTACCCCTTGATGCCATGGCTCATGAAGCCATACACAGGCAGCCTGGACAGTGGTCAGGATCTGTTCAATTACAGGCTGAGCAAGTGCAGAATGGTGATGGAATGTGCCTTTGGCCGTTTAAAGGCGCGCTGGCGCACATTACTGACTCGCTCAGACCTCAGCCAAACCAGTGTCCCCTTTGTTATTGCTGCTTGCTGTGTTCTCCACAATCTCTGTGAGAGTAAGGGGGAGACCTTTATGGCGGGGTGGGAGGCTGAGGCAAATCACCTGGCTGCTGATTACGCGCAGCCAGACACCAGGGAGATTAGAAGAGCACACCAGGAAGCGGTGCGCATCAGAGAAGCTTTGAAAACGAGCTTCATCAATGGCCAGGGTACGGTGTGACTGCTGTGTTTGTTGATGAACACCCACCCCCCTTGATTGACTCATTCCCTGTAAGCAACTCACCCTCCCCCTTCGAGTACAGCTTACTTATGCAAATAAAGGCACTATATTTTAAAAATCATGATTTATTTATTAATTCATTATAAAAAGAGGGAGAGAAGTAAGGGTGTGGTTTGGGAGGAGGATAGGAGGGATGGAGAAGGGCAGTAAAAAAATTTCACAGTAACGACAGCCTTCTGGTTGGGCTGTCCATGGGGGTGGAGTGGGCAGGTGCACGGAGCCTCCCCTCACGCATTCTTACATGTCTGGGTGAGGAGGATGTGGAACATGGTAAGGGTTGAGGGTGGTTATACAGGGGCTGCAGCGGCACTCTGTGATCCTGCTGCCGTTCCTGAAGCTCCACCAGATGCCGGAGCATGTCAGTTTGATCACGCAACAGCCCCAGAGTTGCATCCCGCCACCGCTGATTTTCCTGCCGGTCTTTCTGCCGCCACCTCTCATCTCGGGTGTCTCTCCTGTCCTCACGTTCACTGGCATCTTTCCTATAATTTGATACCACATTCTTCCACTCATTCAGATGAGCTCTTTCCTTGCGTGTAACTTCCATAATATCCGAGAACATTTCATCTCGCGTCTTCTTTTTCCTCCACCTTATCTGGGCTAGCCTTTGGGATGGAGTAGGGAGGCTTGAAAAATTTGCAGCTGCATGAGGGAGAGAAGTATTTAAAAAGATACATTTTACAGAACAATGGTTATACTCTTTCACAGTGAACAGCACTATTCACCTTACATAGCACATGTGATTTCCCTACAAGGTCACATTTTTCATCTTAATACTGAGTGCCTGCAGCTCTGGGGTTACAGATCTCACAGACACAGGTCCAGGCATCAGAATTCAGCTTGCATGCGGCCATGGTAAGCCACTGTCTTTCGGCTTCTGCAGTGATTTACCCCTCCCCCCAACGCATGGCTAATACCATGCTAGCTCCCTGCTAATCAACACCCTTCCCCCGCCCCCCCCCCCCCCCGACTGCCTGGCTGGTAGCTTGGGGAAGATCCCCACTGACCAAACGCGAAAAAGATCATCGGCATTTCACTCCTCCCCTCCCCCCGCTTGGCTACGTGCAGGAAAGGGTTTTCTTTTAAGGTGCTGCAGTCCACGAACCCAGTAGGAAAATGGCCATCCCCCTTACTTAAATTCCTGATTTTCAACCAGGTTACCCTGAACGATATCACTTTGCTGAGGATAACACAGTGAGATAAAGAACGGATGCTTCTTGAATGCCAGCAATCACCGGGACCATACGCAGCTATGCTTTGCCATGCAATGATACCTGATTACTCGCTACATGCATGGCGTGGTAAAGTGTCCTACCATGGTGGACGGAACAAGGTTGCCTTGCCCAGAAACCTTCTGCAAAGGCTTCTGGAGTACCTCCAGGAGCGCTTCATAGAGATGTCCCTGGAGGATTTCCGCTCAATCCCCAGACATGTTAACAAACTTTTCTAATTAAGTATACTATCAGCGAATGCATCCCAAGTCCTCAGGGCAAATCAATCATTAAAAAACGTTTGCTTAAAAAACCATCTTTGATATTTGCAAAGGTACACTCACCAGAGGTCCCTTCCATGGCTTCACTGTCTGGGGTAGTGGGTTGGGAGGGTAATTCCGTCAGGGTGAGAAAAATCTCCTGGCTGTTGGGGCTCACGGAGTGCTGTGTGCTCTCTGCAAGGTCGTCCTCCCTCACCTTCTTCATCGTCATCTTCCCCGTCCGCATAATCCTCAGCCATGGCAGAGATTACAACCCCCACCTCAGAATCCACAGACAGGGGTGGGGTACTTGTGGCGCAGCCCCCTAAAATTGCATGCAGCTCAGCGTAGAAGCGGCATGTTTTTGGCCCTGCCCCGGACCTTCCGTTTGTTTCTTTGGTTTTCTGGTAGGCTTGTCTGAGCTCCTTGACTTTCACTCTGCACTGCAGTGAGTCCCTGGTGTGGCCTTTATCCGTCATAGACCTTGCAATTCTTTCAAATACTTTTTCATTTCGTCTTTTTGAACGCAGTTCTGTTAGCACTGAATCCTCTCCCCAGATAGCGATCAGATCCAGTACCTCCCATGCAGTCCATGCTGGGGCTCTTTTTCGATTCTCAGGAGACTGCATTGTTACCTGTGTAGATGAGCTGTGCATGGTCACCTGTGCTGATGAGCTCTCCACGCTGGGGAAGCAGGAAATGAATTTCAAAACTTCGCGGGGCTTTTCCTGTTTATCTGGTCAGTGCATCAGAGTTCAGAATGCTGTCCAGAGCGGTCACAGTGGTGCACTGTGGGATACCGCCCGGAGGTCAATACCGTCGATTTGCGGCCACACTAACCCTATTCCGATATGTTAATCCCAATATTAGTGCTACTCCTCTCGTCAGGGAGGAGTAGAGAAACCGATTTAAAGAACCATTAAAATCGATATAAGGGGCCTCTTAGTGTGGACGGGTGTGGCGTTAAATCGGTTTAACGCTCCTAAAACCGGTTTAAACGCGTAGTGTAGACCAGGCCTTACACTCCTATTTTAAGTGGGAGACAGCTGCTGATCAGGCATTTTTCTTGAAGTGTTTTCAACTCTGGAACTTGTTATTGCCTTGTTCCACCAGAGCCCAAATTTATTAAACTTCAGTTACATTGTTTGTAGTTTACATGTTATCATGATAAAGAAACCTAGAATCATGAATATGTCTTATAAATAAATAAAATGAACCCTGGACTGACAGGAAGATAAATAATAATTGGCCTTCTGTATAGCTAGCTTCCATAATATGTGAAGGGGACTTTTTACTGCCAAGAATACTTAGAAAGCAAACTGAGTATTTCAAATTATATTTCATTCTATGATTTGAAAAGTAATGTTCTTAACCATAAGTAATTCTAAATCTCTTGGCAAGTTATCAGTATTGCTTCATATGTCTGTGGTAGTTCCTCTGCTGTGCCAAGACAGTCATTTGTACAGAGTCCACATTCAGTTCTCAAACCTCTTTTCTATCTTCTCCTTACTTGTATCTGTAACTATCAATCTTGGTGATACACATCAGGCCTCCTAAAGCTATAGGATTTAAAACTCTAGCATGTGCAGAATTGTGACACCTGCCTTCTCATATGCTAAAAATATGTGAAGATCTCATCCCCTCCTGAAACATCTTCAGCCTGTTCAGTTCAGGACCCAGTTCAATCCAAAAGAACTTTTCCTTGTTTTCGGCCTCCAAATAAACTTAAAATGTCACTAAGGCAGACTGATTCCTCTCCCCACTTCCTCCACTCATTTAGCACTACTGTCCTCTCTGTCTTTTCACACATCACCACTTTAGCTCTAATATTTACCTGTTCGGTGGTAGGAAGAAACAGCAGAAGTCCACCTTTTCCCCCATACTCAACAAATTTTCTTCAGATCTTAATTTAAAATATATATATCTTTTTCCAATGCCTCTGACAATATTCTCTCTTTTATAAAATGTCTTTTCATAAATGTTATATAATTTCTATCATATGCCAAAATCACATTTTATAATTCTTGAAAGTTTAGGGATACAGATATATAAAAGATGTAATATACCAATAAAGTTGTAACACCACAATATACAATCAGTAACTGAATTTTAAAACCTACCTGTGTGTTTTGCCTTGCTTTATTTGGCTGGCTTGATCCAATTGCTCAGGCACAGTTAAGTAAGTTGTAGATTCCACTAAAATAACCCTGGGAAAAAAGCAAACATGCATTCTTACTTACATCTTATTTACAAAATGAAAGTTTATTATTTTATCTAAAAATCTGAAACAAAGTCCTGGTAAAGAAAAATTATTATTGTCCTCTCATTGGAAAACTTAAAAAGTACACTAAACTGTGCAAAAATATAAGGGACAAGAAGTTTACTTTTTTTTCAAAATTATGAATCAAGTTTCAAATTCACAAAAATTCCAAGACACTTTTCAAAACTTAAGCCACAATTAACTTAATAATAGGAAAAAATGGTTCCTAACCTTTCTGTATCTGTTATTCTTCAAGAGGTGTTGTGCATTTCCATTCCACTGTCGGTGAGTGCATGATGAGTTCACAGTTGGAGATTTTTTCCCCCTCAATGGTACCTGTTGGGGAGGCTCAAATTTCCTTTGCTGCCACATGCCACTGTCTTCAGGTATAAAGGGGGGAACCACCCCAACTCCCTTCAGTTCCTTCTTACGATAGAGGTAGGAGGGCGGGTTGTGGTATGGACACATGCAACACATCTCGAACAACAATTACAGAAAGGTTAGTTACCATTTTTTCTTCTTTGAGCGGTTTCATATGTCCATTCCAATGTAGGTGGCTCACAAGCAGTTCGGTCTGCAGGTGGACTTGGAGTCCACCTGAACAGTGATTGTAGAACAAGATGCCCAAATCTGGCATCGTTCCTGGACAGATGGCAATAGTATAATAATGGGCAAACATGTGCACTGACAACTAAGTCGCCACTTTACAAATGTCCAGAATAGGTACTTGTACCAGGAAAGCCGTGGATGCTGTGTGCTATCTAGTCCAATAGATACAGTGACCATTCGTAGTAATCGGTAAAGGACCTGCTCAACTGATCTGTCAGTGTACTCTACATCCCTGGAAGGTAAGCAGCTCTGAGATGGAGATGGCGATGGAGAATTCCCACAATCAAGTAGACCAGGCTTCTCCCTGCCTGTCCAAATAAAACAAAGTTGCTGTGCTGTCTGTTAACACTAGCAGATTTTTCCCTTGATAAGTGGAAGGAAGGTTAAATGAGCTAGATGAACAGTTCACAATTTCCTGACATTCATATTCATCTTCAAATCTTGGGCAGATCAAAGACCCTGAGTCTCCTGGAACCCAATGTGGGATCCCCAATCCAGGGCCAATGCATCTGGCCTAAAGTGAGGGCTAGTTGTGATGAAGTAAAGGGGACCACCATACGAACTCTCAAAAGGTCCAGTCACCAGTCCAGAGAGGACAAGATTAGCATTGGTACTCAAAACTAGACGATGATGGCTCAGGGAATACACGGAAGATAGCCATCCTTGCAACTATCTGAGGTGCAGTCTGGTGTGCTGCACTACATAGCTACACACCACCATGTGACTAGAAGCCTGAGGCAGCTGCATACTGTGGTGACAGGATAAGCTTTTAGTTTCAGAACTGAGCCCCGCAGCACGTCTAACCTCAATTGCTGTAGAAAATCTTTGATCTTCGTAGAGTACAGGACCACTCCAATAAATTCTATTATTTGGACTGGCTTCAGAAATATTTTGTCCACCCTAACTAGGAGCCCCAGTATAGACTGAATAATGGCTACACTTTTTAAGTGTAGGAACTATGGACCGTAAGTCCCCAATAAAGGATGTATGTCCTGCCTAGGCTGGGACACAGGACCTAATCTCTGAGTCTGAAGAGGATGAAGAATCTGAGTCTTCCGATAATGGGAGAATAGAACCCATTGGTACTGGAGATTGACACCCAGAACCCAGAGATGGAGACACTGGAGAAATCATAGCTGGATTCCATCTCAACTGTATGGTTTTCCAAGGAAAGAAAGTGTAGGTGGCATCAGTACCACATGTTTCAGAGGAGCCAGAGTAGAGTTCCTAGGCACCTGTACCAGCTGATATCCTTCTGCACTGCTGGAAAAACCAGCACCGAAGGGTTAAGTAGCTCTCTAGCAGCTGCATATACCTCTGGGGTTGACAGTGCCAGTAATGCTTCTTGGCCTCGAGGCACTGAAAGATAGCCTGAAGATGCTGTAGTAGGCACTTCAGAGGTTGGTCTTGACAGATCTGGCACAGGTTCTGGAGTTGATTACCCCGTTTTAGCTGAAGTGTGTTTCAGGGACGGCCTCCTTTCAAATGACCCTCCCAGGTCTCTTGCCTTTAGAAGGCTTCAGTACTGGGGATCTTGATGAGTGAGATACCAAGTTCTTGGATGTCTTGTGCTTCTTCCTCAGCACCAGTGATAGTGACTGAGCTCCCAACTCAGATAACTTTGGCGGAGCACTCTGTATCGATGCTGACATACCCAGTGCTGGCTGCAAACTGGACAGCTCCAAGGGAGGACAGAGCACCACCTCTATAAGAATACACTTAAGCCCAGCTGCTCTTTCCTTTTTTGAGCAAGGCTTAAATCCTTTAAAAATGTGACATTTGTCACACACATGGGGCTCCTCCAAGCACTTAAGGCAGTTGGGGTGCGGACCACTCACTGGCATTGGTTTGCTGCATGAGCAACATGATAAAAAATGAGGGATCATTCTGACACTGGTACCAGTACTGAAAACTGAACTGGTCAGTCTATAACCTAAAAACTAAAACCTATAATTAACCATCACCTAAAACTCTAACTACGAGATTACTCTAAGTAAAAATGGGTATATTTTACTAGGAATGAGAGAAGAACTTGCAGTTACAAGTCTGTAATCACTCCAACAACCATCATGGGCAGTGAGAAGGAACCGAGTGGGGCTGGGGGTGCTCCATCCTTTATACCTGCATGCAGTGGCGTGTGGCAGCAGAGGGGACTCGAGACGGCCTGACAGGTACTGGTGGAGGGGAAAAAATCTCTGATAACCACGCACTGGACACACACACTCACCTAGAGTGGAATGGACATGTGCAATCACTCAAAGAACAACCTAATTGGAGCCATCTATTCAAGGAGCAAGTATATTATGAATAACCAAAACTATTACTTTATCTAGATGACAGATCAATTTGGAGTCCTTACTGCAAATCAATGAAGAAATACTTGTCCAATGACTTATGGCATAACCTTCAACCCGCCCTTAGCCATAGTAAAGAAAATAAACATCTGAAGATTCAGCAACATCCCACAGCTTAACAGAACTGAGGTATTAATATTAAAATAGGAACTATTTTTTCCTAAAATTGTACATATCCAGAGACTAAGTCCATACTGAATGAAATGAAACATCCAACTGTCTCTTCTCATTAATGTAACATTCAAGTAACTATGAGTAAGGCTGTGAGCGGGTCACGGAGGTCACGGATCCTGTGACTTTCCGTGACCTCCATGACTTCTGCAGTGGCTAGTGCTGGCTCAGGGGCTCTGTGCCTAGCGCTGCCCAGACCCACCCCAGCAGTTTCCATTGGCTGCGGTTCCACCCCCAATCTCTCCTGTACCTTAAGTAAACCCTTTCCCAGAGATCCAACCTTGTGGGCACTCTGAATTTACAGTTCAGCTCTTCAGGGAAACATGATAGTGAATGCCAACTGTCTCATGGGTTTGTAAAAACTCCAAAAAACAAACACTCACTCTTTACTTTAGTGAGACGAGAATTATGCAGACCTAAACAAAACTAAAAATACCTTTTTGCATTTCCCTGCTTCAGTTTCCTCACTACTCAAACAATCTCTGGGCTTTCTGGGGTGTTCAGGGTCCCCCTTACCTTACTGAACATGACTTCTCCTCTGAATCATGAATCTGTCTCTTTCCTCTGCAGCCAATTTCCTTCTGCTCTCTCCCCAAAGTGGCCAGTGAAAGACCCTTTCTTTTACAACTTCCTCTTTGGTGAGGTGACCCTCTGATCAGTTTAGTTAAGAGATTGAAGTCCCTTACCAGGTAATAGTTTGCTAAGTTACTTTTTCCCTGGAGTTCAAACGGAAAAACTGGTATGCCCTGGGTAGAGAAGCTCTTTGTTCTAAGATGCACCATGTGAATGGATGATCATCCAAGTTAAAATGACTCTCTATTGTTAGCCCTGTTCCAGGTACAAGAATTTCTCCTGTCACTTCATGTGGGTTTTATCTCTCAATATGGAGGCAACAGACAGCAGAGAAGGCAAACAAGCTCCACATTCAAACTAGGATTTGCAATCTGACACAGATACAGAGAGCCTCCAATATCAACCAGTATTCCCCTAAGTAGTCACACTGACCATGACAGATATTACTCCAAGTGAGTAAGGGTAGCAGAACCTGGACTAAATATATTGATGCAGCTCCAGCTCTCCCTAAGTCTATGTCTACAGAGCCCTGCAGTTTGGAATAGGGGGACATAAATTGCAGCACACACTTAACTCCCCCATGTGGGTGTGAACTAAACGGTACGTAGTTCACATTTATGTAGTTCTCTTTAAACAGCAATTCACACCATCACAGTCCAAACTGTGGGGCGATGCAGACAAGCCCTCAGCATAGGCACTTATATAACTGAAGCCCGTTAAAACAATACTCCACATTGTGGTCTCAAATCATCATTTCACTGGCCTTTGGGAGTTTTGGCCTGATCAAACTTTGACTGTTCATCTTTGATGAGCTAATATGACCCTTATCCATGCTGTTTTAAACTTTGATGCGTAAAATTAGAGACGGAGTTAAGTACCTAAGTAAGAGGCCTGATGTGCTCAGTAATTCATGGCACCCTAACTTTGGGTGAGGTGCTTAAACTGCTCTTGCTTGTTTAAGGAGCTAATGCACCCTGCATTTACTCATGAGACAAAGTTCAAACGCCCCTGTTGGAAAAGACAGTCTGACCAAATCGCTGGGAATAGGTACTGATATTCTGTCTTCTTGAGGCACCACAGCACACTCTCAAGACAGTGTCATGAAAGGAGGAGGACTGACATGACATGACAGTCAATTCAGGTTTCCTGTCACCAAGTATATGGATATCTCTAGGGTAGAAGAGAGAGATCTACAGCTCTCCTGGATGGTCAACTCAATTGGGAAGGTACTGGGTACACTGCTATTTGAACCTTAATGCCTCCCTGAGAAAAGGCAGAGAGACAACTGGTTGTCAGGCAATTGCTCACTAAATCATCTATGGACATTGATGACTGCAGTAACTGTTGCCTTTTTTGAGCAAAGTTATTCAATGGGGGTGGGAAAGCAACTAGGATACCATCTGTAGTCCTCACCTTTCCTTGTTTCCTGTTACTCAGATTTCTAATATGGGAATGGTACAGAGATTACACAAGGGTCTTGCATTCTGATGATCTCCTCCCAGTAATGAATAGAAGTCAAGTACCTCTGGTGACTTTTAAAGTAGTTTTTTTTTTAAATGATGTCCTACCCATATATTTTATACAAATTAGGGTTGTACGAATCTATGAAAATATAGGAAAACATAATTGACTTCACCCCTAAAAAACCTTTAGCAGTTTCTCTTTTCTTTTCCTAGAAGACTCTTGCCTATTCATTCTGACACTGAGTTGTTTTCCACATTTGGATCCTATCTACTTCCATTGTGATTTGTGCAACATTAAGAAAAATTTAGCCAAACAAAAAACAGAAAGGGGGAGGGAGAGAAAACAGTAAGTCATTGGCATGTGCTACAATTTTGATAATGCTGTTGTAGAATTTCTGTTATAGCATACTTGCCATGCAACAATCAAGTAAAAACTGGTCACAACAACCAGTAGACAGAACTCACTTAGCCTGGTCACACCAAATGTCTATA
Source organism: Mauremys reevesii (assembly GCF_016161935.1). Taxonomy (NCBI): domain Eukaryota; kingdom Metazoa; phylum Chordata; order Testudines; family Geoemydidae; genus Mauremys; species Mauremys reevesii. The sequence goes on from NC_052623.1 coordinate 153,551,504, forward strand.
TTTTTCCTGAACCATACTAAGAAAGCAGTAGCAGAAAGAAGATAATATACTGTACAGTATAAAAACAGAGGGACCTGATTCTCAGCTGATGTAAACTGGCACAGCTCCAGCTGAGGACCTGTGCTCTTAGCTTTCAATGGTGCTTTGACAATTTACATCACCTGAGGTTCTGGCTCACAGTTTTCACAATTAAAAAGTCAAAACTGACCAGCAGTTACTAATCTATGATATTTAACATATGGAAATATTGGTGAATTCAAAAAGTAATGAAAAATTTTCAGCACTTTAGAGAGAAACATTTTGAAACTGTTAGGAGCATTTACTTTTTAAAAATTAAATACAAATATTCAGTAAGAGTTTAACAAACATATAACAAGTGTAAGTATAGAAAGTATTTGCTTTTTTTAAAAAAAGGAAAGACAAGCAATGCTACATCTAATAAAACAGAGAACTACCAGTAGAGTTATTTAGCAAGCACATTTTTCTGATATGTAAATACCAGGTATTTTTCGTATATTTAACGGAGTTGAAATACCTCAGCTTTTCAATGTATTCTTTTCAATAGTGTCCACTCTGTACAGTGTATTTAAAATGTTTCAAGATGTATTATTGGAGTCCTTCAGACTTCTTTCCAGTACTGTACGTAGGGCCCTATCAAATTCACAGTCCATTTTGATCAATTTCAAGTCCGGGGGTGTTAAAATTCGTCAATTTCATGTTTTCATGTGTTTACATCTGAAATTTCAGTGTCCTAACCATGAGGGTCTCAACCCACAAGGTACCTGAAGGTGGGTCTGATCCCCCACATCCCTCCGCCAGCAGCCCTGCAGGGGAAAGACAAATCCTGTCCCTCCCCAGCCTGGTGGAGACTCACAGACAGGAGCCCCCTGGCTGGGGTGCTCCCAGCAGCAGGGGGAGATCGAACACACTTTCACAAGCCTCAAGCTGCAGGAAAACGCAAGGGCTGCTGTCCAGCATGGGAGCTTCCTGCAGCAGGGTGAGGCACTCGGGGGTGAGTCTGATGTCCCCGAGAGCAGCCGTGCAGGGACTTGCAGCTAGGGGTTTCTGGCTGGGGTGCTCCCAGCAACAAGGGGGAAATCAGATTTCACGGGGAAGGGCTTATTTCATGGTCCGTGACACATTTTTCATTGTCTTGAGATTGGTAGGGCCCTATACATAGTTAAGCAAATAAATTCCCAGGGAAGGCCTAAAAGGTTCAGAAGACTAGCAATGTGATATGGAACCTTTCATCTGTAGATTGCAGTTATTTAAATAGTTGTGATCCAATAGCTGGAGTCATCCAGATAAAATTAGTTTACTTGGTGGCCTTAATCTACTTTCTGGTGGACAGGTATCCACATCATAAAAACCACAACAGATACTCATGCTGATTGTCTTAAGGACTGAATAAACATGGAAACTAAACTAATTCATCTGACCCCCCTTAGGTAGTTGAGGTCAAAGCAGAATGGTGGGGCAGTGAAAGCAACTTCACTAGTTGCTACCCATGCCGGATCCAGTTTTCAAGTACGTAAAACGTTGTTACAAAGAGGAGGAAGAAAAATTGTTCATCTTAACCTCTGAGGATAGGACAAGAAGCAATGGGCTTAACTTGCAGCCAGGGAGGTTTAGGTTGGACATTAGGAAAATCTTCCTAACTGGAAGTAAGGAATCAATTGCTTAGGGAGGTTGTGAATCTCCATCTTGGAGATTTTTACGAGCAGGTTAGACAAACACCTGTCAGGAATGGACTAGATAATACTTAGTCCTGTCATAAGTGCAGGGGACTGGACTAGATGACCTCTCAAGGTCCCTTCAAGTCTTATGATTCTATTTTGTGGATAAACAGAGGACTTCCATCCTCAGGACTGTCAACCTGGCAAACATTAAACAAACATTAACAAACATTAAATTCACTTCACAAAAAAACGAAAATAAAACAGTGATGAATTAACATGAATGAGTACCAGTCACGTAAAAAAAAGAACGCTGACAAATGTCCATCAATCCTTCATGTTTCACCAATGAGGGTACTTTGTAATTCCTGGAATTTTATGGCATATCCCATTTTAGCCTATCATATATGAAATTACAAGGAGGCAATGTGTGTATTAAACAGGCTATCATTAAGAGATGCCACTAATAATATGGAAAACTGTTTTCTGTTCTGTGCTCTTAAATACAAATTAACTTTATGGTCCTGTATTTGGCTCTGTAGATTAAAGACAAAATCTGGAGCCAGATCACACAGCACTGAGATATTAAAGCAGCATAACATTCTATTTCTTACGTATTAGAAAAAAAATGTTTGCATCTCTGGAGATATTCCATATATTATGAATACAAAAGAAAAATTAGATTAATTGATGGTGATGTGAGTCCCTATGCAAATGCATATATTCTCTTTTGCATGAATATTTCAGTTTAGTAATGTAATCAGCAGGACAAAGCAGACTGGAAAAAAACCCTATTAATTAACATGGTTTGTTTCTCTTTGGAATTCTGCTGGATCTCAGCAATACACAAAAATACAAGCAAGGTTCATGAACTCCAGCTGATGAAAGCTGTAGTTCCATTGCTTACACCAAGGTGGATTTCAATTAAGGTTTATTTATACATAATCATAGTGCTTGTAACAATTTTGGAAATGCAAATTCTTACACAGTAACTCTTCCCAGTTATAGATTCATAGACTCCAGGACTGGAAGGGACCTCAAGAGGTCATCGAGTCCAGTCCCCTGCCCTCACGGCAGGATCAAATATTGTCTAGACCATCCCTGATAGACATTTATCTAAGCTACTATTAAATATCTCCAGAGATGGAGATTCCACAACCTCCCTAGGCAATTTATTCCAGTGTTTAACCACCCTGACAGTTAGAAACTTTTTCCTAATGTCTAACCTAAACCTCCCTTGCTGCAGTTTAAGCCCATTGCTTCTTGTTCTATCCTTAGAGGCTAAGGTGAACAAGTTTTCTCCCTCCTTATGACACCCTTTTAGATACCTGAAAACTGCTATCATGTCCCCTCTCAGTCTTCTCTTTTCCAAACTAAACAAACCCAATTCTTTCAGCCTTTCTTCATAGGTCATGTTCTCAAGACCTTTAATCATTCTTGTTGCTCTTCTCTGGACCCTCTCCAATTTCTCCACATCTTTCTTGAAATGCGGTGCCCAGAACTGGACACAATACTCTAGCTGAGGCCTGATCAGCGCAAAGTAGAGTGGAAGAATGACTTCTCGTGTCTTGCTCACAACACACCTGTTAATGGATCCCAGAATCACGTTCGCTTTTTTTGCAACAGCATCACACTGTTGACTCATATTTAGTTTGTGGTCCACTATAACCCCTAGATCCCTTTCTGCCGTACTCCTTCCTAGACAGTCTCTTCCCATTCTGTATGTGTGAAACTGATTGTTCCTTCCTAAGTGGAGCACTTTGCATTTGTCTTTATTAAACTTCATCCTGTTTACCTCAGACCATTTCTCCAATTTGTCCAGATCATTTTGAATTTTGACCCTATCTCCAAAGCAGTTGCAATCCCTCCCAGTTTGGTATCATCTGCTAACTTAATAAGCGTACTTTCTATGCCAATATCTAAGTCATTGATGAAGATATTGAACAGAGCCGGTCCCAAAACAGACCCCTGCGGAACACCACTCATTATACCTTTCCAGCAGGATTGGGAACCATTAATAACTACTCTCTGAGTATGGTTATCCAGCCAGTTATGCACCCACCTTATAGTAGCCCCATCTAAGTTGTATTTGCCTAGTTTATCAATAAGAATATCATGTGAGACTGTATCAAATGCCTTAATAAAGTCCACCACTTCTCCCTTATCCACAAGACTCGTTATCCTATCCTATCCTAACGTTGTTTCGTTGCTGATCAATTAGGGAACATGCTAGTTTAAAGTTGCACAATGCTCCCTTATAACGCTGCCTGCTGCTGCTGCCTGCTTTGTCCACTGCTTGCAGGATTCTCTGGAAGAGCAGCCCCTCCTTGTGGGGATTAGAACTGGGGGGGGGGGGCTGGCAGCCCCACCTCCCCCATCAGCTCCCCTAAATTCCCTGTAATGTAAGGTATGTGGCTCGGCAGCTGCTCAGCAGCAGTTCAGCTGTCCCTCCCGCCACTGCTGTGCCGTTCCTGCCCTCTGACTTGGAGCTGCTCCCAGGAGCTTCCTGCTTCCTGGTGGAGGAGGGGGATGGGAGGAAGGGGGGTGCTGATATCATGATGTCCCCCTGCTCCTGCCCCCCACCCCCGCTCTGTACCCCCTCTCCACAAAGCTGACAGAAAGGAGGAAGCTTGCTGGAACCTGTTGTTTCCGGTCTGATCTGCTTAAAAGGGCAACGTACTTCAGGTGGGGTCAGCATACTTAAAGGGGCAATGCAAGTCACTCTCACTCACTCATGCACGCACCCCCCAGCACTTTGGAAAGTCAGCGCCTGTGCAGCCATGCATATGCTGTCAGGAGAAGGGAGTGGTGCGCTCCAGCTCGATAGTGTGGGCTCATCATCATGTTCAGTTTTTGCAGGGAGGTGTTTGCAGCCACTGCTCTGCATCTATTATGTTTCCTCCTTCCTGCCTCAGTCCATGCTGCCTTGTAGAGTGTGAGGCTACATTAACAGCAGCATATTAACCCTTGAGGGCTCAGCCGAGTGCTGGTTCATTATTTATCAGCAAGGCAATCCCTGGGAAATATTCCACCCTCTTACTCCAGGACCTCAACCAAGCTTCATAATCATTCATTGCTGTGTACAATATTAAACTGTTTGTTTAAAAATGTTTAAAACATATTGTATATGTATCTAATGTCTTGTCTGGTGAAAAAAAATTCCCTGGAACCTACCTCCCTCCATTTACATTAATTCTTATGGGGAAATTGGATTCGCTTGACATTGTTTCGCATAAAGTCACATTTTTCAGGAACATAACTACAACATTAAGTGAGTCGTTACTGTAATTTAACTTCAATTTTTCCTACATTTTTAAACTGGAGAAAATTACGGAAAAGACTAGATATACATAATATTATAGTTATGATTTTGTCTTCACAACATTGCCTACCTGAATATTCCATCAGTTCTGAAGGGACTAGTAACATTCAGACTAACTTTCTTCTGTTCGTAACATGGGGATTTGCATTTTAATACACCCTAAAAGAGAATAAAAAGTAATATCAGTGTGGGAAAATTAAAAAAACCCTCCATACTTAATGATTACAAACAAGGCAACAACATTAATTCTGGCATTTCCTGGCCTTTGAGTACCTATCTTAATATAGTCTATTGTCTGGAATTTGCTAATTTCCCCTCCCCCGCCAGAAAATAAGTGATGCTTGCTTTCCTAAATACAGACAATAGCACATCTCCTGCAAATAGATGCAGATTATAAAATGCAGGAAGCCTCTTTCCTGTGATCCTGGAATCCCTTATTCTCAGTCGATGGGCACCTTCAGTACACTTTTCACTACGCAACCAAGCCATGCATGGATGTGCAATGCAGACATCTTTAAGCTCAACTATCTCCATACTAAGAGAAAAACAAAACGTAAAATGTATTGTGCATGAACAGCATGGAGTTTTCAGAGTTATACCCATAACTCAAAATCAAAACCAACTTTCACAAGAACATTTAAAGAAACTTCTCCACTGTAACAGCTATTTCAATGCCAAATTTAATCAGTCTCACCCTCCCTCCAGTCATTCTGTTTAGAAAGCTGTTTATAAAAAGAACTGCACAATTTTCTTTTTCTATATTGGGAAATTGGATTTTTCCTCTACTTGTCTCAAAAAATTGCTTAACTGGTTGTGGAAAGTTTGAGCAAAACAAATCATTTTTTGGGAGAAACCAAATTTTCTTATTAGAGCCTAGATGATGAAAATTTCAGAAACTAGTCTGTGATTGAAAGCAGGGTGAGAGGAAAGCATTTTGCAATCTGAGCTACAGCGATCACAGACTCTCCTGGTACCTTTAAACGCATCTTTCTCATACAGTTATCCAGACTTTTTTCTTAGAAACATAAAACAGGTCATAACATTTATAGCTGACCTAGTTAACCAAAATTAGAGCCTAGATGATGAAAATTTCAGAAACTAGTCTGTGATTGAAAGCAGGGTGAGAGGAAAGCATTTTGCAATCTGAGCTACAGCGATCACAGACTCTCCTGGTACCTTTAAACGCATCTTTCTCATACAGTTATCCAGACTTTTTTCTTAGAAACATAAAACAGGTCATAACATTTATAGCTGACCTAGTTAACCAAAATTCTCCTACACCCACTTGGCTAACAGTGGAGAAACACTGTTGCAAATGAGGCTGAACTGTCACCCTCATAAGTTTCAGAAGAGTCCCATACACACTTTTTCCTAATATTAAACTAATCATGTGATAATGGTTTCAGCACATTCCAAGAATTATGGAATTATACATACATAAACGCTAGATACTACAGATCTATGTTTTATTTAGGACTCTTAAACAGAAATGGTCAAACAAGTAACTTGTCTCATCAAGAAACAGGTCTATGTCACAAGTACTAGTTTTTACCACTTGGCAGTGGTCTCCAACCTTTTCCGTGGGGCGGGCGCCAGACGACTAGCTGCCAATGACCATGGCCGCCGGACAAGCAGCCACCTAAATGCCGCCGTGAAGTGGTAACGTCAAGAGGCATCACCGCCAAAATGCCGCCATGAAGGAGCATCATCAATTCGGTGGGATTTCTGGGATTTTGGCAGTAGCACTTCTTGATGTTGCCACTTCTTGGTGGCATTTCGGCGGCTGCTTGTCCGGCGGCCAGTAGGGGGCACACATGGCGCCAACGGGCACCACATTGGGGACCCTTGACTTAGGATATCTCCGCACAGCAAAAAAAAAAAAAAAAAAAAGGGGAGGGAGGCGGGAAAAAACCCTCTGCCAGCAAGTCTCAGAGCCGGAGCCAACCAATTTGGGCTCACAGTGCTTGCACTAGGGGGCTAAAAATAGCAGTGTAGACAGGCATTCCTGATTATGCTGGAGTCTGCGCTCTGAAACCCAGCAAAGGGGGTGGATCTCAGAGCCCAAGCAGGAACTTATGTACTGCTGTTTTTAGCCCTGTAGCATGAGCCCCACAAGCCCAAGTCAGTTGACCTGCCACAGGTCAATGGACGGATCACTAGGTGTAAAATGTTCAAACGCATCTAAGTGATGTAGGCGTCCAAGTTCCATTTTCAAAAGTAACTAGGCACTAAGAGTCAGATTTTTAAAGGTATTTAGGTGCCTAAAGATGCAGATGGCCGCTCACCATGATTTTCAGAAGTGTCTACGTGCTTAACTCCCACTGAAAATCCCACTAGGTGCTTATCTCCATCTTTAGGCACTTAAGTATCTAAGTCCCATTGACAATTAATAGGACTTAAGCTTCTAAGTGCCTAGGTCACTTTTGAAAATGGAAGTCCCTTAGATGCTTTTGAAATTTTTACCCCAAGCCTTGTTTATATTTGATATATCATTTGAGCTGGTTGGGAGTTTTTCAACAAAATATTTTTTGTTTGAAAAATGTCAACTTGTCAAAACTGAAATGTTTCAGACCCAGGGTGGAAATGGTGCAGGGGAGAGAAAAAGGCAAATAGAAAGACACCCCAGAATAGCCATTAGCCCAGTGGTTACATTACTCACCTGAAATGTAGGCGACCTGGGTTCAAGTCCCCTATCAGCCTGATTTGGCACGGGAACTTCATTCTGAGTCTCCTACGTCCCAACTGAGTGCCCTAACCATTGGGGTTTTGGCTATTCTGCAGTAGGGATGTGTTTGTATCTATTGGTTTGTCTCTCTAATTCTTATTTCAAAAGGTCCAGTTTTCATTTTGATAAGGAACTAAAACAAATGCTGAAACAATGTAATTTTTCACAAAATTAGATTTTTGTTTTACCGTCAACCCTACCATGTAAGTCCAAGAATTTTTGTGAGTGATTTACAGGAACATTCACATTTTTTCAAATGACATACACAGTACTTACAGCAGGGTCAATACGGCTGACTTTAGATTTCAGAGAGAAAGTCATTGTTGTACCTCCTACTCCACTTACAGTCTTCGAAACCAACAACAACATTGCTTCAGCAGGATGTAGAAAGCGACTAGTGAATTCCACATTTATATTTATTTGGCTCCTAGTTAAAAAAAATAATAAAGGAATCACTTTTTTAGAATTAAATAAATTAAACTCACAAATTACTACCAAAGAAATCTGGAGGGTCATTTCAGTACCAGAACATTTAAAAAGATTTTGGAAGAGAGGGTGGAGAAAAGGAGAATTACTTTTGAATTCGCCAACATGCAATGCTGTGTCCAAAAGCTGTTTTTGTTTGTTAATAAAAAGGGGGGAGAGGGAGGGAGAGAGAGTGAGAAATAATAATCTAGAAAAAATGTGTTTGTTTACTTGTACTATCAATGTAAAGTTTATATATTAAATGTTATTGTTTTTATACTCTTGTGCAGAAAGTGCCACCTTTTCCTTGTATTTTTCTTCTATGATAACAATTACCGGTAAGTTTATTTTGTGTTCCCTTTCATCCAAGAGAAGTTTAGAAGTTAAACAATTAGATACTTTACTACAAATATTGTGGGCCAAATCCAGAAGTCGTTAAGCAAACTCTCATTCAAGTCCTATTGGGTGAGGGATGAATAAAAACAAATAAGGCTTTCAGGATTTAGCATATAATTAGAGATGAAGGAAGAACTGCTCTTATGAAAATGAAGACTGTGTAGGTGATAAAGCCACAAAACCCACACAGAATGAGATTTTAAAAGGTGTGAAAGAAGTATGATTTGTCCTAGCCCTAGGATAATGAGAGATTAATTATCATTATATTATTGAAGAATAAGCTTGGGTTTGTAGGACTTTGTGCCAACAAACATCTTAGAATGGTACTCAGGTCAGAAAAACAACAGTGCATGGGTGAAAAACAGAAGGTTGTTTTAAAGCATAGGAATTACAGAAGCTAAAAAGACACAGTATTTCAGAAAAAAAAAGATTATATGCTATGAAATATGGTAATAATACAGGTACTCAGAAAGGAGAATGAGGAGTACTTGTGGCACCTTAGAGACTAACAAATTTATTTGAGAATAAGCTTTCATGGGCTAAAACCCACTTCATTGGATGCATGCAGTGGAAAATACAGTAGGAAGATATACATACTCAGAGGACATGAAAAAATGGGTGTTGCCATACTAACTATAAGGAGAGTAATCATTAAGGTGGGCTATTATCAGCAGGAGAAAAAAAACTTTTGTAGTGACAATCAGGATGGCCCATTTCCAACAGTTGACAAGGTGTGAGTAACAGTAGCGGGGGAAATTAGCACTGGGAAATAGGTTTTACTTTATGTAATGACCCATCCACTCCCAGTCTTTTTGCTGATACAGACTAACACAACTACCACTCTGAAACCTGTCAGAAAGGAGAGGCTCCCAGATTTTGTGGGCTGCTTGAATTGTAATCACTTAAAATATAAAGTAGAAAAAAGTGAAAACTTAAACTATGAGGTCATCTGGTTAATACTTTTGGTTAATCCAGTTAATACCAATGCCCTGCCAATTCATAGAAGCACCCCTAGAAAAACAGCAGACTGAATGTAACAGATGGTAGAAGACTACTGTACAACAATGTTCCTGAAGTTTATCTTAGCTCAAAATTACTAGAAAGTTAAAAGCTACACATGTGATAGTGTTATTTCTGGAGCAGAAATATCTCTGGTATTAAAATCAAGAAAAACAACAACAGAGGAATACGATAGCCAGAGGAAGAGATGGCATGCATGTTAAACAATTACTAATGAAAAACCGACTAGTTAGCTATTTTTTAATAATTGTGATTTTACACCTTCAAATAATGTACTGTATCTAAATTAAGTGAATACAGAGGATGACTTATCTTTAGAGAAACAGAAACACAAAGTATCGTTCTGGCAAATTATCCTCGATCTGGAGCTCTCTAGCAAAACTGTGTGTGCAGTATTCCAGCATTGGTCTTATCGATGCTTTAAACAGAAGAAAAAAAATCACCTCCCTATACCTACTCACGCCATCATTCATAACTTTTAGAAACTCTAATGATTTTTTCTATTGGCCGCATGTCTCTCTCAAACTGAAGTCCCCCATAACAACAACACAATTCTTCTTTCCACACACTACATACAGGTAATTAAGGAGTAACAGATCCTGAGGTCTGTAACAGAGTCCTGCCAGTACCCTTTCCTGGGCTTTAATAGTTAGCACGCTGATTCATATATAGTCAAGATCTGTGGTTCTGAGTTATCAATAACCCTGAAGCAGGTGATGGTATCTTTAATACAGAATGCCATTCCCCACCTCTTTTATGCCCTCTATCCTTCCTGAATAGGTTATTACCAGTGATTTTAACATTCCAGTCATGGAAATAATCCCACCAGGTTTTCAGTAATGCCGATCAGTAACAACACAGCATTACCCAGTTATACTTTCTGTATATATTTATAATAGGGGCGTTATTTAATATACATTTTTTGATCATCTTAACAGAACACTGTATTTATGCTGACCCTTCTTTGAATTTTTAAAAGGAAACTGTCTTCATTAGCAATACTTTTTATATTAACCCCTTCTACCAGCTTGAATAGTTTATTTTCCTACAAACTGTGACCTTTGCTTTCCATATATGGATTCATTGCATCTGCACTTCAATTGTCCAGAGGATCCAGCATTGCTTACTTCTAGCGGGACTACTCATCACATCTGGTATTTTGCAGTTAAGCTACATACACTGAAAGACCTGTACCCAGACATATGACCAATCACATACATAAAGTGCAGAATATTCAACAATCAAACACAGAGGAAGCAGGACACATGCTAGACCAGTGGTTCTCAAACTGGGGGTCGGGACCCCTCAGGGGGTTGTGAGCTGTCAGCCTCCATCCCAAATCATGCTTTGCATCCAGCATTTATAATGGTATTAAATATATTTAAAAGTGTTTTTAATTTATAAAGGGGGTTGCACTCAAGAGGCTTCCTATGTGAAAGGGGTCACCAGTACAACAGTTTGAGAACTACTGTGCTAGTCATAGAAGTTGGGTTTTCAGTTAGTAAATATCCATTGCAACAAAAGTTTCCAAACATTTTACATCCCTTTGTGACGCTTACGTCAGTTAAGTTTCAGAAATTTAGAGTATAGAAAGAACGACATGTTGTAGCTTTACAATTCTCATCTGGTGGAACTGGGAAGAGGTTAGTTAACAACATTAAAGCCTTGACATGTCCTCTTAACCTTTCAATCTTGATAGAGTATAACAATGAGAAATCAAAACTAAACAGCCTATTAGAAATGCTTCTTAGGTGCACAGTCTAACCTAATTTGTTAACGTCAAAAAGGTGGATGGACTTGCTAAGTTAGCTCTAGTTGAAAGAAGAAAAAAAAAAAAAGCTTTAGAACAGGAGATCCAGCTCAAGCTTAAATCTTTCATCATGATGGACACAAAAACATTTACCAGGAGAGAGGAGCTCCCTGCAATGACTGAAGATATGTACTCTGAGTTCTGTTGAGCTAATCTGTAAATATGCCATTGATGAGTTACTCTGGATTCAGACCAATTTCACAAGGAACGGAATTTGATACTTATACTGTTTTTTGTCTGTGTTTATAAGTGAATGCATTCTATTGTTCCTCTACAAACTTTTATACTTATGAATTGCTAAATCTATCAGGACGTCATATTCAATAAAACTAAACAGAGGGTTACTTACTTTGAGGCAATGACGACAGTGTTTCCTTTAGGCAATAAGAAATCAGCAGACTCTCTTCCTACAATTGTAGCGTTGTACACCAAAGGTTTAAAGCTTGGGTTTTTCAGACGTACCTATCACAACAATCGATAGAAAAGTTATTCTACTTTTACTTATTTACTTTTAGAATTGAAACATGCATCCATCGCTCAGTGTTTGGGAGCACACATGCTAAGTATAACATAGAATATACCCTTTTAGCTACAAATTAAGTAATCAGACTCTCACCCTGGAATAAAGCCTTTAAACATATATCAATATAGTCCAGTGTTTTGTGTCATTCTTGTGGATCTGCTAGGAAATCCATATAGAACTATGCAGATCACATATTTCCAGTGGGAGAGCAGACGCTCTTCCCCTAGATCTTTCAACCGCTGTTTCTTCTAGCGGTATCGCTCCCATTGGATCCTGCAAGCACTGTAACCCCACATCAGCAGCTACTCTCTAGTTCCTCTCTCTCTCTGATCCCAGAAAGCCACAACTAGACCTGTGGAGAAGCTCCTGCACTGATTGAAATCAGTGGAGGAAACAGCTGTGGAAATCAGGGCCCCAAATCTGAGGAAAAGAAAAAAGGGGCCATTCTTCCTCATTCTATAATCTCTGTATTGAGTAGCAGAGGGGAACATGTGATCCATTAATACAAAAACGTGTGTTTTATGTATGTGTAATATATATTCTACATAAATGGTAAGTTTTAGTGCTGGGAGTGATTCAGACCTAAATCCAGATATATCGGTACCTGTCTAACAACAGTAGCATGGAGAGCTCCAGTAAATTCAACAGTCTTCTTGGGTAAATACTGAGGGAGCCTTTCGTACAAATAGACGCAGAGCATAAGCATCATGACTGGGTTTGGATCACAGATGTCGGTGGCCTAATTTTAAACAGGAAAAAAAGATCAACAATCACCAGTTATTTAATCTAGTCTCATGTGTATAATTGATAGTGATTTATTAAGATACAGAATTTGACATGTAAAATATCTCATTAATGTGCACACTTGTTTTAAAATTGCTCTTTTTTAAAAAAAAAGTTTTGAGTTGGTTGCATAACTGATATGAACAATTTCATTACCATCTTGAATATGAATCTTTTCTCAGCATATGAAAATGTCAAGAGGATCAATGATAGAGTCTAGTAAGAAAACTCATGAACTGTACAATGAAATGAAGAAAGTTATTGTGCACCTTTCTTCTCTAGTTTGGGGGAAAACAAGTATTCATTTCGCTAGAAAGGGAATAACAGAAAAAATAAATAAAACTCAGTGATTGGAGAAATACATTTCTTAAGCAGTTTTCTAATAAGCTAACTTTTATTTAACATTTACCTTTTAAAATTTCCTAACCAAACTCATACTTATTATTTCTACATAAACATTTTTAAAGTTACAAATTTCTGTAAAATTAAAGTTACTACATGATAATACAATAACACCTATCTCTTACAGAGCCCTTTACAAATGGAAGTTGGTATCATTACCCCCTCAATATATTCGTTTTGAGAAAAATATCAATTCAAATGACAAGAAATGCAGATCAAGTTAAGTCTTTATTGCTCAGAGACTTTAAATAGGTCATTATTTACAGAAAGCTAAAACTCTTACACCAAGTGTCTGCATGGACTTTTCACACCCTTCATCATATAATGAAGAAATAAAAATTCTTAGTTTATAAGATCAGAAGGGACCACTTTGATCATCTAGTCTGACCTTCTGCATAGCACAGGCCACAGAACTTCCCTGAATTAATTCCTGTTTTAAAGACAGCCAATTTAAATATAATATCCTGTCTTGATTTAAAAGTTGCCAGTGACAACATCCACCACCACCAGCAATTTGTTCTAAATGTTAATTACCCTCAATGTCAAAATTTTGCACCTTGTTTCCAATCTGAATTTATTTAGCTTCAACTTCCAACCGTTTAACCATGATATACCTTTCTCTGCCAGACTGAAGAGCCTACCATTTAACTTTGTTCCCCCATGTAGGTACTCACAGACTGTGATGAAGTCATCCCTTAATGTTCTCTTTGTTAGGATAAACATACTCAGCTCCTAGAGTCTATCACTATAAGGCACATTTTCCAATCCTTTAATCATCCTCATGTCTCTTCTCTGAACCCTCTTCCATCTATCAACATCTTTCTTGAATTGTGGACACCAGAACTGATACAGCATTCTAGTCGGGGGTCACACCAGAGAAACTCCCTCCTCTCTGTTCTGGTGCCCAGACCCACCACAGCCCCAAGCAGCTGGGTACAGCCATTACAAGAAAAATCCATCTAAGCCTCTGCAGTCCTTTCCTGAGCTTTCTGTAGGGATGAAGCATGCACAGTCCTGTCACATGTCAGACCTGTGACGTGATAGAGCATGCTCAGTTGCTCTGGGAGGATGGCCCATATGTATATGCGAAGGGATGGATCATGCTCAGCTACTTTGTGCGGATGGTGCATGCACAGTATGGCTGGCACTAGGAGATGTGAAAACTTGAGCATGCTCAAGACAAAATCCTTGGAGAATTCCACTGCTACTCTAAGAAGTCTCTACTGTGCATGCACAAACTGCAATTTTAAAGGCTTATAACTTGGCCACATTTGGGCAGGTTTTCATGGTTATGGCAAAAGGGATATCCCTGACACAAAGGCCACCCTCTATCAAATTTCAAGTCCCTGCTCCAAAGCATCGGAGCATTAGAGTTTTCCAAAGAAAAGGTTGCCAAAATATTTTTATCATTCAAAACCAAAATGTTTCCTTAGCCTCATTCTCAGAAACAGCTAAACAGTATTGGCTGAAATTAAAAAAAAAAAAAAAAAAAAAAAGCAGGGTGAGAATGGAAAAATTCAGCCCAAATTGGGAAGCACTGGGCAATCTTAATAATAAACCATGCTACTAAACTATCTATAATTCAAAGTAGACCCTCCTCAGACTAACCGCAAGGACTCATCTCACTTCTGAATCCTCTTGTCCTCCCCAGCCCGCAATCTGTGAAGACTTCAGGTCTCCCCTGCTCCTGACAGGTGAAAGATTCACCAGCCAAATCCAGGGTGCACCTCCTTTGGGAACTGGCCCTTTTAGTTTTTTAACCTTAACTCTGCCTCCACAATGCTGCAAGGAAGGTAAAAATCCCTCCTTGCCAATCTGTCTTGATGGGAAATAATTCCCTCCTGATCCCAAAAACTGGCAGTCAGTCAGACCCACAGCATTCTGGAAATGTAACTCAGTATAATTTTATAGCAGGGCGAGTGAAGCAGAGCAACAATAGTAGCTAGATGGTAACTGGGAAGGCTTTAAATTGAGAGAGAGGGCTGTGAGAAACAATCAGCTCCCTTCCTCCCCGAATTGGCCAATGGGAAACAGATAAGACCCTCCCCTAGGCACACTCCCACATGCACTCCGAGGTGCAGGGAGGAATTAGGCTACAGCATGGGTTCTCCCTCTCCTCCTCCTCCCAGGAGTTGGTCATCCTCCTGCTGGTCTGATCAAATCTCTCCCACCCTCTGCCCCCATCCGAGAGATGGGGAAGGCACAGGGGCATTCCTATGGAAAGTAAAACATTTTCCCTCAATGGTTATTGTATTTTTAATTAAATGTTATATGCTATCCAAAAGTAAAGAATATATACTGAATTTTTAAGCAACAATAAAATCAGTCTGGATCTTACAAAAACAGCATTCTCACAGAAATACAAATACTACAGAAATACTATTGTTTTCCTGCATAAGCCCATTTATTAAAAGAATACATCAAAATGTGGAGTCTTTAGCCCAGCAATTGCTTTCCCAAGTGCACAGTATGAACATTGATTACCCACTGATGCCCTTCAGTGTTGAGATATTTGAGTATATCTACCCACCCCTGTACCGTGGCCATCTACATTTATACCACTAGGATTTAATCTTGCAAATATTTGCTCACAAGATTAGTCCATTAAAATCAGTGCTACTATTTATGCGAGTAACAGTTTTCAGGATTAAGCCCGTAACTATATCACTTTGTCTGCAGAAGAGGGAACACAGACGTCAATGGCCTTATTTTATTTTAATTTAACTCAGAAACTAGTAGATCCCCAAACAGATATATAGGGGACCTTGAACACCCTGCATGAAGATCAAGAATTTTACTTTCCAATGAAAGTGGAAACTGTCCTGTTTACATACACTGAACCGACAATCATTGTACTTTTGTATTACCACCTCAATTTAAGTAAGCATTTACCTTTAATTAATTGTTGTAAGGTCATAACAAGTTAGTTTCCTAGGGAAATAAATTAATGCTTACACTGTGGGATAGATTATGCCCTTTAGGCACTGCCCGGTACAAAGCAGGGGTCGTGGAAGGTATTGAGAGAGGCTGCACTGTTGCCAGAACTCCACAAAGAATTCTGACTAAGCCAAAATTCTTCCTACAGCGCTCTGGCCATTGTAGAAGTGAACCACCCCACCCCCTTTAGGAAGCCTGGTGCCAACACAGCTGTGAGTCATGGAGCACCATTGTTCCACAACTATATTGTGTGTGACTCTTGGGCATCTAATCCCTCCTTTGCCCAATTATAGTCTGAACCTGATTATACAAATCTGCCACTAGCTGCAAGTAAAATCACACTATCATGCATCCGACGAAGTGGGTATTCACCCACGAAAGCTCATGCTCCAAAACGTCTGTTTAAGTCTATAAGGTGCCACAGGATTCTTTGCTGCTTTTACTATCTTCTATATCAGCAGTTCTCAGACTGTGGCCTGCAGAGCACTTACTAGTAGTCCATTGAGCCCAGGCTAGTAACTTTGTGCTAGCTCACTTCCTACCAGGATGTATTAAAATAAACACACATGATTTCCTAATATTAATTTCCCATATAAGCAATTGTTATGGGAATGATTGCAAATAGAAAGAATAGAAAGTGGTCTACTAGACAATCTCTCTATTAAGATGAGGTCCAAACTAAGATAATGTTTGAGATCGCTTGTTTGATATGATCACTAAACATAATGTGGGCCTAATATACCATTAGTTTCACTGTAACACTAATCTAAGACCAAAATGCAGTTAGAGTCATTTACATTGGGTGTTTATAGAAAGGAAAATATTCATCTACATTTGGCATGTTCCACCACCTTCATACTAAGTCTGATCTCCTTGAAAGATTCAAAACACGTGCCTGATTTTCCAAATGACTGAATTCTCAAATATACTCTTTTCAGATCTACAAGACAGTGTAATCGGTCATTTTTTGGATAAAGAACGTTAAAGGGCACATTTCCAATATTATCACAAAATTCTTCTGAAAGTTACTTACAACCTTGAGACGAAGAGTCTGATGCTGACAGAGAATATGCTTAGCGAACCTTAAAAAAAAGTTAATAATCATGGATGGCCACTTGGTTACAGGAATTACCTGGCTTCAACCAAATTCAAAGAAAGACAGTAATTCAGTCTTCAGTAACTGCTTGAAGGAAAGGGGTATCTAAGTGATTCTACAGTAAAAGAAATCATTTTCCTAACAAAACTTAACTTTTTAGATATTTAAGCAAGTTCTGAATTACTCTGTTCCCAACAGATATTCTGACTATGGACTAACTCTTCAGCCCAAGGCCCATCCTGAGTGGTTTGATTGGGTACTGAGGAGAGTCTGAGTGGTATTAAAAGGTCATTCTCTCACCAAGACCCAGAAGCAGCTCTGTTCCATTGCAGAAAAAGCCCTATATACCTCTAATGTCTACCCCACTTGGGGTGGAAGAACAGAGGAAGGACACAGCAGCAGATCCTCTGACCCTGCCACTGCAACTGTCAAAAAGGGAATCCCTCCTCCAAGCTACTCAAAGGATGCACACACTTTGCCTGGCCTACCACCAGAAACCGCATCACCGGCATCCAGCCTCCTCCTCTGAGTGATGTAATCGTACCAGTTTTGCTGGTGAATTTGGAACTGTAAGCCAGAATAAAATGGATGAGCAACAAGAGACATAATTACAATCCTGATCTGTACATTATTCAGACAATATTTTACCGGAATGTACTATATGTCATTGTAGTTCCATTAAAGGCAGATTGTGGCACTTAAAGATGGTTATGAATGACCTGAAGGTTCCATGTTCTCTATATTATGATGAAACTGCTGTCAGAAGACTTTGGTAGAAGATTGCTCACCTGCCAGAAGTATTACAAGTGGTATTTAAGTACATTGTATTACAAAAAGAAAAAAAAAATCTATGCACCAAAGCAAGCTTTCATCAAACTGTGCAGCTCACCTTTTCCAGGGAATATGCAAACAAGTATTTAATAAATACAACTTTTCCGTGGTAGGACATTTTTACTGAGAACACAGAAGAGTATTATAAAACAGTTTTGTTTTGTTTTTTGCCGAGTCCTAAATGTGTAAATGACTCAACAAGAAGAAAAAGTAAGTTTGCCCTGGCAATATATTTTTTAAAAATTTAAGTATTTTTTATTAATTTAAACAAAAACAAGATTACCTGATTTCTGATGTCTAATAGAGTACTGAATTTAAGATCCCAGGGACTTTTGAATGTGTTGTGCAGATTTCCTTTAAGGATGAGGATTGATAGCTCACCTATAGAGGTTGTGAGAAATGTTCACCTACAGGTGACACAGTGTTTTTGTCTTTTATCAGTTTCCTGTGTCAGTGCATTTGAGTACATAGTAATTGTCTGGTTTCACCCAGCATAATGCATACAATTATGGTATTAGAGCACGGAGACAGAGTCATTCACAAAGTGAGATTTAGTTATCTTTTCTGAATACAACAAGAAAATAATAAATAATGGCCATATTTATTTTGGGGAAGACTGCATTTTAAAAATGCATCTAGTTACTCTAGCTAGATATTAACTTGGCTCCCAAGTATTTAAAAATAGAAATAAACAACTCTCCACATAGGTCTTAAAAATGACTATGAGGTAGAAGAGTCCTTTCATTTGTTTACCAGAAGGGTTTATTTTGTTTTGTATTTTTGGCACCATGACATTCATATATTTTACCAGTTAGTTACACGAGTACAAAGATACTTAAGTTGGATCTAGTTTTTGCAATGGAACTAAATTTTCATCACTTAGGATCACCCCTGGGCTTTGGTCAGCACAGTGAAATTTGCAATCAGGAAGACCCACATAGTGTGGTTGCTTAAGATACAGGCACAAGTATTTGAACTGATCCTTAAAAGAGCCAAGTATATTTCAGGAGACTGAAAATGACCACTGAGCTTTGAACAGCCGTACTCCAGAAAATGAAAAAGCAGAGAAGAATGGAGCATAGATGGATATATTTTGAGAAACTTTTGGGCAAACCACCACGTTATAGTGCAAAGATAAGTTTTTCTTGACAATAGCCAAACTGATTTCTTCAAGTTAGCGAGGTGTTTGGTTCATACTAAACTGTCTTCTGATTCAGATCCACCATAGGGATAAATGATGACTGATTTTCATTTCCTTTTGCTAATAAAAAAACCAACCCAGTAGTACTCAAACTCCATTCCACCATTAAAATAAATATCAAAGATATGGTACCTACAGATATGTTCCTCCCTTCCCCAATCAATACTCCTCAAAGCTACAATAAATGTTTCTGGCAGATTTTTTAGAAGAAATAGAGGAATGTATTTTAAATAATTTCAGAAATACCCACTTTATGTTATCAGAAACAGAAAACTCTAGCAAATGAGTAGTTCTAGGTTTTATAACTGCCTCAAAACAGCTGAGATAATTTCTTACCATTGGAAGATAATAAGCCTAACGTAGTCATCTCTGAAAAGCAACTCCATGGGCAAGATTTATTTCCCTGTGGATTCTTACTTTCAACCTTGAAATCAAACTGAAATTTCATTCTAATTATAAGGAATTTGTGGTAACTGTGGTTACTCAACTTGCTAAATACTAATGAAAGAAAGTTTGAGTTAAAGAATTACATTTACTAGTTACTTTGGCAAAAGCAAGAACATATTTAAAGCTTAGAATGAAAGAAAATTCATATTTCCATTTCTAAAATGTTTTCCTTCTCATGCTGTCTTTAATATTGGAATCTATGGCAAGAAAGATGTGATGATTTTTTCCTGCCAATGTCTCAATTGTCCTAAGGATGGGCCAATCTTCCTAGTGATACAGGCTGCATGTGTACTTGTATGGCACCTCTGCAAATCACATTCTGGAATAAAATGGCATCCTCCATGCAGCATGACCTTACGTGTCTGGTGTCCATGCAAGGTCACGCCATACATAATACATCATATTGTAGAGCGGTCTCCTGTGCGGGTGGACGCATTTGGGGGCCAGAAGAATAGGCCCATGGGCAGCATCTGGCCTGTGGTCTATCAGTTTGACCAATATCTTTATTACTAGGTTACCAAATAGTTTTACATTAAAGCACATTGTTCTGGTACTTCAGAAGACCAGGACCACTCCGTTTCAGAATCACCAGAAGTTAATGATATCTGAAGTATTCAGAAGTATGGCCCTCTGTGTGTGTGTGTGGGGGGGGGAAATAAAATCAAGGAACAGGTATCTAAGAAGCCTACCCTCAGATTCCAGAAATATGTGCATGGATTTTTCCTGGAAACATGCAGCAGAAAGGAGCTGACCCCCTTAATCAGCTTCTTCCAATCCACAAAGGTCCCATGAAGCAGTTTTCATACTGTTTATGTTAGAGAGAGTTGAAGCATGACATGAAGCTGACACATCCCTGTACTGTCCTAATCCTCAAAGTTATGGCTTCTATGCTGGTTGAGTGGAACATGAGGTCCTAGTAAGGAAGGACCTCATGATGTAGCAATGCCAATCAAGGAGAATAAGTTTTCTCAACCACTTTTGTACTAGGATTGGGGAGGGTGTAAAGATACTATAAAGAAATCTAAAAACATGCTAATAAGTTTACCAGACATCATCTCACCTTTAATATGGGCTCTCGCAGGAGCAGTCTTTCAACACCTAACCCAAGAGTTTCTCTTGTGGTCACAAGTTCATCACAGTTTCAACTCAGAACTAGCACACAGTCTTATGTGGCCGTAGTTGACTCATTCCTTCCAACCCTACCCTAAGGCCTGGTGCCCTCCATCGATCCAGGGTCCTGTCCCATTTCACAGACCTGAAGGTACTTTCATCTCCAATTTTAAATTGTTTAGTTTCTAAGTTAACAATTTTCTTTTAATTTGCATGTGCCAACATGCTCCCTGGGGCCCCACTTTGCTTAGATGCATCAGCAGAGTCTTTCACAACTCTGGTTTACTAACCTAAACAGTTTTTTGTCATCACAAAATTGAAATAACTCAATTTATAGATTCCAAGGCCAGAAGGAACCATTACATTGAAAAGGAAAAAAAAAAAGTGTGGCGGTGGGAGAAGGCAGTGAGTCTGAGAGCTCAGGTCAACTGACTTGGGCTCATGCTGCAGTGCAGTTGTAACCATTGTGATCATCTAGTCGAACTCCTCTGTAACACAGACCATAGAGCTTCCCTGAAATAATTTCTAGAGCAGATCTTTTAGAAAAACATTCAATCTTGACCTTAAAATTGTCAGTGATGGAGAATCCATCACACACCATAGTAAATTGCTCTACTGGTTAATTACTCTCACTGTTAAAAATTGGCGCCTTATTTCCAGTCTGAATTTGTCTAATTTCAACTTCTAACCATTGGATCTGTTATAACTTTCTCTGTTACACTGAAGAGTCTACTATTACATTTTTGCTCCCCATTTAAATATTTACAGACTGTAATCAAGTCAACCTTTAACCTTTTCTTTGTTGAGCTAAACAGATTGACCTGCTTGAGTCTATATAAGGCCTGTTTTCTAATCCTTTCATCATTTTGTGGCTCTTCTCCCAACCCTATTTATCAACATCCTTCTTGAATTATGGGCACCAGACCTTGAATTGGGGGCACAGTATTCCAAGGGTGGTTGAACCTATGCCAAATACAGAGATGAAACAACCTCTTTAATCTTGCTCCAGATTTCCCTGTTTATGCATACAGAGATTGCTGTTGCTATTTTGGCCATAGTGTTGCAATGGCAGATCATGTTCACCTGATTATCCACCATGACCCCAAAATCTTTTTTAGAGTCACTGCTTCCCAGAGTCTGCCATTCTGTTAAGTATGGCCTACATTCTTTGGTGCTAGATACATACATTTTCATTTAACCATACTAAAATGCATACTGTCTGCTAACATCTAGTTACCAGGCAATCCAGGTTGCTCTGAATCAGTGGCCTGTCCTCTTATTTACCACTCCCTTCATTTTCCTGTCATCTACATACTTTATCAGTGATGATTTTATGTTTCCTTCCAGGTCATTAATAAAAAATGCTAAATAACATAGCGCCAAAACCAATCACTGCAGAAGCCCACTATAAGCACACCTGTTCGATGATGATTCCCCTTTTACAACTACATTTTGAGACCTATCAGTTAGCCACTTTTAATCCATTTAATATGAGCTCTGTTAATTTTAAAATTTTCTAGGTTTATCAAAATGTCATGTGTACCAACTCAAAGACCTTGTAGAAGTTTAACACTATAATACATTTATCAACCAAACTTGTAATCTCATCAAAAAATATATTAAGTTAGTTTAACAGTAATTATTTTTCATAAACTCATGCTTGACAGATGTGGCAATTTTCTGCAATATCCTGGATGAACTTCATTAAATTAAGTTTATGTATCTTCGGAGTTCATTGCATTAAAAATGCATATGTTTATATATTATTGAGAGATTGTGTGTAATGTCCCTAGGAGGGAGACCTGACTAAAGTAAACCCTGGGAAGTGTTATGAGCATCAAAGGACTATCTGAAATAATGTGAACTTTTAAAGTTAAGTGGGTTTCCTAGGAAATCTCTAGAACGGGGCATATCCCAATGTAGCTCCTCCACTTATGCAAAAACCCAGCCTTTTTTTAACCTATATCCTGAGAAGAAACCCATAGTCTACAAAGTACCTCTTCCCAGATCAAAGACTCTGGCTGTGTAAAGGAGGGACCAAAACTTTTCATGAGTGTGCTTGTTCTGAGCCAAGAAGGTTATGAATTGGTAACTGCAGAACAAATCCTTGCTAGGGTTTGAAGGACTGTTCACTTGCCAGAGCTCTTCTTAGAGTTGGGGTGATCTCTGGTAAGCTTATTAGCATGCATGTAGGTTATTTTATTTTTAATATGTTTTCTCTGTAATGCTTTTACCTTAAGAATAAATGTGCTTGCTTAGATGGAGCGGCGTGGTAACTTAACTGTGGGCAATTACATGGCTGATAGACTCTGAGAATACAAATCAGGCCTGCTTAGGCAGTATGTTTTGTTTAGGAATTCATATGGAAAGAGTGCTGTCATATGACATGACTACATAATCTGATTTTTCCACAATTCATAACAGAAATATTTATTGAACATGTCTGCCTTTTCTGCATTATTATTCCTAGTATATTTTTAAAACATTTTATTGTTCTTAACGCTGCTGGCTACAGATTTTTTTCTTGTGTTCTTTTGCTTCCCTTATTAATTTTCTATAATTTCTAACTTCTGATTTATATTCATTACTATCAACTTTGCCTTTCTTCCATTTGTTATATATTTTTATAGCTGCTTCCACTTCCCCACTAACCCAGGTCTTTTTTTAACCCATGTGGCCTACTGTCTTTGGTGAAAAAAATTTTGGTTGCTTTTCTGTTTCCGTGGGAGTAAAAAGTACCAGTTTTTTTCTTAGAGACATGAAGTTCCTTTTTTATACTGTCAGTCAGTCACTTTCTTTCATGATATTCCATAGGACACCAAAGGCTAATTCTAGTTGAGTTTAAAACTGAAGATGACTAGATAGAGGAAGGGGTTGTGAGGAACTTTGTGTTTCAGTAGGCCTCAGGATTTCAGTGAACATCACTGAAGACAAACTCATCGCTAATGTACTTTTATCTAAGGCTCTGATTTATCAAGATCATAGATCAAAGGGAGTAGTTGTTGCATTCACATTGAGAAGGATGCCTTGGAACACTCAACTTTTCAAAACCAAGCACAGAGAACTATTACTTGAAATTGCCCCAGTTTATCATGGACAGTAGTATACAGAAAGACATCTTCTGGTCTAGCAAAGAGAAAGCAAGGTGCTCTTTTGTACTCTTCTATATTTTGCTTATATTTGCCAGATATGGCAAGAATGCAAACTATGTTAGATAGCTGTTTCAGTCAAATCTGAGAAGGATTTTAATTTAAATGTCTTTTAATTGGCAGACAAAAGTTTCAATGTGCATATTTAGAATATACCTTAGATATTAATAATCTATCCAAGGATTTTGAAAGAACTCCTTAAAGTTGGTTTTGTCAAGAAGTGTGGTTAAGAGTGCCTTCCCAGAGGGAAATACTGGGAAAATGAAGACCAAGTAGCATAGATAATCAGTAGAGATGACTAGGGTAAAAGAATAGATGGCATGTTAAATGAGGTCCCAGAAAAAGAATCAGATATCCTATAATTACTTAGAAGTTCAGATGAGTACTTTCAGTTATTTCTCTGGTGGCCAATAAATTAACCTGTGGACTGTCTCAATAAGCCCTGATATTCTGAAGATTTAGACAATTTGACTGTACCATGTTCCATTTCTGCCTTTCTCCATCATTACTGACACCATCTTCAACCTTCCCTAATTCAGGCTTATACCTTTGGGGTCATCTTTGACTCCTCCCTTTTTTTCTTCTTTCCTTATGCGGCCAGCTAATCACCAAATCTTACTGCATTCTTACTCTGCAACAAAAGAAAACTCTATCCCTTCCTTTCTTTAAGAATGGACAAAGCCCTTGTCCATAGTTATCTCTGGCATTGCTTACTAGAGTATCTTCTATGGTTTCTCTGATACCCACATCACTCCAGTCTACTTGGTTTAAAACTGAAGTGCCAACACTATTATCCTCAGACAGCCCAGGGCACTTTGGAGTTCCTTTTGCCAACTGTTCCTTCTCCCCTAGCTATTTAGAAGGGGGAAACTAAATCTGACCAGCACTTCCAATCCCCCCATTTTAACATCATCCTCTGGGTCTCCAATCTTGTGCTATCCATGTTTGTTTTTTCAACTGCAGGCTCTTCTGAGCAGGGAGTGCTGGAATTCAAATTATAGTAATAAAATACAGGCAAATGAAACAAATCTAAAAAAACCCAAGTCTTCCATTAATGCTCCAGGGTGTTACTGTCACTTATGATTAGGCAAGTGAAACACAGAAGGATTTTCTTCTTCCACAAATAATCCATCTTGAGTGAATAAGTCTCAATCTCAGCCAAAAAGGAGATTTTTTTTAAAAGGCCTTGAACTCTCCAACAGATGAATCATTTAAACTTACAGTTGGAGACTGTATGTCTTCAGTCAGTTGAACTTCTTAGTAATTACAGAATCTTAGATACTCTCCCCAGAAACTGATTGAAAATGTCATCCATTCCCGATCTAATAAATGTTACAGCTTGCACTGTCACCACCATCCCCATCAAACAATACAAGACTGCCATGAAGGTTCGTAAGAGGTAATAGCTTGATATAGTGAAGCAGCCTGTTGATACTTCTGGAATGCCTTAACCTATAGGATTTATGAGACAAGAGTATTCCAGTAATAGACCAAGTTAGGATAGTTCAGCAAGATTATTCATGTATTTCACTGTAAACTCCTATTACTAAAGGACAAGGATTCATGGAGAATATTTACAGTACTATTAGAGAAAAACATATGATGAATCCCAATAAATTGCTTTAAAATATGTACTCCCTATATCCTGTCAATTTTGAATTTTCCTAAGTGTATTTATTTTTAGGAGCCTAGTTTAGTGGTTAAAGCACAAGACTTGGAGACCTGGGTTCTGTTCTCAGCTCTGCCACTATCTGGTCATATAACCTTGAGTAAGTTATTTAACCTCTGTGCATTAAGCTTTTCTATCCATGCTACAGAATTAACACTAACACCTGCCAGGGTGTTGTAAACTTTAATTGTACTCTGACACTAGAACCTTTGGGGTTTCTGAAGAATTTGATGTAGCTTTCACAGCAAGCAAAAATTTGATTTTTAGTAACAAAGAAAATTTCGTGTTTCATCACTAAAACATGTATGTATTTGCCTTGGTCTGGCCCTACTTGACCTAGTAATACCTCTGTGTCAGACTGAATTCTCAACTACAGCTGTGTTTCTTACCTCCAATTTAATCATATAGGCTCTTGGAACATCACTTTGTTATACATACAGTTTACAGACTCTGAGAATCCACAAGTCAATACATATTTACAACACAAAACCACATTTCTCAGAATATGTCTTCAAATATACTAAAAATACACAAATACTCACATTTTTAACCTTTAAGTTTTAGGGGAGTTGTGAAATAAAAATTATGCCTGTTGCTGTTAGTCTGGGACTCGTATACAACTGTTTAGGACCATAATTGAAAAACTTCCTTCCTCTCCAGTTCTTCAATTTCAGCTCATAGTGATCTGATTAAAAGCAATGCAGTACTGCTCCAGAGTGAGGAACTTTGTCTGCTTAGTCACTACAACTCACCCATATCCCAAACAAAAATACAAACTGACTCTTAACTGCCATTCCTTGGAAAGTTAAGTAAATTGAATTGCCTTCAGCAGCTCCACAACCACATCATACTAAGCGGTGCTGTAGAAGTGCTTAGTATCATTATTGCATTTTACTGAAAGGGAATTATCCCAACTAATACCAGGCACAATGCAAGGATGCTGTACAACTAATCACCCAAAAATACAGACACATTCCTTTTTGGTGAAGTTGGCAAGGGCACTTGTTCACAACCAGTGGGGGCTCCATATTGGGGAACTAGCAGTAGCCAAATGGATGCTGATCCCTATAGTGAGGTAAGGGTAACAAATCGGGGAATTGTAGGCATGCAGGTGCTGAATCCCTCTCAGGCTTGGAATATATGGGTCGGAGCCATAGAGAAGGATGCATCGGGGCTCAGATGGGGTGGATAGTGCCACTGAAGCTGGCAGTTAGTCTCCTTTGGGTGGGGAAGGACAGGCTCATACAATTGCATCCTCCCCAGTGGGGTGCATCTTCTCAAAGCCACTAAAAGGAAAATATTGATAGAATATATAGAAAAAATCTCAAAATTGCAGAGGGAGGCTGTGGTGGAAGGTAAGGCAAAGAGAAACAAGATGGACACTGCAAACTCCAAGCTTCCTAGGATTTCTTGGACCTGGGAAAACTGGCAAACTGATTTTTTGATATATGCATGTATGCTGTCTGCCAAATACCCAGAGAGAAGTTCAGCCTTGCTCCAGTGCAAGGACATAATTTGGCAGGCATAGAATACATTTGGTGTATGGCATGGACCTATTACGATGAGGAATTTAATTACAGGTGGCAACATGTCCAGGAATGAGGTGGCATCGGGCAAATAATGACCTCTGGTGAGTGGCAGAGGACCTCCAGATTGGGTAATGCCATGCTTACATATGGATAGCAATTTATTGGTTCTGTGGTAACTTAACCAGAGGCCCAATGCTCACAGTAAGGTATGCTGGGCCTTCAATGGAGAGATATTTCTGGAACTTCTACAAATATAAATATTCACATGAGAAGTGCACTGGCATCCGCAGGGCACACAATTACCTTGCCCCATCAGGGAAAGTCCCAATCCAGTATGAAAAGAGGGTTATTCCTGGTGCTCCCCCATCATTAGACAGTGGACCAAGTAGCAGGGGAGTGGGACAGATTTATCCCTTGCTATATTCAAGATGCTTCAGGTACTCCTTTGGGATCACCCTAATCAGATAGAGGGGGCATATTTAGGGGAATATTAGGATTCAGGACACCATATGAAGGAATTAGAATTCTCATGAAGTCTCTTAATAAAAGTCTATTGACGGTTTGAGTCATATAGCAAGGAGACAAATTGCACAAGAAATAAATCAACAAAATTACAGGACCGTTCACATGCTTGACTATGTCCGACCTGTGTGTCTCTGTTTTTGGGTTGGTCCCTCAAAAGACACACCGGGAATATTGCTCAGTCCACCAACTGTTTATGATAGAGAAGTTCAGCAAGTGATGTGACAGGCCAAGAACTTTGTTCAGTACACTACTCTCCTTTTGACACTGCTGTGAACATTGTGAGGGCTTGTGGCTCCAGAGCGATGTTAGTGAAATGAGTCTAACTAGGAATTTTGGCTGCTACGACTATATCCTCAGGGATTTTTTTCCTTTTTAAGGTCACTTTCATTTTGACAAGGCCATGCCAATGGGACACTCAATGTCATGTTCAGCATTTTAAAAGTTCATCATGGAGATGGACTGGGCTTTGGTACAGGAGTCAGGTTTACGATAGGTGATACATATTACCTTGACCTGGAAGTACTCCTGACAGAAGAAAAACTGAGGGTCCTACACCAAGCTGACCTTAGCTTAGGAATAGAGTTAGATACAGTGGATGGTATCTCCAGACTCCCTGCAAGTAAACTTGGTCATCTTAGTTTTGCATGCTGAGTCATGGCAAAATTAAGATGAACAATAATAGCCTGCAGTTTGTGCAAAGTCACCTCCTTGGCTGTGCTGGCCCTCTCGATCAATCACATAAGTTGTGCATGCTTAGAGATAACAAGGCCAAATCATTTTATAAGAGTGAACAAAGAAATGAAGGAGGATTCGTGGGCATGGCATCATTTTCTAACTCGCTTTAATGAAGCTTATTTTTGGAGACAGGATTCATTGCTAAAGGCAGTCCTCAAAGTTCAGTCAGATGCATCAGGGGCATTGGGTTTGGGGATTTTCACCATCACAGGTGGTGTGCTCAGGGATGGTCCACTGACTTGACACAAATGGGGATAGTTAATGACATCACATTCCTGGATTTTACCCTCTATTTTCAGTGATGATTTGGGGGGATGGAGTTTGTGAACTGGGGTGGGACGGGACAGGGAGATTGAGAACTAGAGTGACAACCTGGCAATGATACATGTTATTAATAGCCAGCCCTGCAAATCACTCAGGGTTATGAGGTCAGTTAGGACATTTTCATTGCAGTGTTTTAATTTATATCATCTATTTTGCTGCTAAAAGTGTCCCTGGGATTTATAACAGCATAGTGGATGCTCTGTCTCTATTACAGAGGGAGAGATTTCAGAACTTGGCACCAGGTGCCAACAAGGAACCCAAACAAATACTGCAAGCTCTTTGGAACTTTGCCTCATGACTTCTCTTGGATTAGTGCAGCAATTAGTAGCACCATGAACATTTAGAGCTAACACTGCGTGTTTTATAGAGTTTACTTAAGTTCAGGCTAGGGTGGGCCTGTGAAAGATTTGGCCAATGCCTGAAGACCACATCAGCATGTGGTGTCGCTGGTACAGTATCAGCTAGCACCATCATCAGCCATCTCCAGTCATTTATCAGGCCCCATATTTTGTAGCAAACGGTCATTTTATCCAGATCTTTGTGGTGGGTTTTTAATTAGGAGGCTATTAAATGAGTGGTCACAATCCACAAGCCCCAGGGAAGATCCCCAATGATCGATCACTATTCAGATTCTTCAGAAACTGGAGGGAGTTCTTCACTGGTAACCTTGATGTGGCCAGGAGGCATCTTTGTTGAAGGAAGTTTTCCCATTGGCATTTTTGGAGCATTCAGAGTCAGCGATTTGGTGCCTGGGTCAGCAATGGATACCTCAAACAGGGATCTGGAGTTTAGGGACATACAGCTTGGGTGAGCAAACAATCATCTTGACCCTGAGAATGCCAAAGACAGATCAGGGATGGCAAGGTGAGTCCATAGTCCTGCATGAGGGTGGGGAGGCAGGGACATGCCCAACAGGAAGAAAGGCAGGGACATGCCCATTTGTACCTTTAAGAACTTATATATATGGCTGAGGCAGGCTGGTATTGGACACTTTCTTCATGTTGACAGGAACTACCTAAAAAATTCCAGTTTGTGGCAGTCTTTAAAAAAAGGACTTATACTGCCAGGCTTCCCTTCTAGCAAATTTGGATCCCATTCTTTCATAACATTCCTTTCAGGATTTAGGTGGTGACATCTGCAGCACAACTAGGAATGGGGGCTCAAGGGACACAGGCAATTGTTTGATGGCATTTGAATGAATACAGGAAATATGTGAGGCCCCTGGTTGAAACACAACAGTGTGAATGTGCCAATTTGTTGTTGTTTTTGACAATTTTCAGGAGCAAGGCAACAGGGCATAAGAGCAAGTATTTGGATCTATGGGCATAGTATTATGTATTGGGCCCATAGGCAGGCAACCAGTTTTGCTGGTAGTTCACAGCAAGGCTTCAGTGGCGAGGTGATTCTGAGTTGACAAGGAAGGGGGCATGCTAGGGGAACGGCAGATGTCCTTCTTACACTCTTTGGTAGCCAGGAAGCAGCCATCTGAAAGGATTAACATACACCTGGGTGAAAATAATTTGAAATTTCATTAAGTGGTTGACTTAATCATTACGGCATGGAGATTTAAAGCAGATCCCAGGGGCAACTGGAAATTGGTCTGAAATGTTGCAATGAGGAGCCACTGGGTGTCCATGGGTTGACAAGATCAGAAGGTGCATGATTCAGGAGGTGGTTAAATTTGCATGCTAGTTGGGTGGATCAGTGATTACCCACCAAAAATTATCATATTCAGGGAAGATAAGGCACGCCTCTCTGACCAGGAAGCATATTATATATATATTTTGCTTATCAGGAAGGTCCAGCTGGGCAGCCAAGACAGCCAAGTTAATAGCTAGCATCTCTTGCTGGCAGGTGTACAATGCAGGTATTCGTTTGATAGGGTTCTGGTTTCCTGGAAAATTGTAACTGGCAGTGGATTTAGGGAAAGGCATCCCCTAAAGAACCTGGGAATGGGGCTGGGGCTCCTGATGTCAGGTACAGCTAGGAGACAACCCCCTTTCTGCAACCCCTTAACCTTGATATGAAAAGAGGGCAGTGGGGTCCCAGCAATGGGGTGTGACAGGCTGTGGAAAGGTGGGGGCTGACAGCAGCCCTCCACAAGGTTGAACAGATTACAGAAGAAAAGATGATCTGCACTATACCAATTATTGCCAGATAGTTTCCAGATGAGTTAATAAAGTTGTAAGCTAGTTAAAACATATTCCTGGTGTCTTGTCTTGTCTTCCCATGAGTTCAGGACAATGAACTTGAATGCTTAGTAGGGAGGAGAAAGGAAATGCAAACTTCACTCAGTAAAGCAAGAATTAAGAATGGAATCAGAACAGGTCCACCTCCCCACTGTCCCCAAATCTAAAATATCTTTAAAATTGTATATGGGGTTGCAATATTTGAAATGTGAAAAGTGAAATTCACCACAGTAACATTTGCTCATTTCACACCAGAGATATGCTATATGAAATCAGTTATAAAACTAATACCTCACCACCAAAAGGTACAAATACAGTATTTTCCCCAAATTTTAGCTAGCTGCAACCCATGATTATGGACATATTCAGGCTCTTAAAAAAAAAAGCGGATGATGGGAAATTAATGGTGGTAAAGTCACTTGTTTCACAAGATGTATGCAGTCTCAAACTATAGGATGGTGAAGTCTTAGGAATAATTCCTGGATCCAAAAGTATCATAGTCCAAAGTTGTACATGTGTGTGCAAATACACAGACACACACACAAGTCACACTTCAATTTTTTCCAGATTGAAAATTCTACCACTCTCAGCAGTAACAAGAAATCATCCTAAAAACCCCTAGAATCTTTCAAATTGAAAGAAGTTTTGCACACACAATATCCCAACACAAGCACATAATACATTCCCAGATTTTGCAGCTGGAAGGGACCATTACAATCATAGTTTTCCCTCCTGTTTAATGTCAGCCTTAGAATTTCATCCCATAAATCCTACTCCTACTTGATACGCCTTTGTTTATACACCTAATAACCACATTACCCCTTTCAACTAGAGCAGTGTTTCACAAACTTTTCAGGTCAGTAGCCTCTTATATAAAGTCAATAATTTTCATTATCCTTTTCTATTTACTATAAACATAAAAATGTATCCAGGATAACAATGATAAATCTATGTGTTATTTGTGCATGTTTTGAAAGACTAACAAAGAATAAGGACGTGTGGGGAGTAAGGGAGCAATATTTTAATTGCTTTAGATTGTAAAAAAAATTCCAGCGCCACAGATGCCCCCCTAGTTGCCTTTTGTGAACCCCAAAGGGCTGTGTAACCCACCAGATGAGAAACAAGCAGCTAGAGAATTGTAATGGGAGCTCATATTCAGCTAGCTATTTATAATGACTTCCAAATCCATTTCAGAGTCATTGCTTTCCAGGCTACAGTCCCCCAACCTGTAAATATGTTCGACATGCAACATTTTCAAAAGTTCCTAAGTGATTTAGAAGTCAAAACCCGATTGAAACAGTACATTTCAGCATGTATGAAAATTTTACAGTACATTCTTTATTCATAAATGTATGACTAATGTTCCTGGATACAAACAATTCTTCTATCATTTATTCTATAAATTCAATAATAATAATATTAATAAACCAAACAAGCTTCAATGTTGTGATTTATAAGGTCAGCTCCCTCAATGGAATTATAGTCTAATTACGTATGGTGTGGGTGTGCGTGTGAGCGTGCATGTAAAAATGAAGTAGTTTTATATGAAGTAGTATTTCAGTTTCTACATTTTAACAGTGCATCACAAAAAATTCACTTCATTTCATTCTCACCCAAATGATATGCAAGGTATTATTAATAGTAAAGTAACAAAAAGTATTCAAAATGTATATTGCACATGGGATATAAAACCATTTACCTGTACACCTATATCAAGGCTGATGGCATGAAAAGCATTCACGAGTATCAAGCAATTGTGCAGACATTGTTCAGGAGTTCCCGGATTAGTATACATATTCGTAAAGTGAGTTGAAATCTGTATAGAAGATAAAATCAAAAACTCATTGTATTGCACTGGAGAAAAGTATATATATTATTCACCTTCTCATTATTACAAGAATGTTCATATACACCCTGAACTAAATATTCCATCTTAAGTACATACTCAAGAAAAGAGTAATCACTGAAATAATAATTCAAGACTTGCAATATATGGCTTTATCTTTTAAAGTTCCTGCAAGCCGAGAGTTCCAAAATGAAAGTGGATAATAACAGTAGTAATAAATACTTAGACTAATGCTCGTGCAGATATAAAACTGACAAAGTTGGTTTTTTTTAAAATAAGAAGATATGAAAAAAGTTCTTACCAAATATGGGCAATAAGCTGCCACCTGTGCTGCCAATACTAGACCATCTAGAAGATCTCTGTCAAAATTTACTATCCATCTCATAGGTGGTACTTCACCTGTTTGAAACAATATAACACAGGTTAGAATTATCTTCTCCCTTGAGAGGTTCTACCGTAACTTTTCACAGAAAGGATGACCTATGAAATAACTAATAAAGACAAGTTACACATCTGTACTAAAGTTCTCAGAATATCTCTCTTCTGTAAAGTAATGTTGCTGGGAACATATTGGGTGTGTGCCAGAACCATCCAAAGTACAGAAACGACTCCTTCATAGTATGATACAGCTGAATATTCACCACGAAGGGATTTCCAGTGTAACCATCCCCAGTTCTTTTCAGCCACTTGTAATACAATTAAAGGACTCAAACAACAGGAAGAAAGGCAGGTGAGTGGGCACCTCTTTCATTATGTGGGTTGTTTAAGATTTATGAAGTCCTTAACTCTATTTGTTTAAATGCTTGGGTTATATATGTTTGTGTGTGCGCACACACACACAGTTTCATTCCATTCATAGGGGCACTGATATTTATACAAAGCCCCTGAAATGCAAGAAAACACTTGAATACTTTCAAGATAAGCCATGTAAACCATGCCAGTGCAACTCGGTTATTTGTTGTTGTTGTTGTTATTTTGTTTAAACCATTGAATTATTTGGCACTAATTAATCAACAAGTGTTATGTAAATGAAACTGAACAGTTTCCATTTACTGATGCACAATTAAGCGGACAACTAGCTCTACCTTTGCTTCAGCATATGCACTCTGAATCCTCACATAATTGAATCATTTTTGTTTTCCCGGTGCTTTTGTGAAAAGTAATCACTCAGTTAAGTTACCCATATTTCATAAATGACAATTATGTTTTCCAGCTTTAATATTTAACACATCAGTGCTTAAAATATTTATCCCCCGCTCTTAAAAAGAAAAACTTTAAAAAACTAAGGAAACAGTTTAATGACTTAAAATCTTAATCTGAAATACGCTTTAAAACCTTTAAAGTCATTATTGACTTATACAAAAGGATTTTGGTTAGTGTCTATATATACACACCATTCATTTAAAACAGAGTCTTTCAAGTGTTTAGAGAACCACTTGTATTTTGTTAATTTACTGCTACTTTGCTAATCAATTTGCATAATTTATGAAGTACAGTATATGTGCCAGCTTACATTCATTTTAATTATGTGCCATTTTTTCATCAGTTACAGTGGGCTCAGAGACCTGCTTCCTCTGCCACTTCATCACAAAAGCCTTTGTTTTGCTTCCTTTACACAGATCCTTGAACAAGTGTGGTTCTAGGTTCCTAAATCTAAAGAGCACTGTGGGCATGGCCCCTGGCTAGGCTACCACAT
This sequence comes from Mauremys reevesii, assembly GCF_016161935.1. NCBI lineage: Eukaryota > Metazoa > Chordata > Testudines > Geoemydidae > Mauremys > Mauremys reevesii. The sequence goes on from NC_052623.1 coordinate 153,585,910, forward strand.
AGATTGGGCTCATTCCAGCTTCCACTGGGCACAGTGTCTCTGGCTGTCACTTCACTCCTACCTACGGAAGCCTGCAAGGTTGTGGTGTGCCTCTTTCAGGCTGTTATATGACCAGATATTCAGAAACAACATATTATAAACAGATCCTGAACAGGAAGAGGCAATAAAGAGATTACAGTGACTTTTTGAAGAAAGGCATGCTATGAAATAAATGAGTTTATAAAAGCAAATTGCTGAGAACAGCAAAGTGATCCCTAGGGAGCTCCACTGCCACCAGCAGGAAAAGAAGAACTCTTAGTACAGGCAGTAGGGATGGAAGTGGTTTCACACAGCGGAAGCACACTATCCTTCCTGCTGAAGTCAATACTTTAGAACTTTTGCTATAGGACTGCCCTTCCTAGGAGCTATCTACTAGAAGCACAGACCCAAGAGAGGAGGAGATCTGTTATAAATGATACATGCTCCAAAAAGCAAGCATCAGAGCAGGAAAAAAAAATACTCTGTGCATCTCAGGAATTCAGGCTACATCAGAGGCTTAATATTGCCCGTCTGAAACATCTAGTTATCCAGTGACTCTGAAGGAGGAATATACCATGAAAGAATTCCTATATGTCCTTATTCACTAAAATAGTCAGACTGCAACCTTCAGCAGAAGATGGTTGATATTCATCATCATCATCATGATGTTCCTATTACTCCTCTGGCATTTAGGGCAGTAACGGAGCTCCTCCACTGCACTCCTGGCAAGTCTTTCAATGGTTCCTCAGCTGTGCCCCAGGTTTTTCAGCTCAGCTTCCACAACTCTTCGCCATGTTGTTTTTGGGCAGCCTCGTTTTCGCTTGCCTTCACGTGTCCATCTTACTGCTACTCTGGTGATGGAATCAGTTTCCATCTGAAGCACATGACCAATCCATCTCCAATGCCTCCTGGCAATGAAGGTGCTCAGATCCTCGTGGCTGCACTGTGTCAACAGATCTTGGTTTGAGATTGTTCTTGGCCAAAAGATATGAAGGATTTTTTTGAGGCAGGTTGTATGGAATGAAGACAGTTTGGACATGTCATGCTTTCTTTTTGAAAGTACAGTATTAAAAAAAAAAAACCATGCAGTGAACATTAGGATTTCTATCTTATCTATCAGGCCCTGCAGGTCTCGAATCCAAGTCCGTGGGGGGTCTGGGAGCCACCAATCCTCCACCTGACATCTCACAAACAGCAGCTGGGACAAGGGTCCATGAAGCCCAACTGAGGCACAAGCCCCACTCCTGATTGGGAGAGCTCCAAGGCTCCTGACTGGCCCGCAGACCCTAGAGGAGGAAGCCAGAGGAGGAAACAAGTTTTCCATACAACTGGGTTTCACCCTGCCATGGACTGCTGGTGTGGTGTTTTCCTGTTCCCGTCTTCCGATCCTGACCTCCTGACATCCTCACTCAGCCTCAACCTTGGTAACTGCTTTCCAGTTCTGTTGCCTGATCCTGCAGTCCGGTTTTGAAGCCTGAATCTGACCTCCTAGTATCCTGACTCAGCCAGACTCTTGGTAATTGACTCAATCTCTGCCTTCCATTTTTTCCTCTGAATTCTGATCTCCTGGTGTTCCAATCCAGCCTGATTCATGGTAAGTGGCTCATGGCTCTGGACCCCACAGCCCGTACCAAACACTAAGCCCTATGCCAGGGCTGCCCATGCCCCAGCCCTGACAGCTTGTATGGACCACTGTAACCCATAGGAGTGGGCTGAGCATGAGAGGAACAGACCCAGCAGTCCAGCCACTATCTCCGGAAGCACCAGACTCACCCGCATGAGCCACCCGCTTTCAGGCAGCTAATCAAGCCTCGTAGGATCAGATTGTGCAACTGCTCATGGTGAACCATCTACTCCAGAAATAAGTAGACAAGCTGTGGACAGAAAACACCAAACTTTGGGCATGACTTGAAGCGCCCTACCCTGAACAAGGTCATAAGGTTCCCCTGCCAGAGTGTTTTGATGGGCTCCACCAGTGGTTCCAGGGCTTCATTAACCAACTCCTGTTCCCAATATAACCCCAGACCTATGCCTTTGATCAGTCCACGTGCCTGGTAGTTAGTATGCTAAATCACTAGACTGGGCCTCCTCACTTCTGGAAAATGACAGTCCAGTACTGTTGAATTGGAATGCTTTCTTCCAATCCACATCGGTAATATTCAATGATCTGCACTGAGCTCGAACAGCCAAGGCTGCTCTGAGGACACTCCAGCAGGGGCAGGATATAGTGGCTATCTACTTGGTGCACTTCTGCTGTCTAACAGCAGATACCAAATGGAATGAGGTGGTACAATTGTATGTTTCAGTGGAGTTCGTGGGAAGAAATAAAAGAAAAGATGGCCATGAAGAGATGCCATAACAGCCTGAGCAACACAAGGTTGTTCCAGACTTGAGAGACACTGTTGATGGGTCCCCTTTTTCTTCAGGCCCCGTGACTGAAGAAACCACCCCTCTGGAAGCGGTCATCCCAGAGCACCGTAAGACAATACAATTCAGTGTGATTAATTCCCAGCACTTCCCCCTGAATATTTGAATTCCCTGCCTGACCTATGATGATCCTCTCATCCACTAGAAAGAATAGAGAAATCAGCTTCCCTTCTGCATTTTGTCTACAGCACTGTCAGAGGCACTCCCTGAAGCTACATCGGAACTTCTCCCAAAATACCAGAATTGTGCCGATGTGTTTGAAAAGAAGAATGCAGAAAGTCTCCCATCACATCAGGCCTATGACTGTCCCACAGAATTACAGCTGGGGGAAAAAGTGCCGTTCGGGCGGATTTACACCATGTCCAAACCTGAACTGGCTGCGCTCTGTCAATACCTTCAGGAGAATCTGGTCCAAGAATGTATCCACAAATCATCATCGCTGGCCAGTGCTCCATTCCTGTGTTAGGAAAGGAGACAGCAGTCTCCAACATTGTTAACTACCGTGCCCTGAATCAAGAGTAAGGAATCAGTACCCTCTGCCCCGGATTCCTTAGTTACTGGATCACATGGGGACTTCCCATATGTTTACTAAGGTGGCCCTCCCAGGAGACTATAACTCATGAGTATTAGGGAAGATGATGAATGGAAGACCACCTTCCAAATGCACTGTGGTCATTTTGAATACCTGGTAGTGCAGTTCAATCTGACCAAAGCCCCCAGTACCTTCCTGCAGTTTATAAACAAAGTGTTCCTGTACATTCTGGACCAATATATAGTGCTTTTTCTAGACAATCCTAAAAACTACAAACACTGGTCATGCTTGAGCAGTTCTTGAGAGTTTACGGCTGCATGGACTCTATGCTAAGCTTGAGAAGTGTGCATTTGATCCTCTATGCTCTGCTCTGGAAGAATGCGAAGTTCCAGTGGTGTCCCCCACACCTAACATATATTTGATCAGCTGAAACTCGCCTTTACCGTTGCACCCATACTGGCCCACCCTGATGCCTCCTGAACCTTTTTAGTAGAAGCTGATGCCTCTAGTATGACAATCAGGGTCATACTCTCCCAGCAACACAGATCTGAACAAAACACTACACCCACATGCCTATTATTTGTGGAAGCTTACTCCCAAAGAGAACTAGGAGATCTTGGATAAGGAGCTCCAAGCCACTAAGGTGGCCTTTGAAGAGTGGCAACATTATTTGGAAGGGACTCACCATCTAGTCCAAATATACACTGACACAAACAATTGGAATATCTGTGCAATGCAAAGGTATTAAACCAATGGCACCTCTAGTGGGCTCATTTTTTTTTAAATGGTTCAACTTCACTATCACGTATCACTCCAGAACCAATAACAGCAAGACCAAGGCCTTGTCCTGGAACTTTGACACTGAACCACATAGACCTAGCCAGGAACTGGCTCACATTCTCAAACCCCTCAACTTCCTGAATAGTGCTCTTTGTCAGGACCTAGTCACACTGATTTGTTCTGCCTCAGAAATTCTGCCAGACAAACAAGCTGCCATTTACAGGGAAGCAGACAACACTTAGAAGGGGGTTACATTAGAGAATAACCGCATTAATGTTCCCCCAAGTCAGGCAAGAGTGGTGGCCTTACAGCTATGCCATAAGTTACCTCTGGGCCATTTTGGTGAATTGGTCTACCACCATCAAGACTGTTGTAAGTCCACAGGACTTTGACAGCTTCACGATAAAATCCAATGCTTAAATGACCCAGGATCAGGTTGGAGTGTCTTCAGAATGGAGTGTATCGCAGGGTTTGTGGCACAGCATCTTAGCTTGAGCACACCCATTGCAGGATTGCATGAAGGCCTGTATTATGTGGCACATTCAGGGCCATGAGAAAAAAAAGATATCACTGTTGATTTTGGATCATACTTTACAGCCTAATTCTGGTGTGAGGCCCTTCTGAGGTTCCAGCTGCATCTCTCCTCCTTCTACTACTCTCTGTCCAATGGCCAGATGGAAAGGATCTATCAAATTTTAGAGCAATACCTACAATGTTATATTAACATTCATCAAGATGATTGTTCCTCACTATTACCCTATGTGGAGTTTGCATACAATGCAGATTACACAAAGAAGGGACAATCCCCTTCTTTGACAACTATGGGTATCACCCCTGATTCCACCCACAGCTATCTATGACCTCTCCTAACCCAAACACCTTGGACTTGGTGCAGAGGATTCATCATATCCAGGAAGAAGCAAAGGGCCATTTGGAAAAAGCAAAAAAGTCAACTATAAATGACATGCAGACCCAACATCTTCATCCAGACTCCACCTATTCAGTGGGACAAACAGTGTGGCTCTCAACAGAGCACCTCTACACAAACAGACTGTCACATAACTTGGACTTCCAGTTCCTTGGCCCTTATCAAATTTGTAACCAAGTTAACCTGGTCATTGTTGAACTACACCTACCCCGATCTTTCAAGATCCACCTGGTATTCCACAAATCCCTCCTAAAACTTTATGCCAAGGATTAATTTCCGCACAGGACCCAACCACCTCCCCCATCAGTATGCATACAAGGCCACAAGGAATGTGTCATGCGTGAGATCTTGGATTCTAAACACCATCAGGATAAACTTTTATATCTGATTGACTGGGAAGGCTATGGCCCTGAGGAATGTACATGGGAGCCAGTGGAAAACATTCACACACTCGCTCTAATACAAGCTTTCTATGAGAACCACCCTGAGCAGTCTGGACCCACAGAGACTGGAAGGCACCCGCAAGAGTGAGGTCAGGTCCCATGGGTCTTGAACCCAGGTCAGAGGGGGTCTTGGGAGTCATCACACTCCAATCCTCCATCTAGAAGCTCACAGACAGCAGCAGGGACCAGGCTCCATGAAGCCCAACTGGGGCACAAGTCTCAGACTCATAGACTTTAAGATCAGAAGGGACCATTATGATCATCTAGTCTGACCGCCTGGACAAAGCAGGCCACAGAATCTTACCCACCCACTTCTATAACAAACCCCTAACCTATGTCTGAGTTATTGAAATCTTCAAATTGTGGTTTGAAGACCTCAAGCTGCAGAAGTCCCACCCTAATGCTCTGATTAGGAGAACTCCACAGCTCGTGATTGGGCTGCAGCCCTGATTTAAGACAGAAAAGGAAACAGGAAGCTGTCCGTACGACTAGGCTTCCCCCTGCCACAGGCGGCTAGTCTGGTGATTACTTGTTCCTGCCTTCTAATCCTGACCTCCTGGCATCCTCAACTCAGTCTGATCCTTGCTAACTGCCTCCTGATTCCTGCCCTCCCATTCCATCACCAGATCCTGACTTCCCAGGAAGTCTATGGGTATCTATGGACTGAGCCTGACTCTCCGTACTGCCTCCTGGTTCCTGTCCTCTGGTTCTGTCACCCAAACATGATCTCCTGGTATCCTGACCATATGGTATCATGACTTGACCTAACTCTTGGTAACTGCCTTCTGATCCTGTCACCTGAGCCTGACCTCCTGATTTCCTGACTCAGCATGACTCGTGATCCCTGCCCTCTGGTTTGTCTCTCAAGTCTGATCTCCTGGCATTCCAACCTAGCCTGATTCCTAGTAATTGACTCCTAGCCCCTAGACCCTCAGCCTGTTCCCAATGCTAACCGCCAGCCCAGGCTGCCTATGCCCCAGCTCTGACATTATCGAGCACATATATTGCCATGGTCTTCAGCCAGTAGTCAAGAAAGGTCTGTCTTCTGCTCTCATGAGGTTGATGTTACTATGGAACATAACTTCCAAGGGAATTCAATCTTCCTCAGAAAAATGCATTCCATTTGGTAGCTTGGTTCAGTGACACTAAGGGTTTTAAAGATGAAAAACAGTATCTTGAAATGTATCTGATAATTTATGAACAGTCAGTGTAATGAGCAGAGCACCAGAGTGAGAAGAAAGCTGCTGTGTTTTGAATCCGATGGAGCGTCTTTATGCACTCATTTCCCAGTTCAGCCAGTTTCAGTTATATAGCCTGGGAGTCTGCAGGCACAGATCATTTTAGTCAAGTCATTGCCGAAAAGCAAAGGGCATAAGAGTCCAGAAGCAATAGAATTGAAAAGAACATTTAGCTGTAATGTGACTATTTAAGGGTGGAATACTTCCCCAGTACCATGAGAAGCTCTGAATCTTCAAAATCTTTTCCTTTCATCATCTGTCTTTCTTGACTTTAGATTCAATCAGATGCTTCAGCCACTCGCTTATCTCAGGCAGCCACAGGGACAGTTAGTTACAGAAGAATCAGCACTGAGGATGAGCACATTATGGAGCTGATAATATGTGAACCATGACATGTCATGATTTTCCCCAGTGGCTTCACTAGAAGATCTGGTTTGTTTGTTTTTTTTTCCAGGAAGGCTAACATACATCATCACCATGTTTACAAAGAAACCCCTTCCAAAAAATTCAGACAGACAAATTTAATTGAGAATAATCACATTTACACTGAATGGATGTACTGACTCCAAATCAAAAGCTCAGATGGAACAGTAATTCTGCAGCTATTGCAATTATTATGCTTCAGATTCAAGAAACAAAAGATTTCACAAAGAGCTAATTATTTAGATGTTGAAAATTCACATCAAGTCTTGTAGTAATGCAAAGTAAATATATTAACAGGCCATCTCAAATAAAAAGTGATGACTTGGGGACCATTTTAAATACTTTGCTCTCATAAAGCAATCTAGAAAACACACTGATAAAATTATCTCAAACTAAATGTGTGTGTGTCATGGAAGAATTTTGCAGTTAATTTAAAGATTGTTAATGCACACCCAGATTTAGAATATTGTTAAATTATAATAGCCAGCATGCATTTACAATATTTGGAAATTGCTGCATCAAAACAGTTAAGTAATTTGATTGTAAACTATACAGTTTTATTTCTGGAGAACAGGTGCCCTTTCCAGACAGATTTACATAAAAACATTTTACCTCTAAATTTTCTCCACAGTGAAAGAAATACTTAGTTCATGAGAGAATGTCATTTAGAATTTCAGGATTGCGTTTTGCAGACTTCAGAAGTACAAGATTACCAGGGAACAATCTAACTTTCCATTAGTGATCCAAAAACTGCTTTTGAAGCACAGGTCAAAAAGAATTATTTAGAAGACAATTTTGTACAGACATTCATATCTGCTGGATAAGTGTCATGTCTTAAGAGGTTGTCATTGTGTAAAGAAAAAGTGCTCTGTAGAAAAAAGTACTGATTTAATGTTCATGCAGCAAGAAAAAGATACTGTACATGTAAGATCAAACTTATGACCTGCCACTTTGGCATGCTTCTCAGTGACAGTCAGTTGAAAGGCTTCCCTTTTAATTTCATGATCATGTTCACCAATGTGAGAATAAAGATGTAGTTTAGTCTAACTTATTTAATACTAAAGCCATTGCACTACTATGCACAGCATAAGACACAGATTGTCCTGTGATTTTTTAAAATTGCTTCAAAAGTCCGCTGTATAGAAAAACAAAAACCCAAAATCCATGGAAAAAGGGAAAAAAAGAGAAAGTAGGAAAGTAATTAGCCTATTAATAATTAATCACATTATAAAAAAAATTCAAAATATGACAAACTACCCTACTACACACTAGAACAAAAAATGTTCACATTTCATATATTTTGTGCATATATAGAACAGGAACACTTCAGTGGCTGGAATATTTATTTAGTTGTTTATCATTGTATGTGTTATTTGCAGATATTTCAGTATATATACACACAGAGAACATGAGTGGATGCTGTGCAAGCTTATCTACAGCACTATGAAAATGTACCTCAGTCCTAACCTGTAACACCAACAGCTAATCTAGCAGGGGCCTTCTCCAGTATTATGGTTTTGTTTCAATGTGGACATCTATCAAGCTGAGGTTAAGAGAAGATCCAAAAATATTTTTGTGTGACTTAAGCTATAACTAAGACCCAGGTTTCAAGAAGTGAAAAGCCATTGGACTAAGCTGTAAAACCTACTGCCACTACCACCGACTACTGTATTTGATCAGAGCATGCTGTCTCTCTCCTGCAGATATTATAACTGTTTATGTCTGCAACTGAACTCATTTAGATGTCCAGCTTCCCAACATTCAGATGTAATCAGATAGTCAGGCATCAAAATAAGTGCAACCGTGGGCACAAAGAGTAACCACAATACTGAATTTGAGATCGAAGCCTGGCTAAAAGTCAGGACCAAAAGTTCATAGAATCATAGAACTTAAGATCAGAAGGGACCATTATGATCATCTAGTCTGACCTCCCGCAAGATGCAGGCCACAAAAGCTAACCCACCCACTCCTGAAATAATTCTCTCCCTTGACTCAGATGTTGAAGTCCCCAAATCTTACTCTTGCATCCAATGCTTCTATTTTTTTCCCCTCAAACAATGACTATAGTTCAAGCATGGGATGAAACTTTTGTTGTTTTTGTTTTGTCCCACTTCCATGTTTGAACAGTCAACTCCCAACAGTTTACAGTTAGAACTAGAGCTGGTCAGAAAAAAAATTTTCCCACAAGAACTTGCAAATGAAAAATCTTTGCTTGAAATTTTTTATTCAAAATTATATTTTTCTTAAGGAAAAATCAAACCAATAAAAAAAAAGAAAAAAATAGTTTCATTTTTACTTCAAAGGGAATTTTGAGTTTTTTCTTAGTTTAAAAAAAACAAACAGTGAAAATGGCATTAAGTTGTAACTAAATGAAAATTGTCATTCTGAGCAGACACGAAGTGTAGTTTCAGCTTTTATTCATTTTGAATTGTTAATTCCAAATTAAAGCTTTCATTTAGACCCTTTTTATTGGAAAAATTTAATTTTTTCAGGATTAATTTTTTCCTCCTCCCCCTCCCCCCAAAAAATCTGTTTGATTAGACTGTATTTTTCAGCAGGAAAACTTTCCACTCAAAAATTTCAACCAGTTCTATCCACAACATTTAAGAAGTCTGTCCAGTCTGATCATGAGAAGGAACCAACTGTCAAGTTGTTTACATTTATTAAAAACCATGTGATGCAGTAGCTGTAATGTTTCAATGATCAAGTAATTTTGAAGATGAAGGCTCTATGGTGTCCCCTTCAATCCACTTTATTCCAGATTATATCTTAACAATTAGTTTTTTTCCCTCTTTTTGTCAAATTTTATATCACTAATAGGCCTAGAAGACTCAGCTAACAATTCTGCTTCTTTTTGTAGCCCAGCATGCGCTCCCTCCCTGTCTCTGTGCTTTTTAATCAATTCTGCAAGTTATACCTTCTACTGTTTTTAATTATCCCAATATGTGTATCACCCTTGGGCTTTGATATACCTACAACATCTTAACATATATGGCTAAGGAAATCCATGAACATGAATGTTTTGGTTAAAAGTTACACTACATGTTAATCTTATTTAATCTTAAAATATATTTATAATTTAACAGTAGGTCTCATTTAGCTTCATGGAATCCACTGTAAAATTAGAATATTATAAAGTTAAAACATTTGATCATGTTTTCCCATTTAAAACATATTTACAAGTACACTTTTTGTATTGGAAACAGTTAATAGTTCTAATATCAAGCAATTTAGTTTATTCCCAAGTATTTTAGAGTAAGTAGTTAGTCACAGAACAAAATGCAAAAGTAGTTATCTTTTCTAATTATAATTACAGGTCTAGCATTAAAGCCCCACGCTAGCTGCTCTAATATAATTAAACTTTCTAAACATAATTACTCGGTTTCAGTGCTGATAAACAATGGAAAACCGAAGTCACGAACAGAATGTTTCTTTTTTTGCTCAAGCATACATTTTAGCTTTTCAAATTTTGATTACATTGAGGGGTCTTTCGATTAAAATACTGATGAGTATTTAAGCAGAGATTCTCAACCTTTGCAGTCCCAGAAGTCATGCTGGAAACTCCACAAGAGTCCAGTAACTACACCCACTTTTCACGCAAATATGCATCAGATCTGACCATAGATAAAAGACTAAGCTTGTGTCACGGATATTTTTAGTGAAAGTCATGAACAGGTCATGAGTAATAAACAAAAATTAATGGAAGCCCAGGACCTGTCCTTGACTTTCACTAAAAATATCCCTGACAAAATGGGGAGGCAGGCTCAGCACCTACTGCTACTGGGGGGTCCCAGGTCCCCCACCGCTGCCGTCAGTGGAAGCTTCAGGGTCCCCCGCTGCAGAGTCTGCCTGCCCACAGGGTTGGGCAGCTGCATGGTGGTCCCCACCAGGCCCACCGCAGGAGGGTAGCTGCAGGGTCCACCGGCTGCCCGCCACGACTGGCTGGGAGCTCCAACCTGTGGCAGAAAATGTCACAGAGGTCAATAGAAGTCAAAAATTCCATGATTTCCCTAACCTGTAGGACATAATTGTAGCCTTAATCATAGATAAGCACACAGTCACAACTTAGTGGCACACTCAGCTCTTTACCATAAACATGGAAAATCAAAATATTCTCAAGAGTTGTGTGGAAGGGATATTAAGAGAAACACTGGTATTACTTGTGCCAATGTGAACACTGGAACTACTACTTTTAAACCAGAATGACTTTATCTTTGACGTTATCAGGAAATCAGATTTGACTCTGTTCAGTGACCACAGTGTTTTGATTTGTTCAGATTTATAATTAAACATTCCACTCACAAATAAGTACTTCCAAAATGGCTTGCAAAAAAAGTACCCCTCTTACGCAATTCTAGGTCTGTGTCATTTGGCAAGCATTTGTGTAAATATAATAAAAACGTGATTTAGAATATGTCAGTCAAGTTCAAGTTTAACTTTGGCTTCAGATAAATAAGTCTGTAAACAACTGAATGCCTTTTTCTCTGTGATGATCTCAGATTATTTCTTCGTATTTGGTAAGAATCAACAGTATGCTCAGTGCTATACAAGAAACAAAATTAAGACAGACCCTGCCCTGAAGAATTTATAGTCCAATAGACAGAAAAAGAAGACAGGATGCACTAGGAGGCTCTGAAGAAGGAATAAGAGTAGGGTTTTCCGTTCCTTGAATGTTTGATATAATTCACTTCTTTTGGCTATTGAGGAAGAAATGTCTTTAGATTGAGCTTGAAGTGGGAGGAGTGTGTGGACACTGGAGAACCTGTGGAGCCATTCAAAGAGACAAGGTGACACAATAAGATTGATTGGTGAGGAAAATAATTTTAGCAATCACCCATGTAATTAATTTAGATGCCACCAGCAGAAGGTTGATTTCTTTTTTGATGGTTCGGGTTCTGTAGTTTCCGCATCAGTGTGTTGCTCTTTTAAGACTTCTGAAAGCATGCTCCTCATCTCATCTCTCTCAGATTTTGGAAGGCACTTCAGTTTCTTAAACCTTGGGTCGAGTGTTGTAGCTATCTTTAGAAGTCTCACATTGGTATCTTCTTTGCGTTTTGTCAGATCTGCAGTGAAAGTGTTCTTAAAAAGAACAACATGTGCTGGATCATCATCCGAGACTGCTATAGCATGAAATATATGGCAGAATGCAGGTAAAACACAGAGCAGGGGACATACAATTCTCCCCTGAGGCGCTCAGTCACAAATTTAATTAATGCATTATTTTTTTTAACAAGCGTCATCAGCATGGAAGCATGTCCTCTGGAATGGTGGCCGAAGCATATCTGGCATGTAAATATATTGCAATGTCGGCTACAAAAGTGCCATGCAAATGCCTGTTCTCACTTTCTGGTGACATTGTAAATAAGAAGAGGGCAGCATTATCTCTTGTAAATGTAAACAAACTTGTTTATCTTAGCGATTGGCCGAACAAGAAGTAGGACTGAGTGAAGTTTTACATTGTTTTGTTTTTGAGTGCAGTTATATAACAAAAATAAATCTACATTCTTAAGTTGCACTTTCACGACAAAGACTGCACTATAGTATTTGTATGAGGTGAACTGAAAAATACTATTTCTATTAATTACTATTTCTTCTGTTTATCATTTTTACAGTGCAAATATTTATAATAAAAAATAATATACACTTTGATTTCAATTACAACACAGAATACCATGTATATGAAAACATAGAAAAATATCAAAATATTTAATAAATTTCAATTGGTATTCCATTGTTTAACAGTCTGATTAAAACTGCGATTAATCACGATTAATTTTTTTAACTGCGATTTTAATTGTTTTGAGTTAATCGTACGAGTTAACTGCGATTAATTGACAGCCCTACTTTGAAGATATGAACTCTCTGGGTGTTTTTTGTTTTTTACTTTAGCTTTTACAAACAGAATCACTAGTATCCTGTGATTGCTTTGCCCCTTTATCCAGTTAAGCTAGATTTACAGCTGTTTTGCAACACAAGCAGTAAAGTCCTTTCCTCCTGCCTTTTTCCCCCTCCTTCCTGTCCTCCACATCCTCATGCACACATAGCCCCTTCTCCCTCCTGTAACCCCCCAGGATGCATGCAAACGAATACACACCAGTTTTCTCTTCTCTCCTGCCCTCTATCAGGAGAAGAACCAATGTAACAGATTCTGAGAAGAAATATTTAGAATTATTTATTGTCTCTGACTTTTTTTTTGTTTTGTTTTTTTTTTTACAACTGAGAGTTTAATCTATTGCATAATAATATCTCCTTCAGAGAAACTCGCAAGCAATTTTCCTCTTCCAAACTGGACACCATCTCCCACTGACCTCAATGGGACTGATGTCATTAGCTGATGCCCTCTTTCAAAAAAGCCTGTACTTCCCATTGTTCCCAATAAAAATGAAGTCCAGGAAGATGCTGGTCCCCTATTTTGTCAGGAAATAGAGAGGACACTCAATCTCAGTGAGAACTAGGCAGGATGGATTCCCTGTTCAGAATGGCCTGTGGTTTCAGTCCCAGTGAGAACAGTACGAGTTATTTTGAAAGAGAGCAGGCTTGCAAGAAATTCTCTGTAGAAAAATATTATTCTTTCGCCTCTGCTGGAGAAACTTTCATTCATGCAAAACAATTGGGAACATGACCATTAATCTTAAATTTTAAAATTGTACCTAGTCTAAATTTGAACTGATTTCAGTGATTAAACTATATGATAAGTTTGACACCTCAATGTTATCTTGTTAAAACCAGAGAAAAGAAAAGAAAGTCTGGCACCAGGCAGTAAATTTCTTATAAGACCCATTTTTATTTAATTTTAAATCCTAAACTAGTTAATGAATTTACTTATAAATTCTCAGAAATAAAACATTCTGCGCTCAAAGAGTAAGTATTGTAATTTTTGGGAGGATATACTGTACAGGTTTGAATCTTTGCTTTAAGTGCAAAACAACTCAACTTTAACTATGGAGCCACAACCAGATACTTCATACATTAGTCTTTTACTACATAGTCACATACTGTTTTTCCCACAGTTCAATAGCAATGGGTTTACCATTCATTTTTCTTTCATTAAGAAAACCAAAACTTTATCTGTATTGGCAAGCATTTGGACCACAGAGCACTCAGCATTTATATCTGTTTCTCAAGCTTAATAAACTAAAAAACCCAATTAAAAGTTTAGTTTGGATTAGACCAATATTATACAGGACCTTTGAATAAATATACCCCAATACATAAAGACCTTGAAGTTATTTCAATACTGTGTATCATTTCAGCATTCAAATAAGACAAGACAGTTGATTTCTAGGGATTATTACATTCCTCTCACCTTTCAGTCTGCTGTTTCATACCAGCACATAGAATATGAAATAATGAAAATGCTTCTCCCATCTTATTACTGAAAATAGCAATGGTTATACAAACTGCTCTGGACACACAGCCAATGGTGCATCCCCTGCATCACCCACATTAAATGTCTAAACAGCTAAATCACTAACATAACTAGAACAAACTAAGCCAATGCACCTACCAATATGCCTTTTGGATTCCACATCTAAAAGATCTTTCAGAAGCAGCTGGAGCATGCAAGGTTCAAAAGGTTCACCAAGTGCAACTAGATTTACACAATACAGGCACCTTGTTTCGATGTGAATGCAGTACCAGTGTAGACATCTGAAAATGTGTCATATAAGCCAGAAAACCAGACTGGTCTCTGAATATCTCTCAGTGATCTGTGTTTAGGTAGCCTTCACAAAATATATACATGAAATAAAATTAAATTGTAAATTAAAAGAAAATTGGTCTAAACAGTTCATTTCTTTCCTTAAACTCCTTTTGCCAATCCTCCAGATTTTCCATATTTTGGATGACATGTGGACAGCTGGAATCTTTTCATGTATGTGGGTCTCCTCAAGTACCACCCCTTTTCATACCAACTCTTTCTTTAAAGCTATATAACACCAACTGGCACAAACTACTAATGACTAGAAGAAAAAGGATTTTTTAAAAATATTTCTCCAAATGTACTAAAAACTGTACTTAAAGTGGAATTCTGCTTAATTATCAATGGCACAATATGCCCCTTAAACTCAATAAAATGTAGGCTTTTCGCTTTTCTATGAAGGACTAAGTGCTCAGAACTGATCATTGTTACATGTGAGCTCCCTGTCTGTTGAGAATCATGTGTGCTGGAACTCTCTCCAAATTGGATAGATTATCTGGATTCCTAAAGAAATATAAATAAAAAAAAATCCAGAAGCATCCCTTTCTTCCATCTAATCCTTCTTTGCATTGCTCTGTTTTGTACGCATGATTAAATATTCTAAGTTACTGGAGTTTGTTGACTTAATGACTCAGAGTGCAATTAAAATCCAAGTAAAAACAGTTTAATAAATTTCTTGTACTCAAAGGACTCTAGTCCGTTCTCAGTACTTGGACGCTCATTAGAACATATCTTGAAACATCAATTACTGGATTTGCATGCAAAAACAAGCAGACAGTTTCTACAATACACAAGGAAAGGCATATCTGTTTGTGAGGACAATCAAACCCTAAACATTAGAGTAACAACAGCCTATTTTCATGTTTAAGCACAAACATATTTCTTCTTGGGTATTAAAATACATAACATTTTTCAATCCTGGAGAAATGAGGTATACAGACATAGTAAACAGTGAGGGTTCATTCTCTTCATAATCTCATTGCAGTGCCCACCATACAGAGTTTGTGTGATTTTTACTTTGGTTGGAGAACCATCAGAATAATCCAAGCTATGGTTTGCAACACCAGTCTGCTGCCAATCAATGTCATATAACCATAAAGTCTTTACATGGGACAAAAATTCTACCTACCCACAGGTGTCTGGCACAACTAGACTTTCAGAACTGTGGCACAGTCAGAAGCATTGCTCAATTTAATAACTGTATTCCAATATATGGATGCAACCACATTTGCAAAGCTGGATGCTTTGGTGGTTGAGACACACTCCGAGGGGCCAGTCCTCATAACACTGAATCACTAACAGCAATACAGTTGTTCATATGAAAGTGAAGGGCAGCATACCAAAAAAAATCAAAGATGTCATTCAAGCTTCATCTGTTCCAATACTGAGTATTCTTCAAAGGAGCGATTGCAATCATATTAAATATGAATATACTTGATGACCAAAGTATATTTACAAAGTGCCACAGAGAAATATCAAGAGACATTGCTGTAGACTTATGCTGAGTCCTATAGAATGAACATGTGACTGTTGCTCATCTGAATGATCACATCCTTTTAATATTTTTGTTGGTTCGTTATGGGCTAGATGAATTTTTACTCTAATCTCTAATGCAATTTTCTGCTGTACACCTCCACAAAGTGTTCCTAGGATGATTCTGTGTAAACTTTTCATTCATTATTGGAAATACTGAGCCATCTTCCTGTAACGATTCCATTTGTTCATTATTATTCACTTTTGTAAGACCAAAGAACCAACATCCAATCTAATTGTGGCTTTTACATTGCTAAGATTATGTTGTGTTTGTCTGTGATATGTTCAGAGGAAGAACTTGTTATATGATTGAAGAGGATTTAGTTGACCAAGTTGTTGAGAAGGATTAGACCCCACCCCACCATGGTAAGTCTCCATTCTCCAGAGGTTGCCTTGGTAAATAATAATTTACCACATATATTTTGTGCCAAATACAGTCTTCTAGGGGTCGAAATGTCACCAAAAGTTTATAAACTAATTAAGCAGCTAAGGGGACTCTTATCTTTAAATGACACTGAGGATGGTTTGTAGCCAAGGCCACTGTTCCCTGCTTGGACTCAGAAAAGCAGCCAAGACTGGGACACAGGATGAAGAGAACACAAAGGAGAAAGGACTGGGAGAATTGTAAGGGAAATAGTGATATGTAGGGTGAAGGATATGTAAGGGGTTAAAGGTGAGGACAAGAAGGCTAAACATCTGCTGCAAAGGATCAATATCAAAGAGGTTAATGAAAACTGACATTTCAAAAAATTCTTCTACTGGTAGCCATTATATTGCAGAAAATTAATACATTTATAACACCAGCAATATGGGAACACAATGTCAGAGATAGGAAAGCTATTTCTGTCATACTTCTAATACTAGCTGGATATGGAGAAGAAAATTTACATGTCTTGCTTAAATGTTAATGTTATTCTAACACAGATTACTGTAATCCTATTGCAAAGAAAGATTCAATGTCACAGTTACAATGAAGCCCGTACGAAGTTCTGTGCCAGTATTCCAAGATTTTACCATTTCATTGGTGTACTCGGTAACTTCTAAAATGTGGAAGAATGCAAAGCTACCACTGGGGTGAAAAAGTCATACAATGAGTTACTTTAAAACTTCCCATTTCAGTGGCTTTCTAGATTTTCAAAGTATTAAGAAAAATCTATTTTGGCAAAGACTAAGCCTGCTTTTGGAAGAAAAAGATCAAAATCCAATAGTATGCATATGGCCTTAACTGTACTCTTTTGTGAGGGAGCTATGGCAGTTTGAGAAAATTGAAGTTTGATAAATTGATTCATATTTTGATAGTTAAGCAAACAAACTCATTTGGTGGTGTTCTTAACTGACAAAATATCGTAAGAAATATTACAGTAGAAAATTGAAGTCCAAACAGCAATTTCCTGCTCATGGAAAGCAATTCTGGTTCGGAAATTTCTGTGATAAGATAAGATCTTACATGATTTGATCTGTGTGAAACATGACTTGAAACTTCATTTAGATGACTACAATATAGAGCAATTAATTTGATATCCCAGTGCTCTTTCTAGCAGCTGAAGAGTTTTTCCTTCAAAATGTGAAAAACTACACTTGAACAATTATCCTTCTAAATTTGCAAGATTTTCACAAAATTTGTTAACCTAATTTGTTCTGGTGATAGCACATCATAAACTTAGGGAAAAGATAGGACAAATAGCTTTCAGGACATAGACAGTTTTGCTATATTTCTAACAGAAGCAAATCCTGGAGGCAATGGCCTGCTACTGAGTAAATCATGGAATGCCTTAAACATTGCACAAGAGTGGAGGTTTAGCACCAAAAGAGAGAAAGAAAAATGGTCCCAGAGGTAGCTGAGCTCTAAGCCATTAGGGATTTGTAGACACCCAAGATTTTTACCTGAATCTGAATATATTTCTAGATTTTGCTGTAGCCAATGCTGGACACAAGTTGTTCTCGATGACTTGCTTAACACATCAGCTAGTGAAAAAGTAGCCTACATAGCTATTTCTAAGAAGGAAGTCCAGTGCAGTACAGTAGTTTAAACTAGAGGGAACAGATGTAGATGAACAAGGTGAAGTCTTCTGAGAAAAGGTGGCATATTTTGGCCAACCAAGAGATTTCAAAGGTTACATGTATATTTATTTAAACTAAACAACAACAAGTGCCCATTCAAGGGCTCTAGGTATCCCAACACACATAGAACATGTAATAAAGACTACCTACCAGTATAAAAACAATCATATGTTAAAAAGAAATAACTCAGTCAAAGCATCAGAAAAGCCCTCCCTGGAACACAATCCCAACCTTCTTTGAAATGCCTGTCAAAGAAATGGACTGACAGCATGACTGAAGGATATCAAGTTCAGATTATTTAGGACCAAGGATCTGTTTTTCTATAGAGTTGGTGTATCTGTTCTAACAGCCCACTCAAACATCCCTGAGGTTTAACTGTAGATAAATGTACCATATTTTCCTTAATTGCTAACATATTTTTATAATAGGTGTTTCCATACATTAATGTGTGTCTTCACTTTTACTGATCTAGCTAGCATACATGAAAGTATTTGACCCTTACTACATTAAAGACAATGCATCAGAATATAAACTGGTATGAGTAGAATACCAGGATTTTCACCCAACGGTTCCTCAGACCATCACTCTTTCCTCTATTATCTATTTCAAGTTCCCCCTACAGCTAGAGCACACATTTTTTACAGAGTAAAATATCTGACATTTCAGGTTTCCCTCTACAATAAGGCCCTGGGAACAAAGGTGAGTAAGTGTCCTTTATAGGACAGATCATTATTTTCATGACTTCTCCAGTGGTCACAGACAGCAGAAGTGAGCAATCAGCTTTTGTCTGCTGCTTGATAATGTGTTGAACTGTTTCCAGAACAATCAGAATGAAGGTAAGGAATATTTTACACTAAAATACAGAAACTAACATTTCTGCTTCATCAGAATTAAAACAAAACTAACAAATTACATATAAACACAAATTTCAAGTCAAGTATAGGTCTCCAAATATTTAAATACTGTAAGTTTAGCATAAGTACAAGCAAGGCTAACTTAAAAACTTTATCCTGATTCAAGACTTTAGATTATATAATCATTCTCTCTGAACAATGACTGCCAAAATATCATAAATCTCTCACATAACTGGAGAATGAATCTACCGTTTTTACTGAATAAACTCAGATTATTAAAGAAAATAAGTACATAATTATTCAAACAGAAAAACTGAGCCAACATCTTAGTACAGTATAATTACAGTTATCCAAAGTCCCTTTATCTGAAAATCCTAGTTATCCGAATTCACAGTGAGTCTCCCATGTAGATCAATGTTAATTAATAGCACTTCCATGTATCTGAACAACCAGTTATCCAAAACTTCTGGATGTCCCTCAGGCCATTCAGATAAATGGGAGTATAGTGTATACCCAATAGATTTTTAGGTCTGATCATCTTGATCATTTAATCAAAACTTTAATTAGAGATGGGGATAACACCACTGCCTATTATTAAGAGTGTCTATCACTTCCCATTATACAAGTCTTTTTTTTCCCAGTTGTTTATAAACTTCACAAAACTTTAGCAGTTTGAGCTGACATTTTCCATGGCCAGTATCTGCCATGGAAACAGGTTTGTTTTTTTGAAACAGGGTGGAAACAGTTACTTAATTACCTACAGTAACTGTTGTTGAGATGTGTTGTGCACATATATAGTCCACTGTGGGTGTATATGCACCCAATGCATTCAAGTATCAGAGACTTATGCTCCTGCTCTCCTTATGCATTGAGCCAAAGCCATAAAAAAGTGGTTATCACATCCTTCTCACCACTTGTAAAATTATTGACGGAAGCAGAGGGGAAGGTGGGAGGGCCATGGAATGTATATGTGCACAACACATCTCAAAGAATAAGTTACTATAGGTAAGTAACCATTTTTGCTCCTTTAAGTCATTGTACACATATACATTCCACTGCTCGTGACTGTAGCAGTTCCCTCTTAGGTGGTGGGATGTCGTAGTCTCTGTTCAGATAATCTAACACCAACTTGCCCAAGTTGGCATTGTCCCAAGAGGCTAAATGATGGCACATCTGGAAAAGCATGTCCAGATGGCCACGTTGCTGCTTTGCAGGCATCTTCATGAGAACATTGCTCAAAAAGGCTGAGCAAGTGGACTGAGCCCTGGTGGAGTGAGCCCTTATTTTCAGTGGAGGAGAAAACCAGTGCGAGATGTTGAATTGTCACTGGGTAGCCTTTGATTCTCTCAGATTAGGTTACAAAGAGCCTGGGAGAGTCTCTGAGGGCGAACAAGATGGAACAACAATGTTCTGCAGACATCCACCGTAAGACTGCTTTCTTCAGCTTTGGAGAATGAGGTTTCAGAAAAAACACTAGAAGCTAAATAGATTGATTCAGGTGAAAAGCTGATACCACTGTTGCAAGAGACCTGGAGTTGACATGACCAGCAGCCATCTTGTATATTCAGCCATCATAAATTGAAAACAAGAAAACCAGAGAGTCAGGAAAATTTGGATTTGGCAGATAGAACAACATACCAGCTGCAGCATTACTAACAGGGATAGATACAGTAACATCACAGATTCATGGGAATGGAAGGGAGTATGGATAAGCTAACATTGTTTCTGCAAGTTTCTTACTGCATGTGAGTTTCTTGTTAGAAGTTGCTTTTGCTGATAAATAGAAATTATGAGATTTTTGATGTTGCTAGGGAAATTGTTTTAGCCCATTAGGGATTATTTTGAGAAATTAGTTAGTGTGTATTTTGGAGGAGCAGGGAGTCACATTCTACTGCTGATTATGCATTTCTACCCTGAGAGTGTATCCCACCAACAAGTCAAAAATAAGCAGACATTGAGATGTTTTAACAAACTTTGAAAAACATAAAAAGGTAAGTAGGCAGGCACTAGACGTGGGAACCCCTGTATAGTGAAGTTTTATGTTAAATGATTGGTTGGAATTATTGTATAGTTACGGTTTGAGTGAAATAATTGGTGAGAGTCAGAAGAGAAGTTTGTTGGGCCTAACTCCGGGTCACAATTAAATCAATATCAAGCTGCTAGACCTCTGATACCCTGCACAACCATACCACGCAGAAGTCAGAGCCCCAGATGATCCAATCCTGACTAGCCATCCAGAGAAGTTCATCTGTTTTATTGGGAACACTGAGCACTGGATGCTTGGTGTGTGTATTCTGTTGATTACCTGCTAATAAATACAGGTTAAGGGTATTACTGTGTAAAGGCTCATTCACTCTCAAGGCCGCCCAGAGAATTCAGGGGGCCTGGGTTTTCGGCGGCGGGGGGCCCCTGCTTCAGCGGCAATTCGGCGGCGGCGGGGGGGGGTCCTTCCACTCCGCTGCCCCACGTGCTCAGGGTTTAGTTGATTGCCATATTTGGGATCGGGAATTTTCCTCCAGGGCAGATTGGCAGAGGCCCTAGAGGTTTTTTGCCTTCCTCTGCAGCGTGGGGCACAGGTCACTTGCTGGAGGATTCTCTGCACCATGAAGTCTTTAAACCATAATTTGAGGACTTCAATAACTCAGACATAGATTAGGGGTTTGTTACAGGAGTGGTTGAGTGAGATTCTGTGGCCTGCGATGTGCAGGAGGTCAGACTAGAAGATCATAATGGTCCCTTCTGACCTTAAAGTCTATGAAAATCCCTTCCACTTAGCTGTGTATGTTGCTCTAGTGGAATCTTTCCTGCTGCTCAGTAAGACAACTTAAACATCTCTGGAGCACAATTTATTCATGAGCATTTAACCAGGCATCATCTATGCAGTGAGGTGGAGAGATCAGAGGTTGGGATGCAGACACCTGCCCTGGTTCAAAGATAGGTCATGTTCAACTGGTGGCCTGATTGAAAGCTGGTGTAGGTCTGTGAACCAGTATCATCTTGGCCAGGCTGGTGCTGCTAAGATTAATGTTACTTTGTCTGTTTTCAGCTTCTTGAGTACTGTTGGGATGAGGAGAACTGGAGAAAACGCATACAGCAGATGATTGGTCCATAGGAGGAGATATGGATCTGTTAAGGAACCCAGACTCTGGCCTGAATCAAAATCTTTTGCATTTGTTGTTCAGGTTGGTAGTGAGCAAGTCTATTTTTGGGTATCACCATTGATGGACTATCTGGAGGAGGATGTCCTTTTTGCTTGACCACTCCACTAAATCCCTGCTGAAGGAATCTGCAATGGTTTCCTCACTCTTGGAAGGTAGAAAACTCTCAGAGAAACTTTGTTCCTTATGCATAGGTTCCACAGATGGATAGCCTCCTGACACAGCTAAGTCAATATTGACCCTTGCTGAGATAAAACACTGCAATGGACAGCGGGGGCTTTGAGCCGGAACGTGCCAGAATACCATTCTGGTACTATGTTGTAGTCAAGTCATAACATACAAAATAGGCAAGCTAAAAATCAAAGAGATGGGGTGGAACGAAGTTGTTGGGGGGGGGAGGGTCAGAGAGAGGCAGTGGCAGGATGTCACACCCCCCACAACTGAGGGCATAAAGAGCAAAGTGGAGACTAACTACCCCTCAGTTCCTTCACCAATAAGAAGTCTAGGTGTTAATTGGATTCTGTAGAAGCAAGAAAGGGGGGTTGATTGGGGATTATATATGGAGAACACATCTCAAAGAACCACAGTTACTGTAGGGTAAGTAACTGTTCCCTCGTCTTCAGGTGTTTGACAATATATGTATTTTACTTCTAATGACTCACAAGCAGTCCTGGAGGTGGATGCTCAGGCAAGTGTGCCAGAACCTTTGTAGAAGTGGGCATGGGAGGAGGGCCAAGGCCAAAGTGCCCCCTTCCTCTTCAAGGCTGGCTGCTCTGGCAGTGAGCCAGCTTCCCTCGCTTCTTGTGCCAGCAGCCCCTGGTGGGCGAAAAGTGTAATTGCAGCATCTCCCCAGCAGAATCCATTATTTGCGGCGGAGGACAGGGGGAATCTGCAGAGACATGAATTCTGCACTTACATTTCTTTTGTTAAAAAGGGAGGGGGGCCCCCCCGATTCTAGTGCCAGGGCTCAGAGTTTACTTAAATAATTAAGACAGCTCTGCCAAAGCAGGCATCTGACAAGGGAATAATGCCTTTAAAAATGTTTAATGATTCCCAAGTAGCTGCCCTACAAATTTCAGAGATCAGTACATTCAAATAAGCCACAGAGGCTCAAATAGGGGTTCCATGAGCCACAGAAGGATGATGATGTTGAGATCTCAAGAAGAAGCTGGGTCTCTGACAGGGAGTCATGAACACAAAAGTCCTTGAGAAATCTTGTCACTATGGAGTGTGAGAAGAGTGATTGTGAAAATCAGAGCATGATATGCAGAGATTGCAGCTAAATGGACTTTCAGGAAACTAAATGCTAGGCCTTTTTCCTTCAGAGATAATATGTAGTCTAGAACCTTTGGGATTGGAGCCTCAACTGGGTCCACATTGTCCTGAGCTGCTCACACAGAAAATTATTTCAAATTTTGCAGCACAGGTTTCTACGGTGGAGGCCTTCCTAAACACTGCTAATATTGTTCATCCAGTCAGCATTAAGGCCATCAGATGTAGCAAGTGGGGGTTCTAGAGGCAGTGTTTCAGAACCAAGGCCAGATACTATGTCCATACAGACAGGGAGATAGATGGGAGGTTCACTGGACAATTGGAGAAGGTCTGAGAGCCAGAACTGTCTCAGCTAATATGGAGTTATCAAGATCACTGTGTCTGTCACATCTGATTTGTATTATCCTGGGGAATCAGCAGAACCAGAAGGAATGCACAGAGGAGGCTCTTAGACCACAGGAGGAGAAATTCATCATTAGAGATTTCATGTTCATGCCTCCCCTGGAACAGAACATCTTGCATTTGGCAGTCTCTGCTCATTCAAATGGTCTATCGCCAGGTTCCACCACACCTGGAAG
Organism: Mauremys reevesii; assembly: GCF_016161935.1. NCBI lineage: Eukaryota > Metazoa > Chordata > Testudines > Geoemydidae > Mauremys > Mauremys reevesii. Next base: position 153,609,854 of record NC_052623.1, read on the forward strand.
ATAGGGTGTAACATGGTGTCTCAATGACCACATAAGGTTGGATACCAGGTTCTTGCTTAGTAAGTCTGACATACTCGTGTTTATTCCTGGGAAGTGAAGGGCCAGCAGGGTTTCTGAATACAGTTGGCACCATTTGCAGAGTTTGATGGCTGCCTGACATAACCAGGATGAGCGTATGCCACCCTACTTGTTGATGTAATGCATTGCTGACATATTGTCTGTCATGATCTGCAGTACTCAATTCCTCCATGTTGTACAAGGGGCTCTGTATTGGAGAGGAAGGGTGAACATTGGTTCGGGCGGTCTTTTGATGTATTTCAGTCCAGTTTGAGGATTTTGGATGCAAGTTAAGCACTGAAAGAAATTTTAAAGACTTTCAGAGAGGCTTTTTTGAAGAAAATGTTTGTTAGGGTTCTAGCCACTGGTAATACACTGCTAGATTATGACTTGCTGACACTGGCAGTAAGAAGGCACGGAAGCAGGGCCACTCCACCCTTTATGCCCTTTTATAGGAGCACGAGGAGACAAACTGCGAACATGGTTCCAGCAGACATTGCTAACTGAAAAAAACCAAAAACCTGGCCTCGTATGCATGCACACCTAGAGTGGGATCCACATTGACACACACTGAAAGAAATTATGTCTGGTGTCAAACAGACAGTAAAGGGTTAAGAAGTTCACCTAGCCTAGCTGACACCTGACCAGAGGAACCAATAGGGGGACAAAATGTTTCACCCAGGAAGGAGGGAAGAGTCCTTTGGTTCAGTCAGTCCATTAAGTTCTGTGCCGGAGTTAAAAGATAAGGAATCACCCAGGGTAGTGAGTATTAGAGAAGGAATGAATTAGCTTATGTTTATTTCCTTTTGTGACTTTTTCTTTTTGCATTACAGGGATAATCAAATTGGGTTTTCTTTTGCGTAACTAAGGTTTTGCCCAGGGGAGCATCCTCTGTGTTTTGAATCTGTTGTCTGTGAGAGTAGCTTGCATGCTAATCTCTCAGACGTATTTCTTTTACCCCTTTTCCTTAATTAAAAGTCTTCTTTTTAAGAACCTGATTGATTTTTTCCTTGTTTTAAGATCCAAGGGGTTTGGATCAGGGTACACCAGGAAATTGGTGGAGAAGTCTCTCAGGGTTACCGAGGGAAGGGTTACAGTACTTGGGTGGGAGAGATTTTCAGGGGGAAGACAGAGTTTCCCAAATGACTCACAAACAGCTGTTTTAAAATGATTTAGGTGGTGGCAGCAACCAGATCTAAGCTGGAAATTAAGCTTAGGGGTTCTCATGCAGGTCCCCACATCTGTACCCTAAAGTTCACAGTGGGGGTGAAACCTATGACATCTGGAAACATAGGTAATGTTCCCAGTAGTTGAACGGACAATTTCATCAGATCAGAGGATTGCCTAGACCAAGTTGGTGCTACCATGATCAGAACTTCCACATTTTGTCTGAGCTTCTTTAAGACCCTCAGTATAAGGAGGGTGATCTGATGACAAATACACCAGTTCCAAAGGCAAACGGCTTCCCCACTCTGCCCTTTTTTCCCTAGGTTGAGGAGCACGAGGGCACAGGTGTGGTTCCAATGAGTACTGCTGGCTAAAGATTCCATTCGAGTGAATGGAATGTATGTGCACGATAAGTAGAATATTTATGGACACATTCAAAGTATGGTACTTTCAGTGACAAACTGTCACAATATCCTTAAGATATACAGAAACTGGGGCAAAAGTACTTAGCGGGGGGAGGGGGAGGAGAATTGTCAAAGTATTGCTTCACCTTTTTGACAGTCTTTCCACACAATTTTTCTGGTTTTCTCATAATGTGTATTCAGCCAGGTAAGGAGAAGCCTTTCAGATGGAGAATATATATTACTGGATAAAGGCTCAGCATTTATTCTTGGCATGCTTTGCGGGCTTTCTGAGCTCAACAGATTACTGGTAGTAAGTGATGATACACGTGCAAGGACCAACACCTGAAATCAGAAAATATATTTCATCTTTTTACTAAAAAGTATAATTACAATTCCAAGTAGAAAGAACAAAACACAAAAATACAATTAATTACTTTTCAAACACAGAAAAACTTTCAGATTTGAAGCTATTTGGTAGAGTCTAAATTAGCATAAAGGCATATTGCATTAATGGGGCAGGGCTGCCAGTCTCCACCTTTTTAAAAACATGTTTCTTTATTGTTTTCAAGAATATCATTTACAAACAGTGAACAGCATAAAATTTAACCACCTCTTCAAACACCAAAAAAAAAAATCATGATGTATAAAAGCATGGGTATGAATTCAACCCAATGTGCTCCTAAAATTATGCAAATATAATATTATATTATATTATTAGAATATTAAATCTTCCCTTCCATCCTCAAATGTACAGCAAAAAAACTAGAGCCGGCCCTGGGGTGTCCACCCCACATCAAGCATGAAGGGGTTACAGTGGCCATATGGGCCAATTAACTCCCCAGGCTGCACCTGGAGGAGGAGTCAGGGAGCAGAGATTAATTAGAGAAAGCTCAGCTGGATGGGAACAGGAGGGGACTGTATGAAGTCCAGAAGCTGAGCGTAGCAGGGGCTGCAGGGAAGTAGTATGCAGTCACTCCCTGGGAGAAGGGAGGTGTGTTTGGAGCTATAGAGGTAGGTAGCCTACAGTTACTCCTTGGGAGGAGGAAACTTGGGGTGGCAAACCCAGAGAAAGGGAAGAGCCAGAGAGGTAGGAAAGGCTCAGGGGAAAAGCAGCAAGGCATGGGATAGTGCAGTCTTTGTCTGCTAAGGAGAGGGCCGGCCTCTGAGCTAGAACCCCGAAAAGAGGGTGGGCCTGGGTTCCCCTACCAGCCACTGGAGAAGTGACACAGACCATGCAGTGGAGAGCAGAATGTCTAGGACAGTTTTCCCCAACAGACTTTGAGATCCCAGAAGGGGGAAACATGCATAGTGACCTGGCCAGAGGGCCAAGTCATGAAGAGAAAGCTGTAGCTCCTGGTGTAAAAGGGGCCGCAGAGTGAGAGAAGACAACAGATGGAGAGACCACCAGAAGAGGGCACAAGCACCTGGAAGGAGCAAATCCTCAGAGCAGCCAGGAGGAGGTGCCCTACCAGTGAGTGGACCCTGTGACAGGCCCTTTTCCTGCACTTAGTTATAAAGGTACTTGTATAGCACCCTCATCGTAGCATCTCAGAGCCTCACAATCTTTAATGTATTATTTCAAAACACCCCTGTAAGGAAGAAAAGAACTGTTGTTCCCCTCTTACGGTTGGGGAACAGAGGTACATATGTCTATATAGGATGGAAAGCCAGGGTGTGAATCTACAGTACGCGGTAACAACATCCTGTGTGGACACTGCTACAGTGCACTAAAAGTTCCGTGGGGGTCTTTTACATCAGCAGACAGTCAGGGTCTGCAGTGTCTGTAGGAGGGGTCTTGTCATATAACTTATAAAAAGATCTGTGGTTTAAACTTTATATCTCTGGTCTCACACCAGGTTCCTAAAGTATAGAGGCTGCAGCTTACTCATAAGGAAGACACTCTTGGCTGCCTAACCGTAATAGAAAGCATGACAAGCTTAGGGGACAGCCATGATGGACTAAGTGAAACAAACATCATGGGAGGAACCTGAAGCCTCAGAAGGTCTTGAAAGGGAGAACAGTATATAACTGTGTTTTAGCTGCCAATTTTAATGAGAGAAATCAATCATGACACTCCAGGTTTAAAAAATAAATGTGAAGAGAGATCCATGTCAAAGCACGTGTTAATTTTATCACTGATTATCCTAAGGATGCTGAGTACTTGATGTTTCAGAGTAGTGTTTACATGGCATCACGCACTTGGAACCCTTCAAGACTGAAAACTGAAGTGCTTCTGGATATGCAGTGTGCTTTCTTCAGGCTCCTAGACAGAGAGTATAAGGGCTGACAAGAACACCATGCATTCAGTTGTAGATGTAGTATTGAGGGAGGAATGCTTGACACCAAAGCACTCTCCAGGAAAAGCAGCTTTGTTTGATCTTATTTGATCAGAATGGAAATAAACTCTGCCTTTCAGAGGCTGTTTATGCCCGGATATAGTATGCACAAGTGATTGTTCATTTTTAACAGACATTTTAGATGAACATTTCTTCAAAAACATGAACTCTTCATTTCAGAATCCAAGATGAAGAATTTTCAAGAGTAGTAAGTCAACCAACTCCAACCACTCTACCTATTTTAAATCAACAAAGCATTTTATGATTACAAATCTGTAGGGCCCTACCAAATTCAGTCCATGTTGGTCAATCTCACATCTGGGGGGTTTAAAATTAGTCAATTTCACGTTTTCAGATCTTTACGTCTGAAATTTCATAGTGTTGTAATTGTGGGGGTCCCAATCCAAAAGGCAGTCAGGGTGGGAAGGCCACAAGGCTATTGTAGGGGGGTTGTGGGACTGCCACACTTACTTCTGCCCTGCTGCTGGCAGGGGTGCTGCCTTCAGAGCTGGGCAGCCAGAGAGGAAGGCTGTTGGGCCAGCGCCCAAATCTAAAGCCCGGACCACCGCCAGACAGTGCAAAAGTGAGGGTTGCAGAGTATGGGAGGTGGTTACCATATGTCTGGTTTTCCTGTGAGTCTCCAGCCCAAGTGGGGGGCTCACAGCTCCGGGCCACAGCCTCCCCACGTGGGTGGAGGGGTAACAGCTCCAATCGCAGCCTCCCCATGCAGTGGGGTGGAGGATTTAACAATGCCAGCTACCAAGCTTCCTGAAGCCAGGGGAGATCCTGGAGGTGGGTCTGATCCACCCCAGGAGCAGCCCCTGCAGGGGAAGAGGAAGTCTTGTCCTTCCTCATCCCCAGCTGGGATGAGCACTGGAGCCCTGCACAGGGTAGGAGCCCCTGGCTGCATGCCAGATTTCACATAGCAGATCGGATTTCATGATCCATGATGCATTTTTCACAGCTGTGAATTTGGTAGCTTTTGCACATTAGTAGGGCCCTAACTATATAATCTGTTGAAGTACATATTACTTTTAACTAATGCCCACATTATAAACAGACTCCTATTTTGCAAGCAGAGAGGGTAATATTTACACGTTTAAGTCTCCCCACTGTATTTAAGTCTGTTAGCAACCACATTCAATTGCATTAACAACTAACTGTACTCCAAAACCACTGACCCTAAGGGTATGTCTATGCCGCAAAAAAAAGGATGTTCTTAACTCTGGTTAGCTAACTTGAGTTAAAATAGCAGTGAAGACATAGCAACTTGGATTAGTAGTGTAAACTTTAACTCCAGCTGCTAACCAAGTTAAAAGCCAAGTTGCCACATTTGCACTTCTATTTTAATCCATGTTAGCTAACCCATGTTAAGAACACTTTTTTTTTGCAAGTATCTTTATAGACATAACCTAAAAGAAAAGAAATCTTGAACCTCCTAATATGTCAGCATTTCCAGATCCAAAACTGGCAGAAAAAATAAAATGAAACAAGTGGTGTGTGCATGCCTTCCTCTAAAGATAGTGTTTTGGCATGTTCATGCATATGTCTGGACACATGACCCTGTGCTAGGCTTGTCCACTTTTAATGATCCTAGATCAGTGTAACTATAAATGGTTATAAAAAACATTTTTAAAGCATTATGTTTCATAGACTGTTACTAGTTAATACGAAATGAATTGGATAGTCAGTGTATATTTTTCGTGATTATCTAGGAGCAGAGATGTTATTTTTCATTTCTATAAGTAGTAGTGAGTGTGTTAAAACTGAAATGCACTCCAAAAATAAAATTCTGAACACCACACATTAAAAAAAAAGGTATATCAAAGAACATCATATTTTTGTTGCAACAGGTTCCTGTTATTTTTTCTGGCATATCTATGTTTCAATATTATGGGAGTACAACCTAAAATATTTAAGTCACAGGACCAGTAAAAAACTAAATAGTATTTTTTTTAGTTGTGAATCTGAATAGGATGTAAATGTTGATAAATATAATCATTCCCTTTTCTGTTAGTTACTGAAGAGAGTGATATTTAACACCACTATGTTTTTTTTTCCCTTTAACACCCTTGCAGCTTTTTGCTCTCATGTTGTCATCTGGTTAAATTAATCTTCACAGTTTAGGGTCCAGCCGTTCCTCAGAACATGCCTGAACTTCATTACTGTCCTTTGGAATTATACATGCATATCTGGGAAATCAATTCCATGTCAAGAAATATGAGCATAAATTTCAGCTATGAACCATGATATTTACAAATTATAAAAAACTGATAAAATATTTCTTAGCTAAGCAGATGAATTCTTTTGCCATTTGTTAAAACATATGGGGTATTTGAAGGAAAGAATTATTCTGTTCAGTCTCACCTTGTTTGAAATCTTCCTGTAATATTTGCAAATATCATTTAAAAGCTTAGTATTATAAGATATTACATGTCTGCAATGTACCTTGTATACCTGGAGTAGCACATCGGTCCATACACGTTTGCTCATGGTCTCGAATACATTGTCATCCAAAACAAACAGACTCTTATTGTTAAAAATTTCAGAGTTCTTCATGTTAGCTTTTTGCAGGTCAGTCATCTGAACCTTCAGATAAAGGACAATGAGATTTATATTTTATCTTAAACTACGACATCTATAGGGTATGATAACCGTAAGCAACAGCCACTACTGGCTTTTAAAAGTCTGTCAGGTAAACAATTGCTTTTTCTAATAGAATTACATATTTAGTGGATAAAAAAAAAGCAGTCCATGCAGTATATTAGAAATTTGCTAAAGTATATAATGGTGTTTTTCACAGAATCTTAGTCACAAAATTTTGGCTGCCTGGGGTGAGAACACAATGGAGTGAAAACTCACTGGAGAACCATAAGCAAAGCATATTGATAAATGGCAATGCACATCTAGTGTATTTCACAGTGATAAGTGTTAGGACCATTAAACATCTTTATTAAAGTTCTGAAAGGGGAAGTAAACAAATACTAGGAGTGGCAAATACCAGTGAGTATAGGGAAGTAATATAAAGGCACCTAAAGGAATTAAAAACATGGATAGAAATGAACATATGATTTAACCTGAAAAAAATAAAAACTAACAGATTTAGGGAAAAATAATCACACATACAGATATTAAATGGGAGGGAGAAACCTGAAAAGCAGCAATGCTGACAGAGACTTAGAAGTATACTTATTGTCTGTTTAATTTTGAATATAGCAGGAAAAAGAGTGACTACAAGTTTGGACTGAAAATACCCAGGCATCACACCATAAACTGGGATGGATGGGTGTGTAAATGGGCTCTGCTTGCATGTTTCTTGTGCAGCTCTCCTTGGAATGCCAAATTCATTCCTAGGTATCAGAAAGAGTGAGTGACAAAACTGGACTTAGTCTGGAAAAAAAACTACAAAAGTATTAGGGAATGAGAGAGTGACTTATGGAGAAAGAACAGAAACATTTAATATGTATACTATTTGATACATACTTGTATACTAACATACAGAGATAATAATCTACTACAACATATTTGAAGCAAGGGTCAAATTGGGGAAAAAACATTATGGTTCTCTTCCAAAAACTCTACCTACAAAATAGGCTCCATCAATATATGAATCGCCAAAACAAGATACTGCTCCCAGTAGATTGTGCAGATGTTCAAAAATATTGTATTGCCACTTGGCTCCCTAGGCTACTTGAGCTTCACACCTCCTCAATGGGATTTAAATATAGCCATGAGCTCTGCTGGGTTCCTTGGATTTATTTGCTTTTGGACTGGGGTCGGGTGGGAGGAAGGGGAAGTGCTCTCTCTCAATCTGGTATTTGAGGTGCTAAAATGAAACATCACACTCAGTAAATTGTGTGGATCTGTGATCCTCTCTCTCCTTTCTACATGACGGATCAAATAGCTAACATTGCTAACATTTAAGTTTTCATAATTCGGTATCTGAGTAATCACCTCACTGAGATGAATGGGGCAGGTCACACCTCCCAGGGCCATTGTTCCAGGCTCTCGGCAGATTCATCGCCGCATCATTAAACTTTGTTCATATTTTTGAAATTTCCTTTGCAACAATAATATCTAGAGACTTATTGTTTTTAAATTAATGCTGATATCTGGAGAGCAAGACAACAGCTTCAGAGAGGTGCCTGAATGGCATATGGTTATGTAGTGGCTGTTTCTGACCCCTGTTTAGAAAGGTGGAAAGATGAAGTCAGGAAGCAAATTAGCTAGGGTAACACACAGAAATTTAACTAGGAGCAATGAAATAAAATTAAGAGAAAGAAAATTTAGATGAAATACCAGGAAACACTTCCTGACATTGAGATTTTTTTAGGCTGTCGTGGGTTCTCAAAGGAAGTGGAAGAAGCATTGCTTGTGATATTTAAATCTAAGTGGGACAAAACATGAAATGTGCACACAAACTGCAAGCTACAATCTTGCATCAGCAGGCAATGGGCTGAATTATTTAACAAGCCCCTCTTTTCCATCACTTCTGTACTTCTACGAAGCAATTGCTCTCGGCATTTGCCTAGCCAAAAGTGTAACTTGCATTTGGTCTGTACTGTACAAGTCTTAGCTTCCGCTGTTTCCCTGAGTTCTTGTTTGACAGATTTCCCACTCTTCTTCTGCTCAGTAACTTTTACTCACTTTGTTCTACTGCTCTTCCCTACAACACACAACTCAAGTTTTGATGGTCAACCTCTATTGAAGTCTCCAGTTTTAAGGGTTTTCGTGGCTATGTTCTTTACAAAAATATTAGGATGATGGCATCATGAGGTTAGCAAAATTTTCCAGATCAATCAGGTCTTCCAGCCCACTGATTGGCAAGGGTTATATCTGAAACTAAGGTGGCAAATTAAAACTTAATAAAAGGATATACTTCTTCACACAACTGCAACAATTAGCCTGTGGAACTCATTGGAACACAGCGGTAAAGAGCTTAGGAGGATACAAAAGGAGGTTAGATTGATTAACAAGAATATCCAGAATTATAACTGTAGATTTTGAACAACATAAGTTTTGGAAGAGACATAACCCTTGTGTTTCATGTCTTAAGTTAATCTTTAATTACTGGGAACTAGAATAAAACTTTTCCTAAGGGTAGGTCATCCTATAACTGTCTATTGCACGGTTTCTTACAAATTTCTCTCAAACACTGGGAACTGGTCACTATGAGTAACAGGATGAGAGACTAGAAGGACCACTGGTCTGATCCAGTATGAGAATTACTATGTTCCTATTTTTTACAAAGGAAATGTTTAAAAAAACATCCAAGCAGTATTTAGAAAAACACAGCTCCACCTCCTACGTGTGTGTGGGACTGATTGCACTAAATACCAAACTACAGCTCTGATCCTACTAAGGGATTTATGCACATGCTTAATTTTACACATTGCAAATAATCTCACTCATTTCAGTGGGACTGCTCACAGTGCAAAAAGTTAAGCATATACAAAAGTCTTTGCAGAATAAAGGACCACATATATAGGCTATTTTAGAACAATTACCTTCAATGTGATTTGCAATCCAATCCATTTCTTATACTCATCAGGTTCAAGCAGAAATTCAGGCATAACATGAGGAAGGCATGCTCCTTGGCTTCTGAAATAATACAAAAACAAAAATAAGTAGACAGGAAAGATCATTTTTAAAGACAGCCCCCAATTGCACACCCACAGTTTTGTACAGGCTATCTAACTGTGGGTAAAAACCAATAGCTACAATCAACTTAGGGCATAAACAACAGAATGCAGACATCGGATCAAGTATGCGACTGAACACACAGATCAGATATTCAGATTTTGAACTATCATTTGCTACTGCAATTGACAGAGTACTAAATCAATCAGAGGTGGGGTTGAGACCTAACAAGCATTGCTAGTTTTGAAAAAGTCTGTTTCTGGAAAAATGGCCAAAGAGCCTTAGAAGTCTTTTTGCCAATAGGCTTTGCATAACAGTTTTTTAGTTCCTATGAAAGGAGGTTACTTTTATAGATGTTCTTCAAGATGTGTAGTCCATATACATAGTCCACAGCTGGTGAGTGCACATCCAGTGTGCACACATCAGACAACTTTCTGGTCAGCAATATCCACTAGGGCAGTGTACGTGCCCTTCCTCTCTTTGTGCGTTCCAGTGAGAATACAAACGGTGGAGCCTCCTTGTTGGGTTGTGGAATATGTATGAGGCCTACAGATCTCAAAGATCATCAGTTACTGTAAAGGTAAGTAACCTCTATTTCTTCTCCCAATGCTACTCTGTATACATATTCCACAGTTGGTGATTCCCAGCCAATAATGGAGGTGGATATGAGGAGTGTCTGTGAGTACGGACGGCAGCATAGACCTTCCAAATGTAGCATCGTCCCTAGATGCTTGCACCAACGCATAGTGCTTCATAAATATCTGTATGAATGACCAAATTCCTGCACTGCAAATGTCCTGGATTAGCAGTTTTGCTAGCGAGGCTATTGGGGTAAACTGAGCCATGGTGGAGTGGACCATCACTCTGCCTGACACCTGCCTCCCCTAGTGAATAGCAAGTCTTGACCCACTGGACAATCCAGTTCTGTAGCATGTGTGTAGACACAGCCTGCCTTTTGATTGTCTCTATGTAAGACAGGAACAGCCTGGGAGACTTCCTGAAGGATCTCATCCTGTCAAAGCAGAACAATCTAGCTCTGCACAACTCCAGCATGTTCAACTTTTGTTCTGCTCTCCCAGCATGAGGCATTGAGAAGAATACAGGAAGGTAGATGACCTCAATGACATGGAATTTGGACACCATCTTAAAAAGAAATCTGGCAGGTGTCCTCATGGATACTCTGTCCTTGTAGATGACTGTATAGGGTGGCTCTGCCATTAATGCTTACAGTTCCCCAATTCTTCTGGTCGATGTGAATGACAAGAGAAAGGCAGCATACCTGAAGAGATAGGGCAGGGAGCATATAACAATACACTCAAAGGGAGTCTCCATCAGTTTTGAGAGGACCAGATTAAGGTCCCATGATAGGGCTGGATCTATGACTGGCAGATATAGAGCCTCGAGAGGACTTGCAGGAACCTCTTTGCCAAAGGTGTGAGAAAATTGAGGATAGTCTAGTTGGTGAAATAGCCACCAAATGAACCAATAACAAGCCCAACGAAAGAGCAGAGTGCTTCTGTTGCAACAAGTAATCAAAAATCTCTTGGTCCCCAGAATTCACGGGGGACAGCTGGTGTTGTCATGCTCAATTTGCAAACCTTGTCCATTCAGAGAGATAGTTATCCCTACTGGAATCTTCCCTATACTAAAGAGCACCTTCTGGAGGTCTCACAAACATAATCTCTCCACCAGTGTTAACTAGGGAGCATCCACACATCTGGTGGAGTGAACTCATGCTCAGATGCAAGGTCAGGACCCTGGTTCCAAGCCAGGGGTTCAGAAACAAGGGGTAGAGTGATCAGCTGCACTATAGAGAAGTCATGGAAGTCCCTGAACCACATCTGTCTTGACCAGAGTTTGGCTACGAAGATTACTCTGGCCTTCTCCACCTGAACTTCCAAAATACATCAGGGAAGAGGGGGATGGGAGGGAATACATACACAATAGTTCCTCTGTCCATGGGAGGAGAAAGGCAGCTGAAAGAGATGCTGGACTGCACCACCAACCGTGAGCAGAAGTGGTGACCTTTGTTGTTCTGCACTGTCATGAAAAGGTCCATGTGCGGGACTCCCCCATTGCTGGAAGATATCACTGAGGGCCCTCTGGTGCATCAGCCACTGATGATTGTTACAGAAGTACCTGCTGAAGCCAGCTGCTGTCACGTCATCCACCCTGAGGAGATGGACCATTGACAGTGTAATTCCATGACCTATGGCAAAATCCCATAGTAGGACGGCCTCCTGACATAGTGCCAGCACCTGTCCCTCCCCACCTCACCTTTATAGACGGAAGACCACCACCGTATTGTCCATGAACAGGATTGTGTGGAAGGAAGGTGATGCATATCTTGTATGCAGCTCTGAGCTCTAGAACACTAACATGCAAGATAGTCTCTTACAGAGACTATATGCCTTGTGCTATGAGATCGCTCATATGAGTCCCCCACCTGAAAGTGGTCCTTCAAGGCAAACTAGGACTGTAAAGAACCCATTTGTGTATGTTGCCTGAGTCCTTACACCAGTTCAGTGACTGGAGGACTACCGGAGGGAAACATACCACCTTGCATATGTAGTGTCTTCTTGGACGGTATAGCTAAGCCCGAAGCTACTAGAAGTGGAACCGTGTAAGTGGAGTGATGAACATACAACCTGATAAGACCCAGTAAGCCTGAGGCAGGATCTTACTTGTGTTTCAGGGTAGGACTGCAGGCAGGAGCAGAGATTGTGCAACTGGAACTTGTCAAGTGGTAGGTAGGCTTTCATTGCCTCTATGTTGAACATGGCCCCAGTATGGATTTCTTCTCATTTGCTAGCAGACACAGGCATGCAAATGGCTTGGGAAAGGTCCTAACACTGGTTTGGACCTGAGGTTCCAAATGAATCTCAACCAGTTAAGTTCAGGAACACCTGGATGCTCATCTTCCTGATTAAAGCAGGCCACTGCATAGAACCCAAAGGGAAAACCCAGTATAGATAGTGATTGTTGTCCAACACGAACCTTAGGGAGTGCTTGTACACCAGATGTATCCCAATGTGAAAGTACACATCCTGGACGTCAAGGGAAGCACACTAATCTTTCTTATCTAGGGAGGAGATGATTGAAGTCCAATATCAGCTGATGCCCCTGTCTTCTTGGGGATGAGAGAACCTCCTCTATTGCACCCAGAACAAGGATGCATTGAATCCCCGGTCAAAATCGATCCCATGGGAAGGGTACCTGAAGATGACTGAAATGGAAGGTGTATGGGAGGGAAGGAAGAGGAACTATGGACTACCTCCAATACTTAGCAGTCTGAAATAATGCTGGACTAGCATGTTAGAGAAGAGACAGATAATTGCCAAAAGGAGAGGAAGGCAAAAATTGTGGAACACACTGTCCTTGGGCACCAATAAAATTTGCTACCTGCCCAATTCCTAAACAGTATGGTACAACTGAGAGGTGCCCTCCCTCAAGTGAGCTTTCTGCTTGAGGACCTCTGTCTACAGCCCCAGCACTCAGGAAGCTTATGTTGGTAAGGCAACTGTAGATAATAAGGTTGGGACCTAAAGTGTCTCTTCCTAGAGCCTGGGTATAGACACCCAGAAATCTGAGGGTAGCCTTAGCATCCTTGAGGGATCTCTTTGCCTCATCCATCTTGTCATGGAACAGCAAGCAGACCATGAACATCAGATCCTCCATAGTGCTTTGTAATTCCTTAGATATACATGAAACAGCACATCATGATCTCTCCTGCCATAGGCCATGTGTCTGCTGCATCCAGGGCCACCTGCAACACAATTCTTGCCACCAAACATCCCTCAGCCAGGATAGTCTGGAAATTAACCCTCTATTCTTGCAGCAGCTTGTCAATAAGCCATTGTAAGGCTCACCAGTTGATGTGGCCATATTTTGCCAACACAGCCTGGTAGTTCAAGATCCTCTTTTGGAGGTTCAAGGTGGAGTAAAATTTCTGACCCATCAGGGAGAGGGGCTTCACTTCCTTATCCTTCGGCACTGACTTCTGGTGTCTTTGGAGGGTTCTTTCATTGGCCACTATTACTACCAGGGACCCTGGTATCACTTGATACTGTAGAACTTTTCATATCCAGTAACCAGGACCAAATACTGTCCACCTGCTCACTTTGCCATAAGGCTTTTGCAGGCTCCAACAGTCTTTTACCAATTGTGTTGATAATCAATAATTAATGACCAGTAATTTGTCAATAATCAACTATTTTAATTGCTATTATATATTTAATGAGTTATGGCCTCTTGATTTTCTCTTTTGTTTAATAATACCAGACCCCCAACAAGTCAGGTTGGATTGGATTTATTAATCAAACAGTTAGTAAAAACAGCACATACACAGAGGCCTATAACTACCAACAGCTGTGAAAGACCTTCCCTGTAGTTTCTGACAGCCTGTGTGCACTCTGCTAATGGTTTCACTTCCCCTATGATTTAGAGACAACTATACCCTTGTGGACCTTATGTCTCATTCTGGTCCTTATCTATTTCCTCTTCCTGGTATGTACTACTCCTTATCTTAAGTTATTGCCAAGACTTCTTGTTCCATTGCAACTTCCCAACTGTCTCAACACTCAGTCAGTATTTATGTCCTTTTAGGGATAATTCCATCTGTTATACATTTTGCAGTTAGTGCACTGTAAAAATATATCTTACGAACAGCTTTCAAAATAGGTTAAGTATAACCACACAGTACAATTCCATTCTTCATTAGATTTAATTTATGCTTAAATGTTTCCAGGCCAGCCTTGAAATCTTTCTTGATTTATCTTAAGTGTCAATAATTGGGATTGCTATACATTCCAGGACTGACAAGTGTAAGAGGAGGAGTTTGTGTGGCACACCCTGGGCCTACTCAGTGTGTACTTCCAAGACTGCCATCTCCTGTCTCTTGAGATCTTGGAGTATCTTGTAGCCCTTGGGAGTAGTGACCAATTGATCTGTTGCCAGGGCACCATCAAGGGATGAAGAGGCTGAGGTGGCTGGTACCCTCCTGCCTTTCACCATGAATCTGCTGCACTGGAGCCACCTGTTCCTGGCCCTGGTTCTGGGGGCACAGCAGGGACAGATCCAATCTCAGGTGCGACAGTGGTAGTCCGTGCCTTAAGCGTGCTGAGGAAGCCACCTCAGGGTAATACTGCAGTCCCGAAGAGGCCCACATGCCATAGTCTTAAGGTGCAGGGGCCCAAACTCTCTGAAATCATTGATACATGTACTGGGCCAGGTCAGTACCCCACTCTACCCTCCGCCTCAAGATCAAAACTGCCAAGTCATGGGACCTAGCTAGGGGTGGCTGCTAGCTTTCCCAGGAGTTGGAAGATGAAAGTAAGTAGTCATCTGGGAAAGGTGGCGCCCACCACCTGGGTGAAAGGGAAACCTGACAGGTGCCAGAAACATTGATGTCACCAGGTCCAAGAATCTGAACAGCATCATGGACAAATGCAGCTCCAATAGCTAGGAAGGCATCCACCCTAGAGAGATAGACCATGATCTGGGGTGACAGAGCCCCTCTGGGTAGGTGTGATAGTAAACATTAAGTATTGGTGCTGAAGATCCCAGGACGGTGAGTACCAAAGTCAGTCTTCTACCAGGTCCTGTAGCAGCTGGTGATCATTTCAACTGCCTTGGTACCAAAGAGGTGAACACAGGCATGGGTTTAAGGCCTCTATCACAGCTGGGTCCACTCGGTTGGTACCAGCTCCAGTGCTCAAGGAACTTTTCCTAAGTTTTGAGGCACCCTTTATGTCCAGCAGCCTGGTAGTCTTATTCAGCCTGAGTGAGGACAGAGAGGGCAGCCACCACCGCTTCTCCTTGGAAGATTTCCACTCTGAGTCCAACCTATCTCTAGGCTTTCCTTGACAGAGATGCCACGGTCTTGAGCAATCCCTCAGCTAGTTTCAAAGTCAATGCAGGGGCAGATTTGAACAACCTCCGGACACCTGGAACTCAGGGTCAGAGTCTGGCTCCAATCGACTGCTCCATAAGGAAAGCCCTCAGGCAGGTTTCCCTCCTGGGTCCGCTTCAAAGAGGACCTGCAGATTTCACAGCACTCTGGGGCTTGCCCCTCATCAAGGAAGAACAGATGTCTCATCTGTCCATTGTTCAGAGTCATATATCTGCCATGGCAGCCGGCACCACTAGTGACCACAGGGGAAGAGAGCCACTTCTCCCCACAATGTCCCCTAAAGCTGCCCTACTTTAACTAAACCAACCCTGCTCACTAATTACAAACACTTAAGTGGAGGTTAGTCCAAAGAGAGTTGCTCTGACATATACCACAGGTGTTAAAGAAGGAACTGGGGTGTGGTAAGGAAGCTCCACCCTTTAAACCCTAGTAGAGAGACACAAGGAGACATTGGATGCATGCACTGTCCCAGTGTGTACTGCTGACTAGAAAATTCTCTGATGCGTGGATATGCACTTACATGTTCCACTGTTGGTATACAGATTAGCACTCAAAGAACCAACTTTACTGCAACCTGTTGACTAGGACAAAAATTCCCTACTTAATTTCAATACAAAAGATGCAAACTGAAATGTGAGAAAGAAACAGTCATGAACATAAAAAAAATGCGCTTTTAAACCAGATAGTTATAATTTCAACAAATACAGAACCACCATATTAGCATAAAAATGCACCTTATCCCATTGTTTGACATGAGATTTAAGAGAGGGGAAAAAGGAAAAGAAAGTGGAGGGGGACTAAGCGCATAATCACGGATGTTGAAGTATATAGTGGAGAGGACAAGGAGAGCAGTGATCATCAAAAAGTTGTAGCCATGTTTACAAAGTGCTCTTTAATTGGGCTTTCTGAAGTAAGAATGCCTTGCAGCATCTCCCAACATTTGGAGGTCTAGATTGTTTCGACCTGATAGTAATCTGTTTGCAAGTTTACAATCCTAGCTGTTTATCCTGCATGAAAACATTTTGGCTAAAGAACAACTCCCAAAACAAACCAGACGTCCCAAAATAGCGAGGGAGGCAATCAGCTGCATCTTCTTCTCTCAAACCAATGTTATCCGGGCTCTAGCAATCACCCATATTGTCTGTTTCCTAGTGAAGATAAGTTTCCAACAACAAAATGCCAAACAGATGAAACACTTTGTTTTGTAAACTCAAATGAGAGAAATGGGTGGTGGGCCTACCAAACTGGCAGACTGAGTATTCTGGGTGGTATGATTACCTAACTCAATAGTAGATTAGGAATTAAAGGAAGGTAATGCAATTAATGTAAATCAACATTGGTTTATGGAAAACATATCCTGTCTAACTTTATTTTTGTTTAAATGAGATTACAAATTTGGTTGATAAAGGGAACAGCAATAATATACTTAGAATTTTCCAAAGCACTTGACCTAGTACAACACAACATTTTGATTAAAAAACTAAAACTATATAAAATCAACATGCCACACACTAAATGC
Organism: Mauremys reevesii; assembly: GCF_016161935.1. Classification (NCBI taxonomy): domain Eukaryota; kingdom Metazoa; phylum Chordata; order Testudines; family Geoemydidae; genus Mauremys; species Mauremys reevesii. Next base: position 153,626,888 of record NC_052623.1, read on the forward strand.
ATTAGAAACTGGCTAACTAATAAGTCTCAAAATGTAATTGTGAACGGGAACGGTAATCAAGCAGATGTGTTTCCAGTGGGGTCCCACAGGGATTGGTTCCTAGCCTTACACTAGTTAACTTTTTTATCAACAACTGGGAAGAAAGCATAAAATCATCACTGATAAAGTTTGCAGATGACAAAAAACTGAGCAAGTGGTAAATAATGAAGACAACAGGTCACTGATTTAGAGTGCTCTAAATTGCTTGGTAAACTGGGCCCAAGTAAACATTATGTGTTTTAATGTGGCTAAATATAAATGTATATATCTAGGAATAAAGAACACAGGCCATACTTACAGGGTGGGGGATTCAGTGACTGAAAGAGATTTGGGGGGTCATGGGGAATAATTAGCTGAACATGAGCTCCCAGTACGATGGTACGGTCAAAAGGACTAATGGAATCCTGGGATGCATAAACAGGAGAATTTCAAATAGGAGTAGGGAGGTTATTTTACCTCTCTATTTAGCACTGGCGTGACACTTGCTGGAATACTGCGTCTAGTTCTAGTGTCCACAATTCAAGAAGGATGTTGATAAACTGAAAAAGGTTCAGAGAAGAGCCAGGAGAACGATTAAAGGATTTTTAAAACATGCCTTACAGTGATAGGCGCTCAACCTCTAACACCAAAAAGCCCCCACACCAGACAGGTGGAGTATTAGTATTCGGGCTGCTCTCCTCGTGGCAGGTGGTGTTGGCTGGCTCCCGATGCAGCAGCTCGTTGTTCGGCAGCAGTGCACCACCGAACAATCCAGCTGGAGAGCCACATGAGCCCAGGAATGGAGCCAGCCACACAGGCCATGACCCATTGAGTCATGATTTCCACCATGATTTTGTTCCTGTTGAAAATTGCTCACGAATCTGAGCACCGGGCGAGATCTGCAGGGCCCAGCATGTATGCAGAGAGCTCTAGAGGTTGCAATCCCTGCGGAATCCAGTAGAGGAGTCCGAGGAGTCCGGAATCCAGCAGGAAGAGCGGGTCCCAGGGGGGACCGAGTGCAGGAGTCCCTGATCGCCCAACAGGGAACAGATCTGTCTGAGCGGAGCTGGAGCTTAAAAATGAAGGCGAAAGAATGGAGCCGAAGCTAAGAGCAAAGAAAAGAAAAAAAGACAAGCCCAAGAGAAAGGTGCCAAAAAGCCAGAGCGCGAACGGACGCCCCGAGTAAGACCTCAGACATGTATGGGACATGCCAAAGGAAGAGCCCCTGCATGCCGGTCTACCCACCAGTGCCCCCAGTGCCCCACCAGTGACGGTGGACAGCTCCTCCGGGTGTTCAGCCTCCTCCTGGACCGGGAGTGGATGAGGGAGGGTGAGGACAGTCGAGTGTCGGCTGACAGGCTGACGATCAGACCTCCTCATCAGTCCCAGCAGGGATCCCCTCTCCATCCCCCCACCGCTCCCGCCACCATCCCCAGGATCCCCCACCCACCTCGGAGATCAGGGGCATCAAAGGATTTACAGAAACAGTTTTAAGAAACAGGGATATATATAAAAATAGAAATACTATATAAAATTAAGAAAAAAGAATAGAAATAAATATTTTTATAAAAATAATATACATATAGCAATAAAAATAAATAAATATCACAAAGCCCGCTCTAGCAGCTGAAAAGCCTCAGGGAGAGGAGCTGGGGGAAGAGCTTAAGAGCTGGGGCTGGAGCAGAAAAGCTCTCAGAGAGCCATCCTCAGCCTCAGGTTGATGGGATTGGTGGGCATGTTGGGCCATCTAGCAGGGGTCGCAGCACATGCCACTCGGCAGCTGCCTGACTCGGGTCAGGGTCGCCTCAGTGCTTGGTGCAGCTGCTAATTAGTGGAATGTGTCTGTAATGTGCTACTGTTATGCTGTCAAATTGTGAACTTTATTACAGTATAGTGGAGTGACCTAATAGAGTTGTACTGTTACTAATTAATGGCTTTTTTTTATAAGAATTTTATAAGAATGACCTTACAGATTTACTCTTACTTTGCAGCCTAACAGGTTTTTTTTTGCATTAGAATAGGCCTTTATAAGAAAGCACAGCCTAACAGCCACTTGCACTGGGGAAGATGCCTGCTAGACTAGGCAGCACTCACTGCATGAGGAGATGCCGCGAATAACACATTTTGCTTTGAGCACTACATACTTTCAGGACCTAGCAGCTTACACTAACTGAGAGTACAACTGTACAGCAAGGCTTACAAGAGCTTACTGATAAGCTTTGCAGGGCTCTTGTGCTCAAATGGCGCCGTCTAAGAGGAGCAATTGCATCTTTCTCGGACTTGGTCGCTCTTGAAATTTTGGACTAGTTCCTCTCTTCTCCTGAAAATCTCTGACTCTTGGTTGTCCTAACTGAAACTGACATGACTGTATTCAAGGTTGGCAAACATTTTGACTGTGTTTACTCACCTCAAACATCCATGTATTCAGCGAAATCACTTCCTTCACCTTCCCACACAGCATCCAGACATCCCAGACGCCAGCTCTTCCAAGAAAAAGAGGAGCTGGCAGAGAGAGGAGGAGGGAGAGCAGCGAGTCCAGGAGGGAGAGGGAGACGCAGCAACATCAGCCTCAGGAGAGCAGCAGGGAGACAGCAGGAGAGGAGGATATCGAGAGAGCCGAAACGCCGGCAGGGAACATGAGTGCAGGCGGCGCAGGACAGGGAGCAGGCGGGCGCCTTGTAGATGTTCTTCGAGGCGCCAGCTGAGGAGAGAGCTCCCCCGCAGTCAGGAGGAGAGCCAAGCAGTGCAGGAAGTGAGGCCCTGCTGCCCATCCAAGACAACACCCAAAGCCACCAGACGGGAAGGGTCCCACAAAAAGCAGCCCTGCACACCAGCACAGAACCAGAGCACTGTCAAGAGAACTGTGCCAACTGACAGCAACTACAAGTTGCAAGATTACCTTAACCCAAGCAAAAACCCTCCAAAGACAAACCAACTCAAGTTCAACCCCCCACTGTATTACGTTGTTATTTGTTTCTGTTTGGTCTGTTGACTTCTGTGTCAGAAGACTCTGGTGTCACTGGACTTTCTGTGCATCTGTGGGCAACACACACAGTCACTGCTGCATACACAGCAGGCAGTCACTAAACTGCAGGCACAGCTGCAGGGGCACATGACAGCCTGACAGGCCAGCACCAGGGACAGTCTGTGTGTTGTGGTGTGCCCTTGTGCCGGGTCTGGGTGGCAGTGTTCCTTTCCCTGACATCCCTTGTGTAAAGGCCCCCCCGCCTTCAAAGTCCAGAGCTCCCTGGAAAATAGACCCCATCAGCCTCAGCCCTCACCCCCCCCCCCTACTTCCCCTCCTTTCACCCTCACCCTCACCCACCCCCACACCACCCACAGCCCACCTCCAACACAGCCGCCAACGGTAGCCCCTCCCCCCTTCCTGCACCCTCATCCCCCTCCTGCACCACCCACCCATGCCACAATGCTGCAATACCAACACAGACAGAAAAAGTCAAAAAAAAAAAGAATTATTATCAAATTAAAAAGATTTTTTATTCCTTGAATTTGGAAGTCCTTAAACTTTATAAAAAGATCAGGTTTATGATCAAAGGTTTAAAAACACATACCCTCACTTAAGGACTCCTAAAATCCCAAAAAAGCCTATCAAAACCTGATGCATGGCGCTGATATTCTGGATATTCTCTCCTCTGGCCGCCTCGCAGCCAGGCGATTTCAGACAGCAGCAACAGCAGCCAGGCAGGAAGGCCCTGCTCTCACTTGCCAGGTTGCCCACTCACAGAGCCCAAGCAAAGCAGCAATAACTTCGGGATAGCTCAGCACAAGCTGAGCATCTTCATCCGCGGGATATGTCCCTTGAGACGCCCGAGCCCACTCCACCACCTTTCTGCACTGCCTCAGCCGGTAGTTGAAGAGTCCTTTCAGCCGGTAGTTGAAGAGTATCTTTTTCATGAGCCAGCGCCTGTTAGGGGCTTCATGGGCCAGCCAGGGGTAGGCGGCAGGTACATCCCCACATATCTAAACCCGCATGTCCGAAAGTCCCTGCCTGTTATTTGCCTGAGGGGAAGAAGGTGGAGGCCTGGAGGAAAACACCGAGCCCCTGAAAACTTGCGTCACAAACGATGCCCGCCCACCAAACCTCCACGCCCCATTGAAAAAAGCCCGAAAGCAGGTCAGCTTGCAGCACCATTGATGGTGGGTAGCCCTGGTGAGCTGGTGGGCTGGTGCCTGTGGGGGGATGTGGATAGGGGCAGCCCCCATCGCCACTTCACTCCAGTTTGGGAATCAATCCACAAGGCCAAGTCACGGCTAACTTTCACTCAAACCAGTCACTTTCTTTGAGATTACGCTACTTGAATGACAGCAACCCACCCATTTTGCCCCTTACGCCAAAGATTTTACGCACGTGTGGCGCCGCAAAGCGTGTGGTTCTGACTGTGCTATGTGGCCATGGGCTGCAGTCAGGCGGCCTCAGGGCTGCCTGCTCGCTGCAGTCCTCCCGCAGTCTTGGGGGACAGCAAGTCACACAAACAAAAGAAAGTGAGTGCCAAAGAAAGTCAGCCACGCATCCTCCTGTGTCATCCAGAGACCTGCATGTCCCACGCAGCACTGCGTGGTCCCACCAGTCGCCCGGCCCAGAATCGCCACCCCATGACTTCCCCCTTGCCACCTTTGACCCCCACTGCCACATGCCCCACTGCCTGCAGGCTCTCTCCCAGGAGCTTCTCTCTGCCTCGCTGCCAGGCCTCTCCGCCGGTTTCTCAGCATCTGACTGGGAAGGTGGAAGAGGATAACGAGGCGAGGAGTTGGCCATAAGTGCAGCGATGATGCAGCGATGATCGCAGCATGCTCCATGCTGCTGTGGCTGCCACGCTGTAAACGTACCAGAGAAGAGGCGCGAACAGATTCTCCGCGCGCTTCAAGGAAGACAGGAGGGGCGGACGGTTTGATGACACATTTTTTTTTTTTCCCAGCATGCATTGGGGGGGGGAAAAAATGGGCAGGCGGAGGCGGGGGGGCTGAATAGTGGATAGGTTCCCACAGTGCACCGCCTAAAAGTCGAAGGCTGGCCTGAATGTGTGTGCTAGAATTTCTTGTGTGTGTATTGGATGGATACAACAAATTGACTTTATTAATCCAAAATCAAAAAAATGACTAAGTAGATTCGAAATAGTCCTGTAGTGTAGACAAGCCCATAGATTAAGCTCTTCAAGTCTATTTAGCTTAACAAAGAGAAGGTTCAGGGGTGACTTGAATGCAGTCCATAAGAACCTACATGGAAAACAAATATTAAATAATGGGCTCTTCAATCTAGCAGAGAAAGATATAACACAATCCAATGGCTGGAAGTTGAAGCTAGACAAATTCAGACCGGAAACAAGGTGTTAATATTTAATGGTGAGAGTAATTAACCATTGCAATAATTGACCAAGGATCATGGAGGATTCTCCCTCACTGGCAAATTTTAAAATCAAGATTGGATGGTTTTCTAAAATGTATGCTCTAGGAATTAGTTTGGGGAAGTTCTATGGCCTGTGTTATACAGGAGGTCAGACTAGAGGATCACAATCGTCCCTTTAGGCCTTGGAATCTATCACACTAGTGACTCCAGGGTGACTATTTCTCTCTTTTTCCTTCCCCTCTGTTAGCTTTTTGGCAGCTTTGCACTTGCATTGTAAAACCAGATTCTTCTAAACAAGCTGAGGCTAAATCCCAACAATACTGATATTATACCAGTTGAGAATTGGAGGAAGTATAAAGAGAAGAACATTGGCTTAGTTCTCCTAAACTTAGTTGAGGAGTCACTTCAGAGTACTACTGTAGAGTTCAGAATCTTGGTATGACATTAGAAGACTAGATATCAGCAGGATCAGAGATGTTTTTTGCCGTCTGAAAAAAGTTACCACCATGTTAAGACCTGTGATGAAATTTCCCCATCCACTTGCTACAGCAGGGGAAAAAAACCCAATTAGAGAGACATGATCACACCTGTGGTATAACTCATGGATTGCATCCTGGCCAGAGAGGTCTGAGCTACATGATAGTCCATTAGATACCCCAGCCTTACAAGCAGGCTGAGAGAGCAACTGCAGAGGAGGCAAGAGTCTCCTGCAGGGGAAAGCCCAGAAGTTTGAGGCTTTCTGTGGCTGGAGAGCAGAGTCACAGGAATACATCTAACTCCTGTGGTGGACTCTTGGAAAAAAGGGTCCAGTGTTCCAGAAGAGGAACAGGGAAAAGAAGGGACCCACAAGGAGCAAGGTGTCTCCTATACCAGATTAGAATTTTTTACAGTTCAGTATAACAATGAGATAAAATCTGCTTTTACAGTAACATTTTCTTTCCATGCTACTGATCCCAAGAACATTGACACTTTAACAACAAAGCCACAACTCACCTCAGAAATGCCAGTTTTACATTATCAGCCTAATGTTCAAGGATACTTCACAGTTTGTTCACAGTGAAGCATTTCTCATTTTGGTTTACAAACTGCTTTGCTTAGAAACAAAACCCCGCACTTTTCCTTTTAAAAGGAAGAATCGTTTAAAGTCCTTTCCTTCCTTCTAAATCAGAAAGCTATCACATTTGGAATTAAACAGCCTTATCAAAACTTCTAATCAGGGTCACTTTATAATCTAGTTTTATGGTTGATTCAAATTTATATATATATATATATCTCACACACACACACACACCCCTCTTGGGGGTAATGAGCCAATTCTATTAACTCACATTGGGCAATTTATATGTGAGAGGAACTTCCATTTCTACCAATATGGCCTAAAATCCTATGTTTGAGCCTAAAAGTATGTATAAATCTGGGCAGGTTGCCTTCAGTGCAAGAATTGTTTTTCAACTTGAAGCATCGAAACACAAACCATCCATATCAGTGCCAGAGCCAGAAGAATCCAAGCCCAAAATAATGCTGTAACTATCACAAGAATCGATGATACTAAAAAACTTAATGATGCTACTGTCTGCCTACAGTTACAGTATTGGAAATCTCACTTACGGGTGCTGGCCTAGATACTTTGCAACCGCTTAGACAACTGTGCAGCATAGCTTTCATCAGCTCTCATGAGCCAAGAGATTAAGACGACAGGAAAGGTAAGTAATATAGTAGCTTTATGCTAATAAACAGCTGATTGCTGGTTTTAAAAAAAAAAATCTGTGCTTTAGCTCAAAGGCTAGAATATAAAGAAGCATTACTGGGAAGAGGATGAAGAACTCTAAGTATAGTTTACAGAGTACAATAAGCCTCCTGACTCCTTGTTCAGAGAGATTTTCACAGGTCTTTTCATTTTAAATTCCTTTCAGTGTGTTTCAACATCTCTAATGTTGTGAATAGTAATAGGCTGAGTTTATCTTATTATGTAACCTGCTTCTTATTGCAAAGTAAAGCACTATACATTTTCATTAATGTGCTGTATAACTTTTATTCACTTTATAGGTTTAAATTGATAGGTCTTAGTTTAGGATCAGGGAGGAACTAGCCTATTTTTCTTGCAGCAGAGTTGTGCTCCATTAACAATCAAGAGGAAACACATAAAGCATTCATAGAACGTTTTTCATTCACTGTGTCCAAACTCTACATAGCGGCATGCGTGTCTCAGATCATCCAGATTTCAAAATTTGATACAATGACCTCAAATTCTCTTAACAAAAGTGTTTTAATCTAAGGCAACAAACAAACAACAACAAAATGAAGCAGTAGCACTGGCTCTGGGATTCATGAGTCAAGTTATCCATAAATTTGCAGGATCTGTGCTCTCTCAAATATAAGAAGGAAGCTTCATAAAGTTCCTCTCTTTAAGTTCTCAGTTCTCTTTCCACTGATTTTTCAATTAGGTGATATGATGTGGCCCTGCATCCTAGGAGAAATAACCTGACAATATTCTATTTATTTATTTATTTTAAAGATGGATCAGGTTTTTGTTTGTTTTTTTTTAAATGACATATCACCATCATGTCAGAAACAAAATTAGTTCCTCAGCTTTACAGTGGTTATTTAACATTTCAGAACATGCCACCACCAAACTTCACAGATTACATCACTACCAAGTTCATCATAATTTACAATAAACATCACACTTTTAATTACATGAACCAAAAAACAGTGTAACTATACAACTAAGAAAAAGCATATTATTCAATGGGAAAAGTATTTAAACTACTTAAGCACAACTGGGGAAACAAAAGCAAAAAAACCTTTATCTTACTTGAGGAAAGTGAGCATTGTAGAATGCTGCCAATGGAGCTGGATTACTCGTTCAATAGGATCAGAGGGCAATGACTGGCTCGAAGTAATTCCTGGTAACAACTGTCCACTCAGATGGAGTAACATGTCATAAACAGTCTTCGTATCTTTGCCGAGGTTTTGTTTAATAACTTTTTCATCAGATGAAGTCATCTGGATTTTACACACATCACTAAACGGGGGAAAACTTAACTTTACTGTTTTAAATACATTAAAACAGACTTGCATTAAAAAATAACTATTGTACCATTAACTGTGGTGAATTCATTAATAAACCATTATGGAAAGGTCTGAGGAATGGACTGTGAAAAATACAGTACTTCCTGATTTCTATACAGATGTTATGACAACATAATTTTTTTTTATTTGGTTAGACTATTTAATACAACTGAGTCTGTGCTAGTCACCATTACCTTTCCAGTACAATTTCATTTTCACCCTATATAAAAACCCTACACATTTGGGAACCAACCAAATGAGAGAATGTCTTTTTCTTTCAGTACTATCAAACAGCTAGGACTAACTCCGGTGATTCATCTAATTGTTGATAGACATCAGGTGCAAGGGGCTGGTGACAAGGCCCTACTTACTGGAATTTGCTTCCCCTGTTGACTCATTCATCAATTTGTTGACCTTGTGGGCAGGGGGAAAGGCCCAACTATTTATTTACATAGTGTTGCCTTGAGATAGTGGTGACTGTCAGAAACTGGGTTCATTCTGGGATCAGACTCAATTTCAGTTGTAATAAGCATTGTATATGGTTTTAATGTTGTACATGCTCTCAGAGCCTCTTGTTTGGGAACATTTTATAAATGGGAAAAAATAGACCTTTTTGTTTTACAATGCATAAAAAGTTTGACTAATTAAAAATATCTTTGGGTTTCTCCATTTAGTCAGTTGCATATTAAAAGTAACTTGGTCATAAACATGAGTCATCCAAGAATGTTTCTAATGATGGAACACACATTGGTACAATGCAGCATTTTCCTAGGAAATATTTAAGAAAAAAAAATTACAATTACCGTCTTAGTGAGTGGGGAATAGAAATAGGATTAGGTCCCTTAGACCAACCAAAAAGAGTGAACCAGTTCTGAACTGCAGTTATCACTTTCTGAAAGAAGATGTATTCCTCTGTGTCTTCGTCAGGAAAAAGCGATAGTTGAAATTTATTTTCTCTCTCCTGACTTTGGCTGTCAGCTTCATCCTTCTTCACCCATTCATTTTCAAGCATATTTTCCGATTCTGAGTAATACAAAAAGTATTCCAAATTTTCCTTATCCATTTTCCAGTACAAAAACAGCACTTTTTAAAAACACTAATCTTACTGAGACAGCAAAGAAATAAAATACAGGGATCAGATGAACTGTTACTTATATTGATTATTCCTGACAAGTGACAAGATATACATTTTGGAAACAGCAAGCCTTGCATTTCTGTATCCTATCTTTATTTAGAAAAGGAGAAATGGTTATTACACAATCAGAAAAAGATAAATACAGATCATTCAAACTTGGCATATGAAATCATGGGCAGTAATCCTGCCAAAATATTCTTAGAAGTGGTTCCAATAAGGATAGTTTACAAAGCTTGTCCAGGCAAGTTCCATACCCCAGTGATATAGAAATGCACAACTGGCTAAGTTACCTTTGCCCAAATTATCAGGTACTGTATACATCTCTAATACTGGAAGAGGTTTGTTTGTATTATCAGTTTATTGTGTATCATCATTGCCCCTACCTCCCAAAAAACCTGATATGGTTGAATATTATATTGCATATTATCACTATCATGCCTAAACTATAAAAAGTTAGGAAATACAAAGTTAAGGATTAGAAGTTTGTCAAATCAAGCACTCTGATGCCAGAAATTGCATTGCTCATGCAACCTTAATTTGCCGCCCCTGTGCATATGTATTGTGTATTACATGCAGAAGGTGATAACCTGTGAAACGTTTGGAGCAAGTGACTTGCTCAGCATCACATAGGAACTCTGATTCTATCCCTGACTGTACCACAAAGTCTTCAATACCTTTAATACCTTTCCATTACGTATTATGTATGTCCCCTTTGCGTGTATGTCCTCCAGACATTCTATCATCTGCTCAGATGGGATGGGATAGTTTCCCAAATATTCACCGGCTACACTCATTGTCAGGCACCATAGCAGATAAGACATTTTTCTTTAAAAAATTTAAACACTGCAGTAGTAAGCAGAAATACTGTTACAGAAATCTATATATTTAAATATTAATTGCTGTTTTACCTGAAGAAGAACCTTCATAGGCTGAGTTAGTGACTGCATAGAGGGAACTGGAGGAAGTACTACGGGACAGTGATCCTGGAGTGTAACAGGGATGCAAAACAGCTTCTCCATTGTTGTAGATTATCCCATTATGGTCTATAAAATACAGATTTTGAGCTTTAGTTTGATTAAAATGCACAACAAAAGACATTACCTTACTGGCTGTGTATTAATGGTTCACATACAGAGTTATCTGCTGTTAAATCTTAGTTTATCAGGTAACACTTACAGTTTGGCTGATGGTAACATGGCACTTCTCTACACAGTAACTGAAGAAAAAAAAAAGTGTATGCAATTTTTATCCTCCCCCCCCCAACTATAATCTGTACATCTCAGGTATGGGCACCTGCTGAATAAACCCCTGAGGAGCATTCCCAACTCTAAAGTTCTCAGTCAGTAACCAAGTCCCCTTTTAAGGCATGTCTGACCCCAGCTCCTCATTCAGTGGGTCTCAGTGTTTCACAGTCAGCCTTTTCAAAGCACTACCAATCCCACACATTTCACAAAACAAATTAAAAAGCAGCATCTACAGAAGCCTCAGATCTGTTGAGATGGGCGCAGGAGTAACAACACAGAAACGTAATTCATGTTCTCTGAAAATACCCAGTATTTTTTTTAAATCCAAAAAGATACCCTTTCTCAGTACAGTCTTACTCTCCACTGCTACAGGGGGAAAGAGGCTACTAGCACGGAAATAGGCAATTGAGAAGTAGTGGAAGATTACTACTAGAGGTGTAATGCAAGAGGTTGAGAATGCATGAGGGTGGGCTAAAAAGATCAAGATAGCTGAGAAGGAGCAGGAGGAAAGAAAGGCATTTGGAGTGAGATAACATTGTCGATTTAGGGAGAGAGTTGGCAGTGGGGAACTGGTGTCTTGAAGGTGAGTAAGAACTGGATTTGTGGCAGCAGGACCCAAAAGAAAGCTGAGGGATTGTGGGTTGCCTGCTGCGAGTTGATTCCTGGATCATGCACCTCCCCAGAGATACAAGTGGAGCTCAGTCTCCTAAATCCCCTCAGCCAGACAGCTCTATTGCAGAGCTCCTAAAATGATTCATGACTTAACTTCTGTACCTGGAAAGATAATGGAGCAAATAATTAAGCAATCAATTTGCAAATATATAGAAGATAATAAGGTGATTAGTAACAGTCAGCATGGATTTGTCAAAAAAACGAATTATGCCAAACCAATCTGATTGCTTTCTTTGACAGGGTAAAAAGCCTTGTGGATGGGGGGAAGCGGTAGACGTGGTATATCTTGACTTTACTAAAGCTTTTGATATAGTCTCACATGACCGTCTCATAAACAAACTAGGGAAATACAACCTAGATGCAGCTACTATAAGGTGGGTGCAGAACTGGTTGGAAAACCATTCCCAGAGAGTAGTTATCAGTGGTTCACAGTCATGCTGGAAGGGCATAATGAGTGGGGTTCTGCAGGGATCGGTTCTGGGTCCAGTTTTGTTCAATAACTTCATCAATTATTTAGATAATGGCATAGAGAGCATACTTGTAAAATTTGTAGATGATACCAAGCTGGAAGGGGTTGCAACTGCTTTGGGGGATTGGATTAAAGTTCAAAATGATCTAATGAGTAATGAGATGGATATATCCTATCTCCTAGAACTGGAAGGGACCTTGAAGGTCATTGAGTCCAGCCCCCTGCCTCCACTAGCAGGACTAAGTACTGATTTTTGCCGCAGATCCCTATGTGGCCCCCTCAAGGATTGAACTCACAACCCTGGGTTTAGCAGGCCAATGCTCAAACCACTGAGCTATCCCTCCCCCCTGGACATAGTGGAGAAACGGTCTGAAGTAAGTAGGATAAAATTCAATAAAGGACAAATGCAAAGTATTCCATTTAGGAAGGAACAATCAGTTGCACACACATAAAATGGCAAATGACTGCCTAGGAAGGAGTACTGTGGAAAGGGATTTGGGGGTCATAGTGGATCACAAGCTAAATAGGAGTCAACAGTGTAACACTGTTGCAAAAAAAGCGAACACCCTTCTGGGATGTATTAGCAGGAGTGTTGTTAGCAAGACGCGATAAGTAATTCTTCCACTCTACTCTGTGCTCCTTAGTCATCAAGTGGAGTACTGTGTCCAGTTAAGGGCATCACATTTCAGGAAGGATGGGGACAAATTGGACAGAGTCCAGAGAAGAATGACAAAAAAGGTCTAGAAAACATGACCTATGAGGGACAATTGAAAAAATTGGGTTTGTTTAGTCTGCAAAAGAGATGACTGAGAGGGGACAGGATAACAGTTTTCAAGTATGTAAAAGGTTGTTACAAAGAGGAGGAAGAAAAAAAAAATCTTAACCTCTGAGGATAGGACAAGAAGCAATGGGCTTAAATTGCAGCAAGGGAGATTTAGGTTGGACATAGAGGAAAAACTTCCTAACTGGAAGTTAGGAATCAATTGCTTAGGGAGGTTGTGAATCTCCATCATCGGAGATTTTTAACAGAAGGTTCAGGGCCAGCCCACAACATTTTGGCACTGAGGCGGGGAGCTCAAATGACGCCCTCATACTCCCTCACTTGGGCCAAAAAACTTTGAGAGCTCTCAATTCTGCCTTCTTCCAGATCTACTCCTCTCATGTTACTGCTCTGCTACCTACCCCAATAAAGGAGAACTAACAACTTAAAATACCTTGTTCAAAAATTTTAAGTAACACTTAACTTTCAAATGCCTGAACAGCAAACATAACTTTTCTTGTCTGCATAGTAAACACTGGCATTTTTATCTGTTTGAATAATTGAAGTGGTGCTTTCTGTGCTTTCTTGGCTGCAAAGATTTGAACTGCTTCCTGCTGAAGGTCCACAGTTTGGGCCAGTTCATGCTCTATTGAGATGGTTGCAAGGCCAACCGGCCTCTCCTATATCATTGTGGAGCATAGATGTGTTTTTATTAACTTCAGCTTGGAGAAGCTGCGTTCTCCACTGGCAACTATTACAGGAAGTGTTAGAAGTATGCGCAGAGCAACAAAAGCATTTGGGAAAAGGGTGATCATCTCATTTGTGCACATATATTCCAGATCAGCCTTCGGAGTTCTTGAAAGGGCTTTCAGTTCATCACCTAAATCACTCGCATCAATATCGCGCATGTCATCGTGTGTCAACACTGTTTCTAGTGCCCTACATTGCTGGTGTAGGTCTTTTTGAGGTATAGTGAGGAGTTTTGGAATATCATACAACATCCCAAATATACTGCTGTGTTCCTTGAGCTGCATGAAACGTTCAACTGTATTGCACAATCAAGCACCTGGTTAAATAATTCAACTTTGAATTGTTGTTTGGAGTCTCTTATGGGATTATCCTGTGCCTCATAATCAAAATGTCTTCTTCTTCGGTGACTCTTGTATTCTTGAATGGGTAGGAAAATAGCTTCAGTGTGATGTTCCTCTACCAACTTCTGTGCACTCTTCAGAACATTTTGAAATCCCTCATCTGACTGGTATGACTGTAGGTATGACTTTGCTTTGTCCAGTTGTTCCATTGCTCCAGATATATCAAGGTCAACACCTTGGAGTCTCTTGCTTACAACATTTATTTCAAACAGTATGTCATGCCACAACACTAAGCCACACAGAAATTTGAAATTATGTATGTTTCTGGTGATTCCATTTCCCTCTGCCACTGTTGTCCCACAAACAGTTCCTGTCACACCATTATTCTCCATAATGGCAACTATGGCATCATCTATCTTCCCAATTTGGTGTTTGATAGGCTTTATCGCCTCAACTTTCCCATCGTGTGGCACTCAGTGGTTTCAGTGTCAGAGAGGATGTTCCCAGATATTGCTTCAAAAATTTGCCATCGATGAGTTGATGCAGAGAAAAAATACACAGATGATTTTAATTACATTAAAAAATTCTGCAGCCTCACTAGAAGCTGATGCTGCATCACTGACCACCAAGTTCAATGAAGAATTGCATAGGACAAAAAAAGCTTGAGGATTTAACTCTCGGATCCATGTCTGCACTCCTCTGTTCTTTCCTCTCATGTTGGCACCATTATCGTAGCCCTGACCTCTCATGTCAGCTATCGCAATTCCCATATCTTCCAGCTTTTTAAGAAGCACATGTCTCATACCAGCTTCCTGTAGTATCATCAATGTCAATACATTCTAGAAAATGCTCTCTGACAGTCCCCATTGCAGGGACATTTTCACTAGGTTCTGTTGTTGTTACAAAACGCACCATTAAAGTCATTTGTTCCATATGGCTGATGTCAGGTGTGCAGTCCAGAATAACAGAGTAATATCTTGCTGACTTCAGATCTGCCACAACCTTCTGTTTCACTTTTGTTGCCAATAACGGTATGATCTTTTTTTGAATGGTTTTTCCAAAGTAGTGGTGTGTGTACATCTCTTGGGTAGTGACTCTTAGGTGCTCCTGGAGAACAGCATGAAACTCAGCCATCAGCTCCACAATTTTAAGGAAGTTTCCATTGTTTGGCACATACAGCTGATCTGCAGTACCACGCAGTGCTAGATTTTGGGTAGCAAGCATTCTCACAAAGGCAATGAGCCTTTTCAGAACATTTTGCCAATAAAGAGACTCTGAACCAATCTTCTCTTGATGCTGATCATCTATGGTGGCCTGTAACCTTAGTCTCATCTCAAGCTCTTTCCACCTATGGAATGCTCTCTGGTGATTTGCTGCCTTCTCATGGCATGCCAGATTTCTAGCCAGATTTTTCCAGTCCTTTGTTCCTCTAGAACCCAATGTGGCTGGAGCATTAGACTGGAAGAGTTTGCAATAAAAACAGTATGCAGCATTCTGGGTTTTGGAGTACATAAGCCATGGCCTCTTCACTTTGTCACCATTGGAGATTTCATGCCAGTAACGTGTTTGATGGAAACTTTGATTTTCATTGTCTTTGAGGAACATGAAGTTTTTCACTTGCTGTGGCCCATGCAGTACAAGGAAGTCCCTCGGGCTACTGCTCAAGTGGGTTCACAGTCCTGGATCATCTAGACTTAACTAAACTCAGCAGCAGCTGTTTCTTGCACTTCCACCACACTCTTCTCTGATCTACACTTTTCTTCAGGAATATGCATGGTTACATCCATTTGAGATGGAGATATGGATGCTGCAGTAGCTGCCAGGTTACCTGTACTCTGACTAGCTGGAAGATCAGGCATCTCCTCACCACTCACATCCTCACTGGGGCCGGAAGGCTCACTGGGAACATTTGTGTCTCTGTATCTCAGGAGAGCTCCTTCCTGCTTAGATAGAAAAGCTTCCTTTGCTTTCTTTCTTTTTCTGAATGCTGCCCCAGAGGGGCGTTTTCTTCTTTCACTCAGGACTGCTGTTCTGTGCCAGCTATAGTGGCTCTCAACACTCAGTTAAAGGGGACAAATAAGCAGGGTGGTAGCAGGGCCTGAGTGAGGGAAGATATCGGTATCTTAAGGGCCTAACTAGCTCCCACTACTTCAGTTGACTGCCTGTTCTCCTCAAGTGGGTTCAGGGAAGCAGCAGGAAACAGGAAGCTCCCTGAGAAGCTGGTATTAATCAGTCCAGGCTCGTGGGTGTGCTAGAGAAGTACATAAGAGGCTCCTCCTCCTCTCTCTCCCTGCATCTCCTGCTGCTTTCTGTTATTCCCTCTCACCTTTTCTCCTGCCTGCCTGTTATGTCTCTTGTGCCCTCCTTCCTCCAGCACAGCACTCCACCATCTCTGTGCATCTAGAGCAGAGAGAATACATATGCACCAGAAGCAGACAATTTTCTACACTCTGGGTCCTAGTGGTGCCCTCCACCCCACCCCCGCTCAGTTTGGCACCTGAGGAAAGGCCAACCCTGAGCAGTTTAGACAAACACCTGTCAGGGATGGTCTAGATAATACTTAGTCCTGCAAGGAGTGCAGGGGACTGGACTAGGTGACCTCTCGAGGTTCCTTCCAGTTCTATGATTCTATGAAGTAGAACTGCAGAGGGAGTTGGTTGACTTGTCAGGCCTGGAAATTTAGGGCATGTAGCTTCAGTCCTGCACAACAATTCCTGCTTTAGGCTCCAATCCACCAAAGCACATGTTACACTTTAAGAATGTGAACAGTCTCATTCTTTATATTTTGTACAGTTAAAGTCTTAGGGGCAACTAGTATTTGTTCTGAAAGTCTTGAACATTTTTATAAAACATTCTTTGAGACTTAAAGGGAGCTAAAAAATGAGACAACTCACATTAAGCAAGTGCTGAAGTCCTTTGCTGGCTTGGGGCTATTAGTATTGGGTCATTAGCCCCATAAGTGTTCTCTGTGTTCAGTCAGGGACCAAATGGAAAATCATACCCAGTTTAACAATTTTAATTTCTTTGGCTCCTACGTTTACAATAGTTAATGTCCAAAGCAATCCATGTGTGAAATGTTGTGCTTGGGCAAAACTGGAGTCATTTAAGTCTTTAGTCAGAAAGTGATTATTAAATTTGTTCAAGACTTTCAGAACAAATAGTGTGCCTTTGAGACTTCAGTTGTTAAAAAAAAATTGAGGATTTGTTGTTTTGACTTGTAAAGGGGTTTGCATCAAAAATAAGCCTTGTCAAGAGACACTACTGCTGCCTCAACTATGAAGGACTGCAATTCTCAATCAGAACCATGAGGTGATCACAAAAGAATCTGAACCTGAGATCTCAATTTAGCTACCATTAAAGTTAATGAAAATACCCATATTGGCTTCGTTACATTGTTGATTGTTGCCTCATGTTGAAAAGGCCTAAAGATTTGACTGGCTTTCTTTGAAAGTTATTTTCCTTTCTTAACATATTAAAAATTCCATAAAAAATTAAATTACCCCAGTAAGTCAAATTAGTAGTTTGCCCAAGCAACAAAGAATCCTGTGGCACCTTATAGACTAACAGACGTTTTGCAGCATGAGCTTTCGTGGGTGAATACCCACTTCTTCAGATGCAAGTCTGAAGTTTGCCCAAAAAGATAAAAATAAATAAGCTAAGCTGAACTAAAAGTTTTACATCAAGTAAGGAAAGCACAAGGGGCATGTAGGACTCAAGAGTGACTGTACTCCTGCTCTAAGCTATTGAGTATTTAATGTAATTTGAAATTTGTTCCTTTTTTTTCTTCAAAAGGTGTGTAGAATAGTCATATCCACTGGAAGGCCAAACACACTATTCTGGGCAGGGCACAGTGGCTCAACATACAGGCATTAAACTGAAGAGAAACTAGTAACAGTTTTATTACTCTTGAAGTGACTGCCATCAGAGTCAGCACCAGTTTAATCAATTAATCAATTAACCCTGCAGCCCTTTGAAAAACATTAATAGGCTCTCATTGGAAAAAGAAAATATAGTGCAACTGTAGAAGAATGGCTAAAAAAGCCATGAGTGGTTGTTATGGAAAAATGTACACACCATTTACATACCCAGAAAAATAAACAGAAGCCAAAAAGATACTTAGATATTTGGCTAACTTTTACTCAGTACTCAAACAAAGCACATTCACTTGCAAAAACACGAGCACACTTGTCCAATTTTTTTTAAATAGTAACATTTGATAGACATGCCAGATCTGTTAAATATGTGTAATCAGAGATTTTATTCCATTTAACAAAAATCACAAAAAATTACATGCCATAGAAGTATGCTCACTGTGTAATATGGTAATATCTTGTTAAATAGAAAGATCTGATGACCATTTTTAACATTTATAATGTTTCTTTAAACACAAGCTCACTGCTGTAATTTTTTAGTTTCTGGTATTTACATGGCGAGGCTTTGTAAACCTGTTAAGAAACCTGTTCATAAATAGATAGTTTAAAAATGCTATGGAATGTACTCATTTTACCATATTGTATAATTTCTTTGTAATGACATCTTTATCAGATGTGATTTGTTTATAAGCAATATTTTTTACTCCAAGTGGGAATAAGTATGAAATAAGAGTTTCATACTAATTATGTAAAAACTTTATATCAAAGAGCTATTATAAAGAGGTTGTCACATGGGTCCTCTTGGATATAACGTTGCCAGTAGTGGAATTCTGCAACATTAGAACACAACTCTTCAAAGTCCTGCACCTTGTTTCCTCTTATCAATGAAAAATGCTGAGGACTCCTGTGCAATGATTGTCTAACAGACAGGATAACTGTATGGAAGCCAGTGAAGGATGGCTGTTGTGGAGTGGTAGTGCTGGGCTCTGGTGGGCCGCTGCAAGTGATCTTTTTGGACAGAGCTATGCCTTGGGGCTGAAGCATTAGCAGGCATCGCTGGGAAAGATAAGCAGCAGCCCATAAACAAGTTTAAGGACCTGGCAAAGGGCCTAATCTCTCTTCCCATTAGGCTAGTCACCTTTGAACAGGTTCTACAGGCCATCACTACTTAGGTGGGAACCAAGTGGCTGCAAGGAATGAATACAGCAGCCCTAGTTCAATCCCACTCAGGCCCAGGGGAAAACAGCTCTTCAGATCTAACAGAGCTCCCTTCTAGTCTCATGAAGGAAAACAAAATCTACAGTCACTGAAGACTCTGCAAGGTTCAGGCAGCTACTCATTCTGGATTCTTGCAGGATTCAGAGGCATCTGAATAAATTCTGAACATCAGTTAAGTCTTATGGGCAAATGAGGATCCTCCTTACTGGGATCATTTTTGAGGTTTTACTCAATTCTATCTGATTCAGCTTCAAACTTCCACCAAGATAAGAAAAACTAGAGATACAAATCAAAGCTGTCAATTAATTCCAGTTAACTCACACAATTAACTTAAAAAAATTAATCATGATTAAAAAATTAAATTGTGATTAATCACAGTTTTAGTTGCACTGTTAAACAATAGAATACCAATTGATATTTATTAATTTTTTTGGCTGTTTTCTACATTTTCAAATATATTGATTTCAATTACAACACAGAATACCAAGTGTACAGTGCTCACTTTATATTATTTTGATTAAATATTTGCACTGTAAAAATGATAAAAAATAGTATATTTCAGTTCACTTCATAAAGTACTGTAGTGAAATCGCTATCATGAAAGTGCAATTTACAAATGTTGATGGGGGGGGTAAAGTAACTGCACTCAAAAGCAAAACAATGTAAAACTTTAGAGCAGTGGTGGGCGACCTGCGGCCTGTCAGGGTAATCTGCTTGCGGGCCTCCAGACCATGTGTTTATATTTGCATGGCCGCCCACAGCTCCCAGTGGCCGCGGTTCGCTGTTCCCAGCCAATGTATTCTCTGTTGTAATTGAAATCAATATATTTGAAAATATAGAAAATATCCACAAATATTTAAATAAATTGTATTCTATTATTAACAGCATGATTAAACGGGCGATTAATCCTAATTATTTTTTTAATTGAACGACTAATCACAATTAATTTTTTTAATAGTTTTACAGCCCTAATATAAATGAATAGTGCTGAATGGTCCCAAATCATCACAGACATAGATCATGTCTGGTTTTTCCTAGAATTAGCAACCTGCTCTTGTTAATCTGAGGAACGTAAGGGCCTCAAACTCGCAAATTACATAAGAACATAAGAATGGCCGTACCGGGTCAGACCAAAGGTCCATCTAGCCCAGTATCTGTCTACCGACAGTGGCCAATGCCAGGTGCCCCAGAGGGAGTGAACCTAACAGGCAATGATCAAGTGATCTCTCTCCTGCCATCCATCTCCATCCTCTGATGAACAGAGGCTAGGGACACCATTCTTACCCATCCTAGCTAATAGCCATTTATGGACTTAGCCACCATGAATTTATCCAGTCCCCTTTTAAACATTGTTATAGTCCTAGCCTTCACAACCTCCTCAGGTAAGGAGTTCCACAAGTTGACTGTGCGCTGCATGAAGAAGAACTTCCTTTTATTTGTTTTAAACCTGCTGCCTATTAATTTCATTTGGTGACCCCTAGTTCTTGTATTATGGGAATAAGTAAATACCTTTTCCTTATCCACCTTCTCAACATCACTCATGATTTTATATACCTCTATCATATCCCCCCTTAGTCTTCTCTTTTCCAAGCTGAAGAGTCCTAGCCTCTTTAATCTTTCCTCGTATGGGACCCTCTCCAAACCCCTAATCATTTTAGTTGCTCTTTTCTGAACCTTTTCTAGTGCTAGAATATCTTTTTTGAGGTGAGGAGACCACATCTGTACACAGTATTCGAGATGTGGGCGTACCATGGATTTATATAAGGGCAATAATATATTCTCTGCCTTATTTTCTATCCCCTTTTTAATGATTCCTAACATCCTGTTTGCTTTTTTGACCGCCTCTGCACACTGCGTGGACATCTTCAGAGAACTATCCACGATGACTCCAAGATCTTTTTCCTGACTCGTTGTAGCTAAATTAACCCCCATCATATTGTATGTATAGTTGGGGTTATTTTTTCCAATGTGCATTACTTTACATTTATCCACATTAAATTTCATTTGCCATTTTGTTGCCCAATCACTTAGTTTTGTGAGATCTTTTTGAAGTTCTTCACAATCTGCTTTGGTCTTAACTGTCTTGAGCAGTTTAGTATCATCTGCAAACTTTGCCACCTCACTGTTTACCCCTTTCTCCAGATCATTTATGAATAAATTGAATAGGATTGGTCCGAGGACTGACCCTTGGGGAACACCACTAGTTACCCCTCTCCATTCTGAGAATTTACCATTAATTCCTACCCTTTGTTTCCTGTCCTTTAACCAGTTCTCAATCCATGAAAGGACCTTCCGTTTTATCCCATGACAGCTTAATTTACGTAAGAGCCTTTGGTGAGGGACCTTGTCAAAAGCTTTCTGGAAATCTAAGTACACTATGTCCACCGGATCCCCCTTGTCCACATGTTTGTTGACCCCTTCAAAGAACTCTAATAGATTAGTAAGACACGATTTCCCTTTACAGAAACCATGTTGACTATTGCTCAACAGTTTATGTTTTCCTATGTGTCTGACAATTTTATTCTTAACTATTGTTTCAACTAATTTGCCCGGTACCGACATTAGACTTACCGGTCTGTAATTGCCGGGGTCACCCCTAGAGCCCTTTTTAAATATTGGCGTCACGTTAGCTAACTTCCAGTCATTGGGTACCGAAGCCGATTTAAAGGACAGGTTACAAACCTTAGTTAGTAGTTCCGCAACTTCACATTTGAGTTCTTTCAGAACTCTTGGGTGAATGCCATCTGGTCCCGGTGACTTGTTAATGTTGAGTTTATCAATTAATTCCAAAACCTCCTCTAGTGACACTTCAATCTGTGACAGTTCCTCAGATTTGTCACCTACAAAAGCCAGATCAGGTTTGGGAATCTCCCTAACATCCTCAGCCGTGAAGACTGAAGCAAAGAATCCATTTAGTTTCTCCACAATGACTTTATTGTCTTTAAGCGCTCCTTTTGTATTTTGATCGTCAAGGGGCCTCACTGGTTGTTTAGCAGGCTTCCTGCTTCTGATGTACTTAAAAAACATTTTGTTATTACCTTTGGAGTTTTTGGCTAGCCGTTCTTCAAACTCCTCTTTGGCTTTTCTTATTACACTCTTGTACTTAAGTTGGCAGTGTTTGTGTTCCTTTCTATTTGTCTCACTAGGATTTGACTTCCACCTTTTAAAGGAAGTCTTTTTAATCTCTCACTGCTTCTTTTACATGGTTGTGAAGCCACGGTGGCTCTTTTTTAGTTCTTTTACTGTTTTTCTTAATTTGGGGTATACATTGAAGTTGGGCCTCTATTATGGTGTCTTTAAACAGGGCCCATGCAACTTGCAGGGATTTCACTTTAGTCACTGTACCTTTTAACTTTTGCCTAACTAACCCCCTCATTTTTGTATAGTTCCCCCTTTTGAAATTAAATGCCACAGTGTTGGGCAGTTGAGGTGTTCTTCCCACCACAGGGATGTTGAATGCTATTGTATTATGGTCACTATTTCCAAGCGGTCCTGCTATAGTTACCTCTTGGACCAGCTCCTGCGCTCCACTCAGGATTAAATCTAGAATTGCCTCTCCCCTTGTGGGTTCCCGTACCAGCTGCTCCATGAAGCAGTCATTTAAAGTATTGAGAAATTTTATCTCTGCATTTCGTCCTGAAGTGAAATGTTCCCAGTCAATATGGGGATAATTGAAATCCCCCACTATTATTGGGTTCTTAATTTTGATAGCCTCTCTAATTTCCCTTAGCATTTCATCATCACTATTACTGTCCTGGTCAGGTGGTCGATAATAGATCCCTACTGTTATATTTTTACTAGAGCATGAAATTTCTATCCATAGAGATTCTATGGAACATGTGGATTCGCTTAAGATTTTTACTTCATTTGAATCTACACTTTCTTTAACATATAGTGCCACTCCTCCCCCTACACGACCTGTTCTGTCCTTCCGATATATTTTGTACCCCGGAATGATTGTGTCCCATTGATTGCTCTCAGTCCACCAGGTTTCTGTGATGCCTATTATATCAATATCCTCCTTTATCACAAGGCACTCTAGTTCACCCATCTTATTATTTAGACTTCTGGCATTTGTGTACAAGCACTTTAAAAACTTGTCCCTGTTTGTCCTTGTTGCCTGCCTTTTTCTGATGTGCCAGATTCTTTTTTATGTGACTGTTTATCATCTGATCCGGCCCTTACATTATACTCTTCAGTCCTCTGCTCCTGACTATAACCTGGAGATTCTCTATCATCAGACTCTCCCCTAAGAAAAGTCTGTGTCCGATCCACACGCTCCTCTGCAGCGGTCGGCTTTCCTCCATCTCCTAGTTTAAAAACTGCTCTACAACCTTTTTAATGTTTAGTGCCAGCAGTCTGGTTCCACTTTGGTTTAGGTGGAGCCCATCTCTCCTGTATAGGCTCCTCCCATCCCAGAAGTTTCCCCAGTTCCTAATGAACGTGAACCCCTCCTCTCTACACCATCGTCTCATCCACGCATTGAGACACTGAAGCTCTGCCTGCCTACCTGGCCCTGCGCGTGGAACTGGGAGCATTTCTGAGAATGCCACCATAGAGGTCCTGGATTTCAGTCTCTTCCCTAGCAGCCTAAATTTGGCTTCCAGGACATCTCTCCTACCCTTCCCTATGTCATTGGTACCTACATGTACCACGACCACCGGCTCCTCCCCAGCACAACACATAAGTCTATCTAGATGCCTCGAGAGATCCGCAACCTTTGCACCAGGCAGGCAAGTCCCCATACGGTTCTCCCGGTCATCACAAACCCAGCTATCTATGTTTCTAATAATCAAATCTCCCATTACTAACACCTGCCTTTTCCTAGAAACTGGAGTTCCCTCCCCCGGAGAGGCAACCTCAGTGCGAGAGGCAACCCCAGCACCATCTGGAAGGAGGGTCCCAACTACGGGAAGGTTTCCCTCTGCTCCCATTGACTGCTCTGCTTCCCTGGGCCTTTCATCCTCCTCAACAGCGCAGGGGCTGTCTGAGCGGAGGTGGGACAATTCTACAGTGTCCCGGAAAGCCTCATCAACATACCTCTCTGCCTTTCTTAGCTCCTCCAGTTCCGCCACCCTGGCCTCCAAAGTCCGTACATGGTCTCTGAGGGCCAGGAGCTCCTTGCACCGACTGTACACATACGCCACCCGCCCACAGGGCAGGTAATCATACATGCAACACTCAGCGCAATAAACTGGATAGCCCCCACTCTGCTGCTGGGCTTCTGCCTGCATTGTCTCCTAGTTAATGGAAGGGTGGTTTAAAGAAAGGGGTTTTGAAATATGGTTCGGTTTATAGGTTTTAGGGGGACCACAGGAAAGGGGTTTAGGGCTGGCGAGGGACTCCCACTCCCTTCCCACTCCCCTTCTAAGCTCCCTTGCGAAACTCCCTGTTAGCAGCCCCTGGTCGCTTGTGCGCGGCTTTATAAAGCCCTGGCCTGAGTGAATACAGCCAGACCTCTCTACATTCACAGACTGCCCCGCTGATATCCAATGGGGTTCTCACAGATAGAGCACTCTGCTTCCCCAAATTGTTATTTACAGGATTGGACTCAAGTAATAAACTGAAACACAGAGTCACACTGTGGTCAAAGTAGAATTTATCTTAGCTCCATTTAAGTCACATTACAAACATAAACCTGCTGCTGAGTGGGTTCCAAAATGTATTTTCACCACTGCACACATTCTAGTTGCCTGCCTTACCTTGGCCCTTCTGCAAAGATAATTTCAATGGTTGTAACTGGATTCTAAAGCATGGACATCCCCTTTAAGTAAGAAGGGTCCATCCATGTAAGTAGTGTAAAATAAGTCAAATCAATCTGATTTTTTTCCAGTATTTTCACAGTATTCCAGATATATTTGAACACAACATTACAAAAAAATCTCATCTTTTCCAGAATCTCAAAAATACTGAACACCATTTCCAACTATTATATAATTACTTTGCAATAACTTTACCATTCAATTATGCTGCTTTCTTCTGTGCTGTTTTTTCTTAACTAGTCCAATCGCAGGTGGCACAGAAATTGCCTATCAACCATAGCTCTCTGTCAGCCTAATTTAAATTAATTTATTTTCCTCCATGTAGTTATGTTATCCTTTCTACTCTTACTCCAATATTAGCACAATTATTCTAAAAATTGTAGGCTTGTCAGACATTTTTCAATAAATATCCAACTTATTTTGTCCCCCTACTTTCAATAAGAACAAGCCTGAGTCTGTATGAATCCCAACATGTTATAAAAATCTCATTATGAGTATGAGTATATTTACTTCTAAGTATCAAGTAAAAATACTTCCTTAATTAAATAAGTAGCTATGATCATGATAAAAATTATAGACAGACTATCGTAGTTAATATAATTACAATGTAATAACATAATTAAAAATATTAAGTGAGGAAATGTTCACTACCCTTACCACTTCTCAAGACAATTTGCTGGTCTGTGCAGTGGAATGCCAGGTACGGATACACGGTAAGAAGGCAGTTCTCGGCTGTGGCAGCAACTTGAAGCGAGAACCTGGGGAGGTCAGAGGGGAGGAAAGAAGTATGTCTTTTAATATATGAAAAATTATCTTTTAATATTTTCTATTAATATGGCTGTTCTTCTGTTAAGTTTCTCAAATATTTCACAGTCAAGCTTTTTTTATGGTCATCTGCTTTTTAATGTTGCCTTAGATTTAGCCGTTGTATGGTGAACAATAAAATAAACACAGATATTAATGTAACAGTAACCAACACTAAAAATAAGATATGCAACCGACTTCTGCTCTCTTGTACAATGGTGCAGTCAGTAGGGTTGCACTGCTGTGAGAGCACAATTTGGAAAGTTTGTGTATATCAATGATCCACAAAGAAGATTGATACAATAGTGGTTCTCTCCTATCCGGCACATTCTACTCTGAACATGAATGTGTCATTAATTAGAAAGTTTAAGGGGTAGCAAGGATTTTTTGAAATAAATGAACTGTGTCCATCTGAAAACAAAAAAAAATAAAATTAGAGTTGATGTTTATGAGCATACTAAAGGAGGTTGCTATCTTTCAAAATAGATTATGCAATTTTCGACACTGGAGAGAGTTTATCACACCTCAAAGAACTCAGTAAAAACAAAACAAAAGAAAAAATGGGAAAGCAGTGTCAGCTACTCAGCTGTCATCTACTCTTGACTCTCTTGAATCCATGAAGTCAGAGGGCCAGAGAAAGTTGCATATGAAGGCCTATAGTTTCACTTCCCTTTTCCTGCACTATTACATGCACTTTTTCTACTTTATGTAAAATTGATAATAATTTCATCCCATAACACTTTTACAGTATGTTAACAAACAGGGAACATATATTATACAAACAGATCTTATACTGCCAAAAAGTAAAAATCTCTAAAAAGTGATCAAGTTATAGGTCTGAAGCTATAAACACTTTGTACCACTGGTCATGTAAATTTATGACGTTTTTCCATGAAGGTACATTATAAATAGTAGGTGAACACAATGAATTTATTCTTTGTGTTTGCAATGGAGCATAATCAAATCATATTTTAAAAAGTCTAGGTGTTTTATTTGAAGATAAGGTAATCATCCTCCTAGCAAGTGTGGAATTACTATATGTGGTGGATCACTCACTCAGTGGAATCAGTTTTTAAATGCTTAATAAACAAAATCAAAATGTATGTGTTATCTGAATGAACCATTAGTGGTCCACTCATTTTCATTAAACCAATCCTGAGATTTTGTAATACTTTATTTAGGGAAACAGGACACCAACTGAAAAAATATCTATGCTTTTTTATTTTGTCCTAAAGACTTTCAGGCAATTTGTTTCAGTGAATACAAATACATGAGTGACATATTTTGCATTAAAGTAGCTGAATTGTGACCAACAGGGACACTGGAGAGGTCATAGTAGATCATGAATCAAGCATCCTGTCTCCAACAGCATTCAGTGCCAGATGCAGACTGTCGGTCAGCCATGAAAGATTTCTAAAAGGACAGTCAGCCCAAAGACATCAGGATCTTTCTGATGGAAAAAAACTTTTTATCATCATGGTCTGGGGTGGATTTTACAGAATACAGGAAGCCACCATGTCATGGGTCTCACCCCCACTTGGAACTGTTGGGCTCCAATGTGGGGACCTGACTTGGCTTCCCTCTAAACTAAAATCTTAGTTTAGATCTAGTAAGCTGCCACCACTCAATCAGGAAATGTGGATTGAGACACAGTCCTTCCCCAAAATCCTAGGGGATTCCAAGAGCCCCAAATCCATGGAGTTCTTACACCCAGGAGAAACAAACCATTCCCCCTGCTTCCTCCCCCCTTCCTTTTCCTAGGAGAGACACCGGGATCTAACTACAGAGGGATACCTCCCCCTTCTCTTTCCCTGAGAATCCACCCAAGGAAAGACCAACAAGTCCTTAATAGAAAAGAAAAGAATTTATTAAAGACTAAAAAGAAAATACAGAATCTCTATGAGCCCAAGCTGGACACTCATAGGGTATAACCTTATCAATCTCTGGAGAGAATCCCCTCTCCCGCTTTTCTCAGTAAAAAGCAATATCAGCAAACAGGAATAAAGCAGTTCCTTTAGCAAACACACAATTGCAAATATAGAAATCAAATCATAAGACTAATTTGCCTTTCTAATTAATACTCACTATTAATTAGTAGAAACTACTCCAGGAGAACTTGGAGACATGACTGTCCTCTGTTAGATTCAAGAACAGTTCTCACTAAGACAAAGGCTTCCCTCCACAGAGATTTGAAAAAATCTTATCTCTGATTGGTCCTCTGGTCAGGTGGTCACCAGGTACTACATGTTAACCCTTTACAGGTAAAAGAAACCTTAACCCTTAACTATCTGTTTATGACAACCTGTTTAGGGCAATGAGAACAAGACTGCTCCAAAATTAATAAGGGCAGGAACATAAAGGTTCAGATGCTTTAAAAGATCCTGAAGGGCCAAAGGGATCCTAGAGTGCAGCAAACAGAACAACTCCGATTAGATCCAGAGCTTGTGTAATTGGCGTGGAGAGGGGGGAAATAAGATGTTCCATATCAGCTCTGCGGGATAACAACGGTCTTTTCAATTAATTTGCACATGATGCCAAGTACAGTGGGGCCCTTATTGGACTTGGGCATTTTGCTACTACTGCAACACAATAATCATGTCCAATGACAGACATCATGTTTTCACATGATGTGCAAGATTTAATGCTTGTGCTGTAATTGCACTTAAAATCAATGGACTCTGCTGCCCAGGGGTATCTACACAGCGCACAGCAGCAAGTTACAGAGCCCAGGTCAAACATCTCAGGCTCCCACTGAAGTGCTAAGAACTGTCATGTAGATGTTGTGGCTCTGGCTGAAACTCAGGCTCTGATGCCCACCCCGTTCCCTAGGCTGTAGAGCTCTAGTCTGTTGATCCAGGCTCTGAGACTGGCTGCTGCCGGCTGTGGAGATGTAGCCTACTAGGTTCCAGGGCTCATGCATACACCTCTACCCCGCTATAACGCGGCCCTTGGGAGCCAAAAAATCTCACCGCCTTATAGGTGAGACCGCATTATATCGGGTTTGGTCCGGTATGCCGTGCCAGACTGGGCCGGCTTCCCCAGCAGTGATTTAAAGGGCCCGGTGCTCCAGCCGCTGCGGGAAGCCCATGGCCCTTTAAATCACCGCCGGAGCTCTGGCAGCAGGGCTCAGGTGGGGATTTAAAGGGCCCGGGGCTCCCCGCTGCTTTACCGTATTATATCCGAATTCGTGTTATATCGGGGTCGTGTTCTATCGGGGTAGAGGTGTACTTCTCAAGAGTGAGGATCCATGCAGGCAAAATGTCAAAGAGGATTGGTCCATAACCCCCAGAGACTCCACAGGCCCTGCTGTAGAAACAGGTAGGATGTGACAGATGGAAGGAGAAAGAATTGAAAGTTGAGGACATGGAGGCAGGGACCTCATTACTGTCATCTTCCTTCTCATTAAAGTTATTCAGCTACCCATCATGCAGACTTTTGTTAGATACTTTTGCTATTCAGAGCAGACCAACCACTCATTCACCTGATCTAGCATGTAAGATATTGTGCAGTACACACAGCTGGAAAGCCATAGATAATGCGGGATAAGCAGCATTCTGTTAAGGAAACAGTAGAAAATATGTACCCTTAGATACTAAAACAAGAACAAGGCTATCACAGTGGCTAATAATGCCATCATTAAAATGCAAGTTTTAAAGCTAGACAATATAGGTCAAATCCTATTAACTACACCAAGCCTAACACTATGGGTTTGGTACAAGATAGGCCAACCTCTGTAGTCCTAAGTAATCTGCTCCCCAGAGACCAGCAGTGGAGTCAATCTGCAACCACTACTATAACACAAGGTCTACTCTATAGTAAACACTTGCAGCTCTGTAAGAGTAAGGGAGGTGGATCTGTCAGGTGCCTCCACCCAGAGCAGTGAATGAACACCAGCAGAGCACAGTAGCATTGCACCTATAGATGTCAGGCTACTGTTGGGCAAATAACTGATATTTTCTGTTCGGTGGCCAAACTGAAAAAGTCTGGGAAAAGAATTATTTTGGTAAGACCCTAAATGAAAATTTGTTGGTACCTCACCAAACAAAATAACTGGCAAAAAGTCATTTAGGCTCAAATGAAATATTTTGTTTGACCCAATACAAAATGTTGCATTTCACTTTGTGGTGTTTTAGGGCCTCCTCCTCTTTTATGGGGGGTGTAGTTAATCTAGCTACATTTAAAAATGAAATGCTTTAAAATGAAAAGTCAACGTGTTTCATCTCAAAAATGTGAAAACAAAACCTTTTTCTGAATTTCACACACACCATTTTAACTAAATCAAAACTATTTCCCAAATTAGAACGAATTCGCAAACAGTTTTAGCTAACCCAGAACTGCATTTTTTGATGAATAAACTACTGGCTGAAGAAATTTTGCCCAACTCTACTTCAGACCCTTTGTCTGAGATCCTGGCATTTATTTCTCCCCTCCCACCATATATAGCAGAACTGCATTGGGTTCTATCTTCTGGCTCTTTCATGGTGAGAGAGGCCAAATTTGCTGTTACATAAGTCCTACTAAAGTATTTGTGTAGTCAAATACGTAAAATAAATTTAAAAAGTGTAATGTGGATTAAAATGGGAGATCATCAACATGCAACATTCTCATTGATTTTTTTTCCCAAGTATTGGAGTGATTTTTCCCCACAGTGAAGGATCTAGATTTTGTAGCTAAGTGTGATACCCCTTCTATTTTCTGAACACTTGGGCAAGATAGTCTCAGCTTTTCTACCTGCTTTTACTTGCATTAGTCCTGCAGAATAAGAAGTCGGTCAATCTGGTTGAGGGCAGTTAAAGAAGCAAAAATTGAGATCATCAGTTTAAAAAAAAAAAACCCTACAAATTAACTGGAAAGATGGGTTGTAAATAAAGGTAATCTTAGAAAAATATTAGTGTAACTTCTCATGACTCATTTAATTTAATCTACACAAATAGTAAATTGCCTTCTTAAAATACAACCATATTCCTTCACTTTAGAATTCAGGTTTATAGTTAGGTATAGCCTGATTTTACTACAAAACCTGCTTGCCCATTGTGTGCCAAATCACATCTGTGAAACAGCTAGGTCCAAGAATGCCCAGCCATCATGACCTACTCTTATTTATGGCACAACGATTATTTATTAAATTAGATTTCAATCTTATACAAACTCAATACCAAAGGACACCGATCCAAACTTTCACATGAGCGTCCTTGATATGCACTTAGAAATCCAACAACATAGGAGACGCAAATAAAAATTAACCAAAGCAGCAGCACTTTATCTCACCTTTCCGCACACCATTTCATCCACAGTCATGTAACCCTTATAGCCTAAAACATCCCATTGTACTTTCCCCACTAGACAAAAATCCCATCCTCAACTGCCTCAGCCTTTCACCAGTGCTCACCCAAATAGACAGGTTTTGCCATTGGTACTCACAAGATACCAATTAACCTAACACAGACAAACCATCAAAACAGGTCCCTTGCCCCAACAGTGAAATGCAGAAGAATTGAATTTCCAGCTGCTTATCTTCTAATCACATTCCAAACACTAGATCAAGAGCTGGAGTTCAAGACCTTTGTGATTCAATCCTTTACAACACACACTGTCTCTTTGGAGGTGGAAAAACAGAGAGGCTTTTTAATTCTGGTGGTACAATTCAAACAAATTAACATCTTTACAACAGCAATAGTTACAAATATTCACAATACACAATATTCCTTATGTGGTGTATAAGAGGCTACATACCAAATAATTATTCTCCAAATGTATTGCATCCATTGACCCAAACTGTGGGAATGCATCTTTTGTCAGGCAGCAATGGAACCCATTTCACAGCAGTGAGCTGCTGGGGAAGCACGTCCCTCTGTTTCAGCATTCTACAACTAAAGACTCAAGAGACACCCCAACACCTCACTTGTACCTCAGTTCCTTTCTAAGATCCCATTCCAGCAAAGCAATTTAAGTTCACAAGTAGTCCCACCACTTCAGTGAAGCTGTTCACATGCTTCAATACTTTGCTGGATCAAGGTTGAACCTCCAGGCACATCCTGTAAATCTCCCAAGCAGAGGTTGGGTCAGGGTGAATATGCAGAAGAGATACATTCAAACAGAAATAAGTTATTTAACAAAACTCTTCATTACATTGCCTCCATTCATCCTCACTGTGACAGCCTAACTAGCAACGACTGTGCTAAGTAGGTTAAGGGGTGACTGTATTATAATCTATAAGTACTTACATGGGGAACACATATTTACTCTTCAATGTAGTAAAGAAACATATAAACACAATCCAATGGCTGCAAGTTGAAGCTATACAAATTCAGATTGGAAATAAGACACACATTTTTAACCATAAGACTAATTAACTGTTGGAACAAATTACCAACAGTTGTGGAGGATTCTCCATCACTTCCAATTTTTAAATCAAGATCAGATGTTTTTTCTAAAAGATATGCTTTAGGAATTATTTTTGGGAAGTTCTATGGCCTGGATTACACAGCAGGTCACACTAGATGATCATAATACTCCCTTCTGGCCTTGGAATCAATGAATATAGTAGTACTCCTCCACCTTCCTCCTAGCTGAAGTGACTGAAGCATCATTGTCCCAAATAAAGCACACACTAAGAGCTAGACTTAGAGGTTTGCAACCCAACCTGAACTCAATTGGACCCAACTACAAGTGGTGGATTGGGGTTGGATCGGATGTAATTTGTATTAGTATACATTCGGTTAGCTAATCACATTATCATTGCCTTCATCCAACTTTCTTTTTTGCCTGTCTGTTAACAGGGCAACTAAGGGCAGGGAAACATGGGCAACTCCCTGCAGGGAGCAGCTCCCCACATGGTTACCAGTAGCCTTATCAGCACGCCAGGGGAAGTGAGCCAAGCAAGACATGCACTACAGCAAGGACCAGGAACTGTGAACATAAGTAGGAGATCTCCTCCTTACCTCACTAAGGCCAGTCTACAAGTCAGGAGCCTCCCAGCAGCAGGAAGGAGCTCGACAGACTGGTGCAAAGGGAGGAGGAGTGTGATCGAACAGATGCATGGAATCTGCAGTCCACTAGCAGCAGTAGCTGCCGCTCCAAAAGAGCAGGAATCTGTATTGGTAGGCGAGACACATTTCCTGTGCACAGATGGAACATGCCTGTCCCTGGGTGCAGTGCAGGGTGCTGGGCAGCTGGGATCTGGCTCCTCCACTTTCCCCCCAGCTGGATGCAGTAGTGGACATGGGGTATGCATCTCTGGCATCCTGATGGCACCCGATCCATAGAAGCAACCCCCTTGCAAGTGGCAAGGAACACTCACATCACATTGTGGTTTTATCTCCCTCAGTACTGCTGCAGGACTCAATCACTTTCACTCCAGGTCCGCCCCTACTCCTTTCATGTGACCAGAGCTGGAGGCATTGCAGGCTGGGGTTCAGGCAGAGATGGTGCTGAGGCATGGAGTTCAGACCAGGATCTGCAGCTCCCTGGAGCTAGGTGGGGTGTCTGGTCCTGGTGGGATGGCAGCGGCTGTAGTGTGTGCCTCCTAGTTTGGTCATATAATACAACACTGTGGTATGTCAGTACATATGTGAACCAATGAGTCTCTGATACGGTACTGAAAGGTGCAACATGTATTGTAGATGGCCCGAAGCTTCAGCATGTTGATAAGGAGTGAGGCCTCATGCGCCAACCACAGTCCCTGCACTTTCAGTGACCCCAGATATGTCCCTCAACCCATCATGGAGGCATCAGTAACAACTGACCTGGTTGGCAAGGGCAGCCAAAAGCAATGCCTTAGGAAACAATCGCTGGATGCTTCCACCACAGCCAGGAGTCTAGGCCCAGTGGAGGAAGATGAACCAGTCTGTCTAGAGATTGAAGGGTAGGATGGTAAAATCGTCCTGAGCCACATTTGAGGGGGGACAAAGGCGCAACCTTTCTAACTGGACCATCTGCATGCAAGAGTCTCAAAAAACTCCAAACTGTCATGGAAGGCTTAGTTTACTGTCTGTGGCAAATTGTCTGAAAATGGTTGGTCAGCAAAAATGCTTTCAACATCACAGAATCTAATGGGGCTCCAATGAATTCTATTTTTCATTGGGAGCCAAAGTTGACTTCCTAGTGTTTAGGACGAGACCCAGACAGTCAAGCAAGCACAATATGTTTGCTGACATGAGCAAGAACTTGCTGTCTAGCGCTGCCCCTCAGTAACCAGTCATCCAGATATGGGAAGATGTGAATTTCCTTCTTCCTAAGATATGCCATAACAACAACCACACATTTGGTAAAAACCCAGGGGGCAGAAGAGAGGCTGAATTGAAGCACTATGTACTAAAAGTGGCATTCCGACATGAGGAATTGAAGGAACTTTCTGTGGCTTGGCAAAACCCACCACATTAGAATAGGCATCCTGAAGATCCAGAGCAGCAAACCAGTCATTCTGAGAAAACATAGGGAGAATAGTCAACAGTGACCATTTGGAACCTCATATACCTGATATGTTTGTTGAAACTGCAAAGATTGAGAATGCTTCTTACCCCTCCCTGGGATTTGGGTACCAGGAAGTAGCAGGAACAGAAGCTGTGAACCTGATGTTCCAGTGGAACTTCTTCCACCACTCCCAAAGCTAGTAGAAAGTGGAACTGCTTGAGCAATATCTCATGACGGGGGTCCCTGAAGAGGGGTGGGGAGGATGCGTGGAGAGGAACTGCATGGCATAACCCAGTCTGACAGTGCTTAGGTCCCAGCTGTCAGTCGTGATAGCACCGAGCATTATGAAAGCGGGACAGTGTGTCCCCAAAGGGGAGACATGAGGATAAAGGAGCAATGACTAGAACAGTACTCTGGTCCAAGGAGTCAAAATGCACTCTTGGATGATGCAGGGGGTGGAGGCAGATGTATGTAGACTGACCAAACCCCAAATATGGTATCTATCCCTCTTTCTGGGGTAGTCCTGTTACATCAGGCGAGGAAAAGGCTGGCCAAACATGCACTGTGGACAATACTACTGCTGCTGTTAAATGCTGCAGTGGCGTCTCTGCACTGCCAGCGTGTACAGCCCCAAGGACTGAAGGATAGCTCTAGAGTCCTTGAAGGAGCGCAGCATTTCATCAAATTTTGTCCAAAAACAGCATTTGGCCATTAAAGGGCAAATCCTCAATGGCTTACTGGACATAGGAAGCAATGCCCAATATCTGCAGCCAGGAATTCCGCCTCATTGTGACCGGAGAGGCCATCACTCTGGCCAAAGTGTCTGTGCCGTCAAGCATGGACTGCAAGGACATCTTAGCCACCAAGCAGCTCTCAGTGAGAAATGCCCAAAATTCCTTTCATGAAGGCTCAGGCAGCTGGTCTGCAAACTCTGACATAGTGGTAGAATTAATGAAATTTTATTTGGACAGCAAAGCTTGCTGATTAGCAATTCACGTATGTAAGGAGGAGGAGGTGTAAATCTTCCTGCCCATGAGGTCCAAATATTTAAAGTTCCTATCCCTGGGTGTGGACTTCAACCTGCCCTGCTGGGCTCTGTCATTCATTGCAGTTACAACTAGAGAATTTGGGGCTGGATGGGAGTAAAACCCCTCAAATCCCTGCACAGGAATAAAAGAGCACTTTTCCGTGTGCTTAGCTGCAGGCAGTAACAAAACAACTGTGCTCCAGAGGGCCTTAACTGGTTCAAGGAACACATCACTAGTAGGGAGGGCGACTCTCCCAGGGCAGATGGCTGCAGGATATACACTCATTTGTAGGTGTTCTCTTGCAAGAGCTTCACTTGGGTACTGAGAGAATCAACTACACACTGCAAAAGGTCTTGTTACACCTTTAAATCTTCTGGTACTGAAGGGAAGGATGATCCAAGGATCACAGAATCATCCAGAGATGATGAGGACCTTAACTAAGCCAAAGCCAGATCTAGTTGCAAGGCTGATGGATTGACTCTGGAGACTCCGCCTGGAGGATTAACAGTCCCTGGGCCTGGGGAGAATCGACGGTCACCACTGCAGACCTGGCCAGCGATCTCGCCTTCAAGCGAGACGAAGAGGGGAACCTCCACAACTGAGGAGCATCCCACAGATTCCATGGAGGCCAAAGATCTGGATAAGGCATTGGTGGCCAGTAGGCACCAGGCCAAGAGCCTCATCCCAATCAGAAGACGAGTATCAATCCTGGTATCTGTAATGGTTCATCAGCAACCCTCAATCCAGGTTGGGTGATGAAGAGTGGAAGGATGACTGTCATAAACAGATAGTTAAGGGTTAAAGTCTGTTTTACCTGTAAAGGGTTAACATGCAGTACCTGGTGACCACCTGACCAAAGGACCAATCAGAGACGAGATAATTTCAAATCTCTGTGGAGGGAAGCCTTTGTGTTCTAGTTAGAACTCTTTTTGAATCTAAGAGAGACAGTCATGTCTCCAAGTTCTCCTGGAGTAGTTTCTACTAATTAATAGTGAGTATTAATTAGAAAGGCGAATTAGTCTTATGATTTGATTTCTATATTTGCAATTGGGTGTTTGCTAAAGGAAATGCTTTATTCCTGTTTGCTGATTTTGCTTTGACTGAGAAAGGGGGGAGGGGGAATTCTCTCCAAAGATTGATAAGGTTATACCCTATGAGTGTCCAGCTTGGGCTCATAGAGATTCTGTATTTTCTTTTTGTTCTCTTAATAAATTCTTTTCTTTTCTTTGGACTTGGTTAATTCCTTCCCTTGGGGAAATTCAGGAAGGAGGGGAAGTGGGCTGCTTCCCTGTGTGTAGAGATTCAAGGCGTTTGAATCCAGGTATCTCTCTTCGGAGCAGGCTGGAGAGAGGGAAGAGAGGGGAGGGGGAAGGGTCCTCCTCTGTGAATTGATCTGTGTTCCCAGGGAGTGTCTTTGAAGGGAGACAGGGGGGAAACAGGGGTGTCCCGGCCCACGAAATTGACCGGGTGGTGGCAGCCAAAGGGGAGACCTACCCTAGGATTTTGGGGTGGGGGAAGACATGCTGGTCCTCACTTTGAAACCCCCCAGTTTCAAGTGAGGGTGCAGACCATGACAATGACGACTCCAACTCTGACACAGATGTAGCTAATTACTTCATTTTATCATTCACTTATTGTGTGATGTTATGATAAACATGCTATCTTATATATAATCATTGTATGCTAAATAGACTTAAGTTGTAGAATTATAAAAGTATCAGAGGGGATAAGTATACATTAGCTATCTAAGTAAGTAGGGCTGAAACACAAGACCTACAGGCCTCAGCCTGTAAGATGTCAGCTTAGCCATACTAGGCCACAGACATAAGAAATGCTTGACATAAATAAGTAACCAAAGAATGACCCTATATCACAAGATCATAGGAAAAGATCTGCCAATGGGTGGTATTGCAAAAAATTAACTGTAAGAGTTATTTTTTGCTTACAAGATATCCAGTAGTCACATTTTTCTAACACATGCCCTAACCACAAGGTGCACCATGTGCATAAATGCTAATGAGGTATAGTCAGAATCACATTATAAAAAGACATTGGGAAAGTTTAGCTCCCTATTGGAAACTCCAGCAGGAACCACCCCTCTACTGATGATCAGTTGGCAAGGCAGCCATTAGACCTTAAGAATATTATTAAGGATGTGAGCATAACTATATTTGTAACTTGTTCATTAGTCTTTATAAAAATTCTATAGGTATAGGAAATCTTAACAACTTTAATAAAACTTGTAAAACACACTAGACATTGTATTTGTAAATGTATGAGTGGTCACTACCCTTGGTCTTTGTGTGTTCCCAGAAACTCCAAATCTGAAACAAGCAGTAGAGGTGACTTTCAGTCTGTTGAACTTGAAACTGTAGTCACCAGACCTGAGCCCACGGTGGCATACCACCATATTACAAAATTCACATTAAATAAAATAAAAGGCTATACCAAGGAGCCTCAGGATCCCAGAGATAAGGGTGGAACGAGACCAGAGGAGAAAGTAACCAGTCTGACTCGTCCATCATCCAGAATAAGTGGTACCATCAGTACTGAGCATGCCCATTCCGGAAATGGTGTTGGTCTTGAAGTCAGCAGCGGTACCAGAGTGTCTGATGGTGCTGACGTCAAGGGCAGTGAAAGCTGCCACAGAAGCATTTGTGGTGCCGACTGCAGCAGTGCCAAGGAGATTCCTGGTGCCAGGGTCGCCCATATGCATCCCAGTACCAGCCCTGCTTTCACAACCTATGGAAGGGCAATATTGGGGTACGGTATCAAGAAACCCGAGGGTTCAGCATCTTGTTCAATTGCCAGAGCTACAGATAGCAAAGCCCTGGACCAAAGAGAAGATTGGGACCAAGAAGCAAAGGAGATCTGTACCTGCCTGATACGCTGCTGAGGTGGAAACAATCGATACTGGCATCTCCCTCGTCGGTGCCAGACTCAGATGCCTGAAGGCTGCAACTAGAGTAAACGGTACAGGATTTCGAACCTCCGTACTCAGTATCAAGGAAGGGTTAAAGGTACCCATGCCATCCTGCACACTGGTACCAACTCCATGCCAGTCCATGCTTTTCCTCGGGGAAGCAAAAGAGTCACCCCAAAACCAAAAGCAGTCTTAACTGAGATCATGCAATCTCTTCTTCAGCACAGTTGACAGGGTATGGCTCCTCCATTTCTTCGGAGAGGCACCTGCAGCAGCACTCCAGGAACCCGAAGCACCGTGTGTGGGGATCACTGTGTGGGATTGCTCCGCCACACAAAGGACAATGTTTAAACTCCTGTGAGGGCATCACTGAGAAAACAAAACTCCTACAACTATATACAACAAGGGGAAAAAAACTAAACTAGTTGAGAGGTTAAGACCACACAGAGCTCTGACTCAGCTATAGACAGTAAGAAGGAACTGAAGGAGAGCCAGTGTTGCACTGCCACATGCAGCTAAGTGAGGGGCTATGGCCATGAGGTGCGAGCACCACCCCCTACAGGTACTGCTAGGCAAATTTCTCCAGCTCCAGTGCACTGGGTGTGCAAATACCTAAGTGCAATACACGTCTGCACCTACTCAAAGAAGGTTACTTTAATGCCAGCTTTTTATTGAATGCTTTTTTAATTAAATTCCTCTTCAAGTGAATGGTGGTATTCCTTCTTTCATTTTAATGGCAGTACAGATAAAGGTTTATTACACACTAAAATGGTTTATCCCTCCATAACAAGGTTTGATAAGCGGCTACTGTATCATATAAGAAGAGTTATTGAAACTAACTACTGCGCCTGATGAGTGGCTATTTTTCAAGCCTCAAAATTCTATTGTTTTGTATTACCCTTTCCTACTAATTACTGAAAGGTTTACGAAGAAACCACGTCCCAATTCACAGTTTATCTTAGAAGTAAATAAAATGGGTCTACAAAAAAAGAGAAGACTCTTAGTGGAGTTACATTGATATAGATCAAGAAACAGAACATAAAAATTCCAACCACTCCCTCTCTAATTACTTAAGTATTCATACAATTCTTGCATAAAAATATTATAAATATTTAGTTTTATATTTAGGGCAAACCTAATACCATCATAAGATTTGAAAGGACAAAATGTTTAACCCTGAAAATTGAGATCACAGTAGAAATAGTGACAGGCAAATAATTAAGGAAGTGCTTATCAGCTCTTTCCACCATTCTAATTCTAAGATATATATTCAGTTTCTTGTACAACATATTATACTGGAATACAAAGTATCAGAGACTTTTGGCAGAAGAGATGACTATTAGAAAAAACACCTTCCAGAAGCACATTGCTAAAGGCTCAAATGGTGGTCCCATAAGTTTAGACGAGACCAGGTTCAAGTCCCAAGGTGAGGACAGGTTCTCTTAATTTAGGGTACAACATTTCCAGGCTTTTAAGGAATCTGATTGTCATGTCACTTAAAAAAACAGACTGTTATCCACATGAGGGTGGCAAGCTGGTCTCACTGCCAGGTGAACCTTGATAGAGGAACCTGCTAAGCATTGCTGTTTCAGGTGCAGCAAATAGTCGCATATATGTTGGATGGATGAATGCACTGGAGAAACTCCAGTTTGCCACGCCCAGACAGAAAATCACTTCCATTTGACAGGCGGGAGGCCCTAGTGGAGGGCTTTCCACTGCTTAGTAAGACCTAGCAAACTTGATCCAAGCAAGCCTCTTTTCTGGGATTTAGCCATTAAGCTTCCAGGCTGTTAAATGAAGGGAACACATGTTTGGTAGTTGCCAACTGCTGCAGACCATCAGCTACACAAAACAAGTCCTGCAAGGTTTATGCAGCTCTACAGTCAGAAACATTTTGTTCTTTAAATAGACCTCTAAAGGTTTTTTTTCCATTGTATTGTATGAATTATGCATTAAAATGATGATATATTAGGTTAATAAGGGGATTTCATTCTGGAAGACTGCAAAGCACTTCACAAAGCTGAATTGATAGGAACACCATATTTCATGCTGATACTTCCTCCTATTCAACTGCAGTATCATTTAAAATACAACACCAAAAAAAAAATCTAACAGATTTTTTTTTTAACAACAACAAAACAATTTGGACCAAAAATAATAGGATTTGTTTAC
This sequence comes from Mauremys reevesii, assembly GCF_016161935.1. Classification (NCBI taxonomy): domain Eukaryota; kingdom Metazoa; phylum Chordata; order Testudines; family Geoemydidae; genus Mauremys; species Mauremys reevesii. The sequence goes on from NC_052623.1 coordinate 153,666,905, forward strand.
TCAACAGAACACTTCTCAAAAGTGAATATGAGGGAGTGGGAAAAGAGAAAAACTGAGCAAAGTATGAGCAAATACAAGATTCTGAAATGATTTAAACCTTAAGAGAAAAGCTGAATAGCATGATTTGGAACTGGAATCCAGCTCAAAACAGAACGTATTTCTTTAGTTCACGTTCAAATATAATAGTTTATATTAGGGACTCCTTGTCATTTTTTTCCAGCTAGTTTATGTCATAAGGTTTGTGTCTTACACACTTCTCCACAACATGGAGAGTACCCTTCCTTCCCCCAAAGGGACTTAATTTAAATGCATTACCTGTTTTTTTCATCATCGATGAAGAATATGTTCCTTAAAAATGACACTGGCCTAGATGACCTGAAGCTGATATGACAAGTGAGTCCTACATTTGTTCCCTCTGGTGAGACTGCAATAACTTGGCCACTTGGAAACTGCACAGAAAGGGGATTAATCCTGTCACCATCTTCAAGTTCAAGCTCTGGAATTTCAACTTGTAGTGCTGACGGCCTGTGTTAAAAATCAATAATAATGATGTTTGTTACTGTTGCCCTTTGGGAGCAAAGTTAAGTCACACATCTATCAAACTGCTTTTTGCAGCTCGATACATGGACCATGATCATAGCACAAATTTGTTTTTTAAATTATTAGTCAACTGAAACTAACTGAAAAATTATAAGTCCTTTAAACATTTAACATGCCATTTTGTCTTTTACAAATGTACTGCAATTAGTTTTCTGTAGTGACCCACTGCAACTCAGCATTGTATGGAAGAATTTTTACAGACCATTGTTATAACTAAGGCCTAAGTATTACTTTTATTTGTTTCCTTAAAAGTCACCTATTGCTAAAGCTTTCTTCTATATTGATTTAATTGTATTAACACTTATCAAATTGTTCTAGTGTTCAAAACAGCTTTTACTCTATAACTATTTGCACAAAATGGAACTTCCTAGACAGAGACATTTTGAAATACTTCCCCTGGTCACACTAATTTAGGCACCAATCTTGCAATCAAATCTATGTGAGTAAATCCCCAGACCCATATGGAGTCTGGCTTGATCCAGTTGTGATATTATTGACAACAGTCATTCAATAAATTACTATTTCTCAACAGAAATCCTAGGTAATTCACCCCACCTACAAATGACCATCATCTGTAGAAAAGTGGATGCAAGATGTTCATTCGGGTCTCTGACACTGCAATACCTAGTCATAGAAATGTGCCACTAACTGCACTGGAAAATGAAATTTACTATTTAACCACAGAAAAAAATGTATCACAGGTAGAGGAAGTACAAGCTTCCTAACACTTGTCATATCAGTGTGCCTCAACTCTTACCTGGAGAGACTAGTACTAGGTAAGGGAGCAATTCAAGTTCTGCCTAACATGCTAACAATGTCACCAACTGCAGTATTAGTTTTTGATATGTTAGCACCTATCCACTGGAAACTATGGTGAGACCATACCATCATTTAACACTGGTAACAAAAACTTACCGGATGGTAACTTTAACCACTATTGCTTTGAGCTGTATTTGAACTAGTGCCCTAAAATGTAAAAGCTCTGGATACCATTACCAAGCCCTAGTATTCAAAAATATTAAGCTGTACAATGCTATATGGTACAAAACCCATGATAAAGGACTCAAAGAGGCATCTGTTAACCAAATATTGCACCAACTCTGAACTAATACATTTTGTGATACAGGAATGGAGATTAAAAGAAAGTTTTTGACTGTTTTCAAATCTTCAGTTTAACAGTGTCATTTTGGAGATCTAAAAAAATGAATACAAAGGTGCAATCATTAATAAATCTAATGTATAGACACTTTTAGATTAATGTTTGTTTTGTTGAAATATAATACAGCCTTGCATAGATAATGAAATCATAGTACATCCAGTGTGACACATTGATGTGTCTAACAAAATCATACTAACCCAAAATAACTGTTTGAGGATTTCTAATCAATTTGCAAGAGAAAAACAACAGCTACAATGTTTTCATCTAATCATGACATCAAAAAAAAACAACAAGCTTATAATGTGACTCTCAGGCTGAAGTCACTGAGAAGCTCTCATAGCTGCTGCTTTTTTCATAGTTCTGCTGTGCTTTCCAAAAAAGTACAAAAAGTGTGACAATCTGTCCTGTAATGATGGACGGACACATTTCTGGAGCACAGAGCTAGTAAAGAAATGATACATCATGAGCATAAAATGCTGTTCACTATCACTATTTCCTGCTAAGTATGGCATTTTCCTCCATTGAGCAGACAGTGATATGAACACCAACCCACACAGCAATTATCTAGTACCTCCTGCAGCGGAAAACAGAGGAAGCGTGATAATTATAGTGTTTATGGCAAATTAATCTGGAATTTAAGTGAAGATTTACCTTGAGTAGTCTTTTGGAATAATATTGACATACGTCTCAGTTTTCATATCCAGAGGAACAGGCACCAATATCAAAAACGGGGGATCAAAGTTTATCTTAGGTAACTTGACAGTACCAGACAGAGTTAATAGTTTGCAATGAGATGGGTTATCATTCAGAAAAACTGGCACTTCAGCTCCATATGTCCCAGGATAAGCTAATGAAAAATGGAACAATCAAACAAATATACGAACATAATTAAAATAAATCATTTGAAGACACAAACCTGATAAGAACTTTCTAATCAAGCATATTGCTTTTGTTTTCAAAATACAGTCAAACATGAAAACAATCTGCAGCACTAGTCTACTACGATAAGTTAGGAAGAAAAAAAATAGTTACAAGTGACTTGTCCTGGAAACTTGGAACCCATTTTTTTATATTGTTTATTATAAACTTTTTGAAATTCTGGCATTTCTTCAAAATTATTGAAAAATAAAATATTTCTTGCAGTTGATGAGACGTATATCCATTCTTAAGCACCATGAAATGTGAAACCACCCATCTCTACCTGTACTGTCATGCAGTCAAATTCCTATGGGACCTCTAAATCAAAATAATGGGATCCAATAACTGAAAATATAAATTCAACCTACCAGATTCCAAAGCCCTGTACTGTTTCCAACATAAAAATGCCTCTCACATCTCATCTGCAAATACACAAAAAACTTCTAGGATGATATTCCGATCCCACAGAAATAAATGCCAAAACTTACATTAACTTCAGCAGGGCCGGGATTTCATCCTATATATCTAGTACATCCAAAATAATTAAATTAAAAAAAAAAACATTAAGTTCGCAAAGTCAAACACTCATTTAGGAAATATCAGATTTATGGTTGCCTTAACTTGGTCTCATTACCTGATCAGATACTAATTTTTCACATGACTCCTATTTCAATCAGTGCACAAGTTGGAGAATGCTCACTGAATAAGCACTATTCAGTGTTTCTCTTTATCTTAATTACTCAATGTGCGTCCCCATGCATTATTTACTGCACGTCATCCAAACCTTGTTCTCAACACAGTTATTAATTTCCTCATAGTCTTTTCTATGATGCTCTCATCATAGTATCTTAGTTCTTTAATTAACGTATTTTACAACACCCCAGAGAGGAAAGGAAAATGAAGACCAAAATTGTCAAGTCTCCATTAATTTTGGGTGACAATTTGAGATGCTTAGGGTTTAGTTTTTCAGAGTACTCAGCATTACATAGCACTTTACATGTTCCAAACACAGCTTCCTTTGCCTTCAGCTACAGCTGTGAATGCTCAGCATTACAGCTGGGTGAAATTTTTATGGCAAATACTAAATTTATCAATATGCATTTTTCAGGGCACCAAAACTATTTGCAAATTTAAATCTAATTTGGCAACTAGTTTTGACCAAACAAAATGAAAACAAGATTTTTGAAAATGTGGATTTGATCACTATTTGATCACTATTTGAAAACTATTTGACCTGAACAAAATTTTTCCATGTTTTTGTTTGTTTCATCAAGAAACACTGTGAAGGTATGGGGTGGGAGCGTGGAGAAGGAGAATCAGTTTCTGCTTGAAACTAAGCAGTTTGGGAGGGGGAAAAGGGGGATTTTTTTCCATCTGGCTTCCAAACCAATAAATCAATCATTTGCTCAATTCTACTCAGCACTTCTGTAAATCCGACCATAGGTGTCTCCAGTTGGGTACCCAGAAAATGAGGAACACATAATGGCCAGCTGTGAAAATTGTGACTTGTGTGACACGCCCAGCAACATATAGCAACTTTGTGGCAGAGGCAGTGATAGAATACAGTTCTCTAGGGCAGCATTCAACTGCCTTTTCACTGCACAGCTGACTTATTCCAAAAACAGCTCCATCCTGTGTACTAAATGAGGCAGGAGTCCTGAGGGGGAAAATAGCAATAGTTTGCCAAGTGCACTTGATTTCCATTCTGTTAAAAGGTATCTTAATGACATGATTACATACTAACAATAACCAACTTTCCTCGCAAAACTTCTCTCTCTTTTCTACTGCTCCACTTGTCCAGCATTGTCACCTCAACCATTCAGAAGAATGTTATAGAGTTTGCAGGGATTTTGTATTCTCACAATTTTTCCTCCTTTAAATGTGACATTGCTTTCTCAAAATCTGAGAAAACTGGCCACGCCCACTCACCCTCTTCCGGGCACAATACTCTCATCCAGATTCTACTTCTTCCTTAAAAGCACAACTGACCAGGATTCCAAAAAATGCTACTACTGCACAACAGCACTAACCACACAAACTGAACAAGATGGATAAGATAATCATATTAAACCAGAATGTCAGTCTGATTCCAGACAATTATTCAAATCAGTTAGCCAGAGAAAACTACATATCTAGCATACTATGGGAAGTAGTTGTTATGTTAACTACACCTCTAGTGACCAGTGTCAAAGCTTGTGCTACACTACTACCTAATACTCCACCATCATTTGCTATATGGTAGGCCTTGGCTACACCTGAGAGTTACAGCACTGGGGTGGTGGCTTTACAGCACTGTAACTCACTCCCTGTCCACACTAGCAAGGCACATACAGCGCTGTATCTCCCTGGCTACAGCGGTGCACATACTCCACCTCGACGAGAGGAATAAAGAGAATAGCGCTGCTGCAGCAGCGCTGGGGTGCCAGTGTAAACAGGGAATAATCTTACTATGCTGTAACTGACCTCCAGAACCTTCCCATAATCCTTTTAAGTAAAGATAACTCTCTTTGTTTTTTTGTGATGCCTCTGTTTGTTTTGTTGTGAACACAGCTCCTGTTTGCTGTGAATGAGCTCCCTTTGGAACACCCACAGCTAGTGTTTACTTGAAGAGAGGAGGCTTGAGGAGAGAAGCAGCACGGCGTGGGGGAGGATGGGGGGGTCTGTTTCAGGGAGACTGCTTATCTGGTTTGTGAGGAAAAAAACAAAAAGAGGGCTATTTGCTTTCAGTGAGCAAGAGGGGGTGGGGGAGAGGGTCGGAACTTGCAGCTGCTGACACAGTGTCGGCTCCAAAAATCCACTCTCTCTCTCCCCCATGCTCCCTGTCACACTCCACACTACCCCACCCCCCTTTTGAAAAGCACGTTGCAGCCACCTGAACGCTGGGATAGCTGCCCATAATGCACCGCTCCCAATGCCGCTGCAGATGCTGCAAATGTGGCCACAACAGTGCGCTGGTAGCTGTCAGTGTGGCCAGATTGCAGTGCTTTCCCTATTCAGCTGTACGAAGACAGGTTTAACTCCCAGCGCTGTACAGCTGCAAGTGTAGCCATATCCATAGTCAAATTGCAACGTGATGTGGGTGTTTTCCTTGGGGATGTTTCATAGTGTTTACAAATTTGTCCACTTAATTTTGCCCACAGCTGTTGGAATCCATGGAATTAAGCAATTCCTCCTCTTGTTAATCCTGGAGATACTGGCGTGGGGGGGAGGGGGAAGAGTAATTGTCCTAATTCATAAGAAAAGACTCTAAAGGCAGCACCACAGAAACACTTACTGAAATTTTAGAGAGAGTTTCCTTTCTGATCCTGCAGAACCAAAAATAGGAAACAAACTAACAAAGAAAAAAAATACTCCAATTACAAACTACCACTGCAAACAAAAAGATGTAGCCACACATTTATTTCAGTCACCAGTTTCAGGAAAAGCCCATTTATAAAGTTCCCTCCTTAAGCCGGTCTCTGAGTTTCTGATTGTTCTCCATTTGGGCATCATAGGGTCATAGTTAAGGTTGTTTGGGAGAACTTAGCTGTGTACTGGCATAGATCTCTTTACTTTCCTGAAGAGGGATGTTTACCTATACCAGAGCCTTATTCCTTAAATAGTTCCATTGATTTTTATACATCTACTTAACACAAGGATGGGGAAAAAGTGGCCCCAAGTGGCTTTCCCTCATCTACATTTCTGAGGTCAAACCACTGTGGTTTCTTGACAGCCATTCTGTCCCAGCCACCACTTGTGGGGTCATGCATACTTTGCAAAGCACAGAAACAGATGTATTATGAACCCAAGGTGGATATTACATACACTTAAAACATAAATAGGTGTTATTTTTAAATATATATCTGTGTTTACACATACACCTGGGTGTTTTGAATTCTTAGGCTTACACATTGAAGTATCTTCTCCAGTCCTACTCACAACCCCCTTAAAACTTAAAGCAAGGCACTTTTAAATGAACATTTCATGAGAGGTTAAAAAAAAGCACTAGGACATTCTTTTAAAAGTGAACAACAAATCCGGACAATTCATTTCAATGAAGCACTGTCTTAATTGCCCCAAACTTCCTATAAACTCAAAAATGATATGTATGTGAAGTTTCAGTAGCATTGATTCTGGTGTAGTTTAAATTCAAAGAGAAATTCAGTTTCAAATTCACTCTAACAAGAAGTCAGCTGCAACTATAACGAGGCACAATCAGTTCCCATTGATAGTATTTATAACACTACCTTAACTACAGTAGAACATCATAGGGTGGGATTTTCAGAGGAGCCTAAGGGACTTGGGATCACAAATCCCATTGAAATTAACTCCCTTGTGCCCCTTTGAAAATGCCAGCCAAAGTCTAATGGCTTTAAATAAAACATCTGTCTTCACTGAACCAGCTTTAACTGCACTGTAAGTGTCTTTTTAACTGACTGGCTGAAAAGTGTCCTTTGGGTTTGAAATAGACGTAACTTCAACAGAACCAAAAATTTTCATAAAACTATTGAGAACAAAAAAGACTTCAACCTCTCAAAGTAATAACTCCAACAAGAAAAAATTGAGTCCCCAGAAGCACAAAGTTAAACACCGCTCCACTTGTTTTTGCTGAAGTCAGATCAACCTCAAGCCCAGCAGGCAGCTTTCCAGTTAAAAAGACTCTGCTGGTACAGTCAGAAGCACTTCAGTGTAAGCTGCTGCTTTCCTCAAAGCAGCTACAAACTTGAGGATGAAAGTCTGTAGAGTTTCAGTACCAAAATAAAAAGTGAAGTTCTGATTTAAACAGAGTGCAAACGATAACACTGTTAAGCAAGTTGTCGCAGTCCGGGCACTCCCACACCAACAGCAGCAGTAGGTCCCAGTACAGAACATCCCTTCCTGGCTTCAAATACAGGTTCAAATACAAAGTCTTCACTTTGCAGGGTCCCCGTCAAAAGCCTTTCCATTTCTTGGGAGGTTTTAGCAGAATACCACAATTTTTTAATCAGCTTGAGTACATGCTTCCCTTCCCCCCCCCTGCAGTTACTCCTTTCTGCTATTTCCTTTTATAGCTGCTAGCTAGGCCATGATTTTTTTTCAAGATCCAGCTGTGTCCACTCCTGCAGATACTTAACCTCTAACTGTCTGGTTCTTAAACACTGCAAATCCAACAGGTGAAGTAGGAATTTTGACTTTGGCTCTAGCTGGATTTCCCCAGTTTAACTACCCAGAGCTTCTAAACACCCAGATGGGTGGTTAAGTATTATACCACTTACAAAGAAAAAACTAAAGTTCTATTATGTTGCAAGATTTTCTAAGTTGAAAATATGCAGAAATACCTGCATTTTGTGTGTTTGGGGGCCTCACAAAGCACCTCAAGTGTGTGCATACAACAATGTAACTGTATAGGGCCATCTTTCAGATTTTATGGGTGTACAGTAAGACTCGACTTGGGGGAGGGGACGGATACTCAAAAACCTGTATCATGTTACAATGTTGGGACAGAATAATTCAATACCTGCATCTTCAATAACATGTTATTGCATCAATTTATGGTACTTTAACATCACTTACAAATGCAAAAACTTCACATGTATCATCATGGCACAGAATCAAACAGTCAAAAGAAAATTTCACGAGGTCTGACAAACCTGCCTAAATTATTATTATTCCTCTCTATCGTCTATTTTTAGCCCCCAAAGAGTGGTGGGAAGAAAGCAAGACCACTTTAAACCATGCACTAGCAATGCATAATAAGCCATATTAAAAGCATCTTACTCCCAATCCCCTCTCTTCTTACACAATCAAATCACCACGTCTTCTGAATCTCTGCTGATCTAAAGCCAGGCTATCCCAATGCCCTACAGTTCCTTCCTTCTACTTTAAACCCGCCTATGAACCTCTTTCATTTCTACCATAGACAGCCAACCTTTCCTCTATCCACTCTCTTACCCTATTCAAAGCATAGCCATACAGTCATTCACCTTCTCCCACAATATACCATCAGACTTTCCTCCCAAACCAACACCTCCAGCCTATCAGCCATGGACTTCCAATAATCCATTCCATAGTACAGCCAAATTTTTCAATCTTTGACCCTAAAAGTTAGGCTCCTACTATGTGCTTTTCAAAAGGGACTTGTGCTCCCAGGTAATTTAGGCCCATTTAAATCTGTATTTAGGACCCTAAGTAGAAGTGGCCTCATTTTCAGAGCAGCTAAGCTAATTTGCACCAGAGGACCAGCCCAACACAAAGCACTCTCCTGGCTAGCACTGAGCAATGCACAGCTGCAGCAAACAACTGGATGTTTAAGTGAAGGACATGTGACTTAGCTAGAGCAGGTTGTTGTTTTGGGGGGCAAGAGGTTGTTTTTTGTTATTGACATTCCATTTCTATTTTAAATGGATACACAGTAATTGAACAATTAATTATATTCCATCATAACAACAATACTCAGAAAACATGAAGGTTTAATAGATAAGCAACCAAAAAATTGAAAAAGACAACACAAAGATTGCATAACAATATTCTTCAATAATGAGATCAATTCTGTGCAACCTTAATTCTGCCTTTTGTGTGTATACATTACAATACAATATATAGTTACATGATTACATAGTATTTGTTCTTTCATTTCTATTATTTGTTATTTATATTACCGTAGCATCTAGGAGTCCTAGTCATGGATCAGGACCCCTATGCTAGGTGCTGTACAAACAGAATAAAAAGATGGTTATAATGTGTATTCTAATGGAGGGAGAATTAAAGTTTCATGTGCAACACTAGAAGTAGTTTCATCATTTCTGAGCACTTAGCTTTGCAACTTTAAATGTTTTATGAATGTCGATTTTTTATTAAATGTTGTACAATTACAGCATATGGATCTTGAACAGAAATGAATGTCAACAGAAAAAGAACATGCTACATTAAATATACATATTCCTGAGGTGGGGAGCGGAAGTATCATGTTGTTTTATCTCAAGGCTATGCCCTAGAAAAATAAAAATCAATAATAAACCAATCATTTTCCCCATAAAAACTGCTAGAGGGTACAGCTATTCAACTTCCTGCTGTAGCAGAAAAAGGGAACTAGAAGTTAGAGGCTGTGACATCCATCTGCACCCTTCAGTCATATAATCAGCAAACCTCCCAAGGGTTCTAAATTCTTTTAAACTTGCTAATCCAATTGTCAAGTATCAGAGGGGTAGCCGTGTTAGTCTGGATCTGTAAAAGCAAAGAATCCTGTGGCACCTTATAGACTAACAGACGTTTTGCAGCATGAGCTTTCGTGGGTGAATACCCACTTCGTCGGATGCATGTAGTGGAAATTTCCAGAGGCAGGTATAAATATGCAAGCAAGAATCAGGCTAGAGATAACGAGGTTAGTTCAATCAAGGAGGATGAGGCCCTCTTCTAGCAGTTGAGGTGTGAACACCAAGGGAGGAGAAACTGTTTTTGTAGTTGGCAAGCCATTCACAGTCTTTGTTTAACCCTGAGCTGATGGTGTCAAATTTGCAGATGAACTGAAGCTCAGCAGTTTGTGACTCTCATGACTTAGTCATGAAAACCAAGAGCATGGATCCATTGAAACTTACTTTTCTTTGAAGAATTACAATTATTACAAAGGGTGACATAATACTATAACATATTTTATCCCTTTCATGCATTAGTTAATGCATTAGGGATAATACAGTAATATAGGGTCATTTCAGGTAAGTATATATTCAGTTCTTTAGCATCTCTGTTGAACTTAACCACGTCCATCACAGTAAGGAAACCTGTTACATTACCACACCTTGTGCAAGCCTTTTATGTGTTAGCTTTAAGTTAAATTTAGTGCTATAAATTACTTTAGTGCGACATCCTGTTACAGGCAGGAGCTCTTCATTTTGTATTACCTTGAGATCTACTGAGGAAAAGTGCTCTATAAGAGCTAGGTATTATTATTATTATTATTATTATTACTACAAACACAGTGGTGTATTGAAACAAATTAGTGCAATTTAGACTTGGAGCTTGCTAATCAGTTTGTCCACTCAAACATGCTGAAATTCTACAGAATAAACCTTTTTAGGTAAAAGGTAAAGCATGCTCCTTAATAGACTATTAAAGTCTTCTGTGTGGGTTTTGCTGTATTTATTATTCTATTTTAAGAAAGATTAAATATTGTTTCACAGAAGGCACAATACACAGGCAGACTACAAATAGTGGAATAATATTTAAAATATGGAATTATGAAGTCAGTTGATTTTAGAATGCTTTTATTGCTTATGTAAACATAAGACTTGCACATCGTAAAATGTAACAAACAACTTTCAATAAAAAAAAGTGCTGATCAATAATCCTTGCTGACTATGCATGAATAGATACAGTGTATTTCACATACACACACTTTACTCACTAACTCACAATATTGTTTTGTATTTGCAGGTTATTAGCTGGCTTAGTAGTCTTCATGCCATACTATTTTATACAAGTGGCTTTTTCATAGCATAGATCATATATTAATGGAGAGATTATCTTGTGAATGACCTCTGCTTGCATTCACGATCATGATACCCTTGAAGCTTCTATGACAATTGCTTATGTGATCTAATTGCTTTCCTAATATTACATAACAGTCCTTAATGAAATGTGGCACTGGAAATCAGCAGGAGAGAAATAAATGCATGTCCACCCACCCCTCTGTAGTCTAGCAATCCTTCCCAAGATGTGACTTTGAATAACTGCCTTACATTTGTAAATATTCTTCTCTTCAATTTATTTGAGCTTATCTTAGCAAGAATAATACTGCCTTCATCATCCCTAAAAATCAAACCTTGCTGATCTAATCACATGCCAGTTCAACAGTCATTCAAATTCTCTCTCTCTGTTAACCTATTTTCCCCTCTCAGTCTAGAAATACACCACCATGGAATAAGGCCATAAAATAATATTTTTCTCAGAATGAAAAACAAATGAAAAACTTCTATGTTTTGTATTGTAGTCTTGGGCTGATTATTTTATCATCATCATTCATTAGCGTAAACATAGATAATCTCTCAATGTATGTGTATTAAAACTGCCTCTTCAGGAAGTAAAGTTACAGCCCTCTATTTTGTGATTTTTCTATTATTTGAATGACAACAGGACACAACAAAAAGTAGATGGCTCAGAAAGGAGAAAATCTGTAAAATAAATATAGACTCGCAATTGCTAAACCACATACAGAATGTTTGAAAGCACTAAAAGGCAATAACCACACCAACTTTTTATTTTCCATCCTCCCCCATTTCCATTGCCCCTTCTTCTCAGTCTGCACTCCAAAACATTGGGTATTAGCATATTTCTTGTCAGGTTTCTTTAAAAAGATAAGTCAAAGAAAAGGAGATTAATCTCTCCAACATTCAGCAGGTAAAATTACCTTCCATGTCTGCTGCTTCTACCTAGTCACACCCTCTAAGAAGATTAAAAATCATCTACCCTGCACTGGTATAGCTACACATCAGAAAAAATAAATACTTTGAACACATGAAGCAACTCCAGCCCCAAAGTTAGCAGTTGTTTACTCAAAGTGACAATCGAATGTAAGAGAAAGTTACTTACTGTAACTGGAGATTCTTTGAAATGTGTTGTCCCCATCTGGATCCCAAAACGTGGATGCAGAGGTGCGCCATGCGCCAGAGCCGGAACTGTTGATAGCAGTGTCCATTGACCTGCATGTGTGTCATGTGTCAGCCACATGGCACATCTGAGGCTTTAAGAGGCTGCATGGGTCAACGCTGCTCCAGTTCCTTCTTACTCAGCAGCAGAGGAGCCCAGAGCAGGGGGGGAGGAGGGCAGGATAGGGACTACATATCCCTATGTGGATTCCAAATGTGAGAGAGTAGTGAGCAGTATTCAGGAGGAGGCAGATGCGAGGGCTCTTGGAAAGACCAAACTGTGTAGGACAGCATGACCGATGGCAGCATCTGTCGTCGTGGGGGGAGCAATGGCATAATGAATGGAGAAGGTATGGACAGAAGACCAGGTCACCGCCTGGCATATGTCCTGCCAAGGTACATCCGCTAGGAAGACGGACGTGATGGTGTGAGCCTGTGTGGAGTCATCAGGAAGATAACCTTCATAGAGAGGTGGGTGAGGCTCGAAAGGAGGTTTGGTGAGGGCAGAGAGGACACTAGGTTGAGGTTACAAGGTGGGATGGGTTGTCGCACAGGAGGAAAAACACTGAGGAAATCTGGAGATCTTTGGATGAGTGAAAATGGAAGAGCCATCCACAGGAGGAAGGAAGGCACTGAGAGTAGCTAGGTGAACTTAGATGGAGGAGTGTGCTAGGCCTGATTGGCAGAGATGGAGGAGGTAGTTTAGGAGAGTAGGAATGGAGACAGAGTTGGTAGGAATGTTATGAGGACTCATCCAGGCCGTGAAGCGATGCCATTTGGCAGGAGTAACACGTGTGAGTGGAATGTCCTCTGATATTAGTGAGGATGTTGCAGACGGGTGTAGAGCAGGCCTGGTCTACACAGGATCCCCAACCAAATACCAAGCCATGAAATGAAGGGGGTGTGTGTTGGCGTGTTGCAGGTGATTGCGGGCCTGCATCAGATGATTCGGAATGTTGGGAAGGGGAATGGGCGAGCAGAGAAGTGAAAGATCAGTGTAACAGTATTGGCGAGACCAGGAGGGGGCTATAAGGATCACCGTTGCCCAGTCCTTGTGTATTTTGTGTAGGACCTCGGGGAGGAGGGGAATTGGCAGAAGGCATAGAGTAGACGTGCAATCCAGGGAACAAGAAGGACACTGCCCTGAGAGACCAGGCCCAGGCCTCCAGGAGCAGCACAGTGATAGTTTGCTGTTCTGTAGCATCGCAAAGAAGTCACAGTGATGCGTGCCTCATTGGTAGAAGAGAGATTGGTGAGTGGGGTCATGGAACTTCCACTTGTGGTTGGCATAGAAAGAACGGCTGAGTTTGTCAGTGTGTTGCTGGTGCCTGGGAGGTGTACTGCGTGCAGGGTGATTTGGTGTCGGAGGCACCAGTTCCATCAGGTGGACGGCTTCCGTGCACAGAGAGGGGGACCTGGCACTGTCCTGTTTGTTTATATAGACGACTGCCGTCATGTTATCTGACAGTATTTGTACATGGCAGGAGTGGAGAAAGTCCAGAAAGGCTTGGCAAGACAGATGAACTGCTTGGAGCTCAAGGATACTGATATGCATCTATGCTTCTCCTGTGAACCAGAGACCCTGAACTGTGCAGCTGTCAAGGTGGGCACCTCAGCCCACTAAGGATTCATCTGTGGTGAGGGTGGCAGTGGGTGAGCAGGGCATGCCCACTAGGACTGTGGATGGGTTGCGCCATCAGGAGAGGGAGGACCAGCATCTTGGTGAGTGGATCTAACTGTGGCTCGTAGACTGTGTGGAGCCAATGTTGGAGGCAGTGCATATGGAGACAGGCATGTAAAGTAACAGCAGTGCAGGCAGCCATGTGTCCTAAATGGGAGCTACGCAGGCGGGCATGCGTGTGTGCACCATGTCAGAGCATGGTACTAAGGGAAACAAGAATGGCAAAGCGGTCCCTGGGGAGAAAGGCTCTGGCTGCCACCGAGTCCAAATGTGCTCCTATAAAGGTAAGTGTGCGGGTAGAGACGAGGATGGATTTTTCTTTGTTGATGCAGACTCCTAATTTGCATAGGGGGATGGGCAGGGTTCATATGCTGGTCAGGAAGCAGGAGTGAGAGGGTGTCACCAGAAGCCAGTCATCCACATAAGGAAACAGGGTGTGGCCCAGTCAGCGCATGTGGGCTGCCACGACCGCAAAGACCTTCATAAATATGATCTCAAAGGGGAGGACACGGAATTGGTAATGGGTATTGTGCATCTTTCATATCGAGAGCCATGAAGCAGGCTCCATGGGAAAGGGAGAGTGACCATCCGGAAGCAAAAATTGCAGATGAATTTGTTTAAGTAGGCAATGTTCAGGGTGGGGCATAGACTACCCCCTTTCTTTGGAATAGGGTGAATAGAAGCCACAGCTACAGTGGCACAAGTGCGGCACAAGTTCTATGGCATCTTTGTGGAGAATGGTGATGGCTTTGCTGAGAAAATAGTTTTGGGAAGGGTCTGAGAAGCAGCCCCCAGGTAGGTGGTGCAGGGGAAAAGGAAAGGAATTTGATCAGGTATCCTTGACGTATGATGTCCAGTATCTAGCGGTCAGAGGTGATCAAGCTCCAATTGTGGATGAAGAGTTCAAGGCAGCCCCTGAATATGACATGTGGTATGACCGGAAGGATTGTGGTAGTTCACGGTTCTCGATGTGAGTCAAAACGATTGTTTGAACGGTCAGTGGGAAGCTGAGGCAGCCCAGGTGGCTAAAGAAGTGCGTCAGGGCCGTTAGGAGTGGGTGATGGCAAGGTGCTTCAAAGGGTCACTGGGGGTATGGTTGATAGGTGATGCAAGGACGAGGGCGTGAGGGTGGATGCTGTTGTGGGCAGGTGGAGGCTGGGGTATAGATGCCCAGGGAGTGCTGGGTGACATGAGAGTCCTTAAGGGAATTAAGGGACTCGTCCGTCTTATCACTAAACAGTTTATTGTTGTCAAAGGGGAGGTCTTCCAGCATCATCTGGACCTCCTTAGGAAGATCACTGGATTGGAGCCATGAATCGCAATGAAGGACAACCCCGGACGCTAAGGAGCGAGAGGCAGCATCTGCAGATTCTACTGCGGCCTGGAGCGTGAATTTGGCCACCAGTTTGCCCTCATCCAGCATGCACTGGAAGTCCTGCGATCAGTCGGAAGAAAGAATCCTGGAATTCTGCAAACTTAGAATAGAAGCAGAAGTTTTATTTGGCCAGAATAGCCTGGTAGCTGGCAATAGGGAATTGTAATTCCACTAACGAATAAACTTTTCTACCCAGCAAGTCCAGTTTCTTTGCATTGCAGTCTGGGGATGTAGATTTGAAGTGCTGCTGGCAGACGCATTCAGTAGCAGCATTGATTACTAGAGAATTTGGCAGCAGGTGGGTGAAGAGAAAATCTGTGCCCTTGGAGGGAACAAAATAGTGGCATTATGCTCATTATGATGTAGGGGCACAAGAGGCAGGTGTGTGCCACACTGTCTGGGCCGGTTTCAATATGGCAGAGTATATGGGCAAAGCTGTGCAGGTGCATCCCTGGGGTTGAAAAATGTCCAGAAATTGATCTTGGGTGTCCTGAACATCCTCCACTGGGAGGCTGAGAGCAGTAGCCATGCGAAAAAATAGGGACAGACTGCAAGTGGTCATCCAGTGGGGAGAGGGAAGACAGGATAAGGGCATGGTCCAGTGATGATGAAGCGGCAGTAGGAATGGGTGGTTCCAGCAGGGGGGTCGGGACCTTCAGTGTCGATGGGACTGGAGTGTCCAGGGGCTCATGCTGGTGGGTGGCCATTTGGGTAGGAGATGTGCAGTGTGGGCGATAGGTAACATAAGCTCCGCCATCAGCGTGAGAGGTGATGAGCAGCCTGGAGTGTGAGAGACCAGGTGCACCGAACCCAAGAATCCCAGCGGAGTTGATGGAGCCGGGAGCAAAGTAAAGGGTCCCTGTGTCTGCATAGACGGGGCCAGCGGAAAGCAGTAGCATTTAGAGGATGCTCTGCTCACACTTTGTTTCAACCTGGTGCTGAAGTTGAAGTCAGACCGTAAGCTGTAGTGTGCGACTTCTCGCCCGAACAGTCCCGGCTCAGGGAGGAAATGCTGCTCTTTGAGGTGTCAGGGATTCACCCTTATTCCTATGCTTCTTGTGCACACGGTGAGGTTTCATCAGTGTCAGTGGTGCCACATGGGAGGGGCCTGGTGAGGCGCTCACTGTCTGTCCCAAACATCGCTGCGGTGGTTCTGTCAGAGCCAGATCTTGCTGCACACATGGGTGCATTGCCTCCACCATTAAGAAATTTCAGAGCTGAAGCTCGCGAGCTGCTCGGGTCCGCTATAGAAAGGAGCAACAAATGGAGCAGCGGGAAACTATGTTGGCTTCACTGAGACAATACAGGCAAAGGGTGTGCCCACTGTTTACTGCGAAGGAGCAAGGGCATGAGGCGCAGTTTTTTAAAACCAGGTTGATGGGACATAATCCCCGGGTCAGGGAGGGTAGAGAAGTCCTCAAAGGCGAAAGTCCAAACAACCGACCAAACTAACTATGGATGAAGAATGGACAACTAACTAACTAAAAACAAGGAGAACTGTATACAGTGAATAAGAGCTATATACGGTGACTAAGAGCACAGAGCAACAGGGTTCCAACTGTGGCCATGTGGCGGGAAGAGGGAACTGGTGCAGCATCGACCCGCAGAGCCTCATAAAGCCTCGGACGCACCGCGTGGCCAATGCATGATGCATGAACGTGTCAACAGACACTACTAGCAACAGTTCTGGCTCTGGCACATGGCGCACATGCACACCCTCATTTGGAATCCACACAGGGACCAGCACTCGAAGAAGAATTTATATTTTTGTAAGTAGATTGTGGTCTTACATGAGAATAGATGTACATATGTGCACAGAGTAGAACATAACACAGTCTTCTCAATGTAATATATAGAATCAGTCTGCAGCCCTTAACCTTATTGGTAAAAAGATGCAACTAGACTACAATGCTTCCCCTTGTTTACTTCAGATTACAAGTTCAGTTCCATATTTTTTCCAGCAATGTAACTGTCACAGTTCCAAGGCAAATGCATCTGTCTTCCCCCTCTGTGGTTCCTAGTTTCCCTAGGTCCCTCCATGGGCCCATTTAAGGTGTCTGACTCCCAGACATCACCTCTCTTGGGTAGAAACCCACATCTCACTCTCTCCTAATGGGTGTTTTAAGGCTGCACAATTCCTTGGTTTATATTACGATATCCCCAGCAAGCCAATCTGCCTAGAGGCCAGAGACTGTGCTTTGCTTTCTCTGAGAGGGCTAAGACCAGTGTGTGTTGCCAGCACATACAAGTAACCACACAGCTCTTCCTAATCAAGCACCTTTATTCTTAAGCTAAAAGCATTACAGAGTAAACATAAAAACAATAAAAAGTTCCTGTATACAGGCTATAAACTTACCAGAGATGACCCACCAGACTCCTGAGGCCTTGGAGACCAAAGTCTGTCCAACCCTTCTGCAAAGGTTTTGGACAGAAGGCCCTGTCCATTTGCTGGATCAGCAAAAAGGCCTTAAATGCAGCCTTTTTATATCAAAAAGCCCTTTCCTTGTCTGTTGGTCTTTGGAAAACCCAGATTTAACCAATATAGGCAAGCCTCCCCAGGGGGTGAAACCTCTCTGGAGGTGTTTACAACATAGGGTGATGCATTTTAATTACCCCCCACTGTTTGTGATTCCTGGAGGAGCCACAGTAACACACACACACACACACACACACAAACTACATACAGTCCTTGACCCACAATGATACATAAACTTAATACAATATGGCCCCCAAAGGCATTACACGTAATTGCAATTTCTGTCACAGTAATTACTCGGAAACCCTAGAACAGGAAGTGACTATAATCTTCAGAGTCTCCTCCTGAATTTTTGTAGGGATATGTTTTACCTTTTATACACAAAATCTACTTGCCTAAATCAATTAGGACTGTTCAAAAATATATACATGTCCGAAACTTAAGTCTTCTAAAAAGATAAACTGCATTTTATTTCTGTATTATGGCTAGTTAGAAAAAAAACACACACACACAAACAAACACACACCCAAATTCTCCTCAGTCCACAGAGAGTTTTAATTTTTTACTTCACTTAAAATAAACTCATTAAAGGTGCAGGACTGACAACACAGACGAGTGTAGGAATTATTTTATCCACAGAACAAGCTTCTTCCACACTCACCTAATGAGCCTCATTCAGACACTGCCTTAGAGTTGAATGAATGCCTGAAACCAGTGTCCCTCAAATTCACAGAGGAGCCCATTAATTTGAATCTATTCTCATCCCCTTAAGCTTTCCCCAAGAAAAGGTCTCAGGTATCCTATCCTATACAAACAGAAGAAATGTTTCAAGCAATTTCCTGTTCCTGAGCTGTCCAGACTGCAGCACTCTTAGTTCTCTGAGCTTCAGCAGGGGTTTTTTCCATTGGCATAATCCCGGAACTTGTTGCACTAAATCAGTAGTTCTCAAACTGTTGTACTGGTGACCCCTTTCACATAGCAAGCCTCTGAGTGTGACCCCCCTTATAAATTAAAAACACTTTAAAATATATTGAATACCATTATAAATGTTGGAGGCAAAGCAGGGTTTGCGATGGAGGCTGACAGCTTGCAACCTCCCATGTAATAACCTCATGACCCCCAGAGGGGTCCCGACCCCCAGTCTGAGAACCCCTGCACTAGATAGTTTAAAGATAAAAGTAGCATTTCCTACCTTCCTGGCTTCAACCTATGTAACTTAGGAGTTCAAGAAAGGGGCTGTTTATAGCTTTATTTCAGTTTTTACCAAAGTTGGCTATCTGAGCACATTAGCTCTTCAAATATATTTCGGCAAAGAAAATGTGCTGATTCACAGTGAAAGATTTAAATACACCTCTGGAAACAGTCTTGAACGAACATTAATTTTAGCAAACATTTATATAAAAGTTGACAAATTCACAAAAATACTTACATGGGCAGAAGCCTACGGTGATACTAGTTTTTTGTCCCGGGTCAAGAACTCCAGCACGCAGACTAAATTTAAAAATGCCATCTTCTATGGCTTTTCCTGCACCATCAAGATCTAATTGCCATGTCACCGGTTGCCTTGAGATATTCTTCAGGTCAAACTTCTGTAAACAGTTGTAGGTAAACAAGGATGCAAGATGACAGAATGCAATAAGCATTATGTTATTTTTCACATCAGTAAATACTAAGCTTTTCCTGTTGAAAACAAGTTACTATTTTATGTTGTACTTTTTATCTACAAAGAAGAAACAATTGACACAAAGTTCAACAGAGCACTTTAGAGACCAATAGAGTATGCAGTTTATATCTGTAAGGTAAGAAAATAAGCATGTTTCATGGTTCACAGATAGCACACTTACCAGCATTCACCATTCACAAAGAACAATGTTTCCTACCTAAGAAGGAAAACCATTTTCTCAAATCTTAAATATAACATGGATTTCTTCAATGTAATAAGAATAACCTGGAGTAATAGCAAGTTGGCTATCAATCATGGGCTAGTGTGTGATAAGTAGATTAACTGCATTTATGATGGCAGTCAGGGGCGGCTCCAGGCCCCAGCACGCCAAGCGTGTGCTTGGGGCGGCCTGCCACGGGGGGCGCTCTGCCGGTCGCCGGGAGGGCAGCAGGCGGCTCCGGTGGATCTCCCGCAGGCACGCCTGCGAGAGGTTCACCAAAGCCGCGGGATCAGCGGACCCTCCACAGGCATGCCTGCGGGAGGTCCACCGGAGCCACCTGCCGCCCTCCCGGCGACCGGCAGAGCGCCCCGCGGCATGCCGCTGTGCTTAGGGTGGCGAAATGTCTACAGCCACCCCTGATGGCAGTGGTGGTAAGGCAAATGCAGATGAGAGAACTTCTACTAGTACCGGTGAAATGTTGCAAGAACTGAATACACTATCAGAGAGACCTGATATTACAGTTCTCGAGGATACTACATACATTGATTCTTCTGTTGAAAAACTTGTTGAGATTGCAAAAGTTTAGAGACAGTTTTAAAAAAACACTTTTTTTTTCTGGAACAACAAAACAACAAGAATAAGAACCTTTACCCTAGTAAAGTGGATCGTCCATCTGCTATATTGTCCCCAGGTGCAGGGTTGTGACTTCACCCCTCAAAAGTTTCTCATGAGAATATACGGAAAGAGCTGGGGTATAAGGAATGCCATTCAACTGAAAACTGTAGCTCTTTTGGATAAATTTCAGCACACACCCAGGTCCATAGCAAAAACCTTATTTGCAGAAACTGGGATAAGTTATCTCCAGAAGGAGAAGGATGCAAAAAAGGAATAGTGCTGAAACATACTGGCATCTGGCTGCCCATTGAGGTCCCAACATCATTGCGTCAGAGTATAAAGTAGCCTATGTGACAAAGGAACAGAAGATAAGCCCTCTGCCTAAACTGACTCTCTTTAAAATGAAAGGCACTTTGAAACTACCTTTGCTTACCCTAAGATTGGACATCTAATTTAGACACCTGAGTGCTGCTGCTACTATCTCACATACTTAAGGGACAACATGTTCATCCTAAAGACAGACTAAAACCCTGAAAAGGCTGTGCCAAAAAACTAGTCTCTAAGTCTGCTCAAGTGATCACTGGTTTTAACAGTGGAAAGGCTGCATGCCTTCAAAAAGGCAATTCCAGCACTTTTGTTTCAAGTTCTGAGCCAGTAATATCTCTGAATGGTCACAGCAGACCGTAGAGAATGAGACAAACTTCAGATGCTTTATAGGCAGCTCATAATGCATGTCTGGCTAAGTCTTGACCCACATGAATGTTAGTCCTCTTGTACCCTGACAGCGAGGCCGGCTCCAGGCACCAGCATTCCAGGCTGGTGCTTGGGGCGGCAGTTTGCAAGGGGCGGCAGTCCCTGTTTTGCCCCCAGCAGCGCGCCGAATTGCCACCACTGACGGCAGGGGCAGTCCGTGTGCCCTTAGGGTGGCACGTGCGTTTCCGCAGTGGTGGCAATTCGGCAGCAGCTTCTATATTTAGCTGTCCGCAGCGGCTTCAGCTAAACATAGAAGCTGCCACCGAATTGCCACTGTCGCGGAAACGCGCCTGCCGCCCTAAGGGCGCACGGACTGCCCTCACCACCCACGACAGCAATTCGGTGCGCTGCTTGGGGTGGCGAAAACTGTAGAGCCGGTCCTGCCTGGCAGGCAGGCTACAGCTATACTGCAGCTGGGAGCATGCTTCCAGCTTGTGTAGACAGACGCATGCTTCCTCCGCCTGAGCCATCTGTGTATAAAACTGCTCAGACCCCCTGGGTATGATTTGGGTTGCTAGCCCACGAAATGCCCAATCTGCCTCCAGCTATGCTGCTATTTTTAGTGTGCTAGCTCAAGCAAAGCTAGTGCTCAACTGTCTATACAAGCTGGGAAGCACACTGCCAGTTGCAGGGTAAACGTGACCTTGCAGGCAAGCTATAAGAGCTAACATTCATGAGGGTCAAGACTTAGCCAGACATGCATTATAAGCTGCCTAAGCCTACTCCATAGATTAGATTAAAACTATCCCACACTATTACCTCCTGGAAGGCCATGCTGTCACCAGTAGGAGAGAGAGATGATCAAGGAGACAGCTGGTGAAAAGGACAGAGTTCCTCTAACTTCTTCATTCAAGAAATATCACCCTTCACATAGAGAAGTGCAGGGGATCTGTTAGAAGACAACGACTTCCAGAATGTAGCTCATTTCTTTCATGATTCCAGAAGGACCCTTTCAAGAGGCTTCTTGAGGAAACTTTAACTTGGGCTATATAGTATATATCCTCCAATACCTATGCAGATTAAAGTGACTATATGGGCTCTGATCTAGCACTCTTGTTTCCCCCTACCCACCCACCATGGCTGGGAAAATTTAAAAAGGTGAAAAATTGATCTTGACAAGTAGAAAAGATTCTCTCTCCTCCAATACATTTTAAGCACCTGGCATGACGGTCATGTCAGACATTTTATTATGGCATGAAGGACAACTTTTAAACTATGAATGCTTCTCTGGATCCAAAAATAAAAAAGATCCTAACAATACTATTACCAAAAACTAACAAATTGCTACATAAAAACAAGACCTAAAATAACTACTGATTTAACTAAAAATGTCAAGGAAAATAGTAACTACGCAATGAAGGATGAGGGAAATAATTCCAACGCCACTGTCACCAGCAGAAAGAGAGGAACTGAAGAAAATAAAGGGGGAAAAGGTTAACCTTTCTATACCATTGTTGGTACTTTGGATCTGTAGCTTCAGAGATTCCAAGGTCAGAAGGGGCCATTGTGATCATCTAAACTGATCTCCTGTGTATCACAAGCTACAGAACTTCTGCAAAATAATCAATGTTAACATGCCACCCAAATGCTAGGCTGTGCTAGCATGCTCCTACGATCATGAAGCACAACATACGATTGCCACATGGGGGATCTGCAAAGGCTTTTTCAAGAAGAAAAACTCATGCTTATAAAATTAAGAGTATGTCATCAATTATTAACTGTCTGCATAAAATATGCTGCAAAAAATCTTCAAATACGAGCTCAGACATAATCACACTACGCATCATCACTGGACATCTTTGGAAGTCACCTACTGCTCATGCATTGTGGTAGCCAGTTTCCCATGGTGCGCACAATTTAGTTCATGAATCAGGGGGAAAATCAAGTCTAAGCCAGGAAGTGAGCAAAAAAGTCATAATTTTTAGAGACCAACATGAAACTCATAGTAGTATAGAACAAGGATAAAAATACTTTGGAATCCATAAGCGCACACACTAGAAAAACTTTATGTAGTTATTAAGAACACATAATGTAATTTAAACAAGTACCTCTTTTACAGTCCCAGTAAAGTAAAAGATTAGGCTGAGAACAGTCATAAAAACATTTGTGTATTTACCTGAGTGCTCAGACTTTCATCAGCAATCTCTAAATGTATGCTTCTTGACTGAAATACCAGCTCTGAAGTGGAGAACTCAAGTGGTGGCTGCAGTACTGTAGGAGAAAATCAAAAAGTTTATAGAGCATCTTGAGAAATATTTCTGAAACTTTTCTTTAAAACTTTCTTTCCACTTTACACATTCTTTAGACCTGAAGAAGACTTATGTGTAGGTCAAAAGCTTGTCTCTTTCACCAACAGAAGTTGGTCCAATAAAAGATATTACCTCACCCACCTTGTCTCTCTCCAATATCCTGGGACCAATACAGCTATAAACAAATTCTTAAGCTGACAGATTCTCCCTTTCTTTTAAAACCTGTCCTCCCTTTCAGTGTCTACAAATTGCAAGCACAATTAATATAATGTAAATGTCTACTTGATTAGGACTCTCCATCCATACAGGGATACAAATTTCTGTGACATTAATTGTGCACCCATCAACACGTCAGTTAACAAAAAGGGAAGTCAAGTTTAGGTCAGGCTAAAAATCAGACTCATGTCTTTCCTTTATAACACTGATGCTATAAAAAGAGAGAATACTCTCTTCCTATTTCAGATTAACACAAAAGGGAGTCAGACTAGGTCCTGTGTGGACAAGGAGAAGTACTTTAGAAGTCCAATCAATGACTAAAAATAAACTTTGTAAATAGTGAACTGGGGTTTCTTTGAGCCCCATCTATTTTTGTCATCACTAAATATTAATTTTCTGTAATGATGGATAATTCAAGTAGCATTAGCTTCATTTTTTCTAAATGGCTACTAAAAGTTTGATACATCTATTATTAGCGCCTTTATTTTTTTTAGCAGTTCTTAAATTTAAATTTGTGATACTTTATGTAGATTTTGCTATTCACCAAAGCATACGTATAGATTTATCACAATGGCATTACTTTTCATTTAATACAGTAATTTCTCTTCTCCAGTGCCACAGTAAAGAAAGCAAAAGACGTATGATTTATGACAAAGCATTAACTGCAGTCCATGGGTGGGGGAGCTGGGTGCATGAGGGACAGTCCCTAGCTGGGGGAATGGGTGCATATGTGGCTCAGTGCATGGGACACAGTCCCCATCTTTGCAGGCAGGCTCCACAGCCATGCTCCCTGGGTGCTCAGCCAAGCAGCAACCCCAGCAACAGCATGGAAGTGAGGGTGGCAATACACAATGCCATGCCACCCGTAAAATAACTTAGCAGTTAACAGTGCCAATTTAAAATGCTCCATGGTAGACATTTGCCAGTGTTGAAATGAAAGGTACTATATTGATTTGAATCATATTGCTGTCATATAACAAATACAAAACTTTTTTTTTAAATAAAAAAAAGATATCTGGGTAGTATACATATTGTGTTAATGAGGCCCACATAACACAGAGCTGCATATGTGGCCCACAATAGTAAACAGGTTGAGAACTACTGGTCCAGAGGGTGGCTAGTACATAATATGGTGTGACAAGGTAAAGCCGCTGCCCTGAAAGGGTTAAGGGATCATTGCCTATCCCTGCTGGGTCCACAAGGATCACAGAGAAAGGGTGCAGTATTACTAAACTCAAGCATTGAGAAGTCAAGGGGCCACAGGGACCCGTTGACAGCTTCCAGGATCCATGCAGAGCCAGGGCAGACAGGGAGACTGTCTTAGCCCCGCTGCGCCACCAACTGGACTTTTAATGACCTGGTCAGCGGTGCTGACGGGAACCGCAGGGTCCCTTTTCGACCGGGCGTTCTGGTTGAAAACCGGATGCCTGGCAACCCAACTGCTGATAGAATGGTTCTGCTCTCAGAACAGACACATCCACAGTAGGATGCCATCAGCTTCTGACGTATCTGCCAACTGTAGTAATTCTGCTGCCAGGACTGTCTCAGGTTCTCAAACCCTGTCCTGGGTACTTTTAATCCCAGGCAATGGCCCAGGTAAGAAACAGGTGGGTTTTTTTTTTTGTTTTTTTAATATATAAAGATTACATACGTGTAGAAAATACACAGCCTCCCACCAACAGAAATGCATGACTAGTGACTAAGCATGGGAGACAGCATTTGTGGAATCAGGCCCTTAGATCTCAAAAAGCATGTGTTTTTATCACATTCTGTTTTTCAGTGTGACATCTGAAAATAGCTAATCAATAACAAGTGTCATTTCTAAGGTGGTGTGATGGAATAAAGCTATTAAGTCCTTCTCTCATAGCACAAAAACATGTTTTTCTATTTGCTACAGTATATGAGCATGGTTTAGTAATATACTGAGTGTTCAGAACATTTATTTAGTATTTGTCCCCCAGAAAGGATTGCTGTAAGGATATAATTAAATAGCCACAGAATAGATGAAACTATAACCTAATTTATCAGCTACTTCTAGAGAAGGTTCCTTTGGCTTTTAAAATATTTGGATTGTGGCAACCTACAATTCTTTCAGACTACTCTTTAATGGTATTTATTATGCAATGGGATACTAAATTAAGATATATTTTGTACACATCCATTGCCATTTTTAATCAGTCTAGCCTGAGTGTTTGTCTATATCTAGTAATACTGAATAGAGTAGCAGTTTATTGAGTGTGATAGTAATTATATTTTATAGTTAAATATACGTTCTGTATTTGTAGGTGGTAGGAGAAAAGAAGTCTTCAAAGAGTTAAGATTTAATTTCAACCAAGCAATTTTATATTTGGAAGTGTTTTTTTAATTGATTGTATTGATTACTGAAATGCATAATATACGAGGTACCAAAGGTATCTTTTTACTCATTAGAATATTATAAATGCTCATTGACAGTGTATCTTAACTTTGAAGTCACAATAAAAAAAAACAAAAAACAAAAACAAAAACAAAAAAAAACCTTTGTTCCCAGGGTTATATTCTACACTTCACTTCTTCTGCATATGAAAAGGGTGCATAGACATCCATAAGGTTTTATAAGAAAGATTGTCATTCATTATCAAGATTTAATATTGTGTATAATTTCACTGTTCCACAGAAAAACAATAGCAGAAGTAAAAGAAATATTTCCTTTAATTTGGGGCCTTACATAAAATCACTTCTGCACTATCAATTTGTCACTCTGTTACATTGTATTTATTCTTTAGAAGAGACATGTTTTTTAATAATTTCACATTCAACCCTGTACTGGGATTTAGTTTCAATCCTGTTCAAAAGAACATGTGTGGATATATTCAACAAATTGTCTTTATCCATAAGGACTGCACTACTGCAGAGAAGAACCCTCGAGGGCAAACATTATGTCAAAGGTAGGTCTTAGGTTTGGGCCCTGTAGTGTTAGAAAACTCCAACATCATTTCCTTTCCCAGAAATCTACCCTGTTCCCGATGTTCTTACGTATTGGAGTTGAGGGCTCAGCCTTCTCTGCTACTCAAAATATTACAGCAGTATGTGGACACCATCAAAGGGGAGAAGGCTAAGATGATGATAAATGCATTAAAGCCTCATTCTCCGATAGCCAATGCATAAATTGAACACTGAGGAGAGCCATGCTAGAGGTCTCAAGTAGTATGTATATGCAGACCAGCATGAAGGAGAGTTGGAGCGTAAAGAAGTTGGAGGGTACAAAAAAAAAAAATTCCACAAGGTGCCAGTTTGCTGCTAGCGGCAACATACCTGGAAATCTGGGCACTCACCTGCCTTTTAAGGGCCAGAAGAGAAAAATGTCCTTATTCTTACTTACAGAAGCATATGAACAGAATACCCAGAATATTCAATCTCCAGGCTGGATTACAGTCACTGCTTCAGATCCATGTTTTAATTTTACAAATTTTTACAGAGCCCCAGAGAAAAGATATGGAGTGAAAGATATGCTATTTCGCCACACTGCCTGCTAACTACTCCAAGTGTGGTGGGGCTAGTACCAACTTTGGCACTATCAGTCAGTAAGAAGAAAACAAATTGGGTTGTGGGTTAACTAACTAACTAAATAAATGAATGAAGACAGACTTCTAACTGGCAGAAGTATATTTTCCCCCGGTGCTTAGATACTGAATATACTAACAATAAACAAAGCAACAAGGTGACATTTAATATAAATAAGGCAGACTACTACACTTATGGAGGGGAGTGTGGGGATTCACAACTACAAGATGGGGAAGATCTGGCAAAGTGGTATCATTGCTGAAAAGGACCTGAGAGTTACAGTGGATCACAAACTGAATATAAGTCAACAATCTGATGCAGCTGCAAAAAAGGCTAATATCATTCTGGGGTGTATTAACAGGAGTGTTGTATGTAAGACCCTAAAGGTAATTGTCCAGCTGAGGCCTCACCAGTGCTGAGTAGAGCAGGAGTACTGGGTCTAATTCTGGGCACCACACTTCCGGAAAGATATAGACAAATTGGAGATAGTCCAGAGGAGAGCAATGAAAATGATAAAAATCCTGATCACAGTCTTCAGCTATGTTAAGCGCAGTTATGAAGAGGACTGTGATATCAGGAAAAACTTTGTAACTATAAGGATAGTTAAGCACTAGAATAAGCTTCCAAGGGAGGTTGTGGAATCCCCATCATTGGAGGTTCTTAAGAACATCTATGATTCTATGAACAGGCTGGACAGACACCTGTCAGGGATGGTCTAGGGTTACTTGGTCCTGCATCAGCATGTGGGACTGTACTTGATGACCTCTCAAGGTCCCTTCCAGCCCTACATTTCTATGATTCTCTGATGCTATCATTTCTAAAAATTATTATAATTCCAGCTTCAAAGACATCCAAAAATACACATTTAAAATTGAGTGAATAGATGCAAAGATAAATTTTCTAATTATTTGATATTATAATAAATGCTAAATTAGACTAGTAAGTTCTACACTCGGTTCTTTAGCTTCTAATTTTTCCTTTGCTAAAGCTAGCAATAAATCCCTGAAAGAGTAATACAGAGCACACCACGTGCACGTGCACACACACACACACACTTAATATTCCTAGTTTACGTACCAGTTGCTTGAACTGTACATAATGGAGCAGTCATAGACAGAATTTGAGGACGAGGAACAATTATGTGCTTTCCTGACCCTGAAGGTGTCGTAGCTGTAGTGCTTTGCTGAGAAGATAGAACCTCGCTAAAATTAACATTCACTGGAAGACTGAAGTCATATGCTGCCACCTAAAGGACAAAAATATAGTTGTGGTCATGTTCTCAAGGAGGGAAACAGCAAGTTTATGTAGTACTATAGTATTGATATCACTATTTTAGCAGAATTATTAAAACAATTTTTGAGGAAATGAACTTGATGGCCTGATCATGGACCAGAGAAGTTAATGGGAGCTTCATCTATTGCCACATAGTGTCAGCCATCTTAAGTACCTAAAAGCCATACCTTTTTCCCCCCAAAGGAAGAATATAATGGGACAAAAATTACCAGAACTGTATATAGCTTAGCTCAGCTCTGCATGAGGCTTTTGGCACATCCTTATTTTAAAAGGTGCTTTGTTCCTTTTAAAGTATGACTGCAGACAAAAACAGAGTTTGATTTCAGGCTATAATCAATAGCATACAGCCAAGAGAAAACAGGGCCACCCGGGGGTTTGGGGGGCAAGTGGGGCAATTTGCCCCAGGCACCGGGCCCTGCAGGGGCCCCCACAAGAATATAGTATTCTATAATATGGCAACTTTTTTTTATGGAAGGGGCCCCCAAAATTGCTTTGCCCCAGACCCCCTGAATCCTCTGGGCGGCCCTGAGAGAAAAGGCAGGCTTTAGCATGCCCTGAACATTAACAATGAAGCGGAGAGACTTGGTGACTGTAAAGCCCTATGAGAAGTTGGAATAGCATAAAGTCCATGTAGCAGAACCTCTTTCCTTGTCTGATCATCATTCTAGCAAGCTTTTGCCACAAAGCACTAACATTGTTTTACTACGTTTAGAGTACCTAATCATCAAACCACTGATATAATGACATCATTTTTGTAAAATGTTTAGGGTGATATTTAACAAGTAGGCCAAAAAGCAAATCATCTTCAAATGACTGTGTTTTGACTCTCACACTATCATATGTGCTAAGTTCAGCAAATGGTTATGTGATTTGTTGAGACAAATGCTTGTTTTTGTTTTGTTTTTTGCTTTGTTTGTTGGTTAGGGGCTGTTTATTAGTTAAGGCAACCACCTAAATGCATTCAAGGTTTTTAAAATCTGCATAAAATCTTGTTTAATTTTTATTCAGATAGTAAAAAAACTGAAATGCGGGATAAATGGATTCTGCATTACTGTGACCCTGCTTGTAACCTTAGTCAACTCAACTAGAAAAAGACTAGTGAATTATTCATAGCTTTTTGTTTGAAAGTGTGATATTTCTAGTATCTAGTTTGAGGAGCAATGTGACTATTAAACTACAAGGTGTGTTCAATATATTCAGAAGTCATTGCTGTAAGAAATGATGGCTACCACAAGAGCAGGAAAGGTTTAGTCCGGTTCTGGCAAAAGCAGACAAATATGGAAGGATGCATCTCCGATGGGAAGGAAGGTTTCTGGCAACTGGGAGGCAAGTTGGGTGGGAGCAGACATCCTGGATACAAGTGACCGTGAGGTCAGGGAAACAGATATTCAAGTAGAGAGGTAGGGGAAGGAACTGGCAGCTGGGAAGCAGGTCAAAGTTGGTTCTAACCCAGGGAGGTAGTTGGAAAGAGAGAGCAGATTAGAGGTCTTTGAGAGTGGGAGAGTTGCAGAAGAGGCAGATGGGGCAAAAAGGGGAGGAAAAGAAAGGGGGGGATGCTGGGGGTGTGTGAGAGAGAATAGGGTGATAAAGAAGGAGACAACAGAGCCAAGAATGAATATATTCATCCTGAATGTTTAAAGGGTCAATGAGGATCTGAAGCCTGAAAAAAATTCAGTTTGGAAAGAGATGCTGGATTTGGATCCCTTTTCTTCTTCATAGAAGTATACTTTTTTTATTAGTATTTTACTTTAGATGAGTTAAATTAAAGAAAAAGCCAAAGCATGCTAGGGGGTACATACACTTCCAGATGCTGCCTTCAGTTCTGCCATACTGGGCAACACAGAGTTTTCAAAATTGTCTCCATTTAACATTAGTCAGTGCTATTGCTGCCAGCTATCAGCTACTGCATTAACTGCCAGCCTGCAACCACCAGAGGGTTGTATATTTTAAGCATATTCTATCATGCCTTGCCTTGTAATGAGTGAGCTGCCCCCTGCCAGGTAGACAATAATATACTCACTGCAAAATAGCTGCTCTGATGGTATAGCACAATT
This sequence comes from Mauremys reevesii, assembly GCF_016161935.1. NCBI lineage: Eukaryota > Metazoa > Chordata > Testudines > Geoemydidae > Mauremys > Mauremys reevesii. Next base: position 153,697,319 of record NC_052623.1, read on the forward strand.
ACACAGGATGGCTGAGAGGGTGGGGGGAAGAAATAAAATGAAGATAAAATGAAAAAGAATACATTAAAATAAAAACTCAGCTCATGAAAGCAGCACCTGGTAATTGTTTATAAACCTAAGGTTCCCTTGGGCTAGTTTCCCTATAAAATCATTAAAAATGATACACTCACTATGTTCAGATTCTACGATTTTGATTCTGTAAAAATCATTGCAACAGCCCTATTAATTCCAGTATTGAGCATCATTTTTGCAAACATTTGGCTCTATAGTTTAAAAGGTGACCTCCAGTTGTATCTACTACTGGTATTTCTGATTCTCACTCAACACCTGATTTTGTAAATCTTTACTTATTAGAGCTGATCAAGAATTTTCCATGTAAGTGGTTTTTCCAACAGAAAATTAGGCATTTCAACTAAATAAAAACTTTTGCAAAAAGTGTCTGCTGTCCATGGGAAACTGGTTTTTCTTTGAAAAAGCAGACACTGAAAACCTTCCAGTCAAAAACTTTTGTTTTTTTAAATTTTCCATTAAAATACCCAAACTATTTCCTGACCAGCACTATTTTTTTATGCAAGTAGCCTATACCCATGAATACCCCCGATGAATTCAATGATTACTTATGTGAATAAAGGGCTTGGGGGTTGTGTTTCTGTGTGCCATGTACAGCGCAGAGCACACTGTCAGCACTTAAATGATAAACAGTAGATGCATCCATGTTTCTGAAATGTCATACTTAACAAATTAGAGTCCATTTGATGTGTTATACATTCTCCACCTCTAAAATGTGAATAAGGATGTTTACCTCCTTTATGAAGCGCTATATAAGAGTTAAGTGTTTATTATGTACACTAATTCAGACTGTAAAATGAGGCCAAATAAAAAGAATGGATTTATTTCAGATTATGTAAAAGGAACTCAGAATTTTATTATACAATCACATCACACTTTTAGCAAGTGTTTATTTACTCTGTTTTTTTATTATTACATCCATAGTCCATTATAATTAAGGCTGTGAGTCTGTCACAGAGGGCACGGATTCCGTGAGTTTCCAGGACCTCTGTGACTTCTGCAGCTGGCAGGTGAGACTTACCCCAGGGCCACTTGAGCACTCTGGCGGCCCCGGGACCAGCCACACCACCCCCACACAACAGTGGCGGTCCTGGGCTGCCCCACTGCCAGCAGCAGCTGCTGCTGCTGCGGTCCCAAGCCAGCAGGGCTGATCCCCAGCCAGCAGTGGCTGCTGCGGTCCCGGGCTGCCCCTCTCCCCCAAGCACCAGCAGGCACCCCAGAGACACCCCCCCTCCAGAACAGCAGCTGTGCCCCCGAAGCCTCCCAGAACACCAAATATTTAGTCAGGAGTATTTATAATACAAGTCATGGACAGGTGATGGGGCTGTGAATTTTTGTTTACGGCCGTGACCTGTCCATGACTTTTACTAAAAATGCCCATGACTAAATCTTAGCCTTAATTATAATAAAATCTAAATTAACAATTATGGGACACTACTTTGTTGCTTCTTATTAATGCTGACAGATTTTCAAGTAGGAGGAAGAACACATATAAAAAAGAAGTTTTTGATCATTAACGTGATTTTAAACTGAAAAATGTTTCCAAGAGAATGTAGTTACAAAAGGATGCCCTTGTAAATGAAATGTATATGTCAAGGGATCTTACTGGTAAAATAAAAGAGCATATCTTCCAGCTTGCCAATGTAAAATTAAAAATATACCCCTACTCACTGAAAGTTCAGTCAGCCTACACTATTTTATCCTTTCCCAAGTTTCCAGAAATTCAGCTTCACCCCTTCTACAAACAACCAGTTTTAAAAATTGACCCTAAATCTGTGCTCACTTATGCAGGATGCAATTTCACTGATTTGCATCTGGCACATTTAAAAAGATAAATAAATAAATAGATCAGCAGTTAGAACAGGGGTCGGCAACCTTTCAGAAGTGGTGTGTCGTGTCTCCATTTATTCACTCTAATTTAAGGTTTCTTGTGCCAGTCATACATTTTAACGTGTTTAGAAGGTCTCTTTCTATTAGTCTATAATATATAACTAAACTATTGTTATATGTAAAGTAAACAAGGGTTTTAAATGTTTAAGAAGCTTCATTTAAAATTAAATTAAAAATGCAGAGCTCCCCCGGACTGGTGGCCAGGACCCGGGCAGTGTGAGTGCCACTGAAAATCAGCTCGCGTGCCGCCTTCGGCACCCGTGCCAAAGGTTGCCTACCCCTGAGTTAAAAGATACTGAATGAAATCCTGGCCCCACTGGAGTCAACAGGAGTTTTGCCACTGACTTCAGTGGAGCCAGGATTTCACTCAAAGGATATGTCTACACTTAAATAAAAAACCCACAGCTGGCCCATGTCAGCTGACTCAGGCTCCCGGGGCTCAGGCTGCAGGCCTATTTAATTGCAGAATAGACTTCAGCTCAAGCTTTGGGACCCTCCCCCATCTCACAGGGTCCTAGATCCTGGACTCCAGCCTAGAACTCTGCACCACAATTAAACAGCCCCACAATCTAAGACCCGAAAACCCGAGTCAGCTGTCTCTCTACAGTGTAGACATACCCACATAGTATATAGACATAGTGAAGCATGATAGTCCCTTTGGGACCTTTGTAAAAATAAATGAACAAAACTTTAAATAGACATACAGAAATGAAAATCTCACACTAACTCGATATAAGATATAGCTCTGAGGCATACCATGTCTGTAATTGAAAAGGTAGTCCTGAGGGGGGTTGACTGATGTTAGACTAAATCTCAGAGGATAAATTGAATGTGACCAATTGCACAAAATAGCAAAAAATCATATTGGCTCCATCACAAGAGGTTTGGTAACTTCAGAATGGTCCTTGGTAAAAGCAGAGAGATTTTCCAGGATATTGGCATCTTAGGATGTCAACACTGTAGCACCATAGTACAGATGGTTCCTACATCGACCGAAGGGTTTTTTTCATCTATGTAGTTAATTCATATAAGCAGGAGGCAGTAGCTAGGTTGATGGAAGAATTCTAAGGAAGGATCTCATTAAGTGTAGATCAGGCCTTATTCACCTCATCAATAGAAAACACATGTTATATACATAAGGAATCTACCACTGTTTTACTTGTAAAGGCTAGAACAAATTCATTCAGTAGAGAGCCAAATTCCATTTTCAATTATGGTTAGTAGGCTAGTTTAACAACACAGATTATATACTACTTCCTCAGTCCACAGTAAACATCCACCAATGTCAGGCTTGCACAAAAATCCAGAGTAGAATGTGGCCTTTATAATTTGTGGCTATTATATATCATGTGTTCAGCATCTTGTTTTGGCATTCAGTATCAGTAGGCTCACCTGTAAGACTAAATACTTCTGCCCTTTGTTTCTCTTCCTTCTCCATCTTCTTTCTTTTCCTTGTCTTATCATCCCCTCTGTTCTTCCCCACAGCAAATTCTCAACTCTATGGGCTCTACTTCCACCCCCTCCTTCATTCTATCCAATAACATAATTACTAATTAAATAATAGTGTTGACATTAACATGTCGTCATTAGGCTTTAGAGTTGATACCTCTGTGAGATTAATAGGGGGCAAGGGAGTTCACACCCCTGTTCTTGTGTCAGCCTGCCTGCAAATTCAGGATAAGACTATCAGTTTGTCTGGAAGGTTCTCTACAACTCTGAGGACTAGAATTTATTTATTAATTTTTTTAATGAAAGCTTAGATTCTGTACAAACCAAGTATGCCACACAGACCATATATATGAGAGAGAGTGTTAGACAAAAGGGCCAGATATATGCTTAAGCCAAATAAGGCCAGATATATGCTTAAGCCAAATAAGGCCAGATATATGCTTAAGCCAAATATATCCTCAGGCATTTGTCATTTTCCCCGCTTGTTTTTCCATTTGCTACCCCCGTCCAAAATTACATGGACACAAGATATATATGTATTGTATACCAAAAATGGGAATGAGTTAAACAAATGTGCCTGCCCATGGGAGAGGATGTTAAGAAAGGGGGGAGGCGAACAGGTGGTCCCTAATTTCTACCAGACACAAATGTAAAGAATGCATGGGTTAGCAGAATTTGACATGCTAAGTCGTTTGTTCGTAGGTATAAAAGAACATGCTTCGTGCCTGTATAGTGTGCTCCTTCTCAGGCACGAGCCGAGAAAGACACCCGCTCAGCTGACCGAATAAAGAATCTGGTAACCGTCCCCCTGTCTCTCCGTGCCTCCTTGGGGTAATTGGGAACGCTCCAGGGGGAACGAGCCTATTTGGCTAACAAGAGAGAGAGAGAGAACACGTGTGCGCGCGCACACACTCACTCTCTCTCTTTGGGCTAGATATTTAAAATTCATGAGTTACAGCAAGTATAAGATATTATTTCCCAAAGATTGAGACTATGAAGCCTATTGGAAAAGTATTTTAACAACTTTGAAAATCCTTCTCTATCAAAATTAAACCAAAACAAATTTAAGCTTTGTTACAGAAGTGAAATCTGTAGACTTCTCACATTAATTAACAAACACATTCTTAAAGAAACCTGGGATCAATTTAGCAGGGACAGTGTAAAAGAGGTAATAAGATTCTCTTGTTGTCCCGCTCTGTTGGCAGCATTTAAAACATTGCAGGGAATTGTACATAAATTACTGCTGACTCATTGGAGCAGGAGAGATTCATTAGACTCTACCATGAATGTAAGGGAGGTGAAAACAGCTCGCTGGGAAAGGACGGTAGGGTCTCAGAGAGGCCCTAAAGGAAAGGAACCAAGTAGCCAAGTCTGAGAAAGCAGAGGCGGTCATTTATGTAAATGTTATTTTCTAACGACCCTTTTGGAAACAATGGATGTCCTTTACTTAAAGCCTTAGAAGGAGTGATATTTTGCCTCCTCCCGAAAATCATAGCACCTCCAAGCTTATTTCAAATAAAAACGGGGGGGGGGGGGGCGGGGAGAGAAGGGAGATTCAGCCAGTGCACAAGGCTCCTCTGCTACAACACAGAATCCAAACGGGGTGTGCTTGTTTGTAATTGCCAACATGCACATATCTTTCAGCTCACTATTCTCCAAAACATGTGGGGTTGGTTAGATCCTAGTGCCTTAGGTAGGGTGACCAAGTATCCGGTTTTCGACCGGAACACCCGGTCGAAAAGGGACCTTGGTGGCTCCGGTCAGCACCGCCAATTGGGCCGTTAAAAGTCCAGTCAGTGGTGCTGCCTGGCTAAGGCAGGCTAATCCTTACCTGTTCTGACACCACGCTGAACCTCGGAAGTGGCCAACAGCTCTGGCTCTAGGTAGGAGTCATGGGGCTCCATGCATTGCCCCCGCCCTGGCTCCACACTCCCATTGGCCGGTTCCCGGCCACAGGGAGTTGGAGAGGCGGTGCCTACCGATGACAGCAGCACACAGAGCTGCCTGATGCCTCCGCCTAGGAGCCAGACCTGCTGCTGGCCGCTTCTGGGGCACAGCGTGGTCCACAGTGCCAGGACAGGCAGGAAGCCTGCCTTAGCCCCCTCCCCACCCCCCACCAGGAGCCACCGGAGGTAAGCCCATGCCCCAATCCCCTGCCCCAGCCCTGAGCGCCCCCCCAACCTGAAGCCCCCTCCTACACCCCAAACCCCTCATCCCCGCCCCATCCCAGAGCCAGCACTCCCAGCCCAGAGCCCTCACCCCTTCCCACATCCCAACCCCCCGCCTCAACTCACAGCACTCTTCCACACACCGAATCCCTCGGCCCCACCCCCAAGCCTGGAGCCCCCTCCTGCACCCCAAATCCCTCATCCCTGGCCCCAGTACAGAGCCTGCACCCCCTCCCAAACCCCAACCCTCTCCCACATTCCAAATCCCTTGGCCCCACCCCACAGCACCCTCCTGCACCCCAAACCCCTCATCCCCAACCCCACCCCAGAGCTCACACCCCCCACCGGAGCCCTAACCCCCTCCAGTACCCCAACTCACTGCCCCTTCTCAGAGACCCCTCCCGCATCCTGAACCCCTCATTTCTCACTCCACCCCAAAGCCCACACCCCCAGTTATACCTCACCACACACCCCAACCTCCTGTCCCAGCCCAGGGAAAATGAGTAAGGGTGGGGGAGAACGAGCCCCCGGGGGAAGGGGAATGTAGTGAGCGGGAGGGGAGTGGGCTCGGGGAAGGGGCAGGGCTAGGGTGTTCAGTTTTGTGCGATTAGAAGGTTGGTAACCCTACCCTTCGGGTATGTTCTAGACAGCAAAGAAAACCCTGTGGCTGGCCTGTGCCAGCCAGCTCGGGCTCCCAGAGCTGGAGCTACAGGTCTGTTTCACTGTGTGTAAACTTCTGGGCTTGGGCTGCAGCCCAGGTTTGGGACCCTCCTACCTCACAGGGTCCTAGAGCCCAGGCTATCCAGCCCAAGCACGGAATTCTATGCAGCAGTGAAATAGCCCCACAGCCAGAGCCCTGCAAGCTCAAATTGGCTGGCACGGGCCAGCCTTGGATGTCTAGTTGCGGTGTAGAAATGTCCTCAGTTTCTAAAACAGTGGTGAACATGGGTTATATTACTCTAGCATCTGCACCTAATGGGTCATTTTTCTAATGCAGAACAGGCCCATGAGAGCTACTCAAATCTGCAATTCACTTTCCTCAAACGACTCCATTAGAGGCCAAATTGCTCAACTTTTAGGGCATGTTGCAAAACTCCTGTATTTTCATAGACATTTAGGGAGGTAAGAGATGACAGCAAATTTGTTGAGCAATTTGTTGAAAGAGGCTGATGTTTTGAGACACGTTTCTTCTCCCGCCCCCTTTGATTGTGCATATTTTACATTTTTTTTTTTAAAGTTCTTGGAGCAATAGATTTAAACTTTTCATACAACTATGAAGAACAAAGTAAAAAGTGTGTAACAGTTACATAGACATGACTTCAGAATTTATTTTCTTAACGATGACATTATTTTCTCAAAACCATTCCAAGGCCACTATGGTTTAAATATTTGCTGGTTTTAACTACTTGGTACTTTTGTTACACAAAATATGTAGGATGTCTATTTTCGCTAATCTTAGAAAACATATTAAATGCATCCTTTAAAGTTATTGTCATTACTACTGCCATATAAAACTTACTTCTTTTGGTGTGAAGTACAACGAACATTGCAGAGTTGACTTCCCCTCTAACTCCACAGAATACAAATACGGCCTCAGAGGACAATAATCAACCACTGTCAAACAAAATACAGAGATAGTTATGTGTTACAATAGTATACTCAAACCTTTGCAAACGCTACCATATTACAAACTGATTACCAATATAGGGTAGATACAATATCCTTTGTAATTAGGGCTGTCAATTAATCGCAGTTAACTCATACGATTAACTCAAAAAAGTTAATCGCGATTAATCACACTTTTAATCACACTGTTAAACAATAACTGAAATTTATTAAATATTTTGGATGTTTTTCTACATTTTCAAAAATATTAATTTCAATTACAACACAGAATACAAAGTGTACAGTGCTCACTTTATATTATTTTTATTACAAATATTTGCACCATAAAAATGGTGAAGAAATAGCATGTGAATGCCCGTTCTCACTTTCAGGTGGCATCATAAACAAGAAGCAGGCAGCATTATCTCCTGCAAATGTAACCAGACTTGTTTATCTGAGTGACTGACTGAACAAGAAAGAGGACTGAATGGACTTGTAGGCTCTAAAGTTTTACATAGTTTTATTTTTGAATACAGTTTTTTGTGCATAACGCTACATTCGTAAGTTCAACTCTCAACATAAAGAGACTGCACTACAGTACTTGTATTAAGTGAATTGAACGGCACTTATTTACAGTGAAAATATTTATAATAAAAAATATAAAGTGCGCACTATGCACTTTGTATGCGGTGTTGTAATTGAAATTAATATACTTGAAAAAGTGAAAAACTTCCTAAAATATTTATATAAATGGTATTCTATTATTGTTTAATTGTGCAATTTGATTAATTGCACCATTAATATTTGTAATAGCTTGACAGCCCTAATCGCACAATTAATTTTTTTAATTGCCCGATTAATCACGATTAATTTTTTAATCACGCAACAGCCCTATTTGTAATGTATTATGGCTGAATTCACTATTTCTTACTTGTAAGATACAGTCTAATCCTAGCTCAAAGGTTTTCCTATCTACTCTCTAAAGCGGTGGTACTGAAGTCAATGCATGATATACCCCATGCACATACCAGCTGTTTATGCCTGAATCTCTAGAACTTCCACCATTTAGTTCCTGGATTACATAAGGAAGCTCCCCAACAAGCCTATTAAAATTTATATTTAAAAAAGAAAAAAGAAAAAAACCACAAACATGAAAAATAAATATCCTACTGCTGTTATGTTATTAGGCTACTACGGCTCATTGGTGTTTCTAAACTCTTTTTTCATTGTCATAACATTAATCAGGTTTTTTTTCTACCCCCCAAAGGATTTTGAGGCCAGGACCACACTAAAAAGTTAGGTCAACCCAGCTATGTCACTCAAGGACATGAAAAATCCAACCCCTGAGCAATGTAGTTAAGCCGACCTAACCCCCAGTGTAGACAGCACTAAATTGACAGAAGAATTCTTCAGTCAATCTAGCTACCACTTCTACAGGAGGTGGACTAACTACAGCAACGTGAGAACCCCTCCTGTTGCCGTAGTGAATGTCTACATTGAGGATATTTCTACACTGCAACATAAGCCTTTGCATGAGCCCAGGCTCAAGCCTAACTCCCCTTGCATCTACACTGTAATTGCACTAACCCAGGACTTGGACCCAAGGTCCCAGGACACTGCAGGGCTGGAGGGTCCAAGCTCAATTTAAGCTGGGATCCAGAGTCTGAGACCTATAGCTTTGCAATGTAGATGCAGCCCCACTTGACGCAGGTCCTGGGAGTCATCCAGAAGTATCCCACAATTTCATGGGACAACTTTCTTAGTCCTCTGTAACCCAATAATCTGCAATCCACTCTACTGAAAATGGAAGACGCACCCCTTTGGAAGATGCACCCCTGCATATCCGTGTATATCTACATCCATGGACCATTGTTGTAGATCATGGATCAGATGCAGATACAAATTTTGTATCCATGCAGAGCTCTAAATACAGGATCTCAAAGTCAGGGAAGCAGTTATCTGCAGCTCAAAGCCTATGAGGCTGCTTCCCTACCTTCAAGATCCTCCTACATTCCCTCTCCCCACTGTATACAGAGAAAGGGCAGGGGGAGGGGTGAAAGATCAAGACAAGCAGCAAAATCCGCCCTGCTCATTTACTTTGCAGAAGCAGCTGCCTCCCTCTCCAACAGACCTGATAAAGCAATGAACTCAGGAGAGGTTTCCTAAATTGCTTGACTGCTTAAAACGCAGTGATAGGAACATGGGGAATTTTGCTCCCTGTCCTGATCTATCACTTTCTCGTACTCTGTATATGGAGGGAGAGGAAATGTAGGATCTTGAAAGCGGCGAAGCAGCCTCAGAAGTTATGAGCTGCAGACAGCTTCTTCTCCACCTTTGAGATCCTACTTCCAGAGAAGATGGAAGTCCAAACCTCTCACTATGCCATGCTCGCTGTACTTCGACACAGCCCTGCAACTTGGAACATACAACCCAGAAACTCATTTAAATTCAGCAACTACACCATCGCTTCTGCCTAAGGGAAATGAAATCCACTGGAGAGGGATCTCCATAGTACAGGAGAGATCTAGGGCCAAATTTAACCCTCACGTTTATATGTCTTGCCCTATGCATGTGTGAAAGCACAATATGAACAAGAGCCAACTGTGACTCAGGAATTACTGAAGTCCGTAGCAACAGACATAAGACCTTTTGAGGTAGTCAGTGGCGAGGGATTCCTTGCATATTTTCAATGTTTGATTAACACAGGTACCAAATGTGGTCAAATGGATGCACATGCACTAATACCACATTCCACAACATTAGCCTGGCATGCTGCATTTGTGGCAGAAGAAAAAAGAAAAATCTCCATGGAGCTGAAAAACATTCTTGACACAGTGGGTGGAGGGGTTACCCTTTATCTTTGGACAGATGATTACAGAAAGGTTGCCTATTTAGGAATAACTGTTCATTACAGAGTGCCACAACAGTTTGGAATGGTGGAGCACGTGGTTTGTGTGACTCAGCAGGTCAGTGGGAAAACAAAAACTGCAGAGAACATTCTTTTGGCTGTTATTCAGGCACTCAGAAGATTTGATATAAACAATATTACCAACCGGATGATTTTCATCATGGACCGGGAAGCGAACATGGTTGCATCCCTCAAGTCCTGTGTGCGAATAAGCTGCTCAGCACACATTATAAATACCACACTTGATCATACTACCAAACTGGGAAACCAGAAAAAGGAAGCAGTAACCTGATCCAGCAGATCCACGCATGCCGAAATCTCATTACTTACTTCAGGAGATCTGGACTTCAAAACAGACTGAAAAAGTCTCTGAAAGGAGATGTAGAAACATGACGGAACAGCAAACCATCCATGTTTAAGACAATTGAGGACCAGTGGGACAGAATATATGAAATTTTGACAGAAAAGGGGGGTAACTCAGCTCATTGATAGCATAGACCACTAGACCTTGAGCACTGTAATAGAGTTCCCGCAGCCCTGCAAGGAAGCGTCAGATGCACTACAGCAGTCACAGCCCACTCTCCTCTTGGTGCCCATTTGGTACAAAAGGCTGAAAAAGCATCTCCATCCTTCTACCACTGATGTAAACAGTCTAAGTCAACTCAAATCCCAAGCTTCGCAATGTTTCATCAAAAAGGTTGAAATCAAGCCTATGCACAGAGTAGCAGTTTTCCTGCACCCACAAATGAAGGAGATGAGAGTTTTCAGTGAAAAGGAGAAACAGGAAGTTTATCAAGAAACCAAGAAGCTTGTCTTATTGCAGGAGAAAAATATTCCTGCAGTGAATCTTATGCTTCTTTCATCAGTTACACAGACTCCATCACCAAAGGAGACACAATGGTCACATACAGAGTTTGAGGATTCAGATAGCGATTGTGGAAGTGACGATGATGAAACTGACAAAGAATGAAGATGTGTTGTCTCCACCACTTCAGCAGTTATACAAGCATATCTTTCCCCTTCTCAGTCGAGTTGCACTGTTTGTGCATTCCATCCCTGCATCTAGTGTGTGACGGGTCGTCCCCCCCGCGGTGCCACCTGGAACTCAGGTACAGTTGAGCCCTCTGTCTCACCAATCTGGGTTCCCTCTTGCATTGTGACAAGCTGCAAAGCCCTTCAAGCTTTCACCAACATTCACAGGCAGGGACCACACCCAGCTGTGTTAATGAATGCTCTGGCCAGCCACTCATGAACCCACAATAGAGAGGCTACAGCCAAAATACCCACAGCTCCCCAGCCTAGGACCCTGAACCATCCTGCCCTGGTCAAAAACCTCAGTATGAAATTTATTACCCAGTCTGCCACTTCTACAAAGGAAAGTGGACATGCACTAACACTTGTTTCTGAGCTGAGACTTTTCCCTTTGCACTTCTAACTATGCACAGTGTTTTAGGTAAAATACAAAATAGATTTACTAAACTACAGAAAGATAGATTTTAAGTGGCAAGTGATAGCAAACAAACAGATCAAAGTAGATTACCATAAGAAATAAAACAAAACCAAAATCTAAGCCTAATTTATTTGTTAGGATTCGAATCACACAGTGTCTCACCCAGTTAGATAGTACAAGCAGGTTAGCTTTTGCATACACAGGCAGGCTTCCTTCTTTCCTGCCTGCGACCAGCACAATTCAAGGCAGGTAGATAGCCCTGCAGTGCTTAATTTGTATTGAACAAGGTTTCAGGGCTCAGCCTTGGCAAGCCCTGGAACAAATTAAGCACAGGCTGGGCAGCTAGAGAGCACCTTTATCGCCCTCCTATGCTTCTCAACCTTGCACTCCCCACTCGTCCCTAACTCTTGGACCCCCCTCCTGTGCCCATTTGGGGAAACGGACCTGAAGTCACAGAGCACCTGCTGTCGCTGCTCCTCTCCCCGCACACATACACTTAGGGTGACTTGCCAATCCGAGACGTGCCAGGGCTCAGCCCAAGCAAAAATTAAGCACTGTAGCCCTGCAATAGTATTCCCCTTGCATGCTTCCACAGGGAGAACAGACACTCTGTCCCTTGCATTATCTGGACTATTAAGAGTATCATCAGCTTCAGTTACCTCTATCAGCAACTCAGTGATAGGCGACGCAGATAATCCCATAACCTAGTTTTGAGGGGGCGGGGGAAATCTGTGATCAATTAAAAAACCCAAGCAGCTTGCCAGAGGAACTAGTACTCATGGCTTTCTTTTCTCACCAGTAAAACATTGCACCATATGCAGCAAACAAACAGTTTTATTGATTGAGACCTCAGTGGGGCTTTAAATCAATAGCATATTGCAGACCACAGCAAGAAGTGTTGAGCAGGAAGCCTGGAGACTGACAGTTACAGGACAAGCAGGCAAAGGCTCCCTCCTCAGCCCCTGACATCCCAGCTGTTGGGAGAAGACTGCAAACACCGAGTGATAAAGGCAAAAATCTGGATGGAAACACACTGCTAATCTCCTCAACACACGAACCACTACGGGGGAAACCAACCTTAAGTCAAAGAGCTGGTGGCTGGTGCAAAAACTGGGATTGCTGTGCTCTAAGTGTGATGACTTTATAAATCACAAGCTAAATAGGCAGCAGACTTTTTTATTTTATAGTTCAGTTTGTGATTTTGAGCATTATTGGCTTGAGATATTTATTATACTATTTTTAATATAAAAGGCTATTTGTTCTGATGCCTGTTGTATAATAAGATTGATGTTTAAAAAAACATTAATGTGCACATTTATTAAACAATATAGCTTTCTTATATAGCACACACACACACACACACACACACTCCTCCTCCTCCTGAGAGGCACTGTGAGATACCATGCTGCTGCGGATGCGGTGAGGATACAGATAAAAGAGACAGACTGCAGATCGTGGAATAGATACAAGTTGATTCTTGCGGATGCGGATCCACATTGTTATATCCAGGCAGGGCTCTACAGCTCAGGTCACCATCAGTGTTCCCTCTAATTTTTCCACACATGTGCAGAATGAATTTTGCTATTCACCAATATGGAGGTGATGCGTGGGAGGAAGCTAATGGCTGGGGAAGAGGGTTGGGGTGCAGGGGGTGAAGGCTCTGGGGTGGGGCCAGGGATGAGGGGCTCAGGGTTGGGGCAAAGAATAGGGGTGAGGGCACTGAGGTGGGGCCAGGGATGAGGGTGTTCTGGGGCTACAGTGGGATCTCTCTCTCTCCCCCTCTCCCTGGGGGGAGAGGAGCCTCTCCCCGCTGCAGCGGCTCGGGCCACGGGATAGGTGTTCCTTCCCCAGCTGTGGCAGGTCCAGGCCAGGACTGGGTTGGGGCTGCATTCAGGCTGCCCCTCCCCCCGCCGGAGCTGTGTTGGGGCAACCCCCTCCCGGCCGCCGCGGCAGTCCAGCCGGGGATGTGTTGGAACTGCCCTGCCCCCAGCCACCGTGGCAGGTCCAGCTGGGGCTGCATTGGGGGCCCCCCTCCCCCAGACTGCCATGGCTGGGCGAGTTCCCTGAGTGCCTGTGCGGCACTAAATAGGCTGCTGCACGGCCACGCAGCTCACAGGGAACTTAGGTCACCATTAACTCATTCTCTTCTGATATGGGAGCACACTGTCAGAGAGCCTCCTGGGTTTGCAATGAGATTGGTGAGCTGTTCAAACTTCCTGTAACATGCAGGGCAGGCAGTAAAGTTTTCTCACAGTGCACCACAGTCCTAGAACTAGAGCGGCCACAATTTGGGGGGAGGGCACTAAGGACTCTGGATTAGCATTACTTTGACTTGGGTTTGCGCACAAAGCCTTAGGTTTGAGCATGGGTGGGGGCGTGGGGGAAGAGTCTTAACATAGGATTTAAATACAACGTAGACATCCAAGACCAGGGTTTCCTAACAGGAGTCAATGCCCCACTAACCCGGGCTTTAATTACAGTGTAGACATACCCTGAAACACTGCAGTGGTACAGCTATAATGCTACAGCTGTGCCACTACAGTGCTTCTAGTGAAAACACAGCCTGACTTACTTCGCCACAGCAACCACTCAATAGAAATCCTATTTAACATTTCCGCAATGCACAAATGTAAAAACAAACAAAATACAAATGACTGAAATATTTGAAAACCAAAACTTAAGTGAGCATTAATTTGGGGGGAGGAAATTCTTTTCTTGTATTCACAGAAAAGTCTTTTAAAGGAAAAAATATCTTGTGAAAACGTTTCTTGCTCAAGCCAAATGTCTTCCTTTGGAGAAAATGAAGGGAAACCAGTCAAACATTAGATTTTGGTTCTCCTGTAATAATCATTTTTAAGAATAATCCTGCTATCTAGATAAACACAACACACAATAAAGAGGGAAAGAAAAAAAGGATAGACAAGAAAGACAAACTGCTATCTGTCTGTCTGTTACTTCATTCACATTCTGCGGGTAAGATACATAAACAGGTTGGTCACAAACAGGTTGCATTAGTCTCTGGATCCTGGTACACTTCCCTCCAGCTGAGGAAACAACATCTGGGATCTGACTTGCATGCTGTAGTCTTCTCCCACTGGTTCTCCTTCATGATGGAATAAGCCTGCTTACTCTCACTTAGCCTGCCATGCTCTTTATGGCAATAATACAATGGAGTTAAATCAATGCCAAAACTGACAGAGTTTTGAACAAATTAGACAGAAGATAGAAAGATAGGAGAATGAACAGAAAGTAGAGCAGAGTTAAATTATACACTATGAAAGCGGTAGAAGGAATGCTAAACCTGGCATTGTAGAAATTACGGAGACCCAGTTGTCCTCATAGCAATAACATGACATCTGATGTTCTTAGAAAGGGTCTTTCTGCTTTGCCAATGCTCCATTTGTGGCCTGGATGCACGGAAAATTCACCACAAAGGCAAAAGTCATGTTTGCATTGTTGGTGACAGGATGTCCTGAAAAGCTCTGTGCTTCTCCCACAACATGACCAGAAGGGACAGACAATTAGTCAATGTTTTCACAAAGGTCCAAATCAAGATGGCTGCAGGACTATTAACACTGGCAACGCCTTCCTTTTCAAGAAGCTGCTAATCTATTCATGTGTCAACTTTTAACCTCATAAGCATTCTGAGATATTATATTACCACCTTCATAAAGTCTACAAGATTCAATTTACATGTTTTTCTTTGGCTCCATTCTGTGAATTCTTCCAACAAAAGTTTTATGAAGCTATCTGTTTTGGGTTAAGATGATCCTTTTAAAGCCTTAAATAGCACAGGTTTCAACATAACTTTTCAAAGACAGCTCATAAGAGAGTATGCCACCTCAAGAAGAGTACTCTGCAACTCTGGGCCTGTGAAGGGTGGGTGACTGAGTGAGACTGCACTGTGATGAAATCTTCCAGAAGCAGAATTCAGGCAATTTCTCCCTTCTTCCATGGGCACCATCTGCCAGGATTCTCACTCTGGGACAGTGAGTAGCTCTAAACCGGGGGGGGGCCAACCTGTGGCTCTGGAGCCACATGCGGCTCTTCAGAAGTTAATATGCAGCTCCTTGTATAGGCACCGACTCTGGGGCTGGAGCTACAGGCATCAACTTTCCAATGTGCCGAGGGGTTCTCACTGCTCAAACCCTGGCTCTGCCACAGGCCCTGCCCCCACTCCACCCCTTTCTGCCCCCTCCCCTGAGCCTGCCGTGCCCTCGCTCCTCCCCCTCCCTCCCAGAGCCTCCTGCATGCCACAAAACAGCTGATCGGGAGGTTTGGGGAGGGAGGGAGGAGGCGCTGATCAGCGGGGCAGCCGGTAGGCAGCTGGGAGCAGGGGGAGCTGATAGGGGGCTGTTGACATATTACTGTGGCTCTTTGGCAATGTACACTGGTAAATTCTGGCTCCTTCTCAGGCTCAGGGTTGGCCGCCCCTGCTCTAGACAGTGTTATGAGCTGAGTTAAACCTTGTTAATGGTTGAGTTAAAACCTCACTGAAAATTAAGCATCAGTGTGCCCTTCCTTTGAGAGAGTTGTAAGAGACAGTTAAGGCGGCCACATCTAAAACAAGGCATAATGGAGTCTGCCCGGAAACTAGCAATATATAGGTGGAGGATTCCACTGGACATTGTTTTGATCAGGTGAGTGGAAAAAGCCTAGCTGGGGAAGGGAGGCAGACAAGAAACAGACATTAATTGATGATTGGCTTTCGTTCTGCCACCAGCATATAAAGCACTGTATGGCCCTAGAGGAGCCTAGAGGAAGATTCTTCTGGGTCTGATGCTGGCTAAAGAGGCTTTGAGCTGTAAGCAAAGATGCTATCCACTGTTTTTTGGTTCCTCCTGCATTCAGAGAAGCAGGACTTTGTACATTCCTTAGAAATCAACAAGAACTCAAAGAAAATACCAGACTTTGTCACTTTCTAGTTCCAGCTGGAATATCCCCAGGACCCCAAACCTGACTAGCCACTCAGGGGCAACAATATGTCTCAAAAGAAAATGAGCCATGACAGTACACAACAGAGAACATACAAACAACAGGTCAGAAACTGACAAGTAACTTGAATACGCCTTCCTAAACCCACCTACACAGTAGGGATAAGATACCACCTTAAGTTTTTGGAAGCACATTGAAAGACGCATGATCAAAAGCTAAAACTTTCAAAATCTGGCCAACTCAGATAAAAGGCATCCAAAAGAGAAAATAAAAAATCTAGAAGACAAAAAAGAGTATGGGCTCCCTTGCTTCAGAAATAGGTTTTGCAGAACTGAAACAACAAAGCTGGATTTCTCCCTAAAGGCCAAACCCAAACATTAATGCTTTGTAAACGTCCATGTGAACAGCCACCGTGTGGCTGTCTTGAGTGGAAATTCCCCTGCCACTAACAACAGAAGTTGCTCTATCCTAACTAGCATAAGCAAAGACAATACACAACTGCAGGTGTGCCAGCCATCTCACAGCCGAGACAGGTTCAACAGACACCCACTAAAAGTAAAACACAGTCTCTTTCATGACAATATTACTGTAGGAATTAGTATTAAAACACAGTTGTGGGATATTTCTAAAATCTTTAATTTAAGCCAAGTACAAACTCAGATAGTTAATTGTTCATTTTGTGAGGAAAAACCTCAACTGGATAGGTATAAGGTTGAAAAGTTAGCATGATGCTAGAAATCCACCTTCACATAAAGAGGGAATCAAGAACAGGACTATAATGTAACCTTATTTTATGCTTGTTAAAAAAATAACTTGGTTTATTAAAGAAAACTTAGATTTTTGACACTTCTCTAGCATTATCTCCAAAACATTTGTATCATTTCTGTAGAACACTTGTCTTGTATAGAAAAAGTAGTCCAAGCAAGGTAAAACTAATGTCATTTTACAGGACTAGTATAAGCTCTTAATTATATTAAAAGCTAAGAAATAGCAACTACTTTACACAATGCCTTTAAAAACTTTCTATACAACAGTGAATCAGTAAGATTTTTATACGAGAAGAACTTCAGCTTGGATTTCTTTTACTGCTATCGTATTTTTCTATTAATTACAATTCTGAAATAACAAAAGAAAGTACCTGACTGGTCTTTGAAGTTCAGTGTAAAGTCTTTATATTTGGATAAATCAAACTCCACCCTTGCACGTGCTACTCCTTTGTTCTGAAGCAAAAAGGGAATTCCTTGGGTGGAACCAGCATAAACACCATGGAAGTTAAAGGATTCCTGTTAAGTTTAAGAACAAACAAACAAATGTAAGAGAGTGTTATAAAGGTCATATGTATAGCTGGAGAGTGTAGTAAGAGGAGGCCCTAAGATATAAACCTTGGTATCAGAGGCCCAGTATGAGGCCTGAGGCCTGAACTAAAGTAATGATCAAGACTTTGCTAAAGCAAAGTGAAGCTTTGAGCCAGAGGCAGGCCCTGCTCACAGGAGCTGGCAAGGAAAGGGCTGATACATACCTAAAAGGTACTGAACATTCACATACTTATACATTCCACACAGATAATAAAGAACAGGCTGGCCCATCCCAATGACAGGGGCAAAAGGGTAATATGATGGATAGAGTTGTTTTGATCGAACCAACATGTACAAGGTGAAAGGCGGCACCTTACTACGTAGAGGGGTTGTACTGTGCTACGTGGAGGGGTTGTACCTCATACGTCAGGAGTGATGTGTAACTGGTTTGTATCTGTGTATAAGAATGCATCCCTGGGGTGGAGTCTTTGTCCGGCCGTAGGGGGAGTGGAAAGTCCCGCCACTAAGCCGGGTCCTTGCCAAGAGGCACTTTCTCGTAGTATGCCCTGAGTTAGGCTAAGAAACCTACAGGGAACTGCAATTGTGTCCGAGATCGCAATAAACCTAGTCGACGTGATTTTGCACCTTACTGGACTCTGTGGTCATTGGGGGTTCTTGTCGGGTCTGCTGTGTCAGCTATCTGCAGAGCTGGGGCAGCACACAGAGGGAACTCACACACGCAGCCGAGTGATATCAACAAGGAGAAAGCAGAGCACCACACCGGTACCGCTCTGACAACAGAGAGTACTTTAAAAATACTGCAGTTCAGAGATCCATAAGTTATCCTATATTAACTGGACCTCTCAGTTCACCAACTGCCTATCTAGCTCCTTTATTGGCCCTAGGTCTTTCCTGGGTGCCAAAGACCACAGTTTAGGAACCACTGCTATAATCCCATTGATTGTACCACTAGTGAAATTTTTCAAATTGATTATCTGTCATAAACAGATAGTTAAGGGTTAAAGTCTCTTTTACCTGTAAAGGGTTAACAAGCTCAGTAATCTAATGAACACCTGACCAGAGGACCAATCAAGGGACAGGATAATTTCAAATCCCTGTGGAGGGAAGGCTTTGTCTGTGTTCTTTGTTTGAGTTGTGTGCTCTCTTTGGATCTAAGAGAGGCCAGACATGTCTCCAAGTTCTCCTGGAGTATTTCCTACTATCCAGTATAGCGAGTATTAGAAAGGCGAATTAGTCTTATAATTTGATTTCTACATTTGCAATTGTGTGTTTGCTGGAGAAATTTCTTTATTTCTGTTTGCTGTTACTTTGATTATTCTGAGAAGGGGGGGGGAGAGAAATCTCTCCAGGTTTATAAGTTAGACAGAAATTTTTCAAATTGATTATCGTTTTTCAATTAATTTCATTCTATTTCTCCTCTTCTCCTTCCTTCATCTTTATAAGAACATAAGAACATAAGAAAGGCCGTACCGGGTCAGACCAAAGGTCCATCTAGCCCAGTATCTGTCTACCGACAGTGGCCAATGCCAGGTGCCCCTGAGGGAGTGAACCTAACAGGCAATGATCAAGTGATCTCTCTCCTGCCATCCATCTCCATCCTCTGACGAACAGAGGCTAGGGACACCATTCTTACCCATCCTGGCTAATAGCCATTTATGGACTTAGCCACCATGAATTTATCCAGTCCCCTTTTAAACATTGTTATAGTCCTAGCCTTCACAACCTCCTCAGGTAAGGAGTTCCACAAGTTGACTGTGCGCTGCGTGAAGAAGAACTTCCTTTTATTTGTTTTAAACCTGCTGCCTATTAATTTCATTTGGTGACCCCTAGTTCTTGTATTACGGGAATAAGTAAATAACTTTTCCTTATCCACTTTCTCCACATCACTCATGATTTTATATACCTCTATCATGTCCCCCCTTAGTCTTCTCTTTTCCAAACTGAAGAGTCCTAGCCTCTTTAATCTTTCCTCGTATGGGACCCTCTCTAAACCCCTAATCATTTTAGTTGCTCTTTTCTGAACCTTTTCTAGTGCTAGAATATCTTTTTTGAGGTGAGGAGACCACATCTGTACACAGTATTCGAGATGTGGGCGTACCATGGATTTATATAAGGGCAATAATATATTCTCAGTCTTATTCTCTATCCCCTTTTTAATGATTCCTAACATCCTGTTTGCTTTTTTGACCGCCTCTGCACACTGCGTGGACCTCTTCAGAGAACTATCCATGATAACTCCAAGATCTTTTTCCTGACTCGTTGTAGCTAAATTAGCCCCCATCATGTTGTATGTATAGTTGGGGTTATTTTTTCCAATGTGCATTACTTTACATTTATCCACATTAAATTTCATTTGCCATTTTGTTGCCCAATCACTTAGTTTTGTGAAGAACTTCAAAAAGATCTCACAATCTGCTTTGGTCTTAACTATCTTGAGTAGTTTAGTATCATCTACAAACTTTGCCACCTCACTGTTTACCCCTTTCTCCAGATCATTTATGAATAAATTGAATAGGATTGGTCCGAGGACTGACCCTTGGGGAACACCACTAGTTACCCCTCTCCATTCTGAGAATTTACCATTAATTCCTACCCTTTGTTCCCTGTCCTTTAACCAGTTCTCAATCCATGAAAGGACCTTTCCTTTTATCCCATGACAGCTTAATTTACGTAAGAGCCTTTGGTGAGGGACCTTGTCAAAGGCTGTCTGGAAATCTAAGTACACTATGTCCACCGGATCCCCCTTGTCCACATGTTTGTTGACCCCTTCAAAGAACTCTAATAGCTTAGTAAGACACGATTTCCCTTTACAGAAACCATGTTGACTATTGCTCAAGAGTTTATGTTTTTCTATGTGTCTGACAATTTTATTCTTTACTATTGTTTCAACTAATTTGCCCGGTACCGACGTTAGACTTACCGGTCTGTAATTGCCGGGATCACCCTAGAGCCCTTTTTAAATATTGGCGTTACATTAGCTAACTTCCAGTCATTGGGTACCGAAGCCGATTTAAAGGACAGGTTACAAACCTTAGTTAATAGTTCCGCAACTTCACATTTGAGTTCTTTCAGAACTCTTGGGTGAATGTCATCTGGTCCCGTTAATGTTAATGTTGAGTTTATCAATTAATTCCAAAACCTCCTCTAGTGATACTTCAATCTGTGACAGTTCCTCAGATTTGTCACCTACAAAAGCCAGCTCAGGTTTGGGAATCTCCCTAACATCCTCAGCCGTGAAGACTGAAGCAAAGAATCCATTTAGTTTCTCCGCAATGACTTTATCATCTTTAAGCGCTCCTTTTGTATTTTCATCGTCAAGGGGCCCCACTGGTTGTTTAGCAGACTTCCTGCTTCTGATGTACTTAAAAAACATTTTGTTATTACCTTTGGAGTTTTTGGCTAGCCGTTCTTCAAACTCCTCTTTGGCTTTTCTTATTACACTCTTGCACTTAAGTTGGCAGTGTTTGTGCTCCTTTCTATTTGCCTCACTAGGATTTGACTTCCACTTTTTAAAGGAAGTCTTTTTATCTCTCACTGCTTCTTTTACATGGTTGTTAAGCCACGGTGGCTCTTTTTTAGTTCTTTTACTGTTTTTCTTAATTTGGGGTATACATTGAAGTTGGGCCTCTATTATGGTGTCTTTAAAAAGGGCTCATGCAACTTGCAGGGATTTCACTTTAGTCACTGTACCTTTTAACTTTTGTCTAACTAACCCCCTCATTTTTGTATAGTTCCCCCTTTTGAAATTAAAGGCCACAGTGTTAGGCAGTTGAGATGTTCTTCCCACCATAGGGATGTTGAATGCTATTGTATTACGGTCACTATTTCCAAGCGGTCCTGCTATAGTTACCTCTTGGACCAGCTCCTGCGCTCCACTCAGGATTAAATCTAGAGTCGCCTCTCCCCTTGTGGGTTCCCGTACCAGCTGCTCCATGAAGTAGTCATTTAAAGTATCAAGAAATTTTATCTCTGCATTTCGTCCTGAAGTGAAATGTTCCCAGTCAATATGGGGATAATTGAAATCCCCCACTATTATTGGGTTCTTAATTTTGATAGCCTCTCTAATTTCCCTTAGCATTTCATCATCACTATTACTGTCCTGGTCAGGTGGTCGATAATAGATCCCTACTGTTATATTTTTACTAGAGCATGAAATTTCTATCCATAGAAACTCTATGGAACCTGTGGATTCGCTTAAGATTTTTACTTCATTTGAATCTACACTTTCTTTAACATATAGTGCCACTCCTCCCCCTGCACAGCCTGTTCTGTCCTTCCAATATATTTTGTACCCCGGAATGATTGTGTCCCATTGATTGCTCTCAGTCCACCAGGTTTCTGTGATGCCTATTATATCTATATCCTCCTTTATCACAAGGCACTCTAGTTCACCCATCTTATTATTTAGACTTCTGGCATTTGTGTACAAGCACTTTAAAAACTTGTCCCTGTTTATTAGCCTGCCTTTTTCTGATGTGCCAGATTCTTTTTTATGTGACTGTTTATCATCTGATCCAGCCCTTACATTATACTTCTCATTCCTCTGCTCCTGACTATAACCTGGAGATTCTCTATCATCAGACTCTCCCCTAAGAGAAGTCTGTGTCCGATCCACACGCTTCTCTGCAGCAGTCGGCTTTCCCCCATCTCCTAGTTTAAAAACTGCTCTACTGTATATATATATATAACCTTTACATACTATGCATTTAGACAGTTAAATCCCTCAGCTGCCACAGGTATATTTAATTTTTAATCTCTCTTCATATTCACCTCAGTCCCTTTGCATGAAATGATTTATAGAAAAATAAACTGAAAAAATAAACTGAACTAAGGAAGGAAAATTCTGACACCTGACTACAAAAGTAATAATTAAATAAAACTACAAATCTTACCTAGAACTAATAATTAGTGTAATAAAATATACCTCATACTTACTGCACTAATGCCTATTTCAGGGGCCTCTACAGATCCACCAATCCTAAATTCCAATACTTTTCCATGGCGGACTGCTACCTAGTTGAAAGAAAAAGTAAAATTGTCGACATTGTAATTATTACATTACTTTGCCATCACAACTGTTCCATTATATTATGTACTGTATAGTAACTGACAATTTTAAATAAGACAGCTTTAAATAATAGACAACAGAAAGACACAGCCATGGATTTCTACTGCATAGGTTCCCATGAAAAGAACCGCCCCACATTCTAAAGTTATTTTGCTATGAAAATATTATAATGAAGTCTAAAAATGCTGTATTGGTTTCTATAATATACACATGCAATGATTCCAGTGTGTTATAGAATCACTGGGTAAAAGTAGCAGCTCTGTTGGATACCAAGCAGGATAATGATAGCCACTACTGAAGGAGGGAACCGAACTGAAGGAAAGAGCAGCTCTTTGCAGCCAGGAGAGATAGCAATACAGGAGGGAGTACACAGCTGTTTTCTATGGCAGGCAGGAGCTGAGTGGAGGAAATCTGTCCAGTGAGAGCAGGAACCGGTAGGCAGGTTTCTTGAGACAAGCCACAATGGAAAGAAACAGGTATTACAGCTAGGTCAGGAGAAGTGCTGCAGCTACCTCAGGAAGTAGCAGAAGTGGAAGGGAGTGGGTGGATGTTGGGTTTAGTAGTATGGTGTTAGGGTACAACAGCAAGTGGAGAAAACAGTAGTGGGATCAGAAGGTGTGGCCAGGTCTGGGCACATGACAGCATCCATTAAAAATTATCTGAATTTTTTTCTTAATGCAAGATGAATCCAGCAAACTTATCAGACTCCTGTACAAATCAAATCCAGATCAGGTATTTGTTGGATCCCTAATCTCAAAATCAACCTTTATAATGAAGCACTTTCAGAACTCAGTTTCCTTGCGATGCATACCAAAAAAAGAGACAACTAATCTAAACACTCTTCAGTAGTCTAAGCCCTATCACTCTAGAGAACATAAGAGTAGATGTAAGAACTGAGCCCAGTGCTCCATTCTCCCACCACAGAATACAAACCACTTCCACTGTTTTCTGTGTGACTTACTTGTACCCTGTGCTTGGAGAATAGAGCCTTGAAATATAAAGTACTATTTCCAGGCCACACATGTAGCCCAAGCAACTATTTTTTGTACTAAATGAAATGGAGCAAACTAATTTACTGACTGAAAGTTTCTATCCTAAAACATATCCTTTATCAGTCTCTTTATTAAAAAGAGTTTATTCACCTAAACCATTAAAATAATTACAATCAAACCAAATGATCACTCTAAGTGGTAGACCTCAATATTGATGCAAAACTGATTATTAATAAATTTATTATAATTTATTCTTCTGTTGGTTCAATACAAACTTGCCTGTGCCTTTACTGAATTTAAGAAATATGAACAATGTTTTTAAAAAACACACAATGCTTACAGAAATAACAGTTTTATGTTTTCAGTTGATTAATTATATGAAATGTTAATGCTAAAGAGATGCCTAAGAAAGGTCAATTCAAATAGTGACAGGCTCCCAAAATGTCAAAGGAAGATAATACATTTAGAGGTTTATTGACTCAGTGGTTCATACAGACTTTGAAATGCAACTTCTAGCATGTCTATTTCCATTTTAACTTTCTAGACTATCATGCTGTATGCACTGTTTTTAAAGATGTAGATAAGTATTGGTTATTATGCTTTTATATAAAATATAATAGATGCTATTAAGTGCAAGTTTTAAATGTACTGCAAATGGCAGATCTTAAACCTAAGAACCATTGGGTCAAAATGGCCAGAATACCAGCAAGATTGTCTGATCAAAGTCCAAAGCACATCCCTCTAGTATGAGGCAGAATCTGTCACCGAGATTAATTTAATCTCGAGCAACAGATTTTATAAGAATATTTAGGGATGCATTGTATTCTCAAAGCCAAGAAAGTGGGTCTTTCCCCCTTCCCTTTTCAAAGACAATGCCTATGTTTTAAAACCCTCAAAGAACTACAGAAATATTAAATATATTTTCTTTTAGGAGGTAAGCTAAAGTCTTCATTCCTCAGATGTAAAGGAGGATAATTATGGTTGGGAAATGATTTGTACAAGGCCTTTTCTAACTTCTGAATTCATATTGCTGCTTAAAGATGAAAACCCTTTGTTCCTTAAATGTGTCAATAAGTTTCTTTTGTGATGTTAATTTGCATCTAAATGCAAGCCTCATAATAACTTCCTAATGTCATTGTAATGAGAATAGGAGATGTTTTATGTACAAATACAGCAAGGTCATTTGATGCTATATCTAGTTACTAATAGAATGTAACACGAGTATAAAAATATTGATAAGAAAATTAGTTATCTAGCTATGCTTAAACAATTTATTTACTAAACTCAGAGAGACATGATGTACCTCTCCAAAGCCTGCTAAGAAGAGACAATGCCTTCTCGGATGGGTATTTAAATTTAAAGTCACTGTCTTTAAGAATTAAGGTTAAAAAGATTACGTTGAGAACTGAAAGACTATATACAATATAAGGTTTTTTAGATTCATTTAAAACAAAATTTCATCTCCTATGAAACCTGGACAGCACTGAAGGGAAATATCAGAAAATGGACTAAGTCAAAAGAATTAAAACTGTAAGGACATGTCTACACTAGAGCCCTAAGTTGACCTATGTTAGGTTGACTTAAAGACACTGCAGTAATTACTGCGGTGGCTGACCTCCACACTACCCTCCTACAGTTGGCGGTAAGCGTCCTCACCAGGAGCGCTTCCACCAACTGAACAGAGTCACTGTGGAGAGCTGAGAGCCAGGGCTCTCAGATCCGTGGAGTTCCTCTCCAGAAGCCCAGCTGCCCCCCAACTCCACTGGGCTCTCGGCTCCCTGCTCCCAGCTGGGAGCAGCCACCAGGGCTTCTCAGCTCCCTGACCGGGGAGCCTCCGGGCAGCAGCCCGGCTGGGTGTGGGAAGCTGGGGACAGACGGGCTCTAGCTGCCTGACTTTCTTCTCAATTTCATGGCTCCAGCCATGAAATTGACAAGATAGCCAACAGCTGATGTAAGGAATGCAGTGTCTACATAGACACTGTGGCCCTAACTACACCGACATAAGCCCTATGTCCCTCGTGGAGGAGGAGTTACGATGTCAGTGTAGTAGATCACTTACATTGGCGTGACAAGGCCACAGTGCATACCCTGACAATTAGATCAACGTAAGCTGCCTTACATTGACCTAGCTGGGTACAATAGACCAGGCCTAACTTTCAAGTTATGATAATTTCCTGCCACAAAGGTAAAGGTGGTATAACCACCAAGTTGAGGAAAAATTAGAACCCTATTGTCTATGTAGTAACACATTGCATATGTACAGCTGAAACTGCAAACAAGGCAATCCAATTAAGGTGTTGAGCCAATGAAAGGGCCACAACAGTTGATATTATGAATCCTTCCTCCTCCAGTAAGGTTATGGAAGGAAAGACTATAGACACTCTGTGCTGCTGATTGCGCAGTTCAAAATCTTCTCCCGT
Source organism: Mauremys reevesii (assembly GCF_016161935.1). Taxonomy (NCBI): domain Eukaryota; kingdom Metazoa; phylum Chordata; order Testudines; family Geoemydidae; genus Mauremys; species Mauremys reevesii. The sequence goes on from NC_052623.1 coordinate 153,723,589, forward strand.
CCTTCATCTTTGCAGCACTCACCACTGCTTATCCTGTTCATCTACAGGAACAAGCAACTAACAACAGTAACATTCAGTGAACAGAAAGGAACATGAAGCAGCATCAAGAAGCAGCAGCCTTTCAGTTCAGCATGAGTTCATCAGCATCATGGGTGACATGAAACTTGCCAAAGCACTGCCAAGGAATTATATTTAAATTGTTCTCGTAATGATTTTATGAAATATTGAAATACTATTGCAACTTAAGATACTAAGGGCTTGTCTACACTACAGGACTATTTCGAATCTACTTAAGTCGAATTTGTGGATTCGACCTTAATAAGTCGAATTTGTGTATCCATACTAAATACACAAATTCGAACTTCTGAGTCCACATTCACGGGGCCAGCTTCGACTTTGGAAGCGGTGCACTGTGGGAAGCTATCCCACAGTTCCTGCACTCCCCGCTGCCCATTGGAATTGTGGGATTTCCCCCCAATGCATGCTGGGGGGAAAAATGTGTCGTCATTGAACCGTCAATCCCGCCCTCCCTGTCTTCCTTGAAAGCGCCGGCGGGAAATCTGTTCGCGCCCTTGTCTGGTCGGTTACAGCGCGGACGCCACAGCACTGCGAGCATGGAGCCCGCTGCGATCATCGCTGCACTTATGGCCGTTGTCAACTCCTCGCACGTTATCGTCCACCTCTTCCACAGTCAGATGCTGAGAAACCGGGCGAGGAGGCTCCGGCAGCACGGTGAGGAGAGTGGCGCAGACCTCTCAGAAAGCAGGGTACGCCGGGCAGTGGAGATCATGGTGGCAATGGGTCAAGTTCATGGTGTGGAACGGCGATTCTGGGCCCGGGAAACAAGCACAGACTGGTGGGACCGCATAGTGCTGCAGGTCTGGGATGACACAGAGTGGCTGCGAAACTTCAGGATGCGTAAGGGCACTTTCCTTGAACTGTGTGACTTGCTGTCCCCTGCCCTGAAGCGCCAGGACACAAGGATGCGAGCAGCCCTGAGTGTGCAGAAGCGAGTGGCCATAGCCCTCTGGAAACTTGCCACGCCAGACAGCTACCGGTCAGTAGCGAACCACTTTGGCGTGGGCAAATCTACCGTGGGGATTGCTGTCATTCAAGTAGCCCACGCAATCGTTGAGCAACTGCTCTCAAAGGTAGTGACTCTCGGAAATGTCCAGGTCATCATAGATGGCTTCGCGATGGGATTCCCAAACTGCGGTGGGGCTATAGATGGGACTCACATCCCTATCCTGGCACCAGCCCACCAGGCCAGCGAGTACATTAACCGAAAGGGCTACTTTTCAATGGTGCTGCAAGCTGTGGTGGACCATAGGGGACGTTTTACCAACATCAACGTCGGGTGGGCGGGCAAGGTTCATGACGCGCGTGTGTTCAGGAACTCTGCTCTGTTTAGACGCCTCCAGGCAGGCACTTTCTTCCCGGACCACAAAATAACGGTTGGGGATGTGCAGATGCCTACAGTGATCCTCGGGGACCCGGCCTACCCGCTAATGCCCTGGCTCATGAAGCCCTATACAGGCGCCTTGGACAGTGAAAAGGAACTCTTCAACTACCGGCTGAGCAAGTGCAGAATGGTGGTGGAGTGTGCTTTCGGACGTCTCAAGGGGAGATGGCGGACCTTACTGACTCGCTCGGACATCAGCGAAAAGAATATCCCCGTAGTTATTGCTGCTTGCTGTGTGCTCCACAATCTCTGTGAGAGCAAGGGCGAGACCTTTTTGGCCGCTTGGGAGGTTGAGGCAAATCGCCTGGCTGCTGTTTACGATCAGCCAGACACCCGTGCTGAGAGAATATCCCAGCGGGAAGTGATATGCATCAGGGAGGCTTTGAAAGCGAGTTTCCTCGCAGAGCAGGGTAACCTGTGACTGTCCACTTGATTTTAAGAGAGCCTGATCATAAACCAAGTTTCCCCCACTTCCGAAGGACGTTTTAAAACTAAGGACATGTTTTAGTAATTAATAATAAATCTTTCGTTGACTTTGCATTTCTCTTTCTTCGTTGAAACATGGAAGCATTCTGTGCTGGTTAAGGTGTGCACTGATGGGTGGGTTTGCAGGAAGGGGCGAGGGGTGCCGTCTTTGGATAGGGGTTAACATGACGGCTGTGGGTTTGGGCGTTGGAAGGGGTGAGGGGTGTGGGGGAAGGGTGAGTATCTGCACCTGGATGAGGTCTCTTTTTGGGGCTCAGGGCACCGGGGAGGATCGTGACTACGGTCCAAGTGCATGTGAAGGGAAGCCTGCCTTTACATTCTGGGATGTCAGGCACCAGGACCCTGCACAAGCATACACATCAAGGAAAGACCCGGGGCAGCATACACCACACAGACTGTCCCTGGTGCCTAGTGACTGCAGTCTGTGTGTGCCCTGCAGTTGACCCTGCAGCCAAGTCTGTAGCATGGCACTGTGGGCTATGCAGTGAAATTACAACCCCCCCCCAGAACAACAGAAAGTCTTCTGACACCAGAAACGTGACGGAAACAGTCAGTAACACAAAACCGCTTTTAATAATGTAGTACACAGTGGGGGGGTTGAACTTGGAGTTGGGACTGGTTGATGCTTTAAGGAAAGAGCTTGTACAAATTTACAGCGCGACAGTTGTCTCGAACATTATCGGTGTGCTGCGGTGCAGGGACAGTTCTCACGGCCCCTACCGCCCCTCCGTCTTGTCACTTTGGGTGAGGGGGGGACAGGACTTCTTGGCGTTGGAGGGCGGTTGCAGATGCACTGCAGGGGGGCTCTCTCCTCCTGACTGCGGTCTTGCAGAACATCTACAAGGCGCCGGAGCGTCTCCGTTTGCTCCCTCATTAGACCAAGCAGCGTTTGAGTCGCCTGCTGGTCTTCCTGCCGCCACCTATCCTCCCGTTCCATGTGTGTGCGATGCTGCTGACACAGGCTCTCCCTCGACTGTCTCTGCTCTGCCGCCTCCGCTCTGGAGCTGGCCATCAGTTCCTGGAACATGTCGTCCCTTGTCTTTTCTTTCGGCGTCTAATCTGAGCCAGCCTCTGCAGGGGATGGCGGGGCAGTCCGGGAAGGAGCGAAGCTGTGTGATGCGAAAAGTAGGTGATTTCCTTGAACAAATACATGTTTGCCAACAGTAAACACAGTCTAGTCAGTTTCAGTTAAGAAGACCAAACAGGGAACCAAGTCTCAGGAGATCTCGGAACTAGTCCGAGATTTCGGAATACGCTCTCATTGGCGGCGCGATTGCACTGGATAGCGCACAAGCGAGGAGAGACAGCTGCATCCCTCTTGCACAAAGTCCTGGTAAGCCTTACAGTACAGAGTGCTTATCAGTTAGTGCTTAGCTGTGCTCTCCTGCTGGAGGCAATGTGCAAAGCAGAAAAGATGAGCGTTATGCGGCACCTCCCGCCAGTGAACGGGAAAGACCCCTGTATGCTTTTCCTCTGTGGCCTGCAACACGTGGCTGTTAAGCGAGGGTCATTCTTATGCAAAGTAAAACTCTGTTAAGCGAGGGTCATTCTTATGCAAAGTAAAACTCTGTTAAGCGAGGGTCATTCTTATGCAAAGTAAAAGTCTACCATGCACAATAGTAACAGTATACTAATTCCACTAATTAGATGCAGCACTTCCACAACGACATCACCCTGAGGCGTGTCAGGCGCACACAGAGAGCGGATGCTAACAGAAGCCCTGCACAGACCAGGACCATACGCTGCCATGCTCGTAGAGGCGATGGTCCCCCTGTACCTGAGGATGGCCTGGCGCGGAAGAGTGTGCTTCAACGGAGCACCCAATAAAGCACCTCTCCCAAGAAACCTCTTGCTGAGGCTTTTCCAGCTGCTCTCTGAGAGCTTTTTTGAACTGTCCCCAGAGGACTATTGCTCCATTCCTATCTGTGTAGACCTGCTGTTTGTATAGTTTCATATTTAAAAATTTTTATATAGTATTTCTATTTTTTATATATATCCCTGTTTCTTAAAAAAATAAATGTTTCCCTGTTTGTAGCACTTACCGCCTGATCCTTCCCCTGATTCCGAGTCCGGGTTAACGGGCGGGGACGGTTGGTAGGGGATCTCTGTGAGGGTGATGAAGAGATCCTGGCTGTCAGGGAAAGCGGGAGTGGGTTCGATGTCGCCTGCGCCGTCCTCAAAAGACCCTTCCTCATCTTCCCCATCGGCGAACAGGGAGGGGGAACTGTCCCGGTACACTATTCCGTCCTCGGAGTCCACCGTCACTGGTGGGGCACTGGTGGCAGACCCACCTAGAATGGCATGCAGTGCCTCGTAGAAGCGGCATGTCTGGGGCTGGGCTCCGGAGCGTCCGTTTGCCGCTCTGACTTTTTGATACCCTTGTCTTAGGTCCTTCACTTTCACGCGGCACTGCATCGCATCCCGGCTGTATCCTTTGTCTTTCATGGCTTTAGAGACCTTCGAGAAGGTCTTCGTTCGCTTGTTGGAGCGCAGCTCCGAGAGCACAGACTCCTCGCCCCACACAGCGATCAGATCCTGGACTTCCCGGTCAGTCCATGCTGGGGACCTCTTTCTAGTCTGGGATTGCCCGGACTCCTCTGCTGGAGAGCTCTGCATCGTTGCAGGTGCTGCGGAGCTCGCCCCGATGTGCAACCAGAACGTCAGATTCAAACCGCCCAGACAGGAAAATGAATTCAAATTTTCGCGGGTCATTTCCTGTGTGGCTGGCCAGAGAATCCAAGCTTGGACTGCTGTCCAGAGCGTCAACAGAGTGGTGCACTGTGGGATAGCTCCCGGAGCTGCTAAGTTCGATTAGCATCCACACCAAGCCTAATTCGAGCTAGCAAGTGCGAATTTAGCGTTACTCCACCTGCCGGGGTGGAGTACCAAATTCGAACTAAAGAGCCCTCTAGTTCGAATTAAATGGCTTCCTGGTGTGGACGGTTGAGCGGTTAGTTCGAATTAACGCTGATAAATTCGAATTAAAGTCCTAGTGTAGACCAGGCCTAAGAGATCATATTAATAATGACCTATTACTAGGATAATCAGATCTTGTTAAACTTAAGATGGTGGACTGTGTATACCTGGAAAGGAAACAAACTCACCTGGATAAACAGAGAGAAATAGTGGGATTTAATTCAGATTTAAGATTCTTGATATTCATTAATTGCCTATCTCAGGACAACTCCTTGAATGGCTTCTTTTAAGTAAGTGATTTAAACTCTTTGGTTTCATAGGATTTAAGATTACTCTTCTTTGCTCATTTATAAACTGTTCAGGTTATCCATGATATAATGAATCTTCAGTTAAATTCTTCTGCCCACCTATAAACTGTTTTAGTTATCTATGATACTAGTGACTCCTGTTTTAGTTTAATTTTTGGAGTGAGGTATCCTCCAAGAGTAGATCCACTATCAAAAATGTAATCTCTGTTAAAAGCTCTCCACAGAGAGAAATACAGAAGAGATTGTAACTAACAAACCATAAACAATGGTTACTTATTTCATTTTTTTTCTTTCTTCAATAAAATAATAATTAATAACTGATTATTTTTCTTGTCTTTAATCACAGCATCCTGCACAGAAAGGTAGAGAACACCATGTTATTAAAAAAGAATGGAAGTCACATCCCAGAACTGGGATTAAGAGAGACAATTGTTAAGATTTGCCTACTGTTTCTTGCTTTGCTAAACTATAAATTCTAATAGTTTTTCAAATAAAATCACTTGGCACACAATAACTTGAAACACCCCTTTGGAAAGATAAATTGCCTTTGAGCATGAATTTATTTATCATCAATCAGATGTGAAGCTTTTAAGTCTTTCTTCTAATTGCCATTATTTTGAATCCTTTCAAAAAACTCATTTATATGGTGGGTGGTTTGTCTTTGATAAAACATTTGATTCTATTCCAACAAAAAACTTTCAAAAAGGAACACTCCTCACATACATATGTATTCATAACAAACTCATGATAAAGAGTCCTGTGGCACCTTATACACTAACAGACATATTGGAGCATAAGCTTTCATGGGTGAATACCCACTTCGTCAGATGCATGTGGTGGAAATATCCTGAGGCAGGTATAAATATGCAGGCAACAATCAGGCTAGAGATAACAAAGTTAGTTCAATCAGGGAGGATGAGGCCCTCTTCTAGCAGTTGAGGTGTGAACACCAAGGGAGGAGAACCTGCTTTTGTAGCTGGCTAGCCATTCACAGTCTTTGTTTAATCCTGAGCTGATGGTGTCAAATTTGCAAATGAACTGAAGTTCAGCAATTTCTCTTTGGAGTCTGGTCTTGAAGTTTTTTTGCTGCAGGATGGCTACCTTAAATCTGCTATTGTGTGGCCAGAGAGGTTGAAGTGTTCTACAGGTTTTTGTATATTGCTATTCCTAATATCTGACTTGTGTCTATTTATCCTTTTACGTAGGGATTGTCCAGTTTGACCGATGTACAAAGTAGAGGGGCATTGCTGGCACATGATGGCGTATATTACATTGGTGGACGTGCAGGTAAATGAACCGGTGATGTTGTGGCTGATCTGGTTAGGTCCTGTGATGGTGTCGCTGGTGTCAATATGTGTGCAGAGTTGGCATTGAGGTTTGTTGCATGGATTGGTTCCAGAGTTAGAGTTACTATGGTGCGGTGTGTGGTTGCTGGTGAGAATATGCTTAAGGTTAGCGGGTTGTCTGTGGGTGAGGACTGGTCTGCCTCCCAAGGCCTGTGAAAGCGAGGGATTGTTGTCCAGGATGGGTTGTTGATCACTGATGATGCATTGGATGATGCAAGGACTGTAAGTGATGGCCAGGGGAGTTCTGTTGGTTTCTTTCTTGGGCTTGTCTTGCAGCAGGAGGCTTCTGGGTACATGTCTGGCTCTGTTGACTTGTTTCCTTATTTCCTCATGTGGGTATTGTAGTTTTGAGAATGCTTGGTGAAGATCTTGTAGGTGTTGGTCTCTGTCTGAGGGGTTGGAGCAAATGTGGTTATACCTGAGTGCTTGGCTGTAGACACCATCAGCTCAGGATTAAACAGACTGTGAATGGCTAGCCAACTACAAAAGCAGTTTCTCCTCCCTTGGTGTTCACACCTCAACTGCTAGAAGAGGGCCTCATCCTCCCTCATTATCTCTAGACTGATTCTTGCCTACATATTTATACTTTCCTCTGGAAATTTCCACCACATGCGTCTGACGAAGTGGGTATTCACCCACAAAAGCTTATGCTCCAATATGTCTGTTAGTCTATAACAGGGGTAGGCAACCCTGCGGCACGTGAGCTGATTTTCAGTGGCACTCACACTGCCCGAGTCCTGGCCACTGGTCTGGGGGCTCTGCATTTTAATTTAATTTTAAATGAAGCTTCTTAAACATTTTAAAAACCTTATTTGCTTTACATACAACAATAGTTTAGTTATATATTATAGACTTCTAGAAATCGACCGTCTAAAAACATTAAAACGTATTACTGGCACGCGAAACCTTAAATTAGAGTGAATAAATGAAGACTCGGCACACCACTTCTGAAAGGTTGCCGACCCCTGGTCTATAAGGTGCCACAGGACTCTGTCACTTTTTACAGAGCCAGATTAACACAGCTACCCCTCTGATACATAACAAACTCATCACCTCAAATACAGTATACTTTTTTGAACACAAAACAATAAGATAATGTTTAAAAATTGCTTTAAGAAAAAATATACAAACAGATATTCATTTTGAAAAACTGCAGTACCAATCATCAACATTTTTAGGAAAAAAAATGCATGTTGGATAAAAACAAATGAGGAGTCTGGTGGCACCTTAAAGACTATTTATTTGGGCATAAGCTTTCATGGTTAAAAAAACAAAAAACTCACTTCGTCAGATGCATGGAGTGGGTTTTTTACCAACGAAAGCTTATGCCCAAATAAATCTGTTAGTCTTTAAGTTGCCACCGGACTCCTCATTGTTTTTGTGGATACAGACTAACACGGCTACCCCTCTGATTATGTTGGATTGGATTAATGGAGAGCAAGATTAATAGATAGGCATGCATGTACACACCCACTTAACGAGATAATACACAAATGTTCAGATATTTTAAATACCTCCACTCTGGTATCAAATTTCATTACTGCATTGGGGGTGAAGTCGATTTTGAGATCAGCGTGGCCTCCAACAGGTACTACCCCCTGAGAAGGAGTAATAGTCATTCCAGGCAGGGGGTTCAAATCAAGAACCTTCAAATACAAATAATCATTATAAAACATTGATAGTGCTGTAAATGTATGCTTTTACAGAATTTGGGAAAGACATTTCTTGTCTGGAAGAGTTTACAATTTAATTAATGTAACCATCGGACTCTATGAGACTAACCTGGGCCTAAAAGTTTAGGACAAAATTTTCAGTTAGGCACCTCAATACATATGTAGGCACCTAAATAAATGATCTGATTTTCAGAAGTTTGGAACATCTGCCAGGTCTTATTGTGCAGCTAACTTTTGCAACCCAACTTTGAAAATTTGGGCCTTGATTTTGTTCTTTATGAGCACTCCTGAACATTATAAAATTATGATTTAGTACAACTCCAAAAAGATCCAATACAGCATCTTCTCTAATGGTAGATACAAGCTGAGTGAAAATTATCTGCAAGTTATTCACAGTAGAAATGTGGATAAGACTCCTGCAAAGGGAAGTTTATCTATCTAATCATTTCTGCTTAACTTCTCAGAGGCCACGTAAGCCTAAGAATTTTTCTTATTTTTAATAAACACAGTGTTGCAATAACAAGCATATTATCCTACACTCCAATGTGGTCAGGAGGGCCTTGGCCAATACAGACAGCACTATTAACGAAAGCAAGCTAAAAAAATTGCACAAGGAAGAGAAACTAGGTCAAGTAGTCCCATTAACCCCTAAAGAGGGTAGGATTCTAAAGAGGATAACTATATTTTGTACAATAAAAATTAAAACTACCTAAAGGGGGGGGGAAATTAGTATACCACAGAGAACACATCTAATAACTGAGAACACAAACTCTAATAAGATATGAAAAACTCTCCAAAACAAGGAAAAACAAAAAACAAAAACAAAAAACTGTACATCAGCATAATTCAGTTCACCTGGAAGTATGCATGATTATGTCCTGTGTTTTGAAGAATGGCGGTCTTGCAAGTAGTTAATCCTAGAGGAGCATGATTGAAAGGTATCCTTTGTTCCATAAACTGAATACTGGTGGGTCCAAGCTAACAACAATGAAAGGAAGAAAGCAAACATAACATATCACTGAGTGTAAATAAATAATTCAACATAGCTTAATTTTCTTTTGTTTTCACAATAAGCCAGACAATTGTGGAGATGCATAAATTAAACAGTGAAGTAGAATATAAAGGGGAACCAACATCTCTCTACTTTTTGCCAAACCACCTAGATCAAAAAGTAAACCTCTATCAAAGTAACAAAATGTGTTTTATTTCCCTTTGAAAATAAATACTTTTGCTGTATTACTGTACTTCTGTTTAAGTTTCGCATGGCTATCAAATTCAGGTATGAAGTTTTTGCAAAAGCTGATATTATGAGTAATTTTTAATGCAGTGCACAGATAAATGTGTGAACAAAAATAAATTATGACCCCACTTACCCGCTAAATTGTTTTTTTTAGTAGCTTCGTCACAAACAACACAGGTCATGCATTCCTTCTCCTCTCTTTGTTTGACAGGCAAGATGACACAATCTAATCACAGTCCTGGATACCTTCCACCACAGCTCCTCTGTTTCTGTAGGTTGATCTCTGATCTGACAGAAATCTGTAAACCTATGGTACCTCCTCGTCTGGAAAGTGAAGTGGTAGGTATCTGTGCTATACTGATGAAACATCTTAGGGTATGTCTACACAGCAAAGAAAAACCCTCAGCTGGCCTGTGCCAGCTGACTCAGGCTCACAGGGCTCGGACTGCAGAGCTATTTCATTGCTGTGTAGACTTCTGGGCCCAGGCTGGAGCCTGAGCCCTGGGACCCTCCCACCTCACAAGATCGTGGAGCCTGGGCTCCAGAGTGAGCCCAGACAACTACATAGCAATGAAACAGTCCCGGAGCCTGAGCTCTGCAAGTCCGAATTGGCTGGCATAGGCAACTGCAGGTGTCAGTTGCTGTGTAGAAGAAATCAGCAGGTAAGTGGGATAAGAATTGTTTTTCTAGGCCTTAGTATGCTACAGCAAGGACCAGCTCTAGGCACCAGCAAACCAAGCACGTGTTTGGGGCGGCACAATTTCAGGGGTGGCGTTCCAGGCGCTCTCGGAGGTTTTGTTGTTGTTTTTTTTGCTTGGGGCCCAGGCTATAGCACAGACCATGTTGTAACAAGCTGTACCAATTCATCTACCCAAACAGTGGCAGGAAAAAGACATTCCAAGCTGACTAAGAAAAAGAGAGCCTGGGGGAAATGTAATGGGAGGATGTGTCTTATTGGCTATCATTCTTAGAGAAAGAATCTCTCATTGGAGCATGAATCTAAGAGTTCTACTGGTGAAGGCACCATCAAACTACCTCTAAAAATTCACCCAGTAGCGCAGATTTCATCGGAATTAGATTTTTCATAGACCCTTTATTGACCCAGGAAGCAGACTGTCCTTCTGGAGCGGCCACCACTTCTAATTCAGCAAAGATTACTAGCAGTTCTGTAAACCTCCCAGATACACGATCTGATGTCTTTAGGTACAACAGACCTTTCCTTGCCTTTCCCTGAACTATGTTTCTAGGAAAATTGTGAACTGTGATTAGGTTTCAGAACCAGGGAGGAGCAGGAACCTTGGTCTGTGCTGTGGAAGAATGAGCCACAGAATTTCTACTCTTTTGATCAATGTATAAGATACAGAACATGTGAGGTTAAAATAAATTTAAAATCAAGAAAATGTTGATTAAAAACCAAAAATGTGCAAAACCATTTGGGTTAAATATTACCTTTGCAAGGCATTTTAGCTTAAGTGTGTTTCCCTGATGTACACACAGGTTGAATTCTCCTGTTTCTGGAGAGCAGAAACCTGGATGCCAAACCACTTCACACTCCAGGTCTTTGTATGCTTCTACAATACCTAGATAAATTTGTATAAATATGTAAATATTCACAATTCTGGAAAAATTTTCAAGCTTACTGTATGTGACCGGTTCACATTACTAGAGACATCTGGCCTGATTTACAAAGGTGCTGAGCAATATACTTAGTTTAAATTAAACCTTGCTTCAAAGTTCTCATAACTGCATAACCCAGTTTATCAATATACTTCAACCGAATGTATCCACAATTTATCAGTCTTTGAGCATGTAAATCACACTCCTGTGCTATTTAAAAAAGAGGGTATTTAAAAAAAATAGATCACCAAAAGTGATGTAAATCCATCCCCAAATTATTGTTTTTATTTGGAAATTATTTTTCCAATTCCCAAATTTATATCCACTTTATATCCACAGATATAAATTTTGTAACCGTGCACGGCTCTACACCCACAGCTTTAGAGTTCTAACTCAATCTTAAATATTACAAAAATGAGTGCGTATAGGTGAACCTGGATTTGTTGATAACAACTGAGAATAAAACAACATTTCAACATTCTCAGAACTCATTCACACCTTAAATTAAAAAAAGAAAAAAATCTCTTTGCCTTACTTCCCAGATGCTGAGGCATTCCAAGTTCTCTGTCGAGCGAAGCAATGTTTAAAACAAAGTTAGCCTAAACCAGCTAATTTGGTTGGAGGCCAAAGATATTTAGCACACCTAACTCCCTTGATTTGAATGGGAAATCAACTGGAGTTAGTTAGGTGCCTAACTGGGCCTCAGTGGATCTGAAGGTCTGCGCCTCAGTGTAAATTGGATCCTTTCATTACTGAACTCCAACTCTGTTTTAAAGAATACACTGCTATCGGAGGCTTCATCTTTAAATTAGATGAAAAATTAAGGTCCTGAGCACATGTAATAATTATTAATCCAATGGCACTTTATACAAAAGTAAAAGTGGGCTAACCTTCATGTTTTGGCCAGATTTTAAATTTTGTGGTATTATATTCTGTCTACCTAAATTTCTTAGCAGTTTTGATGTACGGTATATGATTTTCTTTATCATTTCCTATCCTAAATGGTTGCATAGTATTGCTGTGTACTATTACATAGTTGCCTCATTCCACTCTCGTGGTCAGCAGCTTAAACTCTTGAGCTCAGAGCAGAGCTGCTGTGAAGAGCTGTTTACTGTGGCACAGAAATAGCAAGATGGGGCTGTGGTGCATTTCCAGAACTTATATAAGCAAATTAGCCTGGGCACCAAAATTCAGAATTTTACTTGCTTTTATGGCCTTTGTGGTCTGATCATAGTTCTGACTTCCAATAGTATTAATGCAAACCTTAAAAATAACACTTTACTGTGTCAAATAAACATTTACATTTGATGTCAGCCATCTTTTAAGAGTAAAATGTGGTGTGCATGCATTTGTTTGCATGTTGCTTAAAACGGCTTTCAAAACATACTATACCTTTGGCTGGCCGTATAGAAAATGCTATTCCTTTATCTGTGATTATAGGTTTCCAACTGAATTCAGCAAGATAGTTTCTGCGATTGCATAATCTGACTGTTGTTCTAAAGCTTGTTTCCGCAAGGAGACCAGGGGTTGGATTTAGAATCAGCTCCCTTGCAGATAGCTCAAGGGCAACTGGCACTGCTTTTGCAACTACCAGCACATGCCCAGTATGTTTGTTGTTTACTGTGTAAGTGAAAGACCTGTAATATAGAAAACGTAGGATCCAATACATTTTATGTATAGTAAAATATTCAGCAATACAGTTACATTAAATATAGTCATTAGGAGCAAAATACCCAGTAAAAATATTGTATACATTAGGCATACTCAGTTAAAAGGATTATAAAAATTTGCTACCTGTAATTGTTTTGCTTTTTACAGTATGCTAGGGACCATAAAATTAACAAAAATGTGTTTCTATAGCTTTGATTCATTAAAATTTAATGGTCAAATATATTGTCACTTCTCTGCTGAGTGTTATCAGATACTAGGGCCTTGCAGGTCAACTTCATGTTAGAGAAGAAACCTGCAACCCAGGCTCAGGTTATTTTCTTAGTGTACAGTAGAACCTCAGAGTTACAAACACCTCTGGAATGGAGGTTGTTCATAACTCTGAACAAAACGTTATGGTTGTTCTTTCAAAAGTTTACAACTGAACCTGGACTTAATACAGTTTGCAACTTGACTATGCAGAAGAAAAACGCTGCTTTTAACCATCTTAATTTAAATGAAACAAGCACAGAAATAGTTTCCTTTCCTTGTCAAATCTTTTTTTTTTTTTAAAGTCTTTCCCTTTGTTTTTTAAGTAGCTTACGTTTAACACAGCACCGTCCTCTATTTGCTTTTCTTAGGGTACGTCTACACTACGGGATTATTCCGAATTTACATAAACCGGTTTAGCAAAACAGATTGTATAAAATCAAGTGCGCGTGGCCACACTAAACACATTAAATCGGTGGTGTGCATCCACGGTCCGAGGCTAGCGTCGATTTCTGGAGCATTGCACTGTGGGTAGCTATTCCGTAGCTATCCCATAGTTCCCGCAGCCTCCCCCGCCCCTTGGAATTTCCGGGTTGAGATCCCAGTGCCTGATGGGGCAAAAATCATTGTCGCGGGTGGTTCTGGGTAAATGTCGTCAGTCACTCCTTCCTCTGGGAAAGCAACGGCAGACAAGCATTTCGTGCCTTTTTTCCCTGGATTGCCCTGGCAGATGCCATAGCATGGCAATCATGGAGCCTGTTTTGCCTTTTGTGACTGTCACCGTATGTGTACTAGATGCCGCTGACAGAGGCAGCATGCTTTTGCTTTTGCATGACAGCAGAGATGGTTACCAGCCATACTGTACCATCTACCATACCATAAATTGGTAATAAGATTATCATGGTTACCAGTCCTTTTGCACTGCACCATTTGCTGCTGTCATAAGTGCCCCTGGCTGAGATCAGCCAGGGGCGCAAAAGCCAAAATTGGGAATGACTCCCTGAGTCAATTCCTCCTTTTTGGTATCTAAAAATAGAATCAGTCCTGCCTAGAATATGGGCAAGTGTACTAGAGAACCACTGTATCATAGAACCAGAGAGCACAGCTGCTCTGTGTCAGATCCTGCAGAAATTATGAGCTGTATGCTATTCACAGGGGGTGCTCCTCCAACAACCCCACCTGTTGATTCCGTTCTTCCCCCAGCCTTCCTGGGCTACCGTAGCATTGTCCCCCAACTTGTGTGATGAAGTAATAAAGAATGCAGGAATAAGACACAGTGACTTGTTAGTGAGAAATGAGTGGAAGGCAGCCTCCAGCTGCTATGATAGTCCAGACAGGACATTAAGCAGTGTGGAGGAGAGGAGCCCAGCATCCCTCTGCTAGTCCAGGGGCAATTGAATCTTTTCTTTACACATGAAGGGTGGGGGCTGATGGAGCTCAGCCCCCTGTTGCTATGATGAAGACGGTTACCAGCCATACTGCACCATCTACCAGGAAAAATTAGGAGCAGGCGCCCTTGATCGACCTCACTGATGCTAGTCGGCATGGTCACCAGTCCTTTTGCACTGCCCCATGTGCCAATAGGCTGCTGATGATGATGGATATCAGCCATATTGTACCATCAGCCACCCATGGCAGGCGGGGGAGCAAGGATGTTGGTGTCGAGTGCTGCAGCATCGCATCTATCTGCAGCATTCAGTAAAGATAGGGTGACATGTAAAAGAGTCAAGAGAGGATTGTTTTCCCTTTCACTTCTGGGGGTGGGTGGGGGGGTGCGTAAATTGCCGAGCTATGCCCTGACCCACCGCGGACACTGTGTTTGACCCTAGAAGCATTTGGAGCTCAGCCAAGAATGCAAATGCTTTTCAGAGACTGCAGGAACTGTGGGATAGCTTGAGTCCTCCAGTCCATGAGCATCCATTTGATTCTTTGGCTTTCCATTACGCTTGTCACGCAGCAGTTCGCTGAGTCCCTGCTATGGCGTCTGTCTGGAGATTTTTTTTAAATGATTTTGAATTTCGTCTTCTGTAACGGAGCGCTGATAGAACAGATTTGCCTGCCCTTACAGCAATCACATCCGCATGGTCCATGCTGGAGCTCTTTCTTTATTTTGATTTTTAACTGCATCGCCACACGTGCTGATTGGAGCTCCACGCTGGGCAAACAGGAAATATTCAAAAGTTCGCGGGGCTTTTCCTATCTACCTGGCCACTGCATCCGAGTTCAGATTGCTGTCCAGAGCGGTCACAGTGGTGCACTGTGGGATACCACCCGGAGGCCAATACCGTTGATCTGCGGCCACACTAACCCTAATCCGATATGGTAATTCCGATACTAGCGCTACTCCTCTCGTTAGGGAGGAGTACAGAAATCGATTTAAAGAGCCCTTTATATCGATATAAAGGGCCTCTTAGTGTGGACGGGTGTGGCGTTAAATCGGTTTTACACTCCTAAAACCGGTTTAAACGCTTAGTGTAGACCAGGCCTTAGTGTCTCTGCTGCTGCCTGATTGCGAACTTCCAGTTCCAAATGAGGTGTGTGGTTGACTAGTCAGTTCGTAATTCTGGTGTTCGTACTCTAAGGTTCTACTATAATTGGTTAATTTGAAAAATGTACACAAGACCTGTTTCCCTAAACAGAGGTGGTTACTCCGCACACAGACAAATGCCCTCTTGCAGAAACCTCAGCTAAAGCATCACTGCTTTTTCACCAAGAAGCATTTGTCTTGAACCTCTGTATCTGACTCTCCTGTAATCTCACAGCTCAACAAAACACGCTGAGTGAAAATCTGGCTCCACCGAAGTCAACCGAGCCAGTATTTCACCCACTATTCCTTGTTCCTACCTTCGCCCTGGGCTTTTTACACTGGAAATCTTTTACCCCAAAACTGCTCACCTACAACATTGCCTCAAAGGGTGGCCTGGGTATCTATCTTTCTTCTGTGCGTGCACATGAATATTTGACTCAACCTCCTTAGCAACTGTATGGGTATGGTTAGAGTTCCATTTTGAGACATCATATATACTACAGCTATATCAGCAAACCCGCCTAGTGTAGACAGCTTATACTGACAATATTTCCAAATGAAATAAGCTATAATGGCAAAAACACTTTTTTGCCAGTATAACTGTGTCTACACTTTTGCCAGTAAAAAAAAAACAACAAAAAAAAAACCTCATCCCTAATTAACATGATTACAGTGGCAAAAGTTTTAAGTGTAAAACTAGGTTTTGTGTTTACATAACTGCACCTCATAACATGCAAAACATCAGCACTTTCATTATAATAATATTTAGTTTAAACTAGTTATGTGAAAAATGTGTACATTTCTTTTGCCACCTAGGTTAATACCTAAATCAAGAGGCAAATAAATAGCCTTACTTCTGAAATTTCCCCAAGGTATTAGTCTCAAATACTACTGGAATGTAAGTCTTCGAAAGAGGTGGCAACACATGGGACAATGGACTAGTCTGCTGTAGCTCCTCACTTTCAATTTCTACTTGTATCCAGACGTGCAGAGGCAGATTATTGATGATATGCATTTTTCTCGTAGATGCAGAGTGCACACAAACTTCACCAAAGTCTATGGTGGAAGGACCTAGAATATATATTAAGTTAAATCTTTACAGTTAAAAAGTTAACAAAAACAGCTAAGGATGCGTAATCAAAATTGGTAGTTTAGTTCTAGTTAGCCTACATCACTATCCTACATTTTGGTTCATCAAATTACAGGAGAGTGAAAAATAAATAAAACTATAATAGTAGAGACACATTCAAACCAAAACCTAGGATTTAAATACCACCCATCCTGGATGCAGGCAGTGGTGTGGTTCAAAATGCTCTCCTACACTTTACATCTTAATTCCACCTCTCTACAACAGTAAGATAAATATTGTAGGAAGTAAAGGTATATGTAAAATATCATTGTGTCTGAAAGCACCACTAATGATAATTTATTAAAACGTAATTGTTTGCATTAAACATGTATTATAACAATCAATGAGAAATTTAGTAATAGTTTCTACATATCAATGATCTTTTTAAGAAATTACACCTGATGAACCATCGCCTTTTAGGCAAGATATTGATTCAGACTCCTTGTTAAATGGATAAGGTAAACTTTTCAGATCACATTTCAAGAAGTCTCTTTGTTCATTTACTCAGCTTAATGACAGAACAAACGTATTAGCCAAAAAAAAAAAAAAAGTTTGTTTCTCCATTTATGCAATTTGTTACTTCTCAGTCCAAAACTACAGAAATGGAGGGTAATATTGGGCCATGGCTTTTAGGCGCAACTCCCTAATGAAACCAATCATTTGATAGAGCGCGAGGTAGTGTTGCTAATGATTTGGCTATCGTAGCATTCACATGCATGAGTGTGATCACATTTATGAACCATTCTCAAAGGCAATGTGTGCTTTTTTACTTCCCAGTACTTAAAACAACTGAATGGTTTCCTCACCTTATCTATGAATATTTACAGAAAAGCTGTTAAGTAATAAATTAATTTAAAACATTGAGCATAAAAAAAATGATGCAAACGAAGTTTCCTGTTGTATTTTTTCAGCTTTAATTTTACACTTCATACTTAAACCTCATCTGTGAGTAACTGCTTCCCTCTCAAACTCAAACAGCTGGGCTTGTCATATCCTTACAGATACAACAACCTGTTGAAACCCAATTCCATCTCTCCCCAGGACCACTGATGGCTTCACTATTTTCAATTCCACACCTCATACATATACACAATATCCCCAAAATACATCCCACTTCCCAGCCTTCCCATTAAGTCTCAATTCATAGGGTTGTTTAAAAAAAAAAAAAAAAGAGGCCATAATAATTCCCTAATCTGACCTCTTGCATAACACAGGCCATAGAATGTCACCCAGTAATTACTAGGTCAAGCACAATGACTTTGGACTGAACTAGACCATATATTTTAGAAACACATCGATCTTGATTTAAAGACTTTAAGTGATGGAGAATCCATCACATCACTTGGTAAGTTTTCCAATGGTTAATTATTTCTGCTGTTAAAAATGTGCGCCAAATTCCAGCCACTAGATCTTGCTCTGCCTTTGTCTGCTAGGTTAAAGAGCCCTCTAGTACCAAATCTCTTCTCTCCATGTAGATATTAATATACTGTGATCAAGTCATCTCTTAACCATCTCTTTAATAAACCAATAGATTTAGCTTCTTAACTTGTTACTCCTTTCTGAACTTTATCCAATTTTTCAACATTCTTTTAAAGTGTGGACACCAGAAATGGAATGGACACAGTAACTGTTTCACCAATGCTGTATGCTGAGGTAATACCATCTCCTGACCCCTACTCGATATTCTTGCTTATACATCCAAGAATCACATCAGCTCTTTTAGTCACCACTTTTCAGTGGAAGCTCTTGTTCAATTAGTTATACCATAACTCCTAAGTCTTTTTGAGAGTCACTGCTTTTGAGGATACAGTCCCCCAATCATACAAGTATGGCCTCTGTTCTTTGTACCCAGATATATGATCTTGCATTTGGTTGCATTACGATGCAAGTGTGACAGCATTCAGGATTGCAATCCAGAAAAGTAAGGTGTGTTATCACTTGCCCTGTAACCCTGGGTGCTTCACAATGCTTTGCTGTAGCAGCTTCCAACTTGGGATGCTCACAACCAGCCTACAAGCATGCAGGTCACATCCTGAGCTCCTGTGTACTAGACAGACCTAGTTTAGCAGCTCTGACTCCAGCACCCTATCTATAGCTTCGCAGCACCACTCTGGCTTCCACCAGCCCTGGTTACTATTTGATAGGTGACCCCAACATACTCCTGGTCCTGAATTTTCCAAAAACCATGTGCTCTGCAATGTTCAGCCCTCTCCTAGAGGCTTCAGAGAAATAATAAGGTTTGCTTTTTCCTCTAAAGACACAAAAAAACTTCATAGCTTATTAACTTAACTGGGGTAAAACTACCCTTCCATTTAAACACAGCACTGCGTTGGTTTATAGTACAAAAACAGAACTAATTTATTAACAACAGGACATAAGTTAAGTGATGCCAAGTAAAAGGAATAAAGTTAGAAAGGGTTACAAGCAAATAGTGAAACCACACATCTGAAGTCTCAAACTTAATCTAGCAAGGTGAGGCTTTGTTTAAGATGGTTATTCTCACCTATATTCAGTTCCCAGAAACTTCAACCTGCCCCCTTGAGTGAAGGGTTCATCTTTCTCAGCTTGCAAGTGCTCTGTTCCCTTGTGTCTGTCTAGTGATGGATGCCAAAGATGGCTTCTGTCTGCTCTTATAATCTTCCAAAGTTCAATTAACTTGTTTCAAGAGGCAGGATGCCTTATGCTATCCTTCCCTTCCCGAGGGCTTCCCATCTCCCTGAATGGGAATGGAGCTTCCACTATTTTGATTCCACCATGCTTAATTTACATAAGAGATAGAGAAGACCATTATTTACCTCTTGTCTAGGAAGGAACTTGTTTCTCTCTGTCTGGCCTCAGACTTCAAAATATAATATTAAGTACCCATTTTTCCTCATATAGTGTTCATACATTTCACAATGATATTAATCATCAGTGTATCATTAGCTTTCAGAAGAGACCTCACAGTATTATAAGAGTGTACAGAGTCATATATGCAATCAGATGATTTAATTGCTTATCACTTGAGGTTTAGACTCCCTGTCTTTCTAGACCAGTAAATCTTTTAAATGGATTTTTCTGATGGTTACTCCTCAAAGTAAAGTGTATTCAAGCTGTGAGGAAGGCAACGTGAAGTCTGGTGCTGAAGGAAGCTCCCTACTTTCTTCCCCCACTTGTTAGCTTAATAGCTTTGTTTACCTATTATGTAAAAATGGACCTTCTTTGTCTTTGCCTGAAGATTGGTCTGGTCAGAGAATCAAATACATATTCCTTTATTTAAGGCAGACCTGTTTACCAACAGCACTTGACATGCCTGATTTAAACACATTTTAGTCATAATTCTAGCATATATCCACAACTCTAAAGATCCACCGTGTACATAATTCATGCAAGATATTAATGATGAGTGAATTATTAGTTTTCAATTGATACCTCACAAGGCACATTTTATACAAAGATTACAATAGTTTGTAGGGTGTGAATATAGCAGTTCTTAGTGTCATAGCATGTAATTTGTGCCCAGTTTACCAAGTGATCCAAATCTTTCTGTGTAAATGGCCTGCCTTTTTCATCATTTCCCACTCTACCAATCTTTGTGTCCTCTGCAAACTTTACTAGTCATGTGGTACTAAGTCAAATGTCTCATGGAAGTCTACAAAGTTATCTATACCAAACAAACTTGTAATCTCATACAAAAAAACCCGATATTTGTTTGACAAGACATATTTTACATATTCCAAATGTATGATGAACCTGCATAAAACTTTAAATTCTCCCACTACCTACTAGCCACCCAGTATGTCATGATTTCCTCACATCCTACGTGGTTAGATCTTCATGAAGTATAGGGAGCAACTCTCCTTTCACTACATGGAATAAACTGCCAAAGTGAATTTTACTTGGTACATTCCATTAGTTTGCCGCCAATGCTACCCATGCCAGACCTCTTACGTTAGCAACATAGCTGGAATTCCATGAATAAATGCAGTGCCTAAAGATTAACCTCTTGGTAGCAGGAGGTCTCATTTGTTGAGGAGCTGTACAACAACAATAAAACCCAAGGGGCTGCAGGTGGGGAGAGTCAAGCAGTCACAAGGGAAGTTTGCACACCCAAACACTACCTTCCCCCTTACACATAAATGTGCAGACAGTTTGAGTTATTCCAGCCTCAAACAATGTTTTCTTTATTTAAAAAAAAAACAAATATCTTTGAGGCTGTATTAGTTTTCAGGAAAATATTTTATGGACTGTACATATTTACAATGCAATCAGAGAAATATTCATGGTACCAACTCTCATTAGTAGAGGTGTTCCATTCAGGTTTCCAAATACAGGTTTTTCTTTGTCACGCCACACCATACTGAAATTTGGTCTAAAAAAAGAGTTTTTAAGATATCATCCTTCTCCACTGTGATATCACTATACTTCCCTCCCAGAATCCTCTCCTTTGAAAACAACCATAGACAGGGTACGCCTATTGATATTAATGCTTCTCCACATATTATGCAACATCAGGGCTTCAGAGAACAAATGAATGAATGACCTATATTCATCACACCTGTGGTATGACTCACTTCATCTATTTTGCAAAGGGAGACATAAACAAGTTCTTCCAAATCTAAGTGTTCTGCACCTCTATACTGTCTGCAGAGGTGCAGGACTGATGACCAAGCACTAGCTCGAATATTAAAGCCACCTTTTCATTAAGCACATACTATTTAAGGTAAATAATTATGTTGTATAGATTATATTACTATTAATAAATACTTTTATGCCAGCCAAATGAAATGATGTAACCTTGGTGATATCTTACCAATGATTATCTGATAAAGCTGTTTTGGTGTCAAAGTTATATTACAATCTTCCTTCTCTTGTGGAGAAGATGGTACAGCATTAAGCCCGTCATAAACCTGTGGAAAACCCCAACAAATGCTTTATCAGTTATTCTCAGTGTTAGGTATATTTACATTAAATAAAAGAAAAACATAACTTACCTCTTTGGCTAAGGATTTAGATTCAATTGCTGCCAGCTTTCGACTGCTTAGCAGGTAGCCCTCATTTAAAGGAGTTGTTTCTAGTTTCGGCTTCTCTTTGTGTAAATCTGTCATTGTGATCTTTGGTGACCTGAGCCCTGAAGCTGGTTTTAGGCCAATGTCCACAGGATTGTTAAGACTGTTATATTTCCTTTAGAAAAACAAAAAGGTTAAAGTCCAAATTTCTACAAACCTAACAAATGTTCCACATTATGCATATTAAAAATTAACTAAGATTTTAAAATATTTCAAGTAGTTCTTTGGATTAGCATATTTCTCTAGAGAAAAATTCCTCAATTGTGTCAAATACTTTGAGCAATCCTACTGTAGTGTCTTTGAGTCACAGACTGTCATTTACTCTATCTTCGTACAGTGCCTAGAACAATGGGGCCTAACCTGAATTGTGAACTTTTAGGTGCTATTGCAATATAAATGTTAAATTACATCCAAAATCTAAGAACATTATGGTTGCAAAGTCAAGCACTCAAAAGTTAGGAAATGCCAAACTGGTGAAGCGTCCACTAATTCTGCCACCTAAGGCCTAATTTTTCCCAGATATTTTGGCTTTTTACTGCATTTCATATGTTCAAAGCACAGCTCTAATCGACTTCAGTTGCAGTCACAAGAACTCAGAACTCCTTCAAATCTGGCCACAGGTGTCTTATGCTGGACATCCAGAAAACGTTCAATGCAACTGATGACCAACTGTGAACATTTTGGCTTCAGTGACTTTCCCAGCATAGGAATTGTGGATAGAATCTAGTTCTCCAGGACAGCATTCAGCTTTAACCAGGAGACCATCCTTTCTCTTCCTGCAATTCCCTGCTGGTTCACTAGACACCTTCCAACTTCTGCAACAAATGAGACGGGGTTCCACAGACAACAGCCTCATCCATTACACAACGCTGATTAATTCCCGGAGAACCCTCCATCATGCACACTGACTGAGGCAGAGATCCTGTTGTAAAAAATTGTAGGTGATCATGTAAATAAATACTGTATTATGGTGTCTACACATAAGGGGACTGAATTACGGATGCAGAAGCAAACTTCTGCATTTCTTAACTTTTTATTGATTGACTTTGTAACATTAATAGGTTTTTAAATAGTTTTTTGTTTGTTTTTTTAACATGATTTCCTAAAAATTTTCTTTAGGGAACAAACTGAAAAAACAGAAATTCTATTATGTGGAAACATACTGACCCCCAACTTGGGTTTGAACCTTTAGATTCACAGCACAGACCTCTTTCATTTGAGTTAACCAAATACCTGGTACCAATAGTAAGCTATTATCCTCTATGTGAACAAGCCATCACAGGGAATGAGACACACACTTTGCCAGTGGGTTTCACAGCTATTTGCTGACAAAGAATATAGAAACTCCTGGTTCATTTCCAGGTTCTGGAGGAGAATGTACCCTAGTAGTTCTAGACCCTTCCACCCCATCCCCCATAAGCCTGTGTCCCCCTCTGTTCCAGTATGCTCACCACTCAGTTCTAGCTCACTTCCCACTCTGCTCCTATTCACCTACTGGCTCCCACCCCGCTCCCTCACTTTTTCTATGCACCCCACACAAACCCTGACCCCTGCCCCTCTCTTCTCCTATGTAACCCCTATACCCCATCTCCTGCCCCACCATCACTTATCCACCCCACCATCCCAGCTCCTGCTCCCTACCCCATCCCAGTTCCTGACTCCTTCCTCCTCCACTACTACACAAACCTCTCACACCGCAGTTCCTGCCTCACCTGTCCCCATCTGCTACTATTCAACCCCTCCTGTTACCTCCCTGTTCCTCCATCCAACTCCACCTGCTTGGCTCCTATCCCACTCTGTACTTATCCTCCCCACACCCCCTTGCACATCCTGCTCTCTGCTCCTAATCCACTTGTCCCACACCACTTCCTGTCCCTCTTCCCCTCTGCAGCCCTCCCACCACTTCCTGTCTCCCTCTCCTTTTACAACCGGCTCCATGGCTTCTCACCATCCTCTGATTACTATACCCTCTCCTCATGTCCTATCCACCAACTCCTCACTGCTCTGCAGTCAAGTCAGGTCCTGGATGCCAGCAGGGGGAGATTTGAGAGCAAAGGGGAAGCAGTCTCCCTGCTCTCAGTTCAGTTGATTGATTCCACAGCAACCTCTGGCTGCTAGCATGAGCAACTACAGTCGCATATGCAGGGAAAGTCCTGTTCAGCCCATGCAGCCCAGAACTGGAGCATACCCGATCCAGATGGAATTTTCAGAAAATGTAATGCAAGTCTCTACTGAACATGTGTGAACTGAGATTTTTTTCAGTGGCTTAAACCCTGGCCAAATTTGAAAGAATTTTCATGGGGAGGCAAAAGGCTGACATGGCAAATTTCAAGCCCTTACTCCAAAGCACAGAGGCAGTAGTGTCTCAACAAAACAGTTGAGAATTTTTTAACGTGTGAAACAAACAAACAAACAGTTTTCCCCTAGCCTTGATCTCTGAAGCAAGTGAACCATTTTAGCTGAAATTTTCAATAAAATAAAATAGCCCAAAGCAGACATCTCGCATGAAAATTTTCAACCCAAATGGGTAAAATCTGGCAAAGTTATAAGCTAGTGAAATCAGAGCATTATAATGGGAATTGTTAGGCAACTTTAATTATAGGCATCACTACCTACACCACCTATAACTACTACAGTATTTGTTATAGAAAATAATCAGTAGTACTTGGTGACTCACTTCACATTATAAACCTTATTTTCAATTTATAGAAAGCTAGGGTAAAGATTTAACTAGAAGTTAAACCCAATTTTTTTTTAAATAAATGGACATTTTTAAGTTATGAAACTATGTCTGATCAGGCTACTCTATAAAGATTTATAGAAGACTTTTCCAACGCTATTCTAACAACTTTGCGATATTCAGATACAAACAGATAGATGAAGTAATAAACCCACACTTGCAATTTTATCTACATGCATTTTTGTGATTTATTAAGCAAATCAGACATCCAGAGAGAACTTTAAAAAGATAAATAATAAAATCTCCCTGTCTTTTGGGAGAAGGGGGGCGGGAGAGGGGTGGATTTAAAGACTTCAAGGTAAAAGAGAATCCATTGTTCCAATGGTCAATTACCCTCACTGTTAAAATTATGCATCTTAATTCTACTCTGGATTTGTCTATCTTCAGCTTTGAGCCACTGGCTCATTATGCCTCGGTCCACGAGCTTTGTCCAGTGAAGCAGCCCTAAGTGTATAAATAATTACTAGGGAAATTTTTTTAAAATACATTAAGAACTAAAGCCCCCGCACTACAAACACTTGTGCATGGGCTTAAATTTAATTTAATGAGTAGTCCCACTGAAGTTAATTTGAATATGAATGTGTATTTACTGTATCAAAGACTTAGGTATTTCTTCTTTTTAGAAATAAAATTTTACCTAGTAGCTTCTTTTTGTAAGCGACGCTGTCTTAAACTTCGAATAAAATCTGCATAGTATTCCTTATGTGCTTGCTTTTCCAGTTCTTCATCGTCAGTATAAGCAAAATCTGGATCCACATAATGATAGCGGTCAGCTTTTGTAAAAATAGTCCTAAATATTTAGAGAGAAATGTAGCTTCGTTATATAGATTAATGATTTAGGGTTTTCTTAGACTTGGAAAATATTACTGATTTTGTTACATAAATAATTTATTGCAAACTCCCATTATGTTACAGGTGATTATTAGTATTTGACTTTGCAAAGACAATAAAAATAAAACATACAAGAATTAGTAGTTACACCTGCAGTGTCCCATGAGAAGCAACTCAGAAGGAATTTACTAGTACACACATTCTTCTGTCAAAACAGACTGCTCTATATAAAAATAAGTTCAGTCTGAAAACATACTAAAGTGATGGATTGTGATCTACTTTTGAAATAAGTAATAAACTGTTAATACTACATCCTAGTTTCTTATTTAAATATTATAGTACTTGTATACTACATTACCTATATTTTGTATGTCGTTCACTGGACCTAATGCTGGCTGAGCGATCATTAGGAAAGGCTATAAGTGCATCACTCTTACAGTCCCTATTTATCCGGTAAGTATGCATCTGTGTTTGAGCTGATCGAAGCATTGCTACTGGTGCAAAATCATTAAATCGCCCAATCTCATCAGCTACCAATTGTCCGGTTGCATTGGTAATCATTGGTGTTATGCCTTAGGATTTAAATAAAACAAGTTACTTGCAATCAAGCTACCATTTTCAAATGGGAGGTACAAAGTAATATCTCAATTCAGAAAAAATATATATTTCATAAGGTATTACAATGAAATCACATCTAAAAATGAGAGTTCTGACTTTTCTCACACCAGTTTTACAAAGTGTATTTACATTATCTTCATTCAAGAGAAGAAATGATGGTATTGTGGAAAGGGATTAAGACTCAGACTTGTGTTCAGTTCCTGCTCCTGGCACAAACTTTCCTGCATGAGCCAGAGCAAGTCATCTAGGCCTTGATTCAGCAAACCACTTAAATTTAAGCACTTGAATAGCCTCATTAAAATCTGTGGGATTACACATGTGCTTAAAATGCTTTGCTGAATTGGGGCCTGAATCTCTCTATCAGTTCCTCATGGTACTTAATTCCTAATATTTCCTCTCTCTCTCTCTCTCTCTCATGCTTTATCACTCTTGTATATTCAGATTATAAAGATTTTGGGGCAATGATTATCTCTTACTACGTATGAGCAACAAAAAGCAAAATGTAGCCCTGATGTCAGATGGGACCTCTAGGTCAGAGGTGGGCAAACTACAGCCTGTGGGCCACATCCGGCCCGTGGGACCCTCCTGCCCTGAGAGTCTGGCCCTCGGCCCCTCCCCTGCTGTTCCCCCTCCCCCACAGCCTCAGCTCACCCCACCGCCGGCGCAATGCTCTGGGTGGCAGGGCTGTGAGCTCCTGGGGCAGTGCCGCTGCAGAGCCTGACCTGACCCAGTGCTCTGTGCTGCGCAGTGCGTGGCAGTAGTACCACCAGCCACTGGTGCTCCAGGCAGTGGGAGGCATTGGATAGAGGGCAGGGGAGTTTGGGGTGGTGGTCAGGAGGCAGGGGTGTGGATAGGGGTCAGAGCGGTCAGAGGGCGGGGAACAGGGGGGTTAATGGGCGCAGGAGTCTGGGAGGGGGGCAGTCAGGAAAGGGAGGGTTGGATGGGGCTGCAGGGGGCAGTCAGGGGACAGGAAAAGGTGTGGTTGGATGGGGCAAGGGTCTCGGGGAGTAGTCAAGAAGGAGGGTGATTGGATGGGGTGGTGGGGGACAATCAGGGGCGGGAGTTCTGGGGGTGGTCAGGGGACAGGGAAGCGGGGGGAAGGCGGCACCAAGCCACACACGCCCTCCCCTAACCAGTCCTCCATACAATTTCCAAAACCCGATGCAGCCCTCAGGCCAAAAAGTTTGCCCGCCCCTGCTCTAGGTGCTTCCATAATACAATAAACAATACAGATTTTGAACTAGTGTAAGAGAAGAGAATCAGACAGTACATTTATATATTCCACAGTTTCTCTTGATTTTACTAGTATATAGTTTGAAATTAATTTATTACTAATGTATATGGTCTGCTTTCCTATATATTTTTTTAAATTAGAGAAACACAGCCAGGCAGTTAAATCCATAATGGAGAAGTATTTTTTTTAAAGTTCTGCATAACTACATTAATAGAAGTTTATCATGTATAAAATTAATCCAGTTAAAATAGTTTGTTTGAATATAACCATTTCCTCACAGCATTCATAGGCATAACCAGGGAGGGAGGAGGGGGAACATGTTTTCTTCCATCCCAACTTTGAAACCCTACTGGAAATTTTTTTTTGTGGGAGGGCAGGGAAAAGTTCTCTCTTGAGAACATAGGTTTGTTATTAGGCAGTCTCCCATTCTAATTTGTCAGATGAATCTCAAACTGGCCAAGTCTCATATTGCAGTACTTCCTGGGCGACCAAATGGAAATGTTTTTACCAGAAGTCCTGTCCTTATGCTATATGATTGACCAGAAACCTAAAGGTTGGGGAAGGTAGTAAGAAACAGGAGCTAAAATGGGCAGCAAAGTAAACTCCCTGGACATGAAAGAAATGGATGTGTTTACACACACACACAAAAATACATTTGAACCATCAAATCACATCTAAAATGAATAGCCATTTAAACATACATCTGTAGCCCATGTATTTTCTTTCATTGCCTGTCACCTTTAAGTTTACATAAATTGAAAACATAATAATCAATAAAGAGTATGAACTTTAAAATAATTATTGGACTGTCCCATAAAACAAAACAATTCCTCCAAACCACAAGCTTGGTGGCTCATAATGAAGACAAGCCATGTAGCAAAACTTCAGAATTTAAGTGTCACAGCATCTTGGACACTAGCCAAGAACTGGGTTTCTGAAACCAACAGTAGTCTTGGCCAAATCAACACTGTTAGGCAGGATCTCTTGTAAGATATTAGAAACAAGGACAAGTAACATAACTGGGAATATGAGGGAGTTGCTTTATGCTCTGGAATATCATTTTTGCTATGGATATCACAGATTCATAGGACTGGGGTAGTTGCAAGACAGTGATATGGGAAAAGATCAAAGAGCCGGGTGTGGTGTTGAAATCATGGGGTAATAGTAGCCTCAAAAAACATTAAAACCTGTGGTATATATTGTCCCTCCTAACTTATTCTGCATGGTCCATGTCACTGTTTGGAATCCAAACACAGCAGCCCTGTGCAAGTGCATGACTACCAGAAAATGATTATGTTTGTTCACTCTTTGCATTTCACTCACATCAAACAGTATAAATGATAAACACTACTAATTTTTTTTTAATTTTCATTTTCAATAAT
Source organism: Mauremys reevesii (assembly GCF_016161935.1). NCBI lineage: Eukaryota > Metazoa > Chordata > Testudines > Geoemydidae > Mauremys > Mauremys reevesii. The sequence continues at coordinate 153,752,063 of NC_052623.1, forward strand.
CCAAGGTATTATCAGTTCACCACATAAGTATTTTATATATAAATATAAAACTTTCAGCCTGACAGTGTTCCTTCTAGTAAATAACCATCTCCATGTATTTATTCTGGTAAACAGGCATTTTGGTCCAGATCCTCAAAGGTTTTTAAGGCACCTAACTCAGTGGGAGTTAAGTGGAGGGTATTAACAGATACATTACAATGAAAGATAAATTACCAGGATTGTTCAAGATAGTTAAATACAAAAGTACAGTACAATATTTCTTAATGTAAAACACAAGACTGCAAATCCTCAGGATCATATAAAGCAGCACAAAGTTAAACCCTGATTAGATAAATCATGTAAAAATTAAAAAAAAAACCCACCACAATTACTATGGATATATTTTAACAAAGTGAGTATTCTTTCATCTTTCAAAGAAAAATGTTTTTTAAAACAATGGCTAAAATATGAACGGACTCCATTCCTAACACCTGTTCTTCTTCTTATTATTCACTCCTGTGGACCATAAGGCGCCAACCACTTTCCTCCATTCATTTTGTTCTTGAGCGAGACAGCAGAGTTCATCCCACTTTATTCCCATACTTTTCATTTCCTCTTCAATGGTCCTTCGCCACGTCCCCAATGGTCTACCTCTCCTCCTCCTTCCTTGTGGTGTCCATCGTAGGGCAATACGAGGATGTCTATCAGCACCCATTCTCAACACATGCCCCAGCCACCTCCATCTTCGTTGTTTGGCTTCATCCACTATATTGTTGATGCCCGTTAATCGGCTCACTTCAACATTGGTGATACGCTGCGGCCAATGTATGTTAAGAATTCGCCTAAGACACCTTCCTTCAAAGCCCCGAAACCGACTTTCTATCTTCTTCTTGGTCCTCCATGTTTCCGCCGCATAGAGCAACACAGAGCGGACGTTCGACCTATAGATCTCTACCTTGGTTTTCATTTGCAAGATGGCTGACCGCCAAATATTCTGAAGTCTATAGAATGCATTTGCTGCAAGACCGATTCTGGTAGATATCTCCTTCTGAATATTGCCATCAGCCGATATGTAACTATGAAGATATTTGAAGTCGTTCACCTCCTCCAATTCTACGTCACATAACACTGTCTTCGTCGAGCTGGCTGTTTTTACTTTCATTATTTTGCTCTTACCGGCATGGATATTAAGTCCTACGCACCTTGCTACTCTACCTACTCTATCAGTCTTCTCTTGGAGGTCCATCTGAGAGATCGAAATCAGGGCGATATCATCCGCAAAGTCACAGTCTTCAATATGACCAGAGGGTCCCCATGTGATCCCTCTTGGCCTATCTTCAGTGGCTTTCCGCATCACCCAATCTATGACCACAAGAAATAGGATGGGCGAAATAACGCACCCTTGTCTAACTCCCATTCTCACATGGAACCACTCGCTCTGCTGTCCTTCATGGCAAACACAACACTTATTCCCGGCATACATATCTTTGAACACCTGTTAAGAAGCATATTTCTAAAAATGAAAAACATTTAGAATTTTTTGTTTAGTAACATACCAGGGTTGATTTTAAACATAATTTTCTTGGTTTTCGGTTTGCATACACCAGTAAAACTTAAATGTATTTGATGAAAGGGTTTGATCTTCAAAGACTGTAAGTTATCTTCCTCTGCCACTGAACCAAAAATATCTATGACTTGCTTCACTTTAAAGGTTCCTGCTTGACGTGGAGCAAATGAAAACATCACATCCTAAAAAAAAAAAAAAAAACATTGCTATGAAACATTTTATTAAAAATAAAGCAGAGATATTATGTAGACTCTTCTTGATTACAAATTAGTTGCATCATGGTGATTTAAATTTATTTTAAGGGTACTACTTGCTTTTTCATAGTACTAATTATTACATGTAATTGAGCAAATTAAAAAGTATAGATCTGTTAAGCATTAACAGAATTTTATAAGCTCAATTTTGTAGACTAATATAGTTACACATCTTCACGGTGCCCTGAATGTATCTGTTCATAAAAGTTACTTATATATTTGTTCTAACTGTGCATGCCTTTGTGCTCCATAAAAGGAAAAGAAGCGAAAATATGTGATTTAATGGAACAGTTAAACCTAAGGCCTTATCCTGCAAAGATTTAGGTACATGAGCAATTTTACTTAACTATCTGTGTCTTTACAGGATGAAGGTCATAGTCACTACAAAATGTACTTTCCCATCCCTCCCTATTTGAACATTGATAGTATTTGGTGCTTTGACAGCGTCCACTGAATGGTTCTATATTGACAAATTATGAGCTTGGCTCATATAAAAGGAAATGTGGAACCTCTCCTTAAGTGAATTCACCACAAACAAAACAATGTACAGTTCTAACATGAACAATTGTAAACCATAATGGTGTCCTCATCTTTCCAACCAAGTATCTATTTACTGGGAAAAGATGAATATATACATTACCTTTGTACATTTTTCTTTTACTTTCCCTTTTTCGGGACAAATATTAAAATGCGCTATCTTTTGGAAGCTGAATGTTACTGGAAGTGACTCGGATTCATTTTTGAGAGTGCACATAATCTCTGTGTGTTCACCCATGAAACAGTCCATAAAATTAACAACTGGTCCTGGACTGAAAGTTAACATGACAGGAATCCCTGAACCTGTCAAAGCTAACTCCACATGATGAGGATGAGTCTCTGCACAAGAGAGTAAGAAACAAGTATAAAATACGATATTGAATTAAAAAGACATGAAACTGTTTTAGACGCTTACAGCCACAGAATATGTAATATTAGGAAGTAACACGGTTTCTTTTCTAATACTGTGTTTCAGAATTGTAATATAATTGGCCACAAACTTAATGCAAGATGTACATGCTTATTTATATAGGCTAACACATAGAATCATAGAATCTCAGGGTTGGAAGGGACCTCAGGAGGTCATCTAGTCCAACCCCTTGCTCAAAGCAGGACCAAACCCAACTAAATCATCCCAGCCAGGGCTTTGTCAAGCCTGACCTTAAAAACCTCTAAGGAAGGAGATTCCACCACCTCCCTAGGTAACCCATTCCAGTTCTTCACCACCCTACTAGTGAAAAAGTTTTTCCTAATGTCCAACCTAAACCTCCCCCTCTGCAACTTGAGACCATTACTCCTTGTTCTGTCATCTTCTACCACTGAGAACAGTCTAGATCCATCCTCTTTGGAACCCCCTTTCAGGTAGTTGAAAGCAGCTATCAAATCCCCCCTCATTCTTCTCTTCTGCAGGCTAAACCATCCCAATTCCCTCAGCCTCTCCTCATAAGTCATGTGCTCCAGCCCCCTAATCATTTTTGTTGCCCTCCACTGGACTCTCTCCAATTTATCCACATCCTTCTTGTAGTGTGGGGCCCAAAACTGGACACAGTACTCCAGATGAGGCCTCACCAGTGCTGAATAGAGGGGAATGATCACATCCCTCGATCTGCTGGAAATGCCCCTACTTATACAACCCAAAATGCCATTAGCCTTCTTGGCAACAAGGGCATACTGTTGACTCATATTCAGCTTTTCGTCCACCGTAACCCCTAGGTCCTTTTCTGCAGAACTGCTGCCCAGCCATTCGGTCCCTAGTCTGTAGCAGTGCATGGGATTCTTCCGTCCTAAATGCAGGACTCTGCACTTGTCCTTGTTGAACCTCATCATATTTCTTTTGGCCCAATCCTCTAATTTGTCTAGGTCCCTCTGTATCCTATCCCTACCCTCCAGCGTATCAACCACTCCTCCCAGTTTAGTGTCATCTGCAAACTTGCTAAGGGTGCAGTCCACACCATCCTCCAGATCGTTAATGAAGATATTGAACAAAACCAGCCCCAGCACCGACCCTTGGGGCACTCCACTTGATACCGGCTGCCAACTACACATGGAACCATTGATCACTACCCGTTGAGCCCGACCATCTAGCCAGTTTTCTATCCACCTTACCGTACATTCATCCAGCCTAGAGTTCTTTAACTTGCTGGCAAGAATACTGTGGGAGACTGTATCAAAAGCTTTGCTAAAGTCCAGAAATAGCACATCCACTGCTTTCCCCTCATCCACAGAGCCGGTTATCTCATCATAGAATGCAATTAGGTTAGTCAGGCATGACTTGCCCTTGGTGAATCCATGCTGACTGTTCCTGATCACTTTCCCCTCCTTTATGTGGTTCAGAATTGATTCCTTGAGGACCTGTTCCATGATTTTTCCAGGGACTGAGGCGAGACTGACTGGCCTGTAGTTCCCTGGATCTTCCTTCTTTAAAGATCATTTAAAACCCTCCTGGTTTATTAAAATTGGAAAAACACAATCATTTTGACCTAACCATAAACTTTGGTGATTTACAAATCTATTTGTTAAAGATTAGTTAAACCTACAATTAAATACTAAATTCCTGCAGCCAAAAGGTGCATTCATGACAAATGATTCTAAATTTATTTTCCCCTTCCCCTCCACTTCCAAGTTAGAATCTTAAAAGTCAAGGCTGCTCTTTCCCTCACTATTTGAAGCATTCAGCACAGTTCTCTTAAAGTACATGTGCAGGTCCCCACAACACATATACAGGTCCCCTTTAACATTACTAATCTGACGTGGAAAAAGTAAAAAGGTTCAAAGTTTTCCACACGTAAACTATATATTTCTAATAACATACCTTTGATTGGTATGTTGTCACCATTCAGAGCCTGCAGAAAACCATCTTTACTTCCTACGGCCTCAAATCTCAAAAACAATGCATAATCTTGTCTTGGTGGAAATTCAGTAAGTCCAACGTCTCTTTTAAATTGCCTGTAAAATTCACAATAGTTAAATACCATACATATTATTAATCAATGGTAATTTTTCATCAGTTCATTTGATTTCTACAATCCTGTTACAGCTCAGACAAATGAGACTTTAAAATTGAACACAGTACTGAAACGGACGGGACTACTCAGATATAGTAGTCTGCAGCTCCCACGTCCCAAAAGCAGCAGAGGGTATAGCCACATCAACTCTAATGACATACATACACAAGTAAACAAAGAAGCCCTGTAGCTGCCCTATATAAACCTGGTGATGGCGATGTTTCTGTTCTTTCAGACCACCAAGTTGACATTATTCTAGTGACATTCAAGTTAAAGGAAGTTACCAAACTTGAGAACAGTGGGAGTCTCACAACCATTTCTGCATATTCAACGGGGGGGTGGAAGGAGGGGGAAATCAGTTCCTCTTGAGAATTTAATACTCCTCTTGTTGCCCAGAAACATGAAAAAAAAATGTTATCCAACTTTCTGGTTGCTGAAGTAAATCGTAGTGAATTATTAACTACTTTACAGCTAGGTAGATCTTTTTTCTGTTCTTGTCACTAGTGTCAGGATGAGATGTTACTATGGAACGTGTACATACATGCTGGCATGCACAGACCAAGTGTGTAAAACACCAGATCATCAACTGTGGTAGTATGCTGCATCTGCAATGGGGAATGTAACAGGAACTTGAAGGTGACAAACTATCCTAATTCAAAAGATTTCTCCCCCCCCACACTCACACACAATTTTTCATCCAGGAAAAGTTCTTATAACTGATATAACTTAGCTGTCAAAGCCTCTCAGCAAAACTTTTAGCCATCAAGAAGAGTTTAAAAATTATTTTTGAACAGTAAAATAAACCTCCTTGACTGGATTGATCTGCTATTACTTTGGAGGATGAACTAAAAAGGAAATTTGTAGATTTAATCTAGGGAAAATGTACACATCTTTGTTTATCAAACAAAAAATGTATTATTTTATTAATTTACTTTTAACTCTGTAAAATAAATTAGAAACCTAATTTCTTATATAAAAACTGTCCATAAGCAGCAAACTAGCATTGATCTGTGCACATTGAGAGGAAATAATTTGAGACATCAGGGTTAATTTAATACATCTAACACCTGCAAATAGATTTGCCTACACTTAATTACATCTTTTATTGTGTCAGCCTCTTAAGGTTGCACTTTGTACTTACTTTGGACTAAAGCACAGTGTAACCACAGTTTTCTGATAAGGTAGCAAGGTTCCTTGGTTGGGAATGCAGGAGATCCAAGTTGAAATATCTAGCTCTTTGGTTCTATTTATGAAGTTCAATTCTTGTAAAACAGCATCAGTACTCTTCTGAAGATGTGTGCCCTGTAAGACAACACCAAAATGTGAAATATAGTTATGTCAATTTCCCCTTTTAGTGTGGATCTTTCACACAGCAACAAGAGACAGAAGCAAAAAGGGTTTAAGTAGGAAAATATAACACTACCACCTCTCTCTCAATTTATACTGTAAAACCCACTAACATTAGCAGGGGGATATGAAATTAACTCTTTTTTAAAGAAAGTTGACTTGATTTCTTGCTGGTATGAACACTTTACTCTCAGTGAAACCTGTAATGACAGTCCTGCTGTTGGACATATCTTTCAGCAACTGTACTGACTGAAAGAAGAGCAAGGTAAGGGACACTAATAGAGGGAGGCTGTAAAAAAAGAGAGAGAATGAAAAGCAGTCATCAAAACATCTTTGCACTGAAATTTAAAAAAATTCAACATTGTTTCCTCACCATCTCTCCTCCAACAGCATCGTCCTCCAGCACTGCCACCCAGTTCATGGTCTCTGGGCTTTTATTGTACAGAACCACTTGTTCAGTATTTGAAGTTCCAAAATAGACAGATCCAAAATGAATACATTCTAGTGTGTTTCCATGAGACAGACCTAATAATTCAAGAACTTGTTCAACTACATGAGCTTCTATCCTTAAGTTTGTGATACCACGACCTTGCAATTCCACTCTGTTGGAAAGAGTAACAGAGAAAAAATGAGATGTACACATCTAAAATTCATACAAGAATAATTTATGAATTTTATTGGAGCTTTAGTTTGTTTACTATATGCCTTTGATTTAGTCAACTATATCAGAGAATTTAAACTAATCACACTGGCACAAAAACAAACACATTCTACAGTACGAAGAGATTATGTACCATTATAAATTGTGTTCTCTGAGTGTGTTGTCTCTGCAGAGTCATGGTGGAAAAAAATATCACACATGGGGCACTGGGGTTTTTTTGAGCAGTACCAGCAGTTAGGAGGTGGGTGGCAACCATATCCTTGGAGCCTTACATTCTACTCACCTCAGAGTGGTAGCCGTGTTAGTATGAATCAGCAAAAAGAACGAGGAGTACTTGTGGCACCTTAGAGACTAACAAATTTATTTGGGCATAAACTTTCATGGGCTAAAACCCACTTCATCTGAGCATATAAAAACCTAGCTCAGTCTAAAAATCTCTCAATTCCCCTGTAATAGAGAAGCCAGACTCCCCTGTTGCTGGACCCGGTACGGCCGTTCTTATGATCTGAAGATTTTAAACCCTTCAATAATTGAACCATCTTAGATGGATCATGTCTAGGAGCCCTCTGCTTTTGACATCCTTTAACAAGATAGGACTTGTCAGATGATCCTGGCTTCAGTGCCAAGGAATGTGATAAACTGATTTACTTGGGTCAGAAAACTGCCTCCTCAAGAGAGCTTTTCCTGGACTCTTGAACTAACAGAAGAGTTTCTAATCAATTGCTCTTGTCCTTCAAGCTTTTGAAGAGAAAAGGCTTTGCGTGTTGTATAACCCTTCAAAGCACTGGGAGAAGCGTCATGCTTATTTGTCTGAATAAATGCAGCACTATTTGTCCCAGGTCCACCGTGGTAGGTAAGACCCACAACTTGAAGTCAGAAAAAACAAAGAAAAAAGATTTTTTTTGGCTAATTAGATTCTTTGTACTAATCAAGTCCTAAATTTAAATAACTTTTTAAAACTCTTTACAAAAGGAAAGAGCTATTATGGTTACATTTAAAAATATTTATATTTTGAAAGATTCTACTGATCTGAGAGAGACTCGGTGTACTTGAAGTGGGAATACCAATGGAACCTGTAATGCCTCTCAAATCTATACAAGGTTTTTTTAAAAATACACCCTCTAACTATTCCACCAAAAGAGAAAGGACAAGGTTCCCCAAATCACATCAACTGGCAGAGAGACAGGAACCAACAGTGCAAGAGTATGTACACCCTTGGTCAGAAGAACGTGGAGCTCAAGAGACATGTATCCACTGCCTGTTAATACTGGTTTAAAGGTGCCAGGCACACAATTCCGACAGCATTGCTCTACAGAGCCAATGTCATCAGCAAAACTATTTAATGAAGTAAAGCTTTGGACAATTGGGGGCCAGCAACTGATGTCCGGTAACTTAACTTCTTCTTGTCACATTGTGGTTCCAGTTATTCAGTATCTGGATAAATATAGCTGTACTGAAGAGATTTTAGAAATACAGGATATTAAAAAAAAAAATCATCCAAAACAAGCAGACTTTATGCAGTCACATTCTGCACTTACTTTGCCACTTCCCTAATGACTCTGGGTATATCTGTACAGATATCCACTTTAACCAACTGTAATGTTTTGGGTTCCACCACTCCACTGGTAGGCACTATGTTAACAGGGACACTTCCGTTGTAGTCTATTTTAAATGCACCTAAGACAAATATAATATGATATGTTACATATGACATTTAAATGGAAGATTATCTAGCATTCAACACTTAGGGTACATCCATACTTACCGCCGGGTCGACGGGTAGCGTTCGACTTCTCTGAGTTCGAACTATCGCGTCTAATCTAGACGCGATAGTTCGAACTCCGAACGTGCTCCCGTCGACTCCGGAACTCCACCACCGCAAACGGTGGTGGCGGAGTCGACGGGGGAGCCGCGGACTTCGATCCCGCGGCGTCTGGACAGGTAAGAAGTTCGAACTAAGGTAGTTTGACTTCATCTACGCTATTCGCGTAGCTGAAGTCGTGTACCTTAGTTCGACCCCTCACCCTAGTGTAGACCAGGCCTTAGACTCAACTAAAAACACAGTAAAAAGTTTCATAAATAGTACGTAAAATAAAGTAACTCATAAAAATAAAATTATGGTATCGTAACACATATATTGCAAAAAATCCTAATCTAACATTTAAGATTTGTGTTTTTCTGGCTTTCCTCAAACATCAGATGCCCATATACAATGCCACTGTGCAAAGTTATTATTGTAATAGACAATGTAATACAATCAGTTGGGTTCTGAATGTAATCATAGAACAGTTGCTAGTAACACTTTGCATGTCTGGCAAATTTAAGACATAGCTTTATGTAGCTGTAGTAGTCAAATGTTTAAGAGCTTAACCAAAGAGAAGTCTATTGTCCCCTTCCATGCAATTGACAACTGCGTATGTATGCAGTGTAATACACCACAAATGAGAAAAATCTAAGCACAAGTGTAGGATATATTTTTTTTTAAATTAACAAACAATTTGAACAACAGAATAGATAAATGGATGTATTCCACATGTGGCAGCATATTACCTGCTGACAACCAAGAGGTATCAATAAACTATTAAAACTGCTGTTATATAAAGACATGTACTACAGTTACCACAAGAGCTTCCACGTCAAATGGTCTAGATAGTACATAGTCCTGCCATGAGTGCAGGGAACTGGATGAGATGACCTCTTGAGATTCGTTCCAGTCCTGTGATTCTATGATTCTGTGATTTTTAAACAAGATGCAGAATCAAAATAAAGCTTGAGTACTCAAGTTTTATGTTGATTGACAGCATGGAGTCAGGACACATGTAACCTACTCCCTCATTCAGAGGCCAAGATGCAGCCCCTCTCCCACTGACATAACTCCAGTGTCTGGATACTGCCCCTCAACATTACTTGCAGGGAGTATAAGGTCCACTGGGCCCACATAATCAAGGATTCAGCGGTCCATCCCCTGTCTGCCCTCAATACTATCCTTTGCATGGGCATATACAAAGCCACCTTCATATGCTCAATCCTGCATCAGCAGCCCATCCTGCATCATAGGGCTTAAATGGTGAAGAAGGCTATACAGGTTCTTCTGCACCAGGCTCAACTTCACTCCAGGTGAATTATACATATGCTTAAAACAGGTAAAGGATCAGTACTTCTCATACAACTACTTCTGTTCTAGGAGATAAATGATCATTGATTAGTAATAGCTGATTTCAAAAATCGCACGTTACACATCAAGTTCCAACCTCATAGAAGAAATTAAAAAAAAATATATGAAATCTGTGTACACTCAAAGTGTCTGATGAACAGCTGCTAGCACTAAATATTCTACTTAGTAATGATGCTAACAGGAAAGGAAGACACTAACATCTCCCCTAAAGAGTATTTGTCAACATTGTAGTGAGAAGTACAAAGGAAAGGCTATTTACCCCTAATTGGAAGTTACCTCAGCCAAATTATTTATTTACATATATATAAAAAAACAGCTAAGCAATTTACAGCAGTGGTAGATTTCCCACTTTAGAAGACTAAACTGCTGCAGACACATCTCTACAAAAACAGAACCAAATACAAATTTCAGTAGACTTAGAACAAGTTGAATATGTCTGTCACAAAGCATTTTTGTTATATAACAAACTGCTTTGTATAATAGAAGATTTATACTATTCCATGGATCACCATTGACTTTTCTCAGAGTTGAGTATTAGATTCTAGGGAAAACAGAAGATTATAACTGAAACTTTTCACAAAGTAAACAGCATATACAAATATTTTTGTTCTCGTTGTTAATACCTTTCCATACACACACACGGCTCTACAGTTTTCACCGCCCCAAGCAGCATGCTGAATTGCCACTGCCGGATAGCGGGGGCAGTCCGTGTGCCCTTAGGGCAGCAGGTGCATTTCCGCGGCGGCGGCAATTCAGCAGCAGCTTCTATGTTTAGCTGAAGCCGCCGTGGACAGCTAAACGTAGAAGCTGCTGCCGAATTGCCGCTGCCGCGGAAACGCGCCTGCCACCCTAAGGGCACACGGACTGCTCCCGCTGTCCGCAGTGGCAATTCAGCGCGCTGCTTGGGGGCAAAACAACAGGGACTGCCGCCCCAAGCACCAGCTTGGAATGCTGGTGCCTGGAGCCGGCCCTGTATACACACACACCCCCCATCTAACATCTGGAATAAAATGCGAAGACAAAAAATTCTAAAATTACTGAAGCGTGCAACAGTTTTGATACCTTATAGCAAAAAAGATTTTTTTTTATAACACAAGCAAAATCTGAGCACTAGTGCTTAGTAGATGTTTGCATGTATGTGAACATGGCTGCCTCAAAAACCTCCTGTAGATGTATCAGAAGTTTTCAGCCACAGCAAGCTTCCCTCATCCCAAACAGGGTGTTGATGTGATCCTCGAGTTGTAGGCCTGCCAGATTTTAAACAATGAGAACCTGCAATTAAATAGCCATTCTCATATGGCTGTCTTGGCAACAACATTCCCTGTTATTTTTGTGTAAGACAAGAACAAAAAAGAAAAAGAAAAAAAAAGAAAAAAAACCACAGGTGGATTTTAATCCATATTAGATAAACATCTATAGAAAATTTGACACTGCTATGAAGAACAGCTTCACCAGGATGGGTTTACAGGCATGGGATAAAATAATGGTAGGATGATTAACTAAAGTTGAATTTTGAAGGAAGAAATTTGGAAGGAATTTAGTATACACACTCATATAATCACTTTATCCTTAAAAAAAGGGAATATAGAAGTGGATCGTTCACTGGAGCCTGAAAGTTATTCATTTTATGAGCTAAAGTTACTGCCATAAAAAAAAAATGATCTTCTACGTAAGAAACTTGAGCTCACAGGTATCAAATGGCTCAAAAGGAGATTCCATCAGCTTAGTCAGGGTCACCTTAATATGCTATAAACCAGGAAGTTTTTAGTGAGCATTTCCAAATGTATTAAGTTGCACATGACCAAGGGCCAGACAAAAATTATATACCTTAAGTTTGTTCCCTGAAACCCAGAATAGATGTCAAACGATTTCTGGAAGAAAATGCCTATAATCCTGACAAGTGAAAAAATGTAGCCAAATAATTTATATGTAGGCTTGGAAGGATTAGATTTGTATTGGTAAATGTTGGTGAATGTCAATTTCACTGTGCACACAAAAACAAAAAAAATAATTTCCATCAATAATAATAAAAATGTACAGCTAGTCAAAGTAAGAAAAATGTTGCTTATTAGAGGTTGATAAGGACATTTACTTTGTATATTTTAACATGTGATGTTGACAAATTTGTTTTAACAGTTATAAAGCTTTAACTTTTTGAATCTCAACTATTATCATTAAATTATCTGACACACACACCCAGACTTAGCCCCACGCAATTTCCCTTAACTGTGAAAATTTAAACTGATGAAAGTTGAAAAAGCTTAAAAATAAATATTTATATTATGTGTCCAAATTATAAAAATAAATAAATAAAAATTCAGTTCTGCCAAGTCTATTTATATGGGATCACTTAAAAGATTCCACACAAGCCTTTTCATACCAGATCAGAATTTTCTCCTGAAGGGTACATACACTTAAGAAGGTTCCTTCCAAGAGGCTGAGGGACTTGAGACACCTGCTCAGAAACACCACACTTCTCAACTTGTGTGATCTCAAGAGTTATGCTGACCAGTTGAAAGCCCTCTAGTTGGAACAGACAGTTGCCCTACTTATTCTGTGGTAACAGGCATCCCTCATCCTGATGGATTTTATGTATCAGAGGGGTAGCCGTGTTAGTCTGGTTCTGTAGAAGCAGCAAAGAATCCTGTGGCACCTTATAGACTAACAGACGTTTTGCAGCATGAGCTTTCGTGGGTGAATACCCACTTCTTCGGATGCAAGACATGGATTTTGCCACTGCAATTCCTACCAAGTTTTAGAGCAACATGTCTTGCCAATGGGAAGGTATTGGGATCACAGACTTCAGTAAAGGTAAGAAAAGCAGTTACATGTGAGCTATTCTGCCTAATGAAAGTAGATGACATCTAGTGATTTCTAATGCAGTCTCTCAGGGCATGCCTATGCTACAACCTATGTTAGGTTGACTTACACCCGCCACAGTAATCACTGAGATGACTGATGTCTACATACTAACCTCCTTGGGTTGATGGTGCACATCCTCACCAAGAGTGCTTCCACTGACTGAAGAGGGGCAGTGTGGAGGGTTGAGAGGTACGACTCAGCTCTGTGCAGATCCCCACAGGGAGCCCAACTGCCCCCCAGGATTCTTGCCTCCCTGCTCCCAGCCGGAAGGCAGCCATCTAGGGCTTCTTACCTCCAGCAGGGAGAGCCACACCCGGAATCTGGTCAACTGCCGTCCTCCCAGCAGGAAGCATAGAGCCGAGCTTCCAGCGCGGAGTGGGGAGTCCAGGCAGCAGCCCAAGCTGTGAGCCTGGGTGGCAGCCAGGCTTGGAGCAGAGACCCAGCAGGACCTCGCTAGAGAGTTGGGCTTTCTTGTCAATTTTGCGGCTCCATGAAATTGACAAGACAGCCAACAGCGAATGTAAGTAACGCAGTGTCTTCGCAGACACTGCGTCCCCCTAACTACGACATAAGCCCTATGCCTCTCGTAAAGTGGAGTTATTATGTCAGTGTAGTAGGGCACATATAAATCAGTGGGACAAGGCTGTAGTGACTACACTGACATAATTAGGTCAACATAGGTCGATGTAAGGCAGCTTAACTGTATAATGTAGACCAGGCCTCAGCCTAGACTCAAGAATAGAACACTACTACAAATGTATTTTTGAATAATCAGAAGTCTTACAGCTGCCAGAAGTTTTACATGAGCTCTCCTTCTCTGAGCAGTTCCACGACAACTCACTACTGAGCTTAAGAGTCTGGGGGGGACTTTTACAAAACGAGCAATTGTGCACTCACAGTCCTGTTCAAATCAAAGCCTTATTTTCTCCTGCATAAGATCTTAAATTCCTTTATGGCTGAAGTGTTAACTTGCACAAAAAACTACATTTTTAAAGAAAAATAAAACCTTTTGGTAATTTACGGTATAGTGACATTTACCTGGAGATGATCCATGGTTAGTAATACTAATCTCTTTACTAATTACTTTACTGTTTGCAATCACTGTGCCAAAATTAATCTCCGGCTCAATTTCCAGATAACAGCATGGAATTAATCTGCAGAGAAAAGATATTTTAATTATTTTTTCCCAGAACTTCAAGCTATTTTGTGGTTTTTAAAAGGAATATATTTGAACAATGCATTGGGGGGGGGAAATCTGCTTTCCTCCAAATTCCATTAACACAATTATTTGTGCAATTCACTTGAGCAGTATTATGAATACATGGAAGACATAAAAACGCCTACTTATTAAACTGCTAATCCGTTTATTTATTTTTAAATTACTGTAACTTTAAAACAATTTAATTCCAGTCAATGAGCTGAAATGGAATGCAACTATATATTATGTTTCAGTTCCTGTGTTATGGCACAAAACCCCAATATAAATTCTCAGAAAAGCTTTCACTCATTTTGGGTTAATTCCAGCATAAAATTGACTAAAATGACTGACTAAGATAAACATACACCACATTTCAATAGTAGCTGACCAAACTAATATTTATCCAGATGTTCACACCCTAGTGCAACAAAACGTATGGCACTCGGTGATCTTTATTTATGAGCATGCATCATGTAGTTTCAACAACATTAGTTGTAATAAAAGACTCTGGTGAAATCGAGTTAAAGCTATTTGTTTTGCCAAGAGGCCTCAATCAAGATCAGGGCTCCATTGAACTAGGCACTGCACCAACCCTGACCCAACCCTTACCCTGGCAAGCCGCATGCCAGAGGTTGCCAACCCCTAAGTTACACCTAGCAAGGGACATAAAAGGCAAGAAGAAGTAGTAAATTAGGAACAAGAGAAAGACAAAGGAAACTTAGGACCTCTACTTAATGAAGGACAGCCAGGGGTGAAAGTAAGATGAAATACTTACTAGTATGGGGTAAGTATACTGGAAGGGGTGGAGCCTCAGGCTGAAGGGGCAGGGCTAAGGGTCAGCCTCCCCCAGCCAGCCCTTCCACGCTGCCCAGCCCACACCAGCCGGGGCTCCGGCTGCTGCCGTGGTAGCTGCGACTGGGAGCCCCGGGCCCTTTTAAATTGACAGGCCCCAGGGCAGTTGACCCTTTGGCCTCTGCCATCGGCAGCCCTGGGGGGAGAGGGGCAGCGACATTAAAGTGCTGCCGCAGCAGCGCTTTAACGTGGGCTGTGTACAGGCCAGTACCGGCAGCTACTTCTTACCAGTACACTGTATCGGCCCACTTTCACCTCTGAGCAGAGCTAATAACATAAAGAAAGACCTTAAACACCTCATCTATTTTGCTTCAGTCTTAACTTTTTTTAGTGAATGGCGACCAGATACTTAACACAATTAATATTAACAACAAGGGGGAAGGAATGCAAGACAAAATAGGAAAAGAACAGGTAGATAAATTAGATGTATTCAAGTTGGCAGGGCTTAATGAAATTCATCCTACACTACTTAAAGTACTAGCTGAATCAATCTCATAACTGTTAACAATGTTCTTTGAGAACTCTTGGAAGACAGGTGAAGTCCCAGAAGAATGGAAAAGGGCAAACATAGTACCTTTCTTTAAAAAGGAGAGCAAAGAGGACCTGGGGAATTGTAAATCAGTCAGCCTAACTTAAGTACCTGGAAAGATACTAGAACAATTTATTTAAAAAATCCATTTGTAAGTACCTGGAGGATAACAGGTTAAGACAGAACAGCCAGAGTGGATTTGTCAAAAACAAATCATGCCAAACCAACCTAATTTCCTTATCAATATAGACTTGATATAGCTTCAAGGACTTCTTTAGGAAGGCTTTAGGAAGGCTTTTCACACAGTCACACATGACATTCTCATAAAAAAAACCTAGGGAAATGTGGTCTAGGTGAAGTTACTATAAGGTGGGATCACAACTGATTGAAAGGAAGTACTCAAAGAGTAGTTTTAAATGGTTTGCTGTCAAAGTGGGTGGGCATACCTAATGGAGTCCCACAGGGGTCAGTCCTGGGTCCTGTGCTGTTCAGTATTTTCATTAATGACTTGGATAATGGAGTGGACAGAGTACTTAAAAAAACTGCAGAGGATGCCAAGCTGAGAACTGGTACAAGCACTTTGGAGAACATGATCAGAACTCAAAATCATCTCGACAGACTGGAGAATTGGTCTGAATTCAACAAGATGAAATTCAATAAAGACAAGGGCAAAGTACTACACTTAGGAAGGAAAAATGAAACGCACAACTATAAAAGGGGGAATAACTGTGTGGGTGGTAGTACTGCTGTGCGTTTTAGTGGCTATCAAATTGAATACGAGTCAACAACATGATGCAGCTGCAAAAAAGGCTAATGTCATTCTGGGTTGCATTAACAGGAGTGCTGTAAGACATGGGAGGTAAACTGTCCCACTCTACTTGGCAGTGGTGAGGCCTCTGTTGGAGTACTGCGCCCAGTTTTACCTGCCACACTTTGGGAAAGATGTGGACAAATTGGAAAGAGTCCAAAGGAGAGCAACAAAAATGATAAAAGATTTAGAAAACCCTGACAAGACAGCCCTGAAAAGAAAACCCTGACCTATGAAAGGTTTAACCAAAAAAAAAAAAAAAACCCACAACCACAAAACTGGTCATGTTTAGTCTGATAAAAAAGGGGCAGGAGAAGACTGATAACATATTTGGAGGCTAAGTGCTGTTATAAAGAGGACTGTGAAGAATTGTTTTCCCACATCCACTGCAGGCAGGTTAAGAAATAATGGGCTTAATCTGCAGCCATGGAAATCAAGGTTACATATTAGGAAAAACTTTCTAACTATAAGCATATTAAACCCTGGAATAAACTTCCAAGGGAGGTTTTTTTTAAGAACATGGAATCTCCACCACTGGAGGTTTTTTAAGAATATTTTGGACAAGACACCTCTCAGGGATGGTGTAGGTTTACTTTGTCCTGCAACAGTGCAGGGAGCTAGACTTGATCAAGTCCCTTCCATCCTACCAAAAAAGGTAACTTATCAGTGATACAGTTCTGTGTGGGGACCAGTGTTGACCTTCCTGTGTTTAGAATGAGACCTAGACAGTTTTGTAAATGCAGTGAGAAAGGACTTCTATCCTTGGACCTGCACCTGAGCACCAAGGCATCCAGATGGGAATTCATGTCTTCTGTCTTCCTGAAGTATGCTGTCAACTCTGACCATACATTTGGTAAAAATCCCAGGGGCAGAAGACAGCCCAAAGGGAAGAACTGTGTACTGAAAATGGTGGTTTGTCATGAAGAACCAGAGAAATCTTCCGTAGCTTGGGGAAATTGCCACATGGATGTAAGCGTCCTGATGGTTCAGAGCAGTCATTCTGAGTCAACGTGGAGAATCGTTGACAAGATGACCATATGGAACCTCATGTATCTGATGTATTTTGAGGACGCTGTGGAGGTTGAGAACAAATCCTACCCTCCCTTTGGTTTGGGAACCAGGAAGTACTGGGAAGAGAAGCCCTGACACTGGTGTTCAGGAAGAACTTCACCACTCCCAAGGCCAGCAAGAAGCGTCCTGCTCAGGGAGCAATAACTCATAAGGAGAGTCCCTGAAGAGGGATAGGGGAGAAGAGTGGAGAGGAACTAGGTAGTATAGCCTGATCTGATGGTGCTTAGGACCCAGATATCGTAGAAGTGAGCTAACGTGTCCCCAAATGGAGGCAGGGTAAGGGGAGTGATGACCAGAGCACGACTCTGGACCAATGAATGAAAGTTGTCACATGAAGGTGCCAAGGGAGGCCGTGTCAATTGGCTGAACTCCAGACCCGACTGCCTTCTCCTCCTCTGGGACCTATGCCCCTTTGTGGGGCTATCCCTCTGTCACAAGGGAAGAAAAGGCTGCCCAAAGGTGCATTGTGGACATTATTGTTGTTGCTGTTGGTCACCTAAGTAGCACCGCTGCACTGACCATGCATGCACCGCAAAGGAACATAGAATGGCCCTAAAATCCACCAAGGTATGCAGGATCTCATCCGTCTTATCTGAAAACAATACCTGGTCATCAAAGGGCAAATCTTGTATGGCCTGTTGCACACTGGGAGCAATGCCCAAATTCTGCAACCAGGATGCCCTTCTCCTTGTCATCACAGAAGACTTAACTCTGGTTGAAGCGTCCAAACGTCCAGCACAGACTGCAACGACATCTTTGTCAACAAATGCTGTTTAGTGGCAAACACCCAAATTCCTCTCTGGATTTTTTAGGCAGCTGGTTCACAAACTTAGACATAGCTGTCCAATTTACAAAATTGTATTTGTACAACAATGCCTGCTGGTTCATGATCCACATTTGTAGGGAGGAGATGTAAATCTTCCTGCCCGTTAAGTCTATCCTTTTGAGGTCTTTGTCCATCCAGGGAAATGGACTTCAGCCTTCCCTGCTGAGCTCTCTTGTTCACTGCAGTTATGACTAGGGAGTTTGGGGCCAAATTGAAGTACAGGCCCTCAAATCCCTGCACTGAGACAAAATAGTGTTTCCCCACGCGTATTGCAATAGGTGGTACTGAAGCCAGAATGCTCCAGAGGACCACTGCAGGCTCTAGGAGCAGGTCATTGATAGGGAGTGGTACTCTCCCAGGAGCAGACAGCTGTATGATGTCCACTAACTTATCCATGTTCTCCTGCAGGAACTCTGCCTAAAAGCCCAGAGAAGCAGCCATGCACTGCAAAAGGTCCTGATAGGCCTTGAAATCCTATGGTATTAGAGGAGAGGAAGAGCCAGGCACTGCTGAATTGCTGGCTCCCATTCCTGGAGTGGTGAAGCTGGAAGGGGCAGCTTCATAGGCGCCACACAGGGAAGTCTCATTGATGCCTGAATCTGCGGTCCACAGTTCCTGCCACTGGTCTGCCAGGTGTGCTGCCTCCACAACCAAGGGATGTCCCACAGATTCCATGAAGGCCACTGATAAGGATAGGGCATTAGTAGCCAGTAGGTGCCAGGTGAAATGCCTCCATCCTGACCATGAGTGCCAATCCTGGTGCCCATAGTGCGCCGTAAACAGTCCCTGATGCAGGTTGAGCATGGAGAGCGAGAGGAGGAAGATCCCAACCTCGACAGAGAAGCCACAGGTTTCCGTAGATAAAGGGGATCAAGTCCTGAGGGAGAGAGTAAATGGTCTGACTCACCAGTTGTCCAAAATGAAGCAGGGAACAGTGCCAATGATGGAAACAGTACTGCCGACACAATGTTCTAGTGCCAGAAATGGTGTCAACCCCAAAGTCAGCAGAGATACCAAAATAGCTGACAGTGCTGAAGCAACTGGAGGGCACTGAAAAGCCACCACAGGAACATCTACAGTATTGACTGCAACAGTGTTGAGGAGATTCCCAGTGCGGAGGTCCCTTGCACTGCGCCTGGTACTCGCCCTGCTTCAACAGACTGCAGAAGGGGAGCATTGAGGAGCAGTGCCAACAGACCCAAGGGTTCAGCAGGCCTGTCCAGCCAATGGCGTTATAAATGACAAAGCCCTGGCCAAGTCCTGGAGCAAAGGAGAGGTCGGAACAGAACAGCAGAGAAGTTATGTAGCCTCTTGGTATGCCGCCAATGTAGAAACAGTCAGTACTGGCATCACCGTTGTCACTATGGGACACAATGGATACCCAAGCGCCAGAACCAGAGTTGACAGTACAGGGTTTCTAACCCCCCTACTCGGCACAGGGGAGCAGTCAGAGGCACCCAGGCCATCCCACATGGTCACACTGTGTGCTGTTCCACTCTCTTCCTGAGGGAGGTGGGACAGTCCCACGAGACCTAGAATGGTCTCGATTGGTTTTATGCCTTTTCCTCAGTGCACTTAATGGGGAATGAATCATACATCTCTTTGGAGAGGTGCCTGCCCAGAGCATGAGGTGGCCACTCTCTTGCAACCGGGGGGCAACTGCCAGTTCGACAAGGGCCTTGTTGCCAAAACAGGTCACGTGGCCTGTTTGAGCAAGTGATGGTCCCTAGCCGTTTGAGACTGTTTCCTGAATGATCTACAAATCAATCACAGCTCCTTGACGTGGGCCTCGCCCAAGCACAACAAGCACTGTACGTGCAGATTTTTGCTAGGGACTGTTCCCCCACAAGGCGGACAATATTTAAACCCAGTAAGGGCATCATACAGAAATATTTAACTAAAATATAACTAACACTAATCTAACTACACTATGGGTACTGTTAATTATATATAACTAGGGAAAAAACTGAACTAATGAGAGAATGAGAGGTTAAGACTACATAGAGCTCAAACTCCAGTTCCTTTGTACCGCTTGTGCCTGAAGGAGATCGGGGCAGTGTTGACTCTTGTAGCCAGGAGAGGGGCTATGGCCACAAAGTGTGAATCTCACCCCTCCTTGTGTACTTCTAGGCAAAATTCTCCAGTCCCGGCACACATATATACCCTAATTGGAATACAGGGCTGCATCTACTCAAAGAACTATATATCTATCTGTAAAATTTCTCATAATTCCACTACTCGAACAAAATCCCAGCAGCGATGTCACTTGTTTTACGGATACCAGTTCTGCACCAGCATGCTCTCTTCATTGCTGCTCTAACCAGTGGTATGGAGAGGTACCAGTTTTAACACTGTTTTGAGAATAATTATGTTCACTTACAATGAATCTGGAGGTCTGATGTTCTGAGAATGATGATTCCTCCCCAAGTAGCTTCTTAATTGGTAAGGTATTCAACACAACTGAAAGAAATTAGTCCTTGTCCCAATACTACCTTTCATAGTTTCTGTTACCATGTTGTTTCTCTCCATCTATTGGCAGGTGAGAAAGCCATTTTTAGGAATAACTCTGTTTTCATTCTCAGCATAGCATTAGAGAGAATTTCATACCAATATCAAGAAAATGAGGACTTTGCTTTGCTACGTCTCATGCTACATCAAGTCGCAAATGTAACGTGGTCTGTGCCTTTTACTTTTTGAATTAAAGGAAACAGAGACAAAAGTATAGGCTAGTACAGTTTGGAGAAAGACAGGAAATCCATCCTGAGAAAATGCTTTCACGGATGTGGCAAAACCATTTTTTTAAAAATCTTGTTCCCTAGCAACATGAGAAACGTCAAAGTAGTAAATTCTAGGAGGCAATAAACTGGACTATTAGGACATGAAATAAGTACAGGGAGAGTTAGCTTGTTTACAACTTTAAAGTACATCTATAATACATTTTAAGTATTCTACAGTTCTTCCAAGAAGTTGCTTCAGAAATATGAAAGACATTAGAATCTTGTCTAATTCCACTCAGGAACTAGCTACACTTCTTCTGGAATGCATATGAATCAGAAGATATTTTGTGACACTGAAGAGATTCTTTAAGGGATAAGACTATCTATTAATTCCTGTGTGTTTTATGATGGAAAGGTCAAGTTGTTGAAAAGACAGGAATAGTTTATTTGATTTCCTAAAGGACTTTGTACCATTCAAATAAGTGCTTAATGTTTTACAACAAATCAAATTACTGTTCATCTGCTTCAGGTATGTCTACACTGGAAACTTCAAAGCGCTACCACGGGAACGCTCCCACGGCAACGCTTTGAAATGCAAGTGTGGTTGTGCACGAGTGCTGGAGAGCGCTCTCCCAGCGCTCCTGGTAATCCACCTCTATGAGGGGATTAGCGCCCAGCGCTTGGAACCTGTCCTCACCAGCGCTTTAAAGCGCTCAGACTTGCTGCACTCAGGGGGGTGATTTTTCACTCCCTGAGCCGGCAAGTTAGAGCACTATAAAATGTAAGTGTAGACAAGCCCCGCATCTTTGTCTGGTTTAGGGCATAAGGTTTCCTAGTCTAATCATTTAAATTTGATTAAGACCTATTAGGCCAAATTCACCCCTGCTTTAACTCCATTAGAAAAAAATGGAGTTACATCAGGGATAAATTTGGACCACCATCTAATAAATTGTTTATGTTTATCATTGTAAAAACTGAATGCACCATATCACCAACAGTTAAGGTTGATGATTAGGGTAACGGCAAAAGGATAATGTAATTAATTCCAATTTAGGAAAGTTTCTTTCTATGACTGTTGACACTACCTGAGAATTATGCACTCTCACATAGCCGAAGCCCTCAAACCCGTAATGCATTTAAGCACATGTATAGTCCCATAATACAATGGTATAAAGACAACACATGAGTTGGGGGAATGGTAGTATTGGACACAGTTCAATAAGAGAAGATTAATGGTCTAGGGAGATTAAGTAAATTTCAATCTCATGCTTATTTATCTTTACACATTTATTGTATTAGACAGAAGTTTTCATGTAAGGTTAGCATCTAGGTTTATTTAAATACAATTTAAGTTATTTGCATGGAACTGGCAATGAGAAAATTCCAAAAGCTACAATATATATGGTATAGAAAGAGAAATATTTAGGCCCGAATTCTACAAAGCAGTTAAGAACATGTCTGTAACTTTGCTCATATGAGGCTGCAGATTATGCTTCCAGTGCCACCTGAGCAAACTCACTTAAAGGTCATTGACAGATCTGGTCAAAATATTTCATTCAAAACATTTCCCCCCCCCCCCCGAAAAAAATTGTTTTGTCAAACTGGGCGTTTCCATAGGAACTATCCAATTTCCAAGAATTTTTTTTTCAGGTTTTCATTATTAAAAAGATTTTATTTTGGGCCAAAAATTGGGGGGGGGGGGGATTGTTTTCTTCAAAAAAATTTAGGGGGAAGGGGTAAATGGTTTGTTCGTTCGTTTTTAAGAAAACCTGAAAACTTCATAAAGAAATTGCAACAAAATCCAAAAATATTTTCACATTAGTCTTTTGTGAGAACAAAAAAAAAAAAACCCCCACTCCCTGACAAGCGCTCACAATATTATACCTGTGTCGTGGAAGGCATGACCTGGAGATTGTGGTGCTGCACAGATGTAGCCAAGCACATAGTTTGGCCTGCAAAACCACTATGGCAATATGTGAGATGGACATTACCCAGTGTGATTGGCACAGCTCAGGTCACATTTGGAGGACTGGTATTTAGAAAATACAACTTTAAGGTCCTTATCAAAGGGCCAGTAAAATCTCTGAATTAATGTTTCTTTGACACAATACCAGAAATTCCATTCCTTTCTAAGTTCACTCTCCCATTCATATTTAACTTCAGATGTAAGAAAAATTTTAAGATTTAGTCACCAGTACATTTTCCTTACTAAATGTTTGCCTGAAATAAATGTATATTAAAAAAGCTTCCAGGAGTGATATTTCAGAAGATTCTAGTCTTTACTAAAACTGTTTTATTAAGAAATTTAGCCAGCCATGAAGGGTAGGGGCTCCAGGGAGATTATCTGAACCAGCCCATATTTTTCCCATTTTATTATATAAAATCCTCTCTTCATAAATTAATTTTTAAGGTTGTTCCAGATTAGAATTTTTCTCCAAAACTCTCAGATTAGATTTGGTGCTTGTATCAATCTTCTTCAAATCACACCACAAGTAATAAAATTGTCTGTACAGATATATACATTCAATTGCTTCAGATATAGCAGGTCAGGGATAAACCAATGGGGAAGGTGTTTCTCACTCAACTACCATCGAAGGAAATAAAATATTAAAGGCAGGTAATAGGCATTTAACTCTGACAGATCAAGTACTCAAGCAACTGCCAGGTCTTTTTCATGATCTTATGCAAAATATTTAAAGTCTAGTTACCTGGGATTCCATTAGAATGTTTCTTTTAATACTCTGAAATGCTGAAAATCAAAATCTCATTTTGAAGCAGGAGCAGTCCCATGGGATGTTACTCAGGGCCACATTCATATTTACAATTTTAGCTCTGCTAAGCAGACAATGAAAATAAATTCTCTCTGTAGTATTCTCTCACATTCTCCTTTATGACGTACTACAGACTAGATTTGCGTCAATAAGTTCACAAAGTATACAGCAGTGCCAAATGGAACAATTAAAAAACAAAAAAACCAAAAAACACTTGTTAACAAAAGAACAAGACACCAGAGCAACCAACATTACCCTTGGGAAGAAAGAGACTTTTTCAAAATAAAGACCAAAAAGTTTATTCCTTCTTCTGAGACACATTCACTGAGTAGCATACATTATTCTGTAAATTTTTTCTGCAGGCAGTTAAATTTTTAACTTCAAAATGAAAAAAAATTAAAAAAATTCTCTGGGTTTTATATATGATACTCGGATTCCCTTCCAGGAGTACTATAGTAAAAGCTTTGTTATCTGGAGTGTTGGAAGTGTGGGGGATGCTAGTTAGTCAAAAATTCTGGTTAACTAAGAGTTATATTTACCAATGGAGGAAAAGAGTTTGAGTGCGGGAGGGGCTCAGAGCTGGGGTGCGGGAGGGTGTGCAGGCTCTAGGAGGGAGTTTGGGGTAGGAACTTGGGGCATGGGAGGGCTTTCGGGTGCTGGATACAGGCGGCGCTCACCTCAGTGGATCGTAGCACACAGCGACATGTTCCTGCTGCTCCTAGGTGAAGGCGTGGCCAGGTGACTCTGCACACTGCCTCTGCCCACAGGTGCCACCCGCGCAGCTCCCATTGGCTGCTGTTCCCAGCCAGTGGAGCCAGCACGAAGGGCAGGGAAGAGGCAGCACACGGAGCCCCCACGGTCATTCTTCTGCCTAGGAGCAGCAGGGACATGTTGCCACTTCCGGGGAGCCACACATAGCCAGGTAGAGAGCCTGCCGGGCATTCGAGTCAAAAACTGGACATCTGGCAACCCTCTTGAAGATTTGTGTCGGGAGATATCAGAAATGCCAGTTTCTAGAGCTTTCCAGTTGGTAAAGTGCCAGATAACACAGCTTTTACTGTAGTAGTATTGCCTTGCAAAAGGATATCTAGAACCTCAAGCAGGAAGAGGTTTTACCTGTAAGAAAAATAACAGCCAGGTGAAAAAATCCAATTTGTTTCCTAGACAACCAATTTACTGTTTCCTACTTTAGAAGAATGTGCAAAGAGACCATTCTGCAACCACTACAGTGAATGGTTCACACAGACTTAAAAGATATCCAGATGTGGGACAAACAGAAATAGTAGTTTCAGCATCTTCCACATAATATCTTAGTCACTCCTTGACTTGCAACTCAAAGTTCAGACTGCTACAATTTAAAAACAGGATTCAAAATACATGGTTTAACCAGAAATTATCATCTCTTTGAAATGTTTATGTTTTTATATTCAGTCAAGAAACATTAGCCAAAGAATGGCATTTTTGGCGTTCACATTTAATTTGGTCAACATTGAACAGTTCTTGATTATAGAACAGGCAGTAGACTTCCTGAGTCTGGGAACATATAATAGAACAATAATTTAGCTCTTAGTCTGTTCTGTAACAGCAAAGCAATTTTTGGCTCAGATGAAGATGTGAAACTAAAATTACCTGCTTAGTCTGAATAAATGAACTGTAAGATCTGAAGACCATTCTGGGAGATGTGCTACACTGAAGAATTTTGCCCTCACTTAGCATATGGATGCTTTAGCTGAAGCTTTTCCTATTCACTAGCAAAAACTTGGCCAAACTGTTTCATATGGTTA
The DNA here is from genome assembly GCF_016161935.1 of Mauremys reevesii. Lineage (NCBI taxonomy): Eukaryota > Metazoa > Chordata > Testudines > Geoemydidae > Mauremys > Mauremys reevesii. The sequence continues at coordinate 153,777,505 of NC_052623.1, forward strand.
AAGATAGAATGCATGAGTAAGTTCAGAAAAAACGGCGGCCATTTCTTTAATGCATAGTTTTAAATTTTGGGAACATTGCTCATAAAGTACTTATAACTACAAATGAAAATACCGCTTCTAACTTAAATTGCCATTTCTGAGTCGCCTCTTGGTGGCTACCATCTTTCTAAAAGTGACAACTTTATTTACACTGAATTTGGAAGCCAGAAGGAAGACTATTAATCAATTTCTATCATGTTTTAATACTCGTTTAACATCAAACTGAAAACATTTTTAAATGGGAGAGAAGCAAATCTGAAGAGTAGAGAGAAGTGACAGATAAGCAAAGAGGAAGAAGTGCTGTGATAAGCATAGCCTGGATGAAGCATCCATATATTCTGCCTACTTCTTGACAGAACTCTCGAAGGGTAAGGTTTTTATCTAATGGTTTGAATACTGCTTATTCTGAAAGGGAATCCATTACTGCCTGTTCGGGTCATTTTTTATGTTAGTAATCATTTTATAAAAACTATTGTTTTCAGTTGTTTATGACCATGGATGCTATTTTTTTCAAAAGCATAGGTTCCAATTTGATATAGATTATGCTATAGTCCGAGACCCCATTATAAATTTTTCAAATATTTACAAAATTGAGGAAGAAATGCTTCACTATAATGCAGTCATAACTATATGTGCAATAATTATAAGGACTTACATATCACTGACTCAATAGTGAGTATATTCAGGGGGGAAAAAAAGGCCATCCCGTACTTTCCAATTGTATAATTGGAATTGACCCAGAGAAAGCCATTTATCATGAAAACCATCATAGGCTAAAAATATAGAGCACAGATATGAGCCCAAACCATTCCAGGTTCTTAAATATGAAGACTGAGTACACTTGATCAAAATTTAAATCCTTTGTTAACATCAAGTGACATCACTAAAATGAACATCCTACCTGTGTGACATTCTAAAAAAATCAGAAACTTACCTTTACAAAGAAATTCACCGTTTGTTTTCAAAATTCAGATAACAAATTAGTTACATAATTACACATGGCTATATGTATTATCATACTTCTCTTTTGAGTAAAATGAAAATATAATTAGCAGTTTATGTGCTTTTAAATACCATACCCTATCAGAGGGATCTCAATTACATCTTTATCTACCAAAAGGAGTAGTCTATCTCGAAGGTCCTCCTCACTGTCAGGATGATATTCCACAGTAGCCGTAACTTGAAGACCAGATGCAACAGGTTTATCTGGATTTTCCACAATCAATTTAAACTACAATGAAAAAAACAGCAATATTTCAATCAATTTTTAAATATTTTTATATAAACCTCTGTATACAAATGGCCCATTTTCAGCATAATATGTTGGGGTTTACCTGTGTAATTAATATTATGATGAACAGCTTTAAAATTCCACTCACTATTCACCACTGGCAAGAAGATGATGTTTCCTGATAATACAGTAAGCTAGAATACTGATAGTTAATTTTTGCAGAAATTGACGGTTCTTTTAACAGTGTGTTATTTCTACTCTTGATGGTTAAGAGGATAAGCTACCAAATGTGAACCAATGCACTGCTATCTTCCTGAGTCTACAGACAGACACCTCCATTGCCTCTGTTGCTGCTATTAGCTTTCCCAAACAACAAAGGCAAAATTACAAAGACTTTAATCAGTTTCCCCGTTACTATTCAGAATCTTATATGAGTAGCAGTGCCAAAAATCAGAGCAGTTTAACTGTAGTTTTCCTTGGGAAACACAGGCACAATTGTAAAGGCATACAGTACAGTTATTCAATGAGGAGATGATTCAGCTCAATGGAAAGTCTCCCATCGACTTCAGATTAGACCCCGAGAAGGGAGAGGGACCCAAAAATATCAATATTGAGGGAGTACATCTTTTTTTCTTTTGCACGTCTCTCTTCCTTGGGCTGCAAACTTGTCACATGTGTATTGACCAGAAGCCAATATAAAGAGTTGGCGAGACCTCCCCCTACCTCCCCTCCCTCTACACATGCTCCCCTGAGTAAGCGACATGTTGAGCAACCTAGTAGGACTCTCGGCCGGAATTCTCAGGAAATAGGGATGGGGACCTAAGATTTTGACCAAGATATTAGCCTCCAAGTCAAGCCAATATTTCCTAGTGAAAGAGTGAACTGAGCTCCAATAGCAACTTTGCCAATTTCAGGGAATGATAGATTACATATGCAAGCAAGAGTGGCCAATCTTCCTCTCATAGAATGGGGTCTTGGCTTTTCTGGTCAGCTAGATCAGCATAATTCTTAAGATGAATGCAGTGATGGATTAGCCACTTGGCTGAAGGGGTCCATGCCCAGGGACCGTGGCCAACGTGGGGGGGCGGGAGGAGAGTCCCATAAAAAAGAATCTGCAGCCAGGCAGCAGAAGCCCAGACACCTGGCCGACCAGTGGGGGAAGCCCCCCGACACCAACTCCACTCCCTGTCAGCAGCACCAGGTGACAGGGGAAGCCCCAGTGCCCCCCAACCCCATCCCTGGTAGAAGCGGCGGGGCAGCAGGGGAAGCCCCCAGCACCCAACCCTGCTCTCTGGCAGAAGCGCCAGGCGAGCAGGGTGGGAGAAGCCCTAGCACCCCAACCCTAGTCCCCCGCAGACGTGTAGGGGGTGGCAGGGGAAACCTCAGCACCAGGACCCCCTGCAGCACCAGAACTGGAAGAGCTCTTGCTACCTGCCGCAGCCTCAGGGCCAGGGGAGCTTTCACTCCCCGCTGTGGCCCAGGGACATGGTGTGGGGGACAGAGCTTCTCCAGTCTTGGGGCCATGAGGGGGGAGGGGACAGAAAGGAGTGAACGGGTTTGCAGAGCCACAGTGGGAGACGGAATGGATGGAATGTGGCGGGGCCCCCAGGAAGGGGCAGAAAGGAGTGGGGCCGTGGGTGGGACCACAGGTGGAAGGGGAGAAACAGGGGCAGGACCACAGGTGGAAGGGGTGAAGAGGACCCCCCACTTGCTCTGGCCCAGGGCCCCAGGAAACCTTAACCTGCCTCTGGCTGAATGTGAAAATGATGCACGGGCTGCAGCTGGGACAGTGAAGCTGTCTGCCTTCTTCACAGCTTAGGTCACTGTAAGCACATCACGCCTGGGCTCAAGTCCCTCCACTAGCTCCTAGTCAGCTTCTGATGCCTGTTTAACACCTTACTCCCAATTGTCACAGTAATGAATGGATCATGCGATGACACTGCACCCCATATTCTTCATAGTGATATTATGATTATGAGGTAATTATGATGTATTTTATGCAAGATAAGTCATGTGAGGTGTCTTTGGAAAAGTTAGGATTTGCTGAATATGATTATCCTGTTTGTATACATACATCTTTTTGGATCTGAAGTTATGAATATTGACTACCTATATGTATTTCAAATGTAGTTACACCTAGATAACGCCCACTTGACAAGATGCTTTCAGTCTAGATCAGCGGTTTTCAAACTGTGGGTTGGAACCCCAAAATGGGTCACGACTCCATTTTAATGGGGAGCTGCTGGGGCCTGGAACCAAAGCCAAAGTCTGAGCCCCACCACCCAGGGCCAAAGAGGCTTCAACCCTGGGCAGCAGAGTAGGTTACAGGCCCCCTACCTGGGGCTGAAGCACTTGGGCTTTGGATTTGGCCCCGCCACCTGGGGTGATGGGGCTCAGGCTTCGGTCCGGCTTCCAGGGTCGTGTAGTAATTTTTGTTGTCAGAAGGGGGTCGCGGTACAATGAAGTTTGAGAACCCCTGGTCTGGATGATGGGTTGGGAAGGGCCTCTTTAGTGCAACAGACCATTAGGAAAAAACAATAGGACTGAGGAGAAGCTTATCTCCACCTGGTGATGAGCCTTTCTGAGAACACTCCAAACAGCCTGTGAGTAATGGTTGCTATGACTCTATAAGGGCACATGATCAGACCACATGATGCTGGATTCCGTCTTGGGGTGTCAGTATATTTTTAAAAGACTGGTCTGGAAACCAAGCTTTGGGGGAAAAAAAAAAGGGTTCCCACTATATGCAAAACCTATATAAGGCAGGGAGTGACATCATCTGGTGTTCTTCACTCCCCACACAAGAAGACTCCTGGAAACACCTGAGGAACAAAGACTGGACTGGGGGAAGTGCTGGACCCAGGCTAAAGGGATTTCTAGCCTATAAATGAAACTCCTGAGGATTCCAAGCTGTAAAGCAAGTGCAGCTTGCCCCTTAAGAATCTGCAGCCTGCTTGTATCATCTCTTAAGGTGAGACTCTGCTAATTCATATCCAATCTATTTAGTATATTCAGCTTAGTTTGCATTTTTGTTTATTTGCTAGATAATCAGCTTTGATCTGTTTGTTATCACTTAAAATCTATCTTTGTAGTTAATAAACTTGGTTTTGCTTTATCTAAACCAGTGAGTTGGAGTGAAGTGTATGGGAATCTTCGCTCAAGGGGTAAAAGCTGTTGCATATTCCTCTCCACATTGAGGGAGGGGGCGAACTTTATGAGTTTATGCTGTACAGTTCCCTGTGCAAGACTGTATAATTTCAGGTTTATATTCCAGAGCGGGTGTGCGCCTGAGGAGCGGCATTAGCTGTATAATTTCAGGTTTATATTCCAGAGCGGGTGTGCGCCTGAGGAGCGGCATTAGCTGTAGCCTTCCTATTCCAGGGCTGGTCAGACAGCTTGCATGTAACTGCAGCTGGGTGTGTCCCTACCTGTATGTATGCTGGTGAAAATGCAGGCTGGAGGGCTTTGCAACTTGTCACAGCAGCACAGTGTGGGAGGGAGGGATCAGGGGGCTCAGTGGTACCCCAGTTCCGGGTGGCACCCCAGGGGGAACCCATCACACAAGCCTTGACTACAACATAGGTCACACTTTGATATATGAACCACTGCAACAGCTGTGCTCCTCTGGGACAATGCAGATCACTAAGCGCAGTACAACGCATATGAGAACTAAGGACAAACTATTTTCTGTTGAAGGGAATTGGCTATGGAACAATTTTTTAGAGGTGATCTGGCAAATCCAGAGTCTGAACATCTTCAAGAAGCATTAAAAAGCCTTCTTCTTTGAAAAAGCCTTTCATCTCTAAGTGATACTCACAGTTTGAACACCACTTTTATTCCCAACCTCATCTCCCAAAAACAAACTACCTCAAGCAGAGTTTCTGACCCTGTAAAGTGAGAAGTGCCAACATTTCCATGAAATCCACTAGAGACTTCACTATTCTATAGATTTATGTGGAAGGCGCTCGGATACTATAGTTATGAGAGGCAGTATAAAACTCTAAGACAGCTAACTTGGAATATACTTTATCCATTTTGGCAGTCTTTGAACAGAATTGTCTTGGGCTTTGCTCTCCAAAAGCCAGAAATCAACTAAATTTATTTATGGAACAGCTCTGATTCCAGTCAGGTAATAACTGAGTAGCCTGTGTAATCTGGCCTCCTCAGTAAATCAAGAGGTTAGAGGAGTGAAGACTTGAAGCAAAATAAAATTGGTGAAAGTGGAATAGTATGAATACTCTATGGAAAAAATTAGACTATGGTTGGAAAACAAATGTATTGTTGTGAAAGATGTTATAAGGAAAGCCAGCATTATGGATGTCACCAATTCTCCTAGCTCAAGTGATGGTAACTAATTTTCAGTGGTGGGGTAGGTGCTCAGAATCGCCAAAAAAAAATCAAAGGCCATTTATTTAAGTGCTCTAAATGCCTAAACATGGAGTTAGATACTTAATTTAGGCATCCACTATAGACAATGTTATCTGTAACCTCACAGAATGATGATGAAAAGATAAGTTACTCAAGAACTGAATAGACCACCCTGCCCCCATAACACTAGAGGAAACCATGTTAGCAGATGAAGGGGAAGAGAGGCTTGTAGTTAAGGTTGTGAAACAGAACACTGGATAACTAACTCAATTCCTGTTCTGCTTCAAACATACTGTGTGATCTTGGCCAAGTCACTTCATCTCTGTGACTCAGTTTTCCATCTGCAAAATGGTGATAACAGCACTTCCCTGACTCACGGTGGTGTTGTGAGGATAAATACCTTAATAACGGAGGTGTTTGGATACAATGGTGATGAGGAAGGATAAACAACTGATATACTGATGCAGTACCCATCCTCTCTCCAAAGAAAAGAGATCCAGGACATAAAGAAGAAAGAATGGGGCGCTTCTTTGAACAAAGCAACAGGTCTCTCAAGTCCCTACTGAAGCAAGTATGACTATTCAAGCTGAGTCCTGCCAAATTTTTTCAAGGACCTCGAGAAGCAAAGGAAAAAGACTGAAAACTAGGGAAAGAGTGGGTATACATAAGCCCCACCACCCATTAAGAAAGAAAAGCATTCTAACAGAACTTGAGTCCCTGCCTGCTCTGGAACACTACCTCACTTAGATGGTGTTCATACCTGTGGCAAAGAGATTTACATCTGGATGACACCATTTGGCAAAGAAAGAGGATGTAACAGAGTTCTTGAAAGGAAAACAGTTGGGGGGTGGGGGGGAAATCAAACTCTCTACAGTAACTCCTCATTTAATGTTGTTTCAATGTTACGTGCCTGCTCAATTAGGGAACATGCTCGTTTAAAGTTGTGCAATGCTCCCTTATAACGTCATTTGGCTGCCTGCTTGTAAGATTCTGTGGAAGAGCAGCGACTTTACAAGGGAGCATTGCACAAGTTCCCCTTCTCCGCCAACCCCCCTCCCTCCCAGCTTCCCCCACCGCCAAACAGCTTAGGACTTTCTGGTAGGGAGGGGGAGAAGCAGGGAAGTGCTGTGTCTCCACTCCTCCCCCTCCCTCCCAGAAAATCCTAAATGGCACTAAACAGCTGTTTGACAGAGTTTAGGACTTTGTGGGAAGGATGTGGCATAATCCAGAGAGGAGGTGGAGTGGGGGTGGGAAGAGGTGGGCCTGGAGTGAAGCAGGGACAGGAAGAGGTGGGTCTGGAGCATTCCCAGCAAAATCTGAGACGGTTCTCTGGGAGAGCTGCCACTGCTGCTAAGGCGCTTCCTAGCGTCCTTGCCTGCAGCGGGCTGTGCCTGTGTGGGGTAAGCCAGGGGCACGTCCCAACCACAGTACAGTACTGTACTGTACAGTATACTGTGTAATGCCTTTTGTCTGCCCCAAGAAAATTTCCTTGGAACCTAACCCACTGCATTTACATTAAATCTTATGGGACAATTGGATTAGTTTAACATTGTTTCACCTAAAGTTGCATTTTTCAGGAACATAACTACAACGGTAAGTGAGGAGTTACTGTACTTGAGTTATTTCACCCAGGAGAAGGTAAGCAGGATTCACCAGCAAAGATGAATTTGATATGCAACTCCCATAAGGGTCTCAAACACGTGGAGGTTTCTTTTCCCCAAAAGCACTTCTAATGCTAACTGTGGATCTATCACTTAAAATCTAATGAAAACAGTCCCTTTTCCCAATGTCCCATAGACGCCACCAGGGCCACCCAGAGGATTCAGGGGGCCTGGGGCAAAGCAATTTTTGGGGCCCCTTCCATAAAAAAAATTTGCAATACTATAGAATACTATATTCTCATGGGGGCCCGGGGCAAATTGCCCCACTTCCCCCCGGGCAGCCCTGGACACCACCTGCACTTTCTCAAGAGCAGCATATAAAGACCCCAAGAACTCCCTATATTTTCAGAATTGGTTCACCTTCCCGCAATCATCCAGCTGAGGACTCATGGATTCTCATTAAGAGTCTCCCTTCTCCATGGACAACTTCATTCAGTTCCACAAGCTGCCAATGCTCCCCCCAGTTGGGAGGCCTCCTCCTTTATGCCTGCAGCATCCAACCATGTGTATGAAGTGCATCCCACTGTTAGCTTCCCCTGGCACCTGCACCCACCCAGCTAGGAACAGCTTTGGCCAAGACTTCCCATTCGTTCAAGAGTTGGGACAAACAAAAGGCCGCTTTCTGGTACTTTCCACCATGCATCTCCTCACAGGGCTGCAGTGGGGGCTGTGCCTGTGTATCTGGGGTCAAGTCCTGCCTACTGGCAGGAAGGGGGTGACACTGAGCAGCACCCACAGAAAGCGGAGACAGCGGCATCCATCTGCATAATACCAGCTCTTGGGGTCAGAGGCCCTACTTGTTACTATCACTAGTTATTTGTATTTGTAGCCCTGAGGATTAATCTGTTGGTCTGTATAAAATGTCTTTTTGATAAAAGTGTGTAGGCTGCATAGATTAATAGAATTATTTACAATAAGCTGTAATGCAAGATACCTAGAAACTTCTAGGCCAGACATCCTGGCCAATTTCCTCTGTGACGCTGAAAGCAACCTTTAAGACCCTTACTCAGAAAAGTAATAACAGAATACAAACCTACGCAAATTGTCTAGGGACCTTTTGAATGTCTGCTAACCTTTCACCTAAATAGGGTGAAAACGGGGGAATTTCTGCCCACAAATTTCACACATATATACCGCAGATGCGTACATATCTGTCATCCATACGCACATAAAAGGTCAACCTATGAAAACAGGTACCCTCACCTTTCCATGGGGGAAAGACAAATTTGGGCATAGGAGGAAGGATTTCTCCCTATAAAAAGGGTGACAATCCACCATTAGGCGGGCGATACATCTTTCTATTCTTATCGTCTCAACCTGCTTCGATGCCTCTCTCTCCTATGAAAGCTGTCAATACTAAGTCGTAGTATTAATTCTTTTCAAAGTTGTAAGTATGAACCAATTCTTATTTCTGCTAAAGCATCTATGCTAAGAAGGGTCTAACTCATAACCAGTTTCTTTATAAACTTCCTCTATCATAGGTGTGAATAACACCCTATTTGCTTCAGAGTGCATTTAGACCTGTATATTATCATAGATTCATCTCTTAAAGAACTGTGATATTTTGTAACTTTGTAATCTCAAACTGCTTTTAACATTTTATATTTACTTATTGCTTCATTGATTTTAAATAAAAGGTCTTAATTGACTATTTCTGTCTCAGTGTAGTTTTCTGTCATATACCCCAATCTCCTTGTATAAATTCTGTGAAGCCTGATTCAAGACGAACTTTATCTTCTGATCACACATATTGGCGAGCCATACCCATATTATTAATATCTATTAATTATTATTAATATTATTAATTAATTAGAAAATTAATTATTAAATAAAACTAAATTAAGTGGATAAGTTCCACTGTCCCTACTAACCCTCCCCAAATCAGGCTACATATTGCAGGAGCATCAGATCTCCCCTCACACCCATCAGAATGTGACACTTTGCTGATACTGAGCATGCTCATTAACATCTGCTGAAGCTGCTGCCCTGATTGTGCCCTTACTTCAGATTATCGTCTGCTCCTTGCTGTTCACTAGTGTTAAAAGGGACAAATCAGAGGAACCTAAGCCCCAGATCAATTTACAAACCAAGGAAGAAAGAGGGTCATGCAAAATGCTTATCTTGCATGCAGGCCCCAATATGGTAGGTGTGCTCAGAGGCTGCCTACTGGATTGGGTCCCATTCAAAATCTGGCTGGAGAAGGAGATGGTGTCATCATGCACCTTGTAACTTCTAGATCAATGGGTTAAAACACTTGGTGAGAGCCAGGTTCAACCCCCACTCAGGCAGAATGGGATAAAGGATTTGAACAGAGGGTCCTCCTTAGAGTGCTCTAATCATGCTATTACAAATTACGAAGTGGGTACCTCCTTGTCTTTTGGCCGTGTTGTGTGTCTCTGAACAAACAGTTTAGGCACTTAAGGCACCTGACTGCAGGACAGGGGTTCTCATTCGTGGATCGCCAGGCAGAGCTAAGTGCCTACATGCAGCGGGGATTTAGGAACTGAACTCTGTGAGGGGATGGGATTTAGCACCCCCCCCTCTGATTGGCATCTCCCAGAAGCTGTCTTGGGCAGCTGCCTGTCTAGTGAGCTTGTTTTCGGAGATGGGAGAAGAGGAGAGCCAGCAAATGGTGACATGTGTAGCACCCACCCCACTGTGCTGCCCTTGGACCAGAGGATGGGGAAAGGCCAAGGCAGCCCATTGCATCAGGGCAGCAGTTTGCAACATTACACCTGGCACCCCGCGCGCAGGCCCCGCAGCCCGCCCCTGCCCATCCCCATCCCGGCGGCCTGGCCGAAGTGAACGCGGGGACCCGCCCTGGGCCGCCCCGGCCCTGCCATGCCCCGGGGCTCGCTGGGCGGCAGCAGCCCGCGCCGCGGGGCACCTGGGGGAGAGGCCCCTGGCCCCGCCTCTCACCTGGGCGCGGCGCGGCGGCAGCTGGAGGCGGCGGCTCCCCGGCTGCAGGTTCTGGACGCTCAGCAGCGCCCGGTACCGGCCCCCGGGCACCGCGTCCACGAAGCGCAGCTCGGCCGGGCAGAGCCGCAGCCCGGCCACGTCCCGCGGCCCCGCCATGGCCCCGCGCAGCGCCAGCGTCCCGGGCGCCTGGACGCGCAGCCCGTAGCTAGGAAGAAGAAAGGAGCCGGCACCGCTTGGAAACGGTCGCCGGGCAACGAAAACAGAACCCTGATTGGGCGAGTTTTTTGAGCGGAACTTCCAATCCAACCAATAGGGCGAGAGGCTCGGGGTGAGGGCGGAGTCTATCTTGGCCCCGCCCCCTCGCTCATTAGCTACGCATCTGGCACGGCAGGAGCCGTAGTTGCCCCCACCTGACAGAGTCCCGGGGCGGGGAGTGGGGGGAGGCAGTACCAGCCTTAAAGGTCAACCCCGCATACCCAGGCCGGGGGCGTGTGGCACATGGCCCCACCTGAGCTTGTGCCTTGGGAAGTGGGGAGGATTCGCTTCCCTCCAGTTTTATCATTTCTCCCTCTCAGGGATGATGGATCCTGTGGGGAGTTTTGTATGAGACTTGATTCCTCCTTTGCCTCCTTGGGGGCAGCAGATGGGGTTTAAAATATGACTCCAGTCAGAAAGATAACTCTAAAATGCAGCATTAAGGGGTCCCGTGTTCATTGTCTCTCACTGATATATCTCTATCAAATGTGCCTCCTTTACAAGAAAAAATTATTTTGTTTCTCTAATGGCTAGATCTGCAAATCCAACGTGGGATCTTAAAGCAAAGCTGGTTTATTTACATCTCCAATATCCGCCTCACTCAGAGTCTGCATGTGGAATTCAGTTAAGATCTCTGTTGACATGAAAACCAGAGGAGAAGTGAGCTCCCACAATTAGTATGATTGTCTCTGCAAAACTGACTGAGCTAAAAAGCTTGTCTGAATTACACAGAGGGAGCATATCCTGTTCTGAAATGAAGTGGCATTTTTGCATCCTTTTTTCAGAATAAAATCATAGTGTTACCGAAATATCGGGTCTGCCTAGCTGAGCCTGACAGGGATAAGGAAAAATGCTTTATTCTGCAGAAGAAAAGAGAGCTCTGTAATAGATACAGAAGACTCTACTGCACACAAGTTTCACAAGCTTTTTATACACTTTCAGACAAAGACCATGCCGTATTAACACTTCATTGGTGGTTACCGAACCCCGTAAAACCGTTATCTGGTCAGGAAAAACTGGCTTGAAGCAGGATTTTTTTTTGCCTTTGGCAGCAAAAGGAAGATTAATTGTAAAGTTCAAGGACCTGTGTACCTGAGGCCTTTTGGAGGCTTCTGCCTCCACCTGCTGGCTGTTTGCAAAACTATTAATGGGGGGGGGGGGTGCTACCAAATAGCTTTCACAATAGTTTAAAGGTGGAATGGAGCAGTCTCTTCCTCTCTTTGGCCTCTTCTAGAATAAGATTGAAGGGTGTGATATTAGCATGTGTTAGGGTGACCAGATGTCCTGATTTTATAGGGACAGTCCTTATTTTTAGGTCTTTTTCTTATATAGGCTCCTATATACCCCCCACCCCACCCCGACCCGATTTTTCACACTTGCTGTCTGGTCACCTTAGCGTGTGTTAATATCACACCCTTCAATACAAGTCTAGAAAAAATGTTTGAAGATGGATTTGTTGCACAGGCGCCAACTTTCTAATGTGCTCGGGGGTGCTTGACCTCTGTCTCTGCCCCATGCCCCACCCCACTGAACCCCTTTCTCCAAGGACCCACTCCACCCTGCCTCTTACCACTCCTACTCTGCTCCTGTCCCTCCTCTTCTTGCCCCCTCCCCCCAGCACGCCATATCCTCACTTCTCCCTCTCCCTCTGAAAGCCTCCTGCACGCCGTGAAACAGCTGATCACAGCAGGCAGAAGGCACCAGGAGGGCGGGGGAGGTGCTGATCAGCAGGGCCTGCCGGCGGGCGGCAAACACTGGTGGGCAGGAGGGGAGCTGATAGAGGGGCTGATAGCTGAACACCCACCATTTTTTCCCCTGGGTGCTCCAGCCCCGGAGCACCCACGGAGTTGGTGCTTATGATTTGTTGCATTTATTTCCAAGAGATTTACATTGTCACTGAGTGACACAGTTGTGACATAGCAGTAGGGTGTCCATATGTCCCAATTTTATAGGGACAGTCCCAATTTGTGTGTCTTTTTCTTATATAGGCTCCTATTACCCCCCACCCCCATCCCAGTTGTTCACACTTGCTGTCTGGTCACCCTACATAGCAGCTCTATGCTAGAGGACTGTCTAGTTAGGTACCCAATGTGTGACATTTCTTAAAGGGACTTGCAAAGGAAAATAACATTGGGCTTGTGCCCTGTTTTGATTCTTTGTAATATACAAAGAGAGGCCTAAAACTTTTTCCTGATTTTCCTGATTTTTACACTGAAAATCCAGGTCTTGAATATTACAAGTAGAGAACTAGTGAAATGATACTTATTTGGATTTTTCTTCCTGTTTTTTTAATTGTTAGCCAGTTAGTTCATTTTATCATCCATTTATGAATGTGTTATTTGGTGTTATGGTCAATTTAGATGCTATTTCATAAATAATCAATGTATGCTAAATAGATTTAAATTGTAGGATTATAGAAGTATAAGATTGACAAGTACTCAGGAGTGATAAATTGGTATTAGGCATATAAGTAAAGTAGGGCTGGAATGCAAGGCCTACAGGCAGAGGACTGTTAGATTTTAGCTTAGACATACTACACCAGAGTCGCTATTAAAACATGAAGTTTAGAGGAATTTCTAACTACAGCCCTTGAGCTGGGATTGCAGATATGTGGACAATATTTTTATTGTCTATTCTGTTTAAAAAGTGAGCAGTGCCTGGTGAATAGGTGACCTTTACACCTTTTATTAAGACTATTTAAGAATTCTTGACAAGAATGGTGGACCTAGGAATAACTCTGTGCCAGTAAGGACAAGATTACTATAAAAGATGTGTCAATAAGTGATATTACGGAAAACTGCAATGTCTTGTCCAAGCCATGAGACACCTAATTGCAACATGTCCTGACTGCATGTTACATGTTGTATGTAGATACTAATAAGAATAAGAGGAACTAAGAAACCACCTTTGAAAAATGGCATCCCAATATACACTGGGTATGAAAATACAGATAAGGAAAAGAGGGTTGAAATCCTCAGGTATATGCATAAGGTGTTAGGTGTGGTCAGAACAACAATATATAAGAGGTTGCCTGATTGGGTAAAAGTGGGAAGACCCCAAGGGACAACCTCATGGGAAACCCCAGTAGGAACCATCCCTTTATTGATCATTGTCTGTTGCGAGGTCCATGGGACAGGGGCACCGGAATGGGGGGAGAGGTCGCAGGGGGCCTTGGCCCCACCACTCTTTACCAGCCATAAGGATGAGCGATGGTGGAGAGGAGGCAGAGAGTAGAGAGCTGGGGGTGGAATCTTGGGGGGAAGAGGCGGCATGTGAACAGGGCCTCTGGGGAAGGGATGGTGCGAGGCCGGGGCTCAGGGGGAATGGATGGTGTGAGGGCGGGGCTTCGGGAGAATAGGCATTGTGGGGGAGGGGCCTCAGAGGGAATTGGCAGCACAGGGGAGAGACCTCAGAGAGAATGGGCAGCACAGGAGTAGGGTCTTGCGGGGAAGGGGTGGCGTGAGGGTGAAGCCTCAGTGAGAAGGGGCGGCATGGGGGCAGGGTCATGGTACAGGTGTCAGTGGCCCCTCCGCTTTTAGGATGCTTCCACCACTCCTTCCTTCAGACCCTATAATATCTTTGAATATGTGTGTATGACTACAGTCTTAGTCACTGCATGTTTTTTGTAGGATTTTTGGATAATTGTAACTTTACTTATTGCTTTAATAAAACTTGTAGTACAGATAAGACTTTGTACTTGGGAATGTATCTGTGACCACTGTCCTTGGTCTTTGTGTGTCCCTCCAAATTTGAGAAAAGCACCAGACATGATATTCACTCTGTTAAGCTTGAAACTGTAGCAACGGCAGCTGAACCCATGGTAGTGTAATGCAAAATTACTAAATTCAACTTAAATTTTAAAAAGGCTACAGATTCATTAAGAACAATGTATTAACCTTGTTTCTTTCTGGCTACAGTGATCAGACTAATTCCCTTGGCTGTAGCTCACAGTCACCCTTACCTTTAAATAAAGTGTTGTATCCCACACCAGTGTCTGGTTGCCACACCATGCAAGACTGCATCTTCATATTAAAGGTGAGGGATGTTCCAATATGCTCCTTTTTATGCAAATTACGGGCATTCTTACCACAGCTGGAAAAATTGTGCCCTCATTTCATGAATGTGGGCACCATGCTGCCTTGTTGGAACAATAAAAAAAACTGAAAATTATGGAATTGTTTGATCTTATATTTGTATTCTTAATGTCTATTATTCATGTACATATTTAACACAAATAATGTGAGAACCAAACCAGGACTCTAATGACTGCATTTATTGTTGAAAAGCCCTGTGATAAATGAAGTGGGGAGGGAGCTCCCTTTTATGGACACTCAGCCAGCCGGTTAACTATAAAGCTTCCCTTGTTGGCTGTTCTCTGCTTGCTTTACCTGTAAAGGGTTAACAAAGTCTCCCAGGTAAAGGAAAGGGAGTGGGCACCTGACCCAAAGGGCCAATGGGAAGGCTAGAACTTCTAAAAAATGGGGGGAAAAAAGCTTTCCCTTTGTCTCTTGGTTGTTTTCTCTTGGCTGAAGAGGCAGGGGTAGTAGAAATGCTGTGTAAAGTTTGAACCAGGTATGAACAATTATCTTCCATACCTAGAAGGATTCATTGGGAGAGGGAATGTTTAGATAGATGCCATCAGGTTTATTTCTTTATTTTGGCTTGTGGATTACCTCTGTGCTAAACTCAGGTATTTTTGTCTTCTTTTGTAACATTAAGCTGGACCCCAGGGAGTCATTCCTGGTGTTTAACCCCTTTTCAGTTGCTCTATAAAATCTGGCAATAGCCTGATTTTCCAGATGTGTTTCCTTTCTTCGGGTTTTTAAAAAAGGCAAATTTTATTTTTAAAAAAGATTGGTTTTGTGTCTTAAAAGTGTTATATCCTTGGGGGCAGCCGGTTTAGGAAGAAATCACTTGAGGCCAGACAGCAGACAGCTAACAAAACTACTATTTTATTTACAGACACAGAGCTCACCCAACCGGCCGAAACTGGCTGGGCTATCCCCTAATAATCTAACTCGGTTGCCATAGGAACAAAAACCATGACAACCAAATACACAACATATTCCTCCCCCCCTAATAAGAACATCCCCCAAATAAAACACACACTAGACTAGAGAAGGAGGGTAGACTGCCTCCATTCCCGGCTAAACCCTGGGGATTATTTTGCCCCATAACCGTGGGTTCGCCCTAGCTAAAGATCCAGCCGATGAGGAGGCCTTCTGTCTCTAGGTGGATTAGGGCGAACTTCTGGTGTTGTTGCACCCGAAAGTACCATGGGCTCTGGGTCCGCAGCACGAACAGGTGAGGAGGTGGTATCAGCTCGTGCTGGGCAAAGGGGTATCTCAGCCGCCGGCAGTAATGGAGGAGAACAGTCAGAAACAGGTGATTTGTGATTCGGTGTCTCACTAGAAGTGGTGAAGTCAGACCACTCAACTGCAGATGTGTCCTGAGGACTGGCATGACCTGGCAACAGCTGATCTACATGTCGCCGCCAGGTAAGATTCTCTGCAGTCCGGACTGTGTAGGAAACAGGTCCTGTTTGAGTGATGATTGTGGCAGGGACCCATTTAGCTCTGGAAGTATAATTCCGAGCCAAAACTGGCTGTCCCGGGCTAAAGGTTCGCTCTTTTGCTCTGGGTGCCCGTCTGATAACTTGATTTTGCTGCTGATGTTACACAATTTGTCGGGGTTCGGAAGGTTTCAGCAGATCAAAGCAAGTGCGCTGCTGTCGTCCCATCATTAGAAAGGCCGGAGATGCCTTGGTCGTAGCATGAGGTGTGTTTCTGTAGGAAAGTAAGAAGGTATCCAGATGCTTTTTAATGGAGTGTTGTCCCTTTGCTGATTTCAAAGCGTGTTTCAGTGTCTCTACAAATCTTTCAGCTAATCCGTTGGTGGATGGATGATATGGTGCTGACGTGATGTGGTGTATCCCATTTGCCTTCATAAAATTTTGAAACTCCTGAGAGATGAATTGCGGTCCGTTGTCGCTCACAAGTTGTTCTGGCAGACCAAAACGACTAAAGAGTCCTCGTAGTTTTTGGATAGTACTCTCTGCAGTAGTGGACTGCATTATAGAGACTTCTGGCCATTTAGAATGGGCATCTACTGCCACCAAGAACATGGTTCCTTCAAGGGGGCCAGTGAAGTCAATGTGAATACTTTGCCACGGGTTTTCAGGCCAATCCCATGGGTGTAGGGGTGCCCACTGGGGTGCATTCCTCACACCCTGACATGACATACAAGCTTTTGCCTTCTCTTCAATAGCACTGTCCAATCCAGGCCACCAAAAATAGCTTCGTGCAATTTCCTTCATGCGCACTATTCCACAGTGTAGCTGTTGTAACATCTGTGATCTCAGTGGTGGTGGAATAATGACACGTCTCCCCCACAACAAACAACCAGATTGGACCGATAACTCTGTCCTCCTGGACATGTAGGTAACAAGGTCGGGTGAGACCGGAGAGGTTTGTCAAGATTTTCCATGCATCACCAGGTCCACAACTTGGGACAATACTGGGTCAATGCGAGTTGTCTTCTTTATCTGAGTAGCAGTGATGGGTGTATTCTCTACCTGTTCAAAGTAGAAGATTTCCTTTTGGGCACTATCTTGATGTTTGACTGGCAAAGGCAACCTTGAGAGGCCATCTGCATTGCCGTGCAGAGTGGATTTCTGATATTTGATTTCATATGTGTGTGCTGAAAGTAACAATGCCCAACGTTGCATACGACTAGCAGCTAATGGGGGAATGCCTGTGTAGGGTCCAAAAATTGACGTCAGAGGTCGATGGTCTGTGAGAAGAGTAAACTTTCACCCAAACAGGTACTGATGAAACTTCCGAATTCCAAAAACAATTCCTAATGCCTCACGTTCAATTTGGGCGTAGTTAGTTTCTGCTTTGCTTAGAGTGTGTGAAGCAAAAGCAATAGGTCTCCCGAAGGCATAATGTGTGACACAACTGCTCCCACTCCATAAGGGGAGGCATCGCAGGCCAATTGTAGGGGTAAGGATGGATCAAAGTGCGTTAGAACTTCAGAATTTAGCAATGCATCCTTAGCTTTGTTAAATGCAACATCACAGGCTTCAGTCCACTTCCAGGCCTTGTTCTGCCCAAGGAGCCCATGAAGTGGTTTTAGCAGTGTAGCTAACTGTGAGATGAACTTTCCATAATAGTTCAGTAGTCCTAGAAATGAGCGCAGCTGGCTTACATTTCAAGGTGGGGGAGCCTCCACAATAGCTTTAACTTTTGCAGGGGCCTTATGAAGACCTGCAGAATCAATGATGCGTCCCAAATATTCAACAGAGGGCTTGAAGAATTCACACTTGTCTTTGTGAACTCGTAGGCCATACTCTTCCAGTCTTTGTAGGGTAGCCTCTAAATTCTTTAAGTGATCCTCTTCATTTCTTCCAGTGACCAGGATATCATCCAGATAGCACTGAACTCCTGACAAGCCACACAAGATCTGGTCCATAGCCCTCTGGAACAGGGCGGGAGCAGACGTTGTTCCGAAGGGTAGGCAACAGTATCGATAAAGCCCCTTATGAGTCACAATAGTCAACAGCTCTTGGGACTTTTCATCAACGTGCATCTGTAAATATGCTTGACTCAGATCAATCTTACTGAACTTTTGTCCCCCAGCCAGGCCTGCGAAGAGGTCATCGATGCGGGGAAGCAGGTATTGCTCTGCACACAACACTGGGTTGACAGTGACTTTAAAATCACCGCAAATCCGGAGAGAGCCATCTTTCTTCACTATTGGAACGATAGGAGTGGCCCATGAGCTATGGGTAACTGGTATTAGGACTCCATTGGTGACCAGGCGCTCCAGGTCCGCTTCGACTTTCAGCCTGATGGCATATGGCACAGTTCGGGCTTTCAGATATTTTGGTGGACTGTCAGGTTTAATGTTCAATGTCACAGTGATTCCCTTCATACTTCCCAAATCATCTCCAAAAACAGCAGCATGTTTCCTTAGTATAGGGGTTAGACTGGTTTCTTCTTTAGTCATCCGGTGCACTTCTGCCCAGTTCAGTTGAATCTTCCCAAGCCAAGACCTACCCATTAAGTCTGGGTAGTTACCTCTCACCACAAACAGTGGCAATTTAGCTGCCTGTCCATTGAGCTCCACCTTAACATCAATAGTGCCCAACATGGGCACAGCTTCTCCCGTATACGTCTTCAGAACAGTTTTTGTTGCCTTAATCGGAAGATGCTGTAGCTTTTCTTTATACACAGTCTCGGAGACCAGCAAGATGGCTGCACCGGTGTCCAGTTCCATGCGTATAGGTTTGCCATCCAACAATGAGGTTACCCAGTATTCATGTGAGCCCATTGCCAAAGACAAAACATGCAGTGGCACTTCGTCTTGCGATGAGGTATCACTTTGATCATCCTGGGTCTGCTCTAGGGTATGCAGGATTCCCCTTTTTGTCAGCCAGACCGCAGGCCTCTTTTTCTTTTGTTTACAGGCACACTCAATGTGTCTCTTTTTGCCACAGTGTCGACACACCAGGTCCTTACACCAGCATTCTGATGCCTGGTGACCCGGCTTACCACAGCGGTAACATTCTTGACTCTGCACAGTTTTGTGGGTCGGGTCTTGTGACACTTTTTGCACCCTAGGGGATGCACCGATGTATTGCGCCTCCCTTGTAGCCAGTTCCATGGAGACAGCAATATCAACAGCCTTCTGTAAGGTAAGCTGAGCCTCTGTCAGTAGGCGCTTCTGTATAGCTTCACTGTAGAGGCCACACACTAACCTGTCACACAGGGCATCATTTAACATCTCCTTAAATTCACAGTGTTCTGCTAGCTTTTTTAAAATTGCTACAAATTGTACAACTGTTTCATCTTCCTTTTGGTCTCTTTTGTGGAACCTATATCTTTCAGCAATTACCAGTGGTTTTGGGGAAAAATGGGACCCCAGGATTTCCACAATGTCACTGTAAGATTTAGTCGCTGGCTTAACAGGGTGTAGTAAGCTGCGTAGCAGGGAGTAGGTTTTAGCCCCTACAACACTTAAAAATATTGGCACCTTCTTCACTTCTGTAATGTCATTTGCAATAACAAAAAGCTCAAAACGCTCAGTATACACATGCCATTGCTCTATATTCTCATCAAAAGGTTCCAGTGGCCTGGTCAGAGTATCCATGATTTATAGGTTTCAGAGTAGCAGCCGTGTTAGTCTGTATCCGCAAAAAAAACAGGAGTAAGGTGCCACATGATTTATAGTTTCACTTTCACAGTCAGTGCAAACAAGCAGCTTTTTTGTTTGTTTGTTCTTTACCTTGACTTCTACTTCCTTCTGTTACTGGAGCAGCACCGGAATCCCACCCTCGTCGCCACTTGTTATATCCTTGAGGGCAGCCGGTTTAGGAAGAAATCACTTGAGGCCAGACAGCAGACAGCTAACAAAACTACCATTTTATTTACAGACACGGAGCTCACCCAATGGGCCGAAACCGGCTGGGCTATCCCCTAATAATCTAACTCAGTTGCCATAGGAACAAAAACCATGACAACCAAATACACAACAAAAAGGTCTGTGCATATGTTTTTCAATTAGCTGGTGCCAACAGCTGGGTTTCCCTTTTGTTTTGTTTTCTTTCTCGGCTTCCCAAGGGAGGAGTGGAAAAGCTGAGGGGCCTCAGGGAAAACTTCCCAAGTGAGTTTTTCCAGGATTTGCAAGAGGCAGTTTTTCACTTGGGTGGTGGCAGCATTTACCAAGCCAATGTCAGAGAAAAGCTGTAACCTTGGGAGTTTAATACAAGCCTGGAGTAGCCAGTATTAATTTTTAGAATCCTTGCGGGCCCCACCTTCTGCCCTTGAAATGCAAGAGTGAGGAATCAGCCTTGACAAGCCCAGTGGCCCTGGGGTCTACAACTCTACACTAACATATCATTGTGTGTATTTACTCAGTGGTGGAAGCCAGATGTGTTCATAAGACAAGGTGCTCCTGCTTGCTTTGCCTTCCTACTCTGCATGTAAGTGATTAAAAAAATGAAATTGACAAGATTCCTGCTCCTAACCAGATTTCTAACAAGATTATGGTCAATTTCACTTTACTGCTTCAATACAACTCAATAAAACAGATGGGGCAATGGGGGAAAGTAGCTTATGTTACATGCATACAAAACTTTAAGGCTAAACACAATTTCAATTAACCAAAAATGTGGAGCCTCAGACTTATTCACTCTCTGGAAATATGTGAAATCACAAAATTGGAGGCCCCAAAGTACTCACATTTTTATGGTGAATGTGAGGAGTTGCAATTGGACAGCCTAGATTGACAGATCTTCTTTAAAGGTAAACTGCATAGAACAAAAAGGGCACAAATACTTTTTAAAATGTGGGGCAGAAGTTCATTTTGTTTTTTACTTTATTTTTATATTTTTTAGTGGGAATGGAAGAGGAGAAAGCCTTTGGGGGTTTTGGAAGGAAGGGTATTTGTTTTATTTTATTAACAATAGAAATTCAAGTCTTATCCATCCATCTGTAGAGGATGGAACAATGAGTGGGAGTGATGACATCAAAAATGAAACCTGACCAATTGAAAGGGGAAATGTCCTTTGGACAGACTGCTCAAAACTTTGTTTTTGGTAACTTACTGTATTAAATTTAAATGCATACAAATATCACTTTGTTAAAGATTTGCTACCTTTTCACTTTAGAACTGACAAAACTCCCACCCAAGCATTTGCTCCTCAAAGAAATTCTCCAGCAAAATCAGGGAACTGAAGACTGGATATTTCTAAGATAAAAATCAAGCAAAGGGTGGGGGAAAAAACCTTTTACAGAAATGAAGAGACTCATTAGGTTAAGAAAAGCCTCACATTGTTCACTGTCTGTAACATCAAGTCAAACTTTTGTGTGTGAATTTTTATTTAAAAATGCTTGTCCATTTTGCTAGACGTTCTTCATGGAATTTTTATAATTTCAACAAAAATCTCAATAAATAAAAATATTTCAAATGTTTTCATTCACTTTTTCAGGGGGATTCCCCCCCTTTCTTTGTTTTTGTTTTGTTTTTTAAACTCCCTCCCAGCCTTTTTTCTCCACTGGTAACTTTTCTCTAGAAGTTAAACTTTTTCTGATTTCTGCCTCCCCCTCACCTTCCCATGCCTATTTTTCCAGGTATTCTCAAGTGAGCAGATTTTCATTGCTTTCTTCCCTCCCCCCTTCCCCACTTTGAACCCAGCTTGCCCATTGGGATAAGTTCTTATATGAGCTAGTTTTAATAGCTATAATTAGCTGTTTACTAAACTAGCCAATATGATCCATATCTAAAGCAAAGATCAACAGCGACTATTGTCAAGAGACAAACAAGCCAACAAAATAAAAGGTAGAGGAGTACGTCCTCAGCTCGTGTAACCTGACAATATACACCAGCAGATTTGTCCCAACACCCATAGGCACCAACCAAGTAACTTTTTGTGTTTGAAATGCTTGCCTTCATTACTGTGTCTGATAGCAGGCTGGATAAGGGGTAGAAATGCATGAATCAGGAAGGGCAACAAACTGCCAGTCGGGGTGTGGTGGACAAATAGTTTGAACGACTTTTGTTTGCTCTTTTACTTGCCAGCAGATCTTGTCATTTTGGTGTATTTACATGTTATCCTGAGAGGGTAAATATTGGGTAAAAGGGCTGCTTAAGAGATGTACTTAGCTCTAAAAGGACTTTGAACTTAGAAGTGATTTGTTCTTTTTGGGGCAGAGTAAATAAGTAAGATGTTGATTATAAAAGTCAGATTTCAAAGAAAGATGGGGGGTTATCCTGCAAAGACTTATGCACAGGAAGAACCTTGCTCAAGTGAATATTCCCATTGACTTCAATGGAACCACTCATAAGTAGTTATCTACTTGCATTAGTCTTTGCATGGCTGGGTCCTTACAGTGCAAAGTATTCTTAAAGTTGCCTTATTGTGCTTATGGTTATCTTCAAATAGTGGCCCATGAGACAGGAAGCTGCCAGTTACCCAAGACTCTTTCTTACAGCCCAGAGCTCCCTGTAATATAGGCATGGCAACAAGTTGGGGCATCTCATACCTGGAAAATTTAGGCATATGGCCTTTTGGGAAATGTAGTTTTATTTGTTGGGTGGCCATCTTTTTACACTCATTCTTGGTGTCCTCAGAAAACTTTGGTTTTGCTGTGGGAATTTTTGTATAAAGGTGGTAGTGAGTTATCTGGTCTATTTACAGCATATGAGAATTAAATGGGATTATTTTGAATGAAGAGGATGATTTTGATTATTGTGGGTGGGAAATTTTATGAGAAATCTTCTGCTAAAAAGGATGAGTTCAACAGCCTCTGTCAGGAACTGGGCCATAGGTAGTCAGGCCTAGCAGGCAGAGCAGGAGTCAGGAAACCCAGGGTCAGAACCAGAGCTAGAAGCATGTGTCATATCAGAGTCGAGAATCAGAGTCGAGGGTCAGAACTGGAGTCAGAGGCAGAATGCCTGAGCCTAGGTTCAAACCAGTCAGTTCCAGGAATCAGAGCCAAGAATCAGAATCAGGTTATCTGGAGTCAGGGAAGGCAGAAGCCAGGATGGGACAGGGCTGAGGCCTGGAACAAGTCAAGGATCTATCTAGTCATAGAGACAACCTTCAGGTGTTTCCCCTAGGCCTTAAATAGCAATCACGGAACACTATAGGTTCCACAAGTCAGGGACTTTGTGGGCAGGACATCCAGTGGTACTTGGTCCCACAAATCTCACAGGCCACTAATCATCACCTTCTCAGAGTTGCTGGATGTCAGTGTAGATACTGTAGTTCCTCAGGGACCCACAGATCCAGGTTTTAGTCCCATGGATCCTCATGCTCATTTTGTAGAGTTTTGACCCTGCTAGAGGTAACAGAGGATGACAGGAGTACATCAAAGTGCACTATGGAATTTTTAGTCCATGGTAGCAGGATCCATATGACCAGTTAGTGCATGGCAAGTTAGTGCATTCTGGTTTGCTCCATGTTAGCTGGCAGGGTAGACAAGCCCCGAGTCATCCATATGAATAGCAGTCAGGACTCTGCTGGAGGGTTCTAACTATTCTTGGCTTCCCATTCATGAAGCTCACAGTCAGAGATGATGCAGATGGAGGATTTCACTGCAAGGAATTGTGCAGAGGACTCTGCAGTGAGAGATGCTGCTGCAAGACCCATCACAAAAGGCTTTGCAGTGAAATAGGAGGTGGGGAACATTAGCAGAGCTGAGTAGACTCTGGTGAGGCCCTGCCTATCCAGCACCTTAATAAAACAGAATCACAGAGCTAGAGTAGGTGATGGCACCTTGAGACAGGAGTAGGTAAGCAGCTCCCTTGGGACTGGAGACACTCATGCAAAGTGACATGTGGGCTACTTGCTGATCCCAACTGTGAGTGAGGTTTGGCTGATGAATGAGGTGGTGCAGTGAAGGGGCTGCCACCTGTGGAACATTCTCACCAGCAGTTGGGAAGGGAGTTAGACAGACTACTGCCAAGGTTACCTGTAGGGAGCCAGGGTGGCTTCCCTCCGAACCCAGAATGCTTGAGCGGGGGGAAGTTCAGCTTATTTAGAGCACCTGGAGAGGGTGTATTTAGTTTCCCCAGGTTTCTGGGTGTTAGTTAATTGTCAAGAGGGATCCCAGATACATGGAACCCAGTCCTTATTGCTGCCATTAATCACCTTGCAGAAGGGCTGCTATACTTTTAATCTCATTAACAAATGTTATCAAGTTAGTTTGAAAAGATCTGTTTGCCATAAACCCATGCTGATTGGCATTAATTATATTGCCCTTCTTTAATTCTTTATTAAGTGAGTCTTGTTTCAGATGCTCCATTATCTTGCCCAAGCTTGATGTCAGACCGACAGGCCTATAGTTACTTGTATCATCCAGTTTTCCCTTTTTAAATACTGCCACAACATTTGCTTTTTTCCAGACTTCTGTAACTTCCCCAGTGTTCCAAGACTTATTGAAAATCAATATTAACCATCTAGGATGCTCCACAGACAGCTTTTTAAAAACTCTTGGGTGCAAGTTATCCAGAGCTGCTGATTTTAAAATGTCTGACTTAAGTAACTGCTGTTTAACATCCTGCAGAGATTCTGTTGGAAATGGGAAGTATTTCATCATCTTTTTCCCAACTACAGAACAATTGAACTCTTCTGCCTTTTCTGCATTATTACTGACAATTCTACCATTTCCATCTATTAAGGGATCAATACCATTGTTAGGTGTCCTATTTTTCCTCCTATACTTTGAAAACTTCTTATTGTCCTTAACCCTGCTAGCCACAGATTACTCCTTCCTAATAGGTGTAGGAAAACCCTTGTACAACTCCCCATCACTCTGTACAGCTTGATGAGTAACA
The DNA here is from genome assembly GCF_016161935.1 of Mauremys reevesii. Classification (NCBI taxonomy): domain Eukaryota; kingdom Metazoa; phylum Chordata; order Testudines; family Geoemydidae; genus Mauremys; species Mauremys reevesii. The sequence goes on from NC_052623.1 coordinate 153,802,321, forward strand.
GCCTGTAGACAACAGATAGAATAAATACATTTCAGTCAGTCTGCATATATGCTCAAGCCCCAAGTCAAGTTTGCTGGGTAGTGACCATGTGAGTGTTTTCACCCTCTTTTGTACTTAACATTGGTTCCCTTGGAAGTGAAGTATTTTCCTATGTTCTACAGACTACCTTTGATCTGTATCCTCACTGTTACTTTTTCAGTTTTCAAACATTCTTTAAGAATTTTGTCAGCAATGCTGCAATTATTTTTGTACTGAACTAAGAAATAGAAACAGAGTCAAAGGTGGCTAAATTATTTCTAAAACCACAGCTAAAAAAAATAGCTGCAGGATTTAAACAAATACTTCTGGTTGAGGATGGTTTCAAGCACACAATATTTCCATGTCCTCTAGCAAATACCAACACCTTATGGTATCTCTTAATGCACCAGAAGTGTTTTATAAGAAGATAGCAGATGTTAGAATACATTGTGTTGACACTCATACTTATGATGTACGCTTTCTGAGGTAAAATCAGACAGCCTAATGTTAATTTTGAAATCATTATTATCTGACAGCAATAAAACTGATGGAAACAGTAATCAAAAATGATTTTGAGCATTATCTAAGTTTTCTTCTATAGTCTGTTAAGATTGAAGCTGTTAGTATTTGGAACTACCCCTTCTGTCAGTGAATTCTGAAGAGGCCATCCTTTAATATGATATGATTAAAATGGATAACTAAAGCCTGCTTGATTTGAAGTATGTGAGCTATAGGCTAAAGAAAATTAATGCAGGAGCTAGAATTTTTCTGGCTTAACTTGCTTCAACTTTTGACAAGTACACCTCTACCTCGATATAACGCTGTCCTTGGGAGCCAAAAAATCTTACTGCGTTATAGGTGAAACCGTGTTATATTAAACTTGCTTTGATCCACCGGAGTGCACAGCCCCCTCCCCCCCACCCCCCTCCGAGCACTGCTTTACCGCTTTCTATCCAAATTCGTGTCATATCAGGTGGCGTTATATCAAGGTAGCGGTGTAGTCATTGTAAAGGTTTACCAACCATTTCATAGAGTTAGGGCTGAAATCAAACAGTTTTTTAAACTGTGAAAACTTCAATTCTGTTTTCTAGGAATCATTGGAAAATCAGCAAAATAAGACTAACAACTGTTATCATTAGACAAGATCTCTGCTCACAAAGAGACACACATGTTTCTCTGACTTGGGATTTACTCACAGGGAGTTTCCACCGTTGTCTTCCTTCACCCTTCCATTCAGGGGCGGCTCTAGGCACCAGCAAGCCCAGGCTGTTGCTGGGGCCGCCAAGGGGGGGGGGGGGGGGGTGGACCTGCTGCTGGGCGGCCGGCTGCGGAGGTCGACCGAGCGACCGAGCCCGGAGACGACGGACCTGCTGCGCGCGCGCTGCGGAGGCGGCGCGCGGCGGGCTCGCCTCGGCTCCCGGGGGGGCGGCGCGCCGGCGGCCGCATCCCTCATCCCGGTCCGCCTGGAGCCGGCGGAGCTCAACCGCGGGGAAGGGGGACGCCCGCCGCGGACCGAGCGGCGCGGGCAGCGCGCTCTGCCTGGGGCAGCCTATTTTCTAGAGCCGCCCCTGCTTCCATTGGTTGTGTCTATGTACTGCCCAAGGTTCTGGTCCAGGCAGAAGCAGAACCTCTTTGACATCCCTGGAGTCCATCTGTACAATGTCAGTGGCAGGACTGGGGCGTAAATCATCCATGGCTGCAAATAAAGATGATAGTGAAGATTGTCTACAGAAATGACTGGTGGACTAGGAAGTCTTGTAATGGAAGTTTTCCTACTCTCTGTAGGAAACCAAGAGGAACTTTATTTCCACACCAGCTGGTAAAAATCAATGTTTTTAGCTTTTCAAGTAGGTTTTTCTCCAGCTCTTCCATAAGTAAAAATATAAAACATGTCATGATTTACTTAATAAAAATCTTTCCTCAACCTCATTTGATATTTGCTTGTGAATGCATTGTGTTAACTTTTCATTTACATTTCAAAGAATACCTAAGGGTTAGACACACGTAAAAAGCCCATATTAACATGAAGTTAAAATTGCTAATGCCTATTCCTAAATGCCACAAACGCTATAGACAAAAAGAATCCTGAGTTAAGGTTGTTTCGCAAACAATGAAATATGTATAAAAGAAGTGATTTCTAATCAATTAAGGGAATAATTGTGGATTAGACCATTAGTGGTTTTTCATGGTGAGCAATCTGTACTCTTCCTCTCGATCCCTCACTATTAGAGCACTGCATTCAGTTTTGGGCATCTGTAGTGAGGCGGCCTAGCTCCCAGCCGCACCTGAGAGGGACGAGCGAGAACAGCCGCCTCAGTGGGTGGAGCCACTGCCACCTGTCCCCGCCCCCTGGAAGTCAAGAGGCAGGACAGGAAGTATAAAGGCCCGGGCCCAGCGCTCAGTTGGGCCCTGGCCGCTGGAGAGGACAGACGCTGGTGCCCGAGCTCCTGCTGAACCGAGCCTGCCCCGAGCCCGGTACCCTGAGGAGGACTGGCCGAGCCTGCCCCGAGCCCGGTACCCTGAGGAGGACTGGCCGAGCCTGCCCCGAGCCCGGTACCCTGAGGAGGAGTCGAGCCCTCCCGTGCACCCGTATCCTGAGGAGCCGATGCTGGTGGACCCCCCTGCCGAAGCCCCGACGATACAGGTACAAACGGAGGGGGAGATTGGAAGTGGCCCGGGGATAGCCGACCCCAGTCTGGCTGTAGCCGACACTGAGCCTATATCAGTGTGTTGCGGCCAGGATCCCCACTGACTGCAGCAGATCCACGCCGCTGCTAGGGCCCCGGGCCGGGACGCAGTGGAGTGGGTGGGCCTGAGTCCCCCCTGTCACCCCCTACTCATGGGTGGCAGTCTCCCCCTCACCCCAACGCTCAGGCTTAGAAGCCTGGACTTACCTGTGGTTTGCTCAGCCCCTGCCTGAGGGTCTGAGCCCGGTATCTATGTTGCTGCCCTGCCCTGAGCCAGGGCTTGGGCTCTACAAACTTAAACTGCTCCTCAGCCCTGCCTGAGGGTCTGAGCCCTGTACCTATTGCTGCCCCACCCTGAGCTAGGGCTTGGGCTTTGATAAACTGAACTGCTGGGTGTTTGCTCAGCCCCTGCCTGAGGGCCTGAGCCCCTGAACTGCTGGGTGTTTGCTCGGCCCTGCCTGAGGGTCTGAGCCCAGGACTACTGCCTGTTGTCCCGCCCTGATCTAGGGCGTGGACTGTAAGACTGAACTGCTACCCAGCCTCCGGTAGTGAGGCAGCCTGGTTCCCAGGCACCCCGAAGGTGAAGACAGACCCCTCACCTGACAAGGGGACCCGTACACTGACACTTACAGCATCATAAAGTAAGTAGACCTGTAAGTTTCTATTTAGGCACAAGGATAAATAGGTAAAATATCTGTGAAGCACCGTGCATGCTGCTGGCACAAATAATAAATGGACAACAACAAAAATACATTAAAAAAGACTGGCAAGTTTAATAGCATTGGGGGAAGGTAATAAGGGGTTTAGAAAATATAGTCTAGGAGAAGGTGAAAGGAACTGCACACGTTCAAACTAGAGAAAAATAAAGCTGATCGAGAAATTGTTGACTAGACATCTAGCAGCCTATGACAGGGAGAAGGGGCCACAATAATCCTCCTTAAGGTCAAAACAAGTAATAATACTTAAGCCACAGCAGGGAATAGTTAAATTAAATATTGGTTGGTCAGGGAACATAAAGCTGTAAAAATAAACATTGGAGCGTGTTGTCATAAGAGACTGTGGAATCAGCAGTGCATAATGATACTTTAGAGGGCTTTTCTGTTGTGACTCAGAGGCACAGGTTCAATGACTCAGAGGTTTTTTCCAACACCAGTGATTCTGGTGTTTCATTTAGTGACTCCTGGATGTTGAGTAACTCTTCCCTGGGTGACCAGGCATTTTTGTTTTATTGCCAAACATTCTGGGAGGTGGGGCCAGCTTGGAGGTTATATACATAATTTGAAAGTTAACTTGAGAACAGTTCAAGAGAGTCTTGCATTGCTTCTAGAAACCACAGCAGATATGGGCTGCATCCTTTTAAGGTCAGCGTAACCCAGGACCATGATATAGTCACAATGTGAATTTCCAGAAATGAAAAAGGAAGAAGAGCAACTTTCCCTTTTATACAATGAAAGGGATTTCCTCTGGCTGACATTAAATACTAACTACACTTATATTAGATCCATTATAAATCTGCCGAAAATTTTGCCAGTCCATGGATATTTTTTTGCAAAGTCTGCATAACAGGATGAGCAACTGCAGCACATATTTCTAATAGCCTTATCCATAGTTTAACAAAAGGAGGGGGGAAAAATTGGGGGGCGGCGAGGAGTGGAGCCTCCACCTTCTTCGTGTTCAAAGGGGGGAAATGCCCTTTTTAAATGACAAGATTTCCAAAAGTGAAAACCAACAACAAAGTTTGCCTTTAACTTTCATAGCATTCTGTCCTCTCCTCCATCTTAACTTTGCTATTCTCTTGACAAAAATGACTCTTCCTACCTTAGGCCTGGCCTACATTAGGAAACTAGATCAGTATAACTACATTGCTCGGAGTTGTGAATAATCCACACCTCTAAGGGACACAATTAAACTGACCTAAACCCAGTGTAGACAATGCTAGGTCAATGAGAAAATTCTCCCATCAACCTAGCTACTGCCACTCAGGAAAGTGAATTACCTTAGTCAACGGGAGAATTCCTCCCATTGGCATACATAGCGTGTTCACTGAGGTGCCAAAGAAGCACCGCTGCGTCCGTGCAGCTGTGCCACTGGGGTGTTTTAAGTGTAGACAAGCCCTTAGTATGGACCTTTGAAAATTGTCTCAGTTATGATTTTCCTATCTGTGACTGATAAATTCACTGTCTTTAGCTCTGTCCCTCCATGAATCACTCTTTTTGATTTACCTTTTCTGTCCAGTTCATTCTTTTTCCATCTGTCTTAGTTATTCTGCATCTTTTTTCTTCTTTTTGATTCACTTCCATTTTTATGATTTAGTATTGTCTGATTTACTACTCCAAGTTGTCTTTTTTCTTTTCTTTTCTTTTCTTTTCTTTTCTTTTCTTTACTTTACTTTTACTTTACTTCCCAGACCACCCCGGCAGCATCTTTGATTCACTCTTTTCCACTTATTTTTTTTCATGGTCATTCTGGACTGAAGTTGAGTGAAAACAGCTTTTTGAGAAGTCCATCTCAGAATAATTCTGCCCCAGATTTCTAAGACAAGATCTCGAAGCCTCATCTTGTACTATGATTTGTACAAAAGATGATTTATTGGGATTTTTCCTTTGTCAGTTACCATTTCCTTTCTCTCCTGCTATCTTTACTGTAGCGTAGTCATAGATTTAATAGATTTTCAAACAAAAAGGGACGATTAGAAGATCTAGTCTGACCTCCTGTATATCACAGGCCATTACATTTCCCTCAGTCACCCTGTGATGCACCTGGTGGAGTATTAGTGTCTAACTAGTGATAAAATCCAGTGAGGGAGGAGCCGGATCTTCATAAAGGAAGGAGCAAAGGGCTGCTGGTAAAGGGGCCAGAAAGGAGACTCAAGTGAGAGGGGCTTTTTCTCTTGAGCTGAACTGGAAGCCTGATTAGAGACAAAAGATGGAGAATCCACCACTTCCCTTGGTGATTTGTTACAATGGTTACTTACTCTCACTTTTAAAAAATTGTGCCTTATTTCTAATGTGAATTTTCTGGCTTTAAATTCAAGACATTGGTTCCTGTTATTCCTTTCTCTGCTAGACTGAAGATCCCTTTAGTACCTGGGATTTTATCCCAGTGAAGGTGACCAAGTCACTTCTGTTTTCTTTTTGATACGCTAAACAGATCGAGCTCTTTAGACCTTCCAGGGTACATCTTCACTACAGAGTCAGCTCAGATGATCAGTACCAGGGTGTGGTACAGTCACACTACAAAGACCTAATCAGAATGTTGTGCAGTATTAAATCAAATATCTTACAAAAGTCTAAGTATCTTGCATCTACTTAGTTGTCTTTATCAACCAAACTTATCAAATAAACCTGTTATCATTGAGATTACAAGACCTATTTTCCATAAAATCATGTTGACTGGCATTAATTACATTCCCATCATTTAACATTCTATTATCTGAACCCCATAGCAGCTTTTCCATTATTTTGCCCAGGATTGATAGAAGGCTAACCAGCCTATAATTTGCTGGCTCATACCACTTGCCCTTTTTAAATATTGACACAACATTAACTTCCTGGGTCTTCCAAGATTTATTTAAAAATTAATATTAGGAGGTCAAAAATCTCCTTAAACAATTCTTTTAAGATTCTTGGGTGCAAGTTATCTGGGTGTGATGATTTAAAAATATTTATCAGTAGTACATGTGAATGGCTAGCCAACTACAAAAGTAGTTTCTCCTCCCTTGGTGTTTACACCTCAACTGCTAGAACAGGGCCTCATCCTCCCTGATTGAACTAACTTTGTTATCTCTAGCCTGCTTCTTGCTTGCTTATATATACCTGCCCCTGGAAATTTCCACTACATGCATTCGACAAAGTGGGCATTCACCCACGAAAGCTCATGCTCCAATACCTCTGTTAGTCTATAAGGTGCCACAGGACTCTTTGCTGCTTTTACAGATCCAGACTAACACGGCTACCCCTCTGACACTATCAGTAGTACATGATGATTAAAATCCTCCTTAATTACTAATGGGCTGAAAAGTACTTCATCTTCCTCAGGTGATAAGAGAACATCATCCTGCTCCATTCCAAATACAGAACAAATATTTATTGAACACTTCTGCATCATTATTAATAGTTTTACTATCTCCATCTAGTAATGGGCTTGAAGCATTTCTAGGACTCCTATTGTTCCTAATATACATAAACTCCTTCTTCTTGTCTTTAGCTTTACCAGTCCTGGATTTTCCTCTGACTTCTTTAGTGTCGCTTATCAGTTTTCTACCCTTCAGAACTTTTAATGTATATTGATTGCTATACATTTTCCCCCTTTGAAATTGCTTTTATTTCTATTTCTAATTGCTACCTTTATTTCCATTGAACCAAGATGGGCTTTTAGCTAAAGTAGTTCTCTTTCTTTATTGTGTAATTTTGTTTTTTGGCCATCTATTAAACCCTTCTTAATGAATTCCCAATTTTTGTTTTTATTTTTCTGTCTACATTTTTCTTTCCAAACAGTTTTCCTAATAATGTTCCTCAGTTTGCAGAAATATAACCCTTTTGAAGCACTAGCTGAGGACTGTTCTGTTTGTCCATATTGAATGCAAGCAGGTCATGTTCACCAACTTCCAGTCCAGTGATTATTTCATCTTTATTCATCATAATGAAGTCCAAAATAGTTACCTCACATTGGGTGCAATATCTTTTGTTTTAGAAAATTATCATCTATACCTTTTAGAAACTCTAATAATGTTTTACTATTGGCTGCAGGAGATCTCCAGCATAGGTCTCCCAAATATACTTGGTGGGTGGGTAGGGCTAGAAGGGTCTCAGCCTCCACACTCTAAGCCACTGCCTATGTGCACAGTCCAGCTCAGCAGGTGAAGCTCTTCTTCTGGTGGTGCCAGGGCCAGTCTGGTGCTGAGGTGCTTGGGTGTTCAGCAGTAGATGAGCAGGGAGAGTCTCTGGAGCTCGGGTGGTTGGTGGTGAGTTGAGTTCATGCGGCCCAGGCATGGTGTTGCAGGCAGTGTCCTTCCTTAGAGGTTTTTAAGGTCAGACTTGACAAAGCCCTGGCTGGGAAGATTTAGTTGGTGTTGGTCCTGCTTGAGCAGGGGATTGGACTAGATGACTCCTGAGGTCCCTTCCAACCCTGATATTCTATGATTCTACAAGTGCAGCCAGCACCTAGCAAACTAGCTCACTCTCTGGGGTGGTGGTGGTGAGTAAGTCCTCTTTCCCCCACCAGTGCTTGTGCCAGTGAGAGAGGGGCACAGGGAGGAGAGGAGAGGCAGGGGGTTGTAGAGGAAGGAGCCAGACACAGCCATCTGCAGTACCACACAACTCTCTATGTTCCCAGCCCACCTTACCACCCATCTCATAACCCCTCACTCAACACCCCTGCCACAGACACAAAATAACTGCCTCCCACAGCCCCACAACCCCTTTTAGCCCCCACAACCTGTTGCTCCCACCAACCCTCCCCTTAAATCTCTCCCAAAGCCCCCACTTAAACCCATTCAGCTCCCTGCTATCCCATCCCCAAATAAACGCATCCCAACTCCCTTCTGTTCTCCCAAATAAACCCAACCCCCACAAAACCACCTTCTGCAACAGCCATCATACCCAAAACACTTCCCTACCTCTTCACCCCTGACCCAGCAGCAGGAGAGTCCCCCTTACTCCACAGCTCCTTATCCCCTCTAAGGCCCTTCTGCTGACCCCAGCACCCATGTCAATCTACTCTACAGATCAACCCTAATACTCCCAACTCCTGGCTGCACCACCCCCCTCTCCCTTCTTCAATTGCTCCAGTCCCCTATGGCTCACCCAGCATGCCCCCACAGAGCCCCCAACCTCTTTAGCCCTGGCATCAGTATCCCATCTTCACTTTGGAGTGTTATGAGAGGCTGGTGACTTCCACCTGCTCCATCCCCATCTGCCCTTCCTTGTCTTCTTGAGATGGTCAGATAACTAGTCCCCTCCCACCTCCCTCCATTTGCTGTAGTAGGCATCTCCATATGTGCAAGCAGTGAGAGCCAACAGGCCAGAGCGTGGAGCCAGCCCAGCCTCTCAGTACAGGAGCTGCTGCTTTGGGGTGAGTGCAACCCAGGCTCACTCTCCAACCCCTTCTCCTCTGGCCTTCCCTCTGCACTGGGCCGGTATAGAGACGGCAACCCCCAGAGAGCACCAGGAACTGGCTCTGATAGTTTTATGCAACCCCTCCACCCCACAAAGATAACACAATTTTTCTATTCACACATCATGGACAGGAGCTTAAGGTATGCTCCTAACTAGATTAGATCAGTTGCTGGGTTTTATGTGCATTGATGAGATACTGTACTTGAAATAGGTGGTAGATATAAAAGGTGGCCCTATCCTATGCCAGTATAAGCCAATTACTTTTTATCATCTACTTCAACGGCAATAACATCGGGCCTGCAATGAAAGTTCCAGTGCAGTGTGGGAAATCTTGTTGAAGAGAAACAGTGTCTTTCCTGGAGGAGAAAGGGCTGCCCAAAATAAATTATTGGAAATGAAACAATATTACACACTTCTGAATAGCCTTCCCTCTTGCTTATTTTGTATGTGATGTTAGTAAGAAGGAGAAGGAGGAAATGATCTGGGAGCATTTTGAAGAACATCATTTAAAAAAAAAGACACTTGTTCATTTCAGAGCTATTTCCTTGAAGTTCATGGGAGGAGAGTGAAAGCTCAGAGAGATCAAAGACCTGTGAAATTAAATCCTTAAAGGCGGGACTGAACTGTAAAAAAAGTCTCACACACTCAAATGAGACAGAATTGACTAGCTAAATTATTAAACAGCATGAATAGTGTTTCAACTTTGCACTTGAGTTTTCCAATGGCATCTAAATCAATTTATTTCTCAAAATAGATCCTAAATTTTTACTTCAGTAACTGAGAATTACTTTAACCTCTGCAGCTTTCGCTGTAAAAAATAAAATTAGCATTGTCACTTTGTTATAAATTTTACTAAATTATGAAATTCAGGAAGAATAATTTATTTGAAACTATCACAGTTCTGCTCATCTCTAAGGCATTACACAGTTATTTGAAACTCCACCACTTAAACACTATGTGAAGTTATTATTTTTCCCCTTTATTTTAAATACTGCTTTTATTTTTCACTTGTTTCTTTCTTTGCTAATATGTCATCTCCATTTTTATTGTTTATTATTTATTTATTTAAACCAGTATATCTATTTTGGTTAGGGGTGTGATTTTTATATCCAACATAATTATACCTTTACAACCCTTAGTGTGAATCCAGTTGTATCAATATAAAAACGCCTTGTACCATTATAGCTTAATCCCATACAAGGGCTTGGCTACACTGGAGAGTTGCACCGCTGGTGGAGGCTTTACAGCGCTGCAACTTAGTAACTGTCCACACCTGCAAGGCACATCCAGCGCTGCAACTCCCTGGCTGCAGCGCTGGCTGTACACCTGGTCTGCTTGAGGTATAACTAGTGCAGCGCTGGTGATGCAGCGCTGCTCCGCCAGCGTGGCCACCAAAAGCGCTGTTATTGGCCTCCAGAGGTATTCGGAGGTATCCCAGAATGCCTGTTCAGCCACTCTGCTCATCAGTTCAAACTCTACTGCCCTGGCCTCAGGTGACCCGCCCTTTAAATCCCCTTCCTGTTTGCTCAGCCAGGTGTGGAGTGCAATCCGTGAATCTTTCCAGGTGACCATGCCTCCACGCGCCAAACGAGCCCCAGCATAGAGCAATGGCGAGTTGCTGGACCTCATTAGTGTTTGGGGGGAGGAAGCTGTGCAGTCCCAGCTGTGCTCCAGCCGTAGGAATTATGATACCTTTGGCCAGGTATCAAAGGCCATGCTGGAAAGGGGCCATGACCGGGACATGCTGCAATGCAGGGTTAAAGTAAAGGAGCTGCGGAGTGCCTATTGCAAAGCCGACGAGGGAAACCGCCGCTCCGGCACTGCCCCCACGACCTGCTGTTTTTACAGGGAGATGGATGCGATACTTGGGGGTTACCCCACTGCCAATCCGACGACCATGATGGACACTTCTGAGCAGGGTGGGGGACAGGAGGAGGAGAAGGAGGAGGGTGGGAAGGATGAAACCGAGAGTGAGGGTACTGGGGTGGGGGGAGACACCCCAGAGTCCCTGGAGGCATGCAGCCAGGAGCTCTTCTCAAGCCAGGAGGAAGGTAGCCAGTCGCAGCAGCCAGTACTTGGTGAAGGACAAGCAGAGGAGTGGGTTACCGGTAAGCGGCTTTTATTTTCAGGATGGAAATGTTTCGGGAGAGGAGGTGGGGTTAGGGCTGCATGCATGCCTAGATGTGGAATAGCCCATTGATGTGGTATATCACGTCGCGGTAATCGGCTGCAGTAATCTCCTCAAAAGTTTCAGCCAGAGCGTGGGCAATGTGCCTGTGCAAGTTTATAGGGAGAGCCATTGTAGTCCTTGTCCCAGTCAGGCTAACGCGTCCGCGCCACTGTGCCGCGAGGGGTGGGGGGACCATTGCTGCACACAGGCAAGCTGCATAGGGGCCAGGGCGGAATCCGCATTGCTGTAGAAGACCTTCCCGCTCTTCCCTGGTGACCCGCAGCAGCGAGATATCTTCCAGGATTAACTCCTGTGGAAAATGTTGGGAGACTGTTCAGTGCAGATGCCCCCTGTAGCTGTTTGCTGTCCCCAACGCACAGAAACCCCTGCACAGCACTGAAGCAATCAGTCCCCCTTACTCACCATTTCGTGGCTCCTGTTGGGTTATGTGTGCTCTGTTTGGTATGGGAAAAGTATGCTAAAGTGAAGACTGTAAACTCCTTTAGTGTGTGGGAATTACTGTCTGGATGAGATTATGAACAATGCTACCCCTGTTAACTGTTGCCATTTTTGCCTTTCCAAAAGCGACCTTGACTGCTGGACTGCCCGTCTCCTCGACTGCACAGAGACTACAAAACCTCAGGAAGAAGCCGCGAAAAACCAAGGAAGAGCACTACCGCGCCGGCCCCGTCCCAAAGCTCTGTCCCTTGTGCCCCAATGTCAGCTCAAAACCCCCTTCCCCAGCATCCAGGTTCTTACCACCACCGGTTGCCTCCAACACCTGTACGTTCACCAACCAGCCCTGAGAACTACAACCCTTACCCTCTGCACTCAACCCCCATCACCATGCAGTATGGGCATCCTGAAGTGCAGCAGTCATTGCACAGCACTCCAGACGGATACTGGGCTAGATGGACCTTTGGTCTGACCTGGTATGGCCGTTCTTATGAAGCTGGCAACTCCAGACAGCTACCGATCGGTCGGGAACCAGTTTGGAGTGGGAAAGTCGACCATTGGAATCGTGTTGATGCAAGTTTGCAGGGCCATTAATCGCATCCTGCTAAGAACCGTGACTCTGGGGAACGTGCAGGACATTGTGGATGGCTCTGCACAAATGGGTTTCCCTAACTGTGGAGGGGCGATAGATGGGATGCATATTCCTATTCTGGCACCGCCCTACCTAGCACCCGAGTACGTTAATCGGAAGGGGTATTTCTCTATGGTTCTCCAGGCGCTTGTGGATCACCGTGGGCATTTCATTGACATTAACACAGGCTGGCCTGGAAAGGTGCATGATGCACGCATCTTTCAGAATAGTGGCCTGTTCAGGAAGATGCAGGCAGGGGCTTTTTTCCCAGACAGGAAGATCACAGTAGGGGACGTCGAAATGCCCATTGTGATCCTTGGGGACCCCGCTTACCCGTTAATGCCTTGGCTCATGAAACCCTATACAGGGAAGCTTGACAGGAGCAAGGACCGGTTCAACTACAGGCTGAGCCGGTGCTGAATGATTGTGGAGTGTGCTTTTGGCCATTTAAAAGCTCGCTGGAGATCTCTGTATGGGAAGCTAGACTTGGGGGAAAGCAGCATCCCTGCGGTTATATCAGCGTGCTGTACCCTCCATAATATTTGTGAAGGGAAGGGTGAAAGATTCAGTCAGGCATGGACCACCGAGGTTCAAGTCCTGGAGGCTGAATTTGCACAGACGGAGAGCAGGGCTACTAGAGAGGCCCAGCACAGGGCTACAAGGATTAGGGATGCCTTGAGGGAGGAATTTGAGGCTGAAAGCCAACAGTAATGTTTGCTGCCTTGCACGGGAGTGAAGTGCAGTGGTTACACTGTTAGTAGGATTGTATTTTCCCTAAAATGATTTGCAGTGCCTGTTTCTTTACTGGGCTAAGGTATCTTTCACTTTCTTCAATAATAAAGACTGTTTTCAAAGCCAAGAATTCTTTTATTGAAAAGAAAATAACTTCCTTGACAGACACACAACATTTTGGGAACCTAAAAGGGCAGGGGGGTGGGTTGGTGAACTGTACAGTCACAGGTTTGAATATGTCCTGTCTGGAGTGCTGTGCAATGACTGCTGCACTTCAGGGTGCATGTACTGCATGGTGATGGGGGTTGAGTGCAGAGGGTAAGGTTCATAGTTCTCAGGGCTGGCTGGTGAACGTACAGGTGTTGGAGGCAGCTGGTGGAGGTAAGAACCTGGATGCTGGGGAAGGGGGTTTGGAGCTGACATTGGGGCACAAGGGAAAGAGCTTTGGGACGGGGGGCGGGGCCGGCGCGGTAGTGCTCTGCCTGCATGGCTACGAGCGCCTGGATAGAGTCCGCTTGGTGCGCCAGGATGCTTATCAGCTGCTTTGTGCTTTTCTTCTTGGCCGCTGCGTTTCTCTGGCAGATCCTGCTTTCCCTTTCCCTCCAGTCCTGCACTTTTTGATTCTCTCTCGCAGAGTGATCCATAACTGCTTGCAGCATGTCTTCTTTGCTTTTTCGCCGCTTCTTCCAGAGGTTTTGGAGTCTTTGAGCTGTTGATAACACGGGCAGCCGAGAACTCAAGATTGCTTGTGGAAAGGCAAAAAAGGCAACACTTAACAGAGGCAGCATTGTTTATATCTCAGACAGTTATTCCCACACTGAAGGAGTAACATTATTCACAATAGCATAATTTTCCCATACCAAAGAGAGCGCACATAACCCACAGGAGCACCAAAATGGTGAGTAAGGGGGACTGATTGCTTCAGGGCTGTACTGGGGTTTCTGTGCATTGAGGAAAGCAAACAGCTGCAGGGGGCATCTGCACTGAACAGTCTCCCAACATTTTCCACAGGAATTAATCCTGGAAGATCTCGCTGCTGCGGGTCACCTGGGAAGAACGGGAGGGTCTTCTACAGCAATGCGTATTCTGCCCTGGCCCCTATGCAGCTTGCCTGTGTCTTGCAATGGTCCCCCCACCCCTCGTGGCACAGTGGCGCGGACGCGTTAGCCTGACTGGGACAAGGACCACGGTGGCTCTCCCAATAAACTTGCGCAAGCGCATTGCCCACGCTCTGACTGAAACTTTTGAAGAGATTACTGAAGCCGATTACCGCGACGTGCATGCATGCATGCAGCCCTAACCCTCCCTCCTCTCCCGAAAAATTTCCATCCTGAAAATAAAAAGACGCTTACTGGGAACCTTTATAAGCACCTTTATACCAGTATCTGTGGGTTTGGCTACACTTGCAGGTGTGCAGCGCTGGGAGTTACAGCTGTCTTCGTACAGCTGTGTAGGGAAAGCCCTGGAGTGTGGCCACACTGACAGCTACCAGCGCTGCAGTGTGGCCACATTTGCAGCATTTGCAGCGGTGTTGGGAGTGGTACATTATGGGCAGCTATCCCAGCATTCAAGTGGCTGCAACATGCTTTTCAAATGAGGGGGTGGGGTGGACTGTGACAGGGAGCGTGTGGGAGAGAGAGAGTGGATTCCCTGCCTTCCAAGTTCCAATCCCTTCCTTTCTTTTAAGTTTGCCCAAGGCAATATCAGTGCAACCCTCCGCTTCTCTCACCTCCTCGTTCATGCTCCCTGCCTTACAAATTCTGACCACTTCCCCGACCCCTCATTCACTCTTAAATGAAAATAGCCTGCAAACCAGATAAGCAGCTGCTCCGACAGACTCCCTTCCCGCCCCGCCCCCCACCACCGCCGTGCTGTTTCTCTCCTCAAACAAACACTAGCTGTGGACATTCATCCCCCTGCCTGCCTCATTCACAGCAAACAGGAGCTGTGTTTGTTTTTTAGATAAGCAGCTCCAGGAGCCCTGAGTTCACAACAAAACAAAGAGAGGCATCATAACAAAACAAAGAGAGTTATTTAGTTAAAAGCATTATGGGAAAATTCCGGAGGTCAGTTACAGCGTAGTAAGATTAATCACTGTTTACACTGGCACTCCAGCGCTGCAGCACCAGTGCTGCAGTCGTTATTCTTTTGGCAGACGTGGAGTACAGCCAGCGCTGTAGCCAGGGAGATACAGCGCTGTATGTGCCTGGCAAGTGTGGACGGGGAGTGAGTTGCAGCGCTGTAAAGCCACCACCAGCGCTGCAACTCTCCAGTGTAGCCATACTAGAGTTGTTTGGTTGTTGTTGCTTTAACTATACATGAATAATTAAACCAGTACAAATGTTGTGTGTAGACAAGCTCTTAGACTGTATGGAAAGAGGGCTGAATAACTGACTCCAAGTAATGAATAATACAAGTTTTGGTTCTCTGCCAGCTGGGGGGGGGGAGGGGGAAACACCATTTATTTCAGATAGAACTGAATGAAATTTTTGGCAAATCAACAAGTTGGCAAAAAAATTGGTTTAGGATCAAACAAAAAAAATTGTTCAACCCAAACCAAAATGTTTACTTTTAATTTTGAGCATTTTTTCATTTTGAAAATGTTGACATTGAAACAGTTAATTTTTTTTCAGATTTTTTCAAAAACACAGTACTTGATGACAACTGCATGAAGTTCCAAAAAGTTTTAGTGCCTCTAAATCTGCATTTTTCACTTAAAAGAATTTCAGTCAAAAAATATTCACCCAGCTCTACTCAAAGCCAGTTTTCCTTGATCAAGTTTACCTCTAGTCATAGAAATGTCTATTTATGGGCTCCAGTAACATGATGAATTACTTCTAACAAGGGGTGTGGCGCTGTATAAAAGGAAGGTGATCATGTTTACACTAATGTATCAATCTCTGATGTGTGACCACTGTTGCACAATTGCAATAAATCTTGCACAGACTATGCCTTGTACGGTATCAATGGAAAAGTTACAGACTTCTAAGTATTATTAACCTGTTTAAATCTATGTATAATCTTTGTATATGAAGTTATGAATATTTGCTATGTGTTTGTATCTTAAACATGTTGTTTCTTGGGTGACACCCACAAGGCAAATTTACATCTAGACTAGCCATCCCTGTGTAGAGCCATCCATGCATTGATGGGCCATCCATGTGTTAATGGGCCATTGAAGAGACTTAACTCACCCAGTGAGCCATTCCTGAAAGACGGTTCAGAGAGTACTGAGGCAATGTCTGCCCCATGATTCAGCAAGGCATGTAAGGACATGTGATATAAGACACCATCTTTTGGCAGTATTTTTCCATGCACCTGGGCTGAAAGTATAAAAGGAGACTGTGACATCACTTCTTTGTCTTAAGTCCTGCTCAACTTCTCTGGACTGTGATTTCTAACAACAAGGAAGCTTTGAACAAAGGACTGATGACCCCCAATCTTTTAGGTGATCCAGAGACTTATTGTAAACCAGCAGAATTACCATCACTGCTATTATCCAGCCTACAGACTCTGAAATCAATTGTAATGTATATGATTCCTTCAGCCATTTAATAATTCTCTTCTTTTCTTTTTATTAATAAACCTTTAGTTTAGTTCAGGGGTCAGCAACCTTTCAGAAGTGATTTGCTGAGTCTTCATTTATTCACTCTAATTTAAGGTTTCACGTGCCGGTAATACATTTTAACATTTTTAGAAGGTCTCTTTCTATAAGTCTATAAACTATTGTTGTATGTAAAGTAAACAAGTTTTTTAAAATGTTTAAGAAGCTTCATTTAAAATTAAATTAAAATGCAGATCTTATCAGTTTAGTGCAGTGGTTCTTAACCTGGGGTGCATGCAGCTCTGGGGCAGGGCTGGTGCAAGAATATTTTGTGCCCTAGGCAAAACTTCCACCTTGCGCCCTACCCCGCCCCCCTTGCACATCAGTTCATTGAGGGGCAAATCCCAACAAGCCTTTATAGACCCCAGGGGCCAGCCCCCCCTCCTCCCCCTGAACTCCCCTGAAGGGTGAACAGCGCCCCCGTGAGCCCTCCCCACCCCACTCCACTGGCCCCCTCCCCGAGTCCACTCACTGGCTTTGCCAGGCCTGGGCTGCTGCAGCAGCTCGGCAGGGAGGAGCCACCTTCCAGAGGCACTGGAGAGCCAGAGCGTCCCGCTTGCAGCGGTGGCAAGCCCCAGCCCTGGAGGAGCCGGCGCGGTGCAGGGGGGCAGCAGCCCTGCAAAGGCGGCAGCACCACTAGCAGGGAGCAGCTGCACCCCCCCCCGCCCCTCCTGCCCAGGCTGCGGCCCAGCACCCCCTGGGGGCTCCTGCAGGCTGCAGTGGATGTATGCGGGCGCCAGTCCCCATGCGTCCCCCGGCTTCCCCCTTGCCTATGGTTACCATATTTCAACAATCAAAAAAGAGGGGAGAGCCCTGCCCTAGCCCCGCCCCCATCCACTCCCTCCCACTTCCCACCCCGATTGTCCTGGTCAGAGCCCCCAACCCCCCCCCACTCCTTGTCCCCTGACTGCCCCCTCCTGGGACTCCTGCCCCTAACTGCCTCCCAGAAACCCACCCTCTACCTAAGCCTCCCTACTCCTTGTCCCCTGACTGCCCCAACCCTTATCCACACCCCCACCCCCACACAGACCCCCGGGACTCCCACGCCCCATCCAACCACTCCCAGCCCCCTGACAGGACCCCCAGAACTCCCGACCCATCCAACCCTCCCCCTGCTCCCTGACTGCACCCCGGGACTCCTCTTACCAGGCCCATGCCAATCAGACACTGGCTCCACGTGGAGGCAAAACTCCACGTGGAGAGCTGAGGCAGCAGGGGGCGCTCACACTCCCAGGAGCCGCAGAACCCAGGGGGGCTCCTGCAGAGGATGCATGCAGGTGGTGGTCCCCATGCGCCCCCCCGGCTCCCTTGTCACTGCGCTCGGGCTCTGCAGCTCCCGGGAGTGTAAGCCGCTGCAGCCGCCCCTCCCGCAGCAGACTCAGGGCCCTGCACCCCGGCGGCTTGCACTCCCGGGAGCCGCAGAACCTGAGCTTGGTGATGGGGGAGCCAGGGGGTGAGCCTGCCGCTGGTCTGGGGTCCTGGCCGCCGGCCCAGCTCAGCCTCTGCTGGCCTGGGGTTTCGTTCACTCAGCCGGCTGTGCGCTGAGCAGGGCTGGCGGCCGGGACCCTGGCTGGCAGCCACATGCCAGGCAAAATCGGCTCGCGTGCCAAAGGTGGCACGCATACCATAGGTTGCTGACCCCTGGTTTAGTTGCTAAAATAACTATCTGCAGCATAGTTTTTTAGTAAGATCTAAAGCATATATTGACCTGGGGTGAGTGGCCAGCTACTTGGAGTTGGAAGAACCTATTATATGTGAGTTCTGGTTTTAATAATTCTTTATCACTGAAGTCCAGTGGTCTGGGTGGTAAACCAGGGGCTGGGATGCCTAAGGGGATTTTGTCTTGGCTTCTTGTTAACCAGTGTGGTGATACAGGAGCTCACTTTTGTTACTGGCTTGGTGAAATCTAATTTGGAATAAACCACCATTTGGGGGGTGGTGTCTGCCCTGTTTCTTACAGTCTGTCCTGAATTTGGCATTTTCAGTGGTGACCTATACCAGGCAGTGTGACAAGGGGCCAGATTGCAGCAAGCTCTGCATGGGTGAGTAAGTCACCTCCTCGCTTCCCCTAGTGCCCCTGCATAGAAGCTGCTGTGCACTTGGAAAGTATGGCCTCTGCTTCATTCTAGTATCAACAGCTCTGCTCCCGCCAAAGGTCAACAGAACCATATCTTACAATAGCCATCAGTTATGATCAGTGCTACAGATTGCAAGCAAAAATGAGAAACACCTACGCGGGCAAACAGGTACTGCCATAATATGTCTAGTCCTATTTTGCAGTCTGAACACATTCAGATAAGCATCCAAGTATCTGGATGTTTATCCAAACATGAACAATGAACCTTCTGAAGTTCAACCACCAGTTGTTATTAGAACCCTCTCAGGCCTGGTCTACACTAGGCGTTTAAATTGGTTTTAGGAGGCACCTTATATCGATTTTAATGGCTCTTTAAATCGGTTTCTGTACTCCTGCCATCGGTATTAACATATCGGAATAGGGTTAGTGTGAGCTATCCCAGAGTGCTCCATTGTGACTGCTCTGGACAACACTTTCAACTCGGATGCACTGGCCAGGTAGACAGGAAAAGCCCTGCGAACTTTTGAAATTCATTTCCTGCTTCGACAGCGTGGAGAGCTCATCATCACAGGTGACCACGCACAGCTCATCAGCACAGTTAACAATGCAGTCTCCTGAGAATCGAAAAGAGCCCCAGCATGGACGAGGTACTGGATCTGATCGCTATATGGGGAGAGGATTCAGTGCTAACAGAACTGCGTTCCAAAAGACGAAATGAAAAAGTATTTGAAAGAATTTCTAAGGCTATGACTGCTAAAGGCCACAGCAGGGACTCCGTGCAGTGCAGAGTGAAAGTTAAGGAGCTCAGACAAACCTACCAGAAAACCAAAGAAGCAAATGGAAGGTCCTGATGAGCTGCATGCAATTTGACCGTGGATTCCGAGGTGGGGTTGTAATCTCTGCCATGTCTGAGGATTATGCAGACGGGAAGATGAAGAGGAAGAAGAAGAGGAAGACTCCAGAGAGCACACAGCACTCCGTGACCCCCAGCAGCCAGGAGCTTTTAGCACCCTACGGAATTACCCTGCTCCCAGCCCTCACAAGCAACTATTCCAGAGAATGACGCCCTGGAAGGGCTCTGTGAGTGTACCTTTGCAAATAGCAAACAGTGTTTTTAAGCAAGCCTTTTTAATGATTGATTTGCCCTGAGGACTTGGGATGCATTATAGTTACTTAGAAAAGTTTGTTAACATGTCATTGAGAGGAAATCCTCCAGGGACATCTCGATGAAGCGCTCCTGTAGGTACTCCAGAAGCCTTTGCAGAAGGTTTCTGGGCAAGGCATCCTTGTTCCGCCCACCATGGTAGGACACTTTACCATGCCATGCATGTAGCAAGTAATCAGGTATCATTGCGTGGCAAAGCATAGCGCGTATGGTCTGACTGCTGGCATTCAAAAAGCATCCGCTCTTTATCTTGTTGTGTTATCCTCAGCAAAGTGATATCGTTCAGGATAACCTGGTTAAAAATCAGGAATTTAGTAAGGGGGTGGCCATTTTTCTACTGGGTTCGTGGAATGCAGCAGCTTAAAAACACTTTCCTGCTGAAATGCCGATGATCTTTTCTGTTTGGTCACATCTTCCCAAGCTACCGGACAAGCAGTGGGTGGGGAGGGGAAGGTTGTTGATTAGCAGGAGCTAGCGTGGTATTAGCCATGCGTTGGGTAAATCACTGAGACAGTGGCTTACCATGGCCGCATGCAAGCCGAATCCTGATGCCTGGACCTGTGTCTGAGATCTGTAACCCCAGAGATGCAAGCAGTCACTATTAAGATGAAAATGCGACCTTGTAGGAAATCACATGTGCTATGTAAGGTGAATAGTGCTTTTCACTGTGAAAGAGTATAACCATTGTTCTGTAAAATGTATCTTTCTAAATATTTATCTCCCTCATGCAGCTTCCTCCATCCCAAAGGCTAGCACAGATAAGGCGGAGGAAAAGAGAACGCGAGATGAGATGTTCTCGGATATTATGGAAGTTACACGCAATGAAAGAGCTCATCTGAATGAGTGGAAGGACGTGGTTTCAAATTACAGGAAAGAGGCCAGTGAACGTGAGGACAGGAGGGATGAACGTGAGGACAGGAGGGACAACCGAGATGAGAGGTGGCGGCAGGAAGACTGGCAGGAAAATCAGCGGTGGCAGCAGGAAGATCAGCGGTGGCGGGATGCAACTCTGGGGCTGCTGCGTGATCAAACTGACATGCTCCTTGTGGAGCTTCAGGAACGGCAGCAGGATCACAGAGTGCCGCTGCAGCCCTGTATAACCACCCTCCCCTCACCATGTTCCTTAGCCTCCTCACCCAGGCGTAAGAATGCGTGGGGAGGCTCCACCCCGTGGACAGCCCAACCAGAAGGATGCGAATTTTTTTAATGGCCTTCTCCATCCCTCCTTTCCTCCTCCCAAAGCACACCATAATGAAAAATAAAGAATTCATGCTTTTAAATGAGAGTGACTTATTTGCATAAGTAAGCTGTACTCGAAGGGACTGAGTCAATCAAGGGGTTGGGTGTTCATCAACAAACACAGCAGTCACACTGTACCCTGGCCATTGATGAAGCTCGTTTTCAAAGCTTCTCTGATCCTGGTGTGCTCTTCTAATCTCCCTGGTGTCTGGCTGCGCGTAATCAGCGGCCAGGTGATTTGCCTCAGCCTCCCACCGCCATAAAGGTCTCCCCTTACTCTCACAGAGATTGCGGAGAACACAGCACGCAGCAATAACATAGGGGACATTGGTTTGGCTGAGGTCTGAGCGAGTCAGTAATGTGCCAGCGAGCCTCCAAATGCACATTCCACCACCATTCTGCACTTGCTCAGCCTGTAATTGAACAGATCCTGACCACTGTCCAGGCTGCCTGTGTATGGCTTCATGAGCCATGGCATCAAGGGGTAGGCTGGGTCCCCAGGATAACGACAGGCATTTCAACATCCCCAACTGTTATTTTCTGGTCTGGGAAGTAAGTCCCTTGCTGCAGCCGTTTAAACAGTGGATGTTTGTGAAACGTCCCTTGTGATCCACCAGTGCTTGCAGCACCATTGAAACAGTTAGGGAATCCCATTGCAGCAAAGCCATCCACTATGGCCTGAGTCACAACCTTCGTAGCAGCAGCTTAGTGATTGCTGGCTACTTGCATCACAGCAGCCCCACAGTAGATTTTCCAACTCCAAATTGATTCCCGACTGACTGGTAGCTGTCTGACTGTGAGGGCTGCTCTCATCTTGGTATTATGGCGTTTCAGGGCAGGGGCAAGCAAGTCCCAAAGTTCCATGAAAGTGCCCTGCAACACAATGCGGTCCCACCAGTCAGTGCTTGTTTCAATGGATAGAATCTGCCCCATTACCATCAGGATCTCATAATTCTGTGTCCACGTCCTCATCACTGTCATCGTCCTGGTTCAGCATATACTGCAGGTGTTAAAACATCCACGATTGCGGTATGGAGCTGAGCAGGGTCCATGCTTGCTGTGCTATGCTGCACGGGTTCACCAAGCAAAGGGCGGCGAACGGTTGTCTCTCGCTGTCAGGGGAGGGGAGGGGTGAGGCTGTACCCAGAACCACTGATTTTTGCCCCATCAGGCACTGGTATCTCAACCCGGAAATGCCAACTATGGGATAGCACGGGATAGCTACCCACAGTGCACACCACCGATTTAATGTGTTTAGTGTGGCCGCGCGCACTCGATTTTATAAAATCTGTTTTACAAAACGGGTTTATGCAAATTCGGAATAGTCCCGTAGTGTAGACGTACCCTCATAGAGCGGTATCTGAATGTATTTGTTTAGGTGTGCACACGTTTCCTGTTCCCAAAGGAGCGGTGTGTGTGCGGGGGGCGGAGGAGAACTGCCTGCAAAGAACCTCACTCTTATTTTTGGCCCTGGGTGGGACTTGAATCAGAGTTTATTTTAAAGAAGGACCCCTACATTGACTGAACCCAGATCTTGTTGCTGTTATTGGCACTGTGGCCTGAATTCATACCTTGTGCTGGTATAACTTCCCATGGAAAATGCTATAGTTATATCAGTATTATCCCACATGTGGACACACTTATTCCAATGTGAGTGCCTTTAGTTTATGGTGCTTTGGGGGTAGCTTAAGCTAAAAAAGGAAAAAGATCTTCAGGAAGCAGGGCCGGCAATAGACCCCATCTCCAGGCAACCTACCAAGTGCAGCTGGCCTGTAGTAGCCTGCCTGATTAGCTACACCACCTGATTGATTGGAAGAGTCTGGAGACTGGCTCTTAAGACCAGCAGCAGCAGCAGCACTTCAGTGGCTGCGCAAAGCATTTGCCTGTGGGTGTGATAGCTACTGTTTCTGTCTTATTCCAGCTTTGGAAGCCTTACTTCACTTCAGATAACTGGGTCTTGACCCTCAGCTTCAATTTCTGACTCTGGCTCTGACCCTTGGCTTTGATTTCTGGCTACCTCCTCTTGCTGTGACCATGAGGCAAGACCACCCACATCCTGGTCACCTTTTTCTCCAGAATAAAGCCAGCCCCATGGGGAGTTATACTGATATAACTGTATCAGTTCAATTATACCATTATAACTTGCTGTGCAGACAAAGCCTTACAATAGGAAATAACTGTGGTTGTGTTGTACCTGTACACTTATGATAATCATTTTCATAGTGACCACAGTACGTGTGTATGAGTTGACATGAGTCCATTCATGGACTGGATTTAACTATCAATGTTTGTGGCAGGATTGCTGCTCTGACAACTCTTCGCACAGGTCTACACTACGGGGTTAAGTCGACCTAAGTTACGCAAGGGCTCGGGTTAGGGATAGGGTTAGGGTTAGAGTTAGGGTTATGTACCTTAGGTAGACTTATTGCAGTGCCTCCATTGCACAGGGTCGACGGGAGAAACTCTCCTGTCAACTTACCTTATGCTTCTCATTCCGGCGGAGTACTGGAGTCAAGGAGAGAGTGATCGCGGTTGATTTAGTGGGTCTTCGCTAGGCCCACTAAATTGACACCCACACCCCAGTGGATCGATCGCCTCAGCGTCAATCCACCGGTAAGTGGAGACAAACCCTTAGCTAAAATACAAAGAATACAACTTATTAGGTCAGAGTGTAGGGCTCAGGGCCAACT
This sequence comes from Mauremys reevesii, assembly GCF_016161935.1. NCBI lineage: Eukaryota > Metazoa > Chordata > Testudines > Geoemydidae > Mauremys > Mauremys reevesii. Next base: position 153,825,906 of record NC_052623.1, read on the forward strand.
TGAACATCTCCAGAAAGAAACTAATAGGACTTGTCACTTGTCTGACTAATACCTTTTTGAAGATCTATTGTGGAAATATTGGGGAGGGGGTTCCTCTTGTCCACAATGAATGGGTATACAAAACTTCAAGATTGTAGCTCAAAAGGCTACTTGAACAGCTGAATTCCAATAAGATTGCAAAAATCACTGAAGTTCAAAATGAATTTTTTCCTATACTCAGTCTCCCCATGACTTAATATTCTAGTTCAATAGACACCATGAAAATTGAATGGGTCATTGTCATCCTGTTATTTGAGTCTGTTTTATTTCAGACATTGTTACACACAACACTGGTAACCCACTAAAATAAATATAATATATAATCTCATTCTTATGTCATATAACTACAACAAAAGTCACAAATTTATCCAGAATTAGTCAATATACATAGTATATTGCTGCCGATTGTGTTAGTATTTGAAAATCAATTAGTAACAGCAACATTTTTAGTGAGCTTCATTGATCCACCAGGTCTCTTCCCTTTTCAGGATTTAAAAACTTTGCTTAGGATAGTGTTATTTTTGTTTGATTGATTGATCTGATTTGAGATAAGTTGAAGGTGATGTTACTACCATAAGTATCATTCTTGTTATGGTGGAAAGGCTTCATCAGAGTTTTTGCAGTGTTTCCTAAAGGTTAGGACTCTGGATTCAGATAATCTCCTCTGCAAGTTTTGCTCCCATAGGCTTCAGCCTGATCTGTATTTGTCCCAGAGGAGAGCAGGTAGCTCAGTGGTATGTAGATCAAAATTTAAGTCTTTAATGTAGCTGGGGTTTGATTCATTCATAGCTTTGAAGATTATAGGCCCAAGGCCTTAAAGTGACATTGGAAGTAGACTGGGAATCAGTTGAGGGATTTGAACATTGGCTTGACATGTTCATGGAAGCCGACATGGAGGACGTGAGCAGCAGTATTTTCTACCAGCTGGAGGCTATGCACTGTTTCCACATATCAGGGAAACAATTTTTATGTGAAATGCATAACATTTCCAGTACAAGAATCCGTTGGATACAATTTTCTGCACAACCTATGCTGCTTCTCTGCTCCATTCAGACTATCTCATCCCAGGTCACAGCTCAGAGTAATGTTGTCTCTGAATTATTTTACACTTCTGACTTCATCTGGCTCTCAATCAGTCACTAGCACATTTAGCCTAAGAGTTCTCCTTCCATTCAAAATAACTCCCAAGGGGAAAATGAGATGATTAATCCCTGTGAGTCAACAGTAGAATACTGATGTTTTCCTTGAAATAATGATTTCCACTGTCCGGAGGGCACATTGTCACAGTGCACTAATTACACTATTATTAGGTAACAATAAGGAGAGAGGGAGCATACTGACATTACAATAAGCAGAACCAAAACACACATTAGAGTTCAATATATAAACAATCTATATAATAGGATTTTTTGGGTGGAAAAGTTGTGATGTGAGCAGAGATGAACAATTTTGTTCAGGAAAGAGAAGAAATAGTATGCCAATGCCAGAGTAGGGGAGGAAGTGAGGGCATGGTTCTGCAGGGAGCTCTGTGCACGTGCAGTAGGATTTTTGCCATTTGGATTTCACTTTAGGTTTAGCTCTTTCTATGGTGTTTGAGAAGTGAATTTTTTTTTATGTACTAGATCCATGGTGGCTGGTTTTTAGAGAAGAAATCCATTGCTTATCCAATAAATGACTGAGCGAGAGTGTTTGAGTTACTTGCTCAGTCAAGATGTTTCAATTGCCAGATCTAACAGGATATGGCTTTGTCTTGTGACAGGTTTTTGCTATTCTTGCTAATCCAGGGGTGGGCAAGCTTTCTGGCCCAAGGGCCACATCTGGGAATAGAAATTATATGGTGGGCCATGAATGCTCACAAAATTGGGGTTGGGGTCTGGGAGGAGATGAGGGCTCTAGTTGGGGGTACAGGCTCTGGGGTGGGGCTGGGGATGAGAAATTTGGGGTGTAGAAGGGTGCTCTGGGCTGGGATCAAGGGGTTTGGGGGAGGGAATCAGGGCTGGGGGGGCAGGGGGTTGGGGCATGGGAGAGGCTCAGGGGTGCAGGCTCTGGGCAGCACTTACCTCAAGCCGCTCCCAGAAGCAGCAGCATGTCCCTTCTCTGGCTCTTACATGGAGGCACAGCCAGGGGGTGCTGCATGCTTCCCGACCTGCAGGCATTGCCTCTGTGGCTCCCCTTGGAGTGCTGGAGGGGGGCCATGCTGAGGTTTCCAGGGGCCACGTGGAGCAGCCACCGACCCTGCTCTCTGGCTAGAGAGCCGGAGCGGGGCAAGCCCCAGACCCCACTCCCCAGCGGGAGCTCGAGGGCTAGTTTAAAATGGCTGGCAGGCTGAATCCAACCCATGGGCCAGAGTTTGCCCACCCTGTGCTAATCCAATTACTGTTGTGTAATGTGCATTGCAGTGCTTGGTGATGACAGCATGGAACACATTACTGTAAGTTTGGCTGTCCCATGCCTGTTACACAGCCTCTTCATTTTTATGAGTAAGGATGGGTGACTAGCATCTGTAAAACAGAAAACTCACAGCTGTAATCCAGATTTGCTACTTGCTTTATGAGCACTCTCTGCAGGCTCCCTATTTCTAAACCATGCAATATTTCTCAAGTTTGGATTTCTGTATCCCTGGCCTGAGTATGTGGGATGGTCTTGGCGTTTTGAAACTTTCTCAAAATAGCTTGACTGTTCAGGTCATAATGAAAATACAAGGCCTGCCAGGCAGCTCTGTACAGATTTTTACCATCATTCCAAAGATAGGAGCTGGAAAGGTTCTATGATAGGCAGGACTGGTAGCACTGCCTATTATTAAGTTTTGTCCAACACTTTCCATTATAAAAAATCCTCTTTTGAGTTGCTTATAACTTTGTAAAACTCCAATTGTTTGTGCTGAAATTTTCCATCCTGGGTGTTTGCTACAGGCTGAAGTCTTATGGAAAATGTCAGTCAAAACAGTTCAATCATTTCTGAAAATGAGGCTAGAGAAGAATATATTGTTTTGTCCTGGTTTTAAAAATTCCAGTGACAGTCTCTTTGAAATGCCCTAGTGCCCCTATAGTTTAGTGCAGGGTCTTGAGATTTGGCAGGAAGTTGGCCTTTGTGTCAGGGATGTGCCTTTTGCTATCACCAGAAAAATCCACCTAAATTTAACCAAATTATTACCCATTGAAAAAAAATCTTAATTTGCACATGCTCAGTAGAGACTTCCTAGTCTGTCCTCACTGAGCATATCTGAGCCTCGCACAGTTCCTAGTGCTGTCCAGATTGTGCATGCTCCATCTGAAGGCAATTGGGGCTCAGAAGGAGTTTTCTGGGGCACCAGAACTGAGAAAAGGGACCTTGTCTCTCTTGTGCGCTCAGTGACCCCCCTGCTGGTACTTGGGTGTGAAGCACCAAATTGCTTAAATTTATTTTTAGAACAAAATTCAAATGTAAAGTGGACTTTAAAAAATCCTTACAGAAAAGAAAAGGCTCAATCATCTTAAACAAACCTCATTCTTATCCAAGAGTACTGGTTAGATCTAGCAACATTCCCATTTCCTTCTGTGAAGGAAGCAGGATGAATTTTAGAGCCAGATTAATTCTCTGCTAGTTCATCCTGCTACTTGCATAGGAGGAAGTGGAAATGTGACTAGATCTAATCAGTACTTCTAATTAAAGGAGAGGGGTCTTTTCAGCTTCATTAAATGATTTTAGAAATTGATTCTTTCTTGGGTAAACAGTGAAAGGAAAAAAATATTAGGTGGAAAGCTAATCGAGAAACCAAGGGCCTGATCCAAAGGCCTCTGAAGTCACATTTATTTCAGTGGGCTTTGGAGCAGCTGCCCTAAACTGCAAACAGTGTATAAGAATGGGGTTTATTTAAGATGACTGAGCCCTTTTGTTTTCTGCAACTACGTTCAAAATAGCAAATTGAAGTTTTCAGCAGTTTGACTCAATAGATATGAAAGAACCAGATCCAAAAATAAATGCTGGAGAGCACATGAGAGAATATGTATGAGGACAACTTTTTGTCAGGTCCATGTGACTGCAGCTGGAGATGTAGTGGTGGTGTTTATGGAGGATAGTTAACATCTGTGCTTTATAAACTGTACTAGTTTCCACTTTATTTTTCTGGGTGCATTTTAAGTTGTTGGTTTTGACCTATAAACCTTTATTTGTTTTGGCCATGACCATGCTCCAGACCATCTTTCCTCTCATAGAATATTACAGAATTGAGTTCAGATAGCTGTTCAAACTACCTCCTGGTTTTGAACAGGGATGAGCTATCCTCTCACTCTGGAATTTGATTCGGTCCCATTAGCCTGATACATGTGGTCTGCTTTTCAGAGGTGTTGATTACCCACAAATCCCAGTGACTGGAGAGCTGCAGATGTTCAGCATCTTTGAAATTAGGCCAATAGTCTTTTGGCTCAGGAAGTATGGCTGGTTGTTCATTTGGCTAGATTGCCAATTAGTGTAAATTGCAATGACTGACACTTGCTGAGAATCTGGATTATTGTTTTTGGGGGGGATAGTTTTGTCTTTTAGTTGTAAATAAATAAAATGTTAACTGTTGTGCTGGGTGAGGCTACTGTTCACATCATTATGTATTAAAAAGGGGGGAAAATTAGTATTCAGAGTTTGAAATTTATAAACATAACTGAAAATAGTATCAAATGCATGACTGCTATATGTTGATTTGAACCTAACTTTCCTGAGTTGGCTTCTTAATGTGCCTGTTTGCAAAAGGAGTATGAACTAATTTTGTATCCACTAGTACTTCTAAGAAGGACGGGACCTGATCCTCCCAAAAGATTTGCTGGTGTTATGTATGCACAGTCACTATAATACCATCTCTAATCACTGGCTCTAAGGCTCATTGTAGGCAGTGACATGATGGAAAGAGCATTCTGGCAAAGTCATTAGGAGCATGCTGTTTCAATCAAATCTGTCCTGTCTCAAATTGCAGAGTGTTTGTGTTGTAGTGAAGAGGGGGAACATTTTTTTATTTTACCTCAGGACTTATTAAATTTTCTACAAAATATAGTGTTTTTTTGTTTTGCAACAAGTCAGCTATAAAGGCCAATGGAGTATAACAATAACACTTGCTGCAGAAAAGAATTTCATCGGCCATTAGTGGATATGTACAGTAGCTTTATTATCATCTTTCTTTGAATCTATCATACTGTAGCTGTCAGTGATAAAGCAGAACTGCAGCCTAAATATTCATTTTCTGTATATTTTATAATATGCAGGAAGCCACAACTCACTCCTTGGAACCACAAAAAAATACTCAGGGACTGTCTGTCTCTAAAAACCACAGCAGTCTGATTTAAAAATGATTCACTCTAAACACTGGGGTTGAATAGTAGTGACAAAACATCGATAAAACAGTTTGTTCTCTGCCTGTCTCCTAAACACTCTGGGCAAGATTTTCAAAACTGGATATCTAAATAAAAGTAGCCTGATTTCTAAGTGATGCTGAGCATCTACATCCCTGCCCCGTGTCTCTAATGGAAGCTACAGATCAGGCCACCATTGTTTAGGTGTCTACATACAGATTAGGAGTCTGGTGGCACCTTAAAGACTAACAGATTTATTTGGGCATAAGCTTTCGTGGGTAAAAAAACCACTTCTTCAGATGCATGGAGTCATGGAGTCCATGCATCTGAAGAAGTGGGTTTTTTACCCACGAAAGCTTATACCCAAATTAATCTGGTAGTCTTTAAGGTGCCACTGGACTCCTTGTTTTTGTGGATACAGACTAACATGGCTAACCCTCTGTTACTACATACAGATTTAGGTTCCTACTTTAAGCCCCGAATTTTAGAAACTTTTATCTGTATGTATTGCTAGATGTGCTATTCAAGGTATATTTAACCTGTTTCCTAGAGGATTAGAAGAATACAAAACCTAGAACCAACAGGACAATTTCTTTTTCGTTTTCATTTTTTTAATTTCTTTTTTTAAATTCCTATACAAATGTGATTTAAAAAACCTTCCTGTCAGTATTTACGATCTAATGATATCAGTGTCATAAAAAGCTAAAAGAAAAATTGACAAGTCTATTTTCTGTCTCCAGACTGAAACATGAAGTAAAAGAAGCATAAATAAATAATAATAAATCACATTTTAAAAGTCTTCAGTTTTTAATAAGTTCAGAAGCCTTCTGCAATATATGAAAGGATTTTTTAAAACAGAACAGTGCTTTTTAGTTACTTCTCAGAATGTATTCATATAGGTTGAACTGGAATCCATGGGCCAAATTCAGCTGTGGTGTAAATGCTCTGACATCAGTTTCTGAAATTAGAAGACAATTTATATGGATTTTAATAAGTTAATGATTTTGCTTACAAACCTCTTATATTTACAGAGATTATACTAGCAGTAAAAGGGTGAGCCCTGTATTACTAAGAATAGAGCCATAGGCTTTATGATCAGTTTTTAAATGCAAAGTAAATACTTTGTTTTCTACATATTTTAGATTCCTTTATTTAATAACCAAAACATACATGACTATTTAAAGAGAAACAACATATAATAATACCATATACAGTATCTTTATATTTATTTTAATATCAAAAGTAGGAAGCTGTAGATTTTTAAAATATATAGGGTTGTGTAATGAAGAATCATAAGACACTTATTTGGATAATTGCATGGAAATGTTTGCTTTCCGCCAGAGCTGAATTTGTCCCTGTGTGTCAGCATAGTTTCTATTGTCTACAAAAGCCTGGGAACAATCTATCAATGTAACACTGATGAAATTACTGCAGTGTGTAACTGTCTGTTCAGTTAGTAATCAGTTAGATTTGAGTGAGAGCTGCTGCAGAAGACAGCTGTATTGCACTCTATATTGATCTCTCAACACTGTTGAGTCTTCTTTCTAGGACAGGCTCAGAGGTGACATTCTGGTGAAAGGAACACACTGGTGAAGGGCTGTTGTAACCTTCACTTTGAGATGATGGAGAAATGGGTTTTAGCAAGAAAAGCAACTATCAGCAAGGTGTTAAATAAATTATATAGCTCTCCTCCCTTAGTTTGACACACTGCTATAAATTGCTTTCGTGCTAAACCCCATCTTTCTGCCTTCTCATGGTATAAGGTTTTCCTCTAGTTTAAAGTTTGTGTTCCTATTTAAACTAAATTAATTGATTGCCAATTAATTCAGCTTAACTAAAATGGTTTTAATTGGTAGTCTAGACACTCTGCAAACATTTGTTCCAGAAATCAAGCATTTGTGGTTTGCCCTGGAGATTGTCTGGATTAGGATAAAAGGCGTATTTTTAAAATGAGTTAGCTAAAATATTTTAACATGTTCTCAAACCCTAATGTAGCCACAGCAAATTGTATTTTAAAACACGTTAACTAGTAGAGGTGAACCTTTGGGAAATCCATCTGGTATCCTCATCTGGGCAAGAACCTAGTGCAGTGGTTCTCCAAGTAGGGCCGCTGCTTGTTCAGAGAAAGCCCCTGGGGCACTGGCCCAGTTTGTTTACCTGCCGCGTCGGCAGGTCTGGCCGATCCCAGCTCCCAGTGGCCGTGGTTTGCCCCTCCAGGCCAATGAAAATTGCAGGAATCAGCACAGGCCGAGGGACATAGTGGCCGCTGCTTCCCACAGCCCCCATTGGCCTGGAGCAGCGAACCATGGCCACTGGGAGCTGCGATCGGCTGAACCTGTGGATGCGGCAGGTAAACAAACCGGCCCGGCCTGCCAGGGACTTTCCCTGAACAAGCGGCAGCCCTAGTTTGAGAACCACTGACCTAATGGACCTAGTCTAAGGTAGACCTCAAATGTTTCAGTCCTGGAATGAATGTTTGTAGAGTGTCTATACTATCATTTACAGCTGTGGCCTACATCTCCACTGACTGTCACATAAGCAGGGAATGGGCAGTCAGATCTAATGGTTGGAGCAGGAATCACAGGCCAAATGGTCAAAGCCGACCATCCGAATTGGATTACCTGGACTGAGGCAAGGCGAGGCAAGCATAGGGGCTACAGCAACCATAGGCAAATGCTTTGAGCAGCCACCATACTGCTGCTGGTACTAGGCTTTGGAGATGATCTTCTGACCCTTCCATCCAGTCAGGTGGTGCAGATGATCAAGTAGCCTACTACCAGCCAACTGCACTCATTAGGTTGCTCAGACAGATGCAAAGATTTCTGGGTAGGTATCCCATGGTTCATTGCAACCACAACTCACTCTGTGCTCACTTTTACAGGGTGTTGTGGGACAACTTGTCTATTCCCTCTGGGGATTGTGGGCAGAAATGAACTAGGCTTAGGAAATCCATTTCCTGGCAGTACCCAAGCTGATGTACTTGTGCCATAAGGTATGGTTCCCTTACAGCTGTTTTGAAGGGGGCAATGACTCTTTGGCATAGAATCGTAGAATATCAGGGTTGGAAGGGACCTCAGGAGGTCATCTAGTCCAACCCCCTGCTCAAAGCAGGACCAATCCCCAACTAAATCATCCCAGCCAGGGCTTTGTCAAGCCTGACCTTAAAAACCTCTAAGGAAGGAGATTCCACCATCTCCCTAGGTAACCCATTCCAGTGCTTCACCACCCTCCTAGTGAAAAAGTGTTTCCTAAGATCCAACCTAAAACCTCCCCGACTGCAACTTGAGAGTATTAGTCCTTGTTCTGTCATCTGCTACCACTGAGAACATGCCTCTGTAGAAGTTGAAGTTGCTGCTATTAGTTTGTTTTTTTTATGTGTGTTTTTTGGGGGGTGGGGTGGAGGTGTTAAGAGCCAACATTTTGCCCAAAGAAGAAAGTGCCAGAGGCCTGCTGTTACAAGCACAAGGAGAAAAAGTCAGACCATGTGAACTTGGAGGTATGAACCCAGCTGATTCAATCTTTCATGGAAGACTTCACTATACAGTCCACTGCTTCTGGACCAGGACCACAAGCAGGGAGCAGTGGGTAGTGGTGAAAGTAACTTAAGGGACTTACTGGTATGCAGGGCAGCCAGGGTCTTGGGCAAGGTGTCGGGGGCAGCTCTGGGCCCCCAGAAGGGGCATGACCTCAGGTGGAAGGGGTGGGCAGAGGCCAGACTCCCCCAGACACCCCTTCAGCACTGCCTGGCCCAAGCTGCCCGGGGCTCTGGCAGCGATTTAAAAGGCACAGGGCTCTAGGTGCTGGTGCTGTTGCAGTACTGGCGGCCAGCCCCAGACCCTTTAAATCACTGCCGAAGCCCCAGGGTAGCAGCAGCAGCCGGGAGCTCCAGGGCTCCGGCGGCGATTTAAAGGGCCAGGGGCTCCGACTGTTGCCAGGAGCCCCGGGCCCTTTTAAATTGCCAGGCCCCAGGGCAGCTGTCCCTTATCCCCCTTCTCTCCCCATCAGCGGCCCTGCCAGTACAGTCAGCTGTGTACCAGCTTTCTTACTGGTATGCTGTACCATACCGTACCGGCTTACTTTCACCTCTGGCAGTGGGACTACGCTACACCATGATGGAAAGATGGGATGACCAGAAGAGGGCCAAGAACTCTGATATGGGGAAAGCCAAATTCCTGGAGCTGTGGGAAGAGCTCACCCCGATCTCTGAGCACCAGAACACCCAGCTGATAGAGAGAATTATTGTCCATAAATCTGTTGCTATTGTTCTGGGTAAGATGGTAACCCCAGATTATTTACAGATCTGTAACAGTCATGTTGGAGTTGGCAAATATACTTGATTAACACAGTGGTTATGGAGGTTTGCAAGGCAATTATTCCTCTACTACAACCTAGGCCATTTAAATTGGGAAATACATTCAAAACCCACAATTATTTAGGGGTATGAGATTCCTAAAGTGTGCAGGTGCTATTGATGGCACACATATGCCCATCTGTAAAATGGGAGAAATGATGCTTACCTTCTTTGTAAAGCACTTTGAGATTTACGGATGAAAATATAAGAGTTAGGTATTTATTTATTTTTATCCTTTATCTGCCAAATCTTTGCATTTCTCAGACATGGATGCCTTGCCAATGTGGACATAGGGCATGACAGGAGGCGCATGGAACTTGATTGCTGTTCTGCAGTGTGGTTACCCTGTCAAATTAGGCAAATGTGAAATGACAGAGGGCTTGTCTTCACTGCATAGTTAACTTGAGTCTTGTCCATACCCCAAAACCATTAACTCAGGTGTGGTCATACTTCTAACTTCACTTAGCCTCTGCCCTAAATGATCTTCAAGGGGTCCCAAATTATTGTCAGAAAGGCCCAAATGATAAATCGCAGAAAAATAGTGATTCAGGAACCAAATTTTACTTTTTAAAAACTCTTAGAATCCAAGGTTTTCCGGGAGTCCAGCTAGCCCCTGGAGTCCTGGAAGGTTGGTTGTTTTTATACAGCAACATCTGCTGGCGGCAAAATACCTACTTCCCATCTCCCTCCCCCAATAATGGGACCCTAGAGCCGGCCCTGCCTGTAACACACTACACAAGGATTAAAGGAGCAGCTCAGCTTACTGCAGTGTTAAGAACCATGGGCCATGACCCCAGAAATCTTAGTGCCCCACACCAGTGAGTACAGTGCCAGTATGGAAGCAATGAGTGTTGTATCACAACGTGGCCGGTCTCACTAGAGCTAGGCTGATTTGAGAGGAATAATTCAAGTGTAACTAACTTGAGTTAATTCTGCAGTGAAGACATACTCTAAGGATTTGTCAACTTCACCAGCATAATTAAACCAGTATAGTTTTACCTATATAGTTATACTGGTATAACTCCATGTGGGGAAACTCTGATTCTGGAATAAAAGGGTCCATGCAGGGAGTTACACCAGTATAACTATAGCAGTATAATTGTACAAATAAACTTTCTCATGTAGACAAGGCCTAACTCACAACTGCCCAAGGAGAGGCTATACTGTGAAGTTAAAACCTGTATCTGTCTCTGTCACATGCATCAATCACATGTATCACTCCACCAGGGTGATGTCTGTTTACTGGGATGACCAGAGGCACAGTCATGTGTTAGGCTTACCAAACTCCTTTGTATTGCTCAGCCTAGTAACTGACACTGTTCTTGAATGGCTGTAAAACAATGGCTAGTTCACACTGGGAGATTGGTCCTGGGTGGCCTCTGCTGTGTGGGCACAGTATGTTAATCAAGCCACCCACCTGTGAACACATCAGTACTGCACTTTAGATTATTACGCACCAGTGAATTCCACCCACACTCCACTCCCCCAGGTGTCTCTTTTACACACTCAAGGGCACTTTGATTGTAGCTCACATACCAGAAGTTGAATCATGCCTTATATGCTCCCTTTGGAAACAATCCTATAGTCATAGTCCCTGACTCTGTGGGTGCTCCGGGGCCGGAGCACCCACGGAAAAAAATTGATGGGTGCTGAGCACCCACCGGCAGCTCCCCGTGGCCCCGACCTGCCCCCTGCTCCAGCTCACCACTGCCACCTCCTCCTCCGTGAGCATGTCACTGCATCCTGCTTCTCCTCCCAGGCTCCCTCCCAGCCCTTGCACCGCGACACAGCTGATTTGCGGGGCAGGGAGGGAGGGGGTAGGAGGAGGAATGCCATGCGCTGGGGGAAGAGGCGGGGCCGGGGATTTGGGGAAGGGATCCAATAGGGACAGGGAGGGGGCGGAGTTAGGGCAGGGACTTTGGGGATGGGGTTGGAATGGGGGCGGGGATGGGGTGGAGTCGGGGTGGGGAAAGGGGCGGAGGGTGCAGGCACCCACCGGCACTGGGGAAAGTTGGCGCCGCTGCCTATAGTCCCTACCCACATAAACTCTACATAAGGTGAAGAGTCCACCAACATGGTCCCTCATGCAGCGGAACCATGGAAGGTCACCTGCATTGCTGACTTCCTGCAGTCCCTATGTTGATGGGTAAACTCTAGTCTTTATGAACTGTAAGACAATGGAGAATGTTGTCCAAGAGCAAAAGTTAGGAATTTCATGCTGAGGGCATGGGTACACTTGCAGATGTAGAGTGCCGGGAGTTAAACCAGCCCTCAGAGACTGCAGCAGGGAAAGTGCTGCCATGTGTTCACACTATCAGCTGCAAGAGCAGTGGCGTGGCCACATTTGAGGCACTTGCAGCGACATTGGGAGTGGTGCACTATGGGCAGCTATCCCACAGAGCACCTCTTCCCATTCTGGTGCTGTGGCTTGTGGGAAGAGGAAGAGGGGGGTGCAGGGCATCCTGGGTCCTGACCCAATGCCCTGTGATGCATCATTTTGCATCCCAGAAATCCCTGTGCTTCTGTCCACATTTGTCACCATCTTTCAACATTTTTTGTACTGCACGCTCTGTCGTCCCTTTCAGTCTGTGGGAATGGATCCTGAACTTGTGAGGAATATGCTGTGGGTCTCGCCAGCACGTCACGAATTGCAATCGAGTTACTCCTTAAACTACAAAGTGACAGTGAGGAGTCAGACGATGATGTCAACACGCATAATGCATCCAACACAAGATTGCTTTTGGCATTCATGGACATGATCACCACAGTGGAACGCCACTTTTGGGCCCAGGAAACAAGCACTGAGTGGTGGGATCACATCATTATGCAAGTCTTGGATGATGAGCAGTGGCTGCAGAACTTTTCTGATGAGGAAAGCCACTTTCATGTGTACTGAGCTTGCCCCCACCTGAGCTGCCCTGCTGGTGGAGAAGAACATGGCTATTGCAGTCTGGAAGCTGGCAACTCTAGACAGCTACCGATCAGTAGCTAACCGGTTCGGAGTGGGAAAGTCAACCATTGGAATCGTATTGATGCAAGTGTGCAGGGCCATTAATCACATCCTGCTCAGAAGAACCATGACTCTGGGCAACATGCATGACATTGTGGCTGGCTTTGCACAAATGGGCTTCCCTAACTACGGAGGGGCGATAGATGGCACGCATATTCCAATTCTGGCACCAGACCACCTAGCCTCTGAAGGGGTATTTCTTGATGGTTATCCAGGCACTTGTGGATCACCATGGGTTTTTCATAGACATTAACGCAAGCTGGTCCGGAAAGGTGCATGATGCCTTTTGGAACACAGGCCTGTTCAGGAATCTGCAAATTGGGACTTTCTTCCCAGACCACAAGATCACCGTAGGGGGAAGTTGAAATGCCCATTGTGATCCTTGGAGACCCCGCCTACTCTCTAATGCCATGGCTCATGAAACCATACACAGGGAGACTCGACAGCAGCAAGGAGCGGCTCAATAACAGGCTGAGTTGGTGCAGAATGACTGTGGAGTGTGCTTTTGGCCATTTAAAGGGCTGCTAGTGCTGTCTGTATGGAAAACTGGTCCTGGCTGATGACAACATCCCTATGATTATAGCCGTGTGCTATACCCTCCATAACATTTGGGAAGGGAAGAGTGAAAGTTTCACTAAGGCATGGACCATGGAGATTCAACACCCGGAGGCTGAATTTGAACAGCCAGAGAGCAGGGCTATTAGAGGGGCCCAGCGGGGGGCTGTAAGGATTAGGGATGCCTTGAGGGAGCAATTCAATGCTGAACACCACCAGTAATGTTTGGTGTCCTGCACATTAGTGAAGTACAGTGGTTCCAATGCTAGTAGGCATCTGTGTTTGCTACATATGATGTACTGACTTGCAGTCCTTCCTGGGCTACATTATCTTTTACTTAATGCAATAAAGAATGTTTGCAAAGCCAAAAAATTCATTTATTGAGAAGAAACACAACTGCTGGGGAAACACACATGGCATGACACATCTGTGCTGTGTGGGAGGAGGGAAGTGGGTGGGGTAGGGAATGGAACAATCACAGATTTGCGTATGTCCTGTTATCATATTCAGCCTTCCTGTCTGGAGTGCCATGCAATGAGTGCTGCACTTCAGTCTGGCTAAAATGCATGGTGATGGGGGTTCAGTGCAGTGGTTAAGGGTCTTAGTTTGCAGATCTGGGTGGTGAAGCTACAGGTGTTGAAGGCAGCTGGTGGCGATAAGAGACCGGATGTTGGGGGAAATGGGTTGGTGGTAACATGGGGCCACAAGGCAAAGAGTTTTGAGACAAGGGCTGCAGGGAGGGACGGACGTGGATCTGCTCTGTCTGCAGTGCCACGAGCGCCTGCATTGCATCTGCTTGGCACTCCATAATGCTTAGGAGCCACTCCGTGGTTTGTTGCCGGCGATCCGCATTCTCCTGGCGGAGCCTCCTTTCAGTCTCCCGCCACTCCTGTACTTTTTTTATTTTCAGTAAGGGACTGCTGCATGACTGAGTGGAGTACATGACTGAGTGGAGTACATGACTGAGTGGAGGGGGGGTCACCTCCAAGTATCTGGTCCATCTCTTTGTAGAAATGGCAGGTCGTGGGCGCAGCACAGGAGTGGTGGTTTGCCTCGCAGGCTTTGTGGTAGGCATTCCGCAGCTCCTTCACTTTAACCCGGCACATCTGTGCGTCCTGGTCATGGCCCCTTTCTATCATGGCCCTTGATATCTGCCCATAGGTATCGTACTTCCTACAGCTGGAGCGCAGCTGGGACTGGACAGCTTCCTCCCCCCAAACACTGATGAGGTCCAGCACCTCACCATTGCTCCAAACTGGGGATCGCCTGGCACGTGGAGGCATGGTCACCTGGCAAGATGCGCTGAGAAAGCACTCCATGCCTGGCCAAGCAAACAGGATGGGAAATTTCAAAATTCCCAGAGAATGTAAAGGGCGGGTCTGACAGTTGGTCATCTGAGGGCAGGGCAGTAGAGTTCAAAGTGATGACCAGAGTGGCTAGAACAGGCATTGTGGGACACTTCATGGAGGCCGATCAGAGCGCATTAATAGACCAGGGCGTCCAGGGCATCCACATTGGCACCACAGCGCTCCAGCCAGGGCTCAGCAAGCTTTATGCTTCTCATGGAGGTGGATTACCAGGGGTGCTCCAGTCGTAGAGTCTGGACGCTCTACGTGCCTTGCCAGTGTGGACACCTCAGGAGTTAGGGCACCCAGGACTGATTTAATGCACTCCAAGTCGCAAGTGTAGCCAAGGCCTGAGTCTAGAATGATCAATTTAAAACTAATACAATGTTTATGCTTTCTTACGCTGACAATTTTCAGTAGAAGTTTTGATAATAGCATATCTTAAATTCACAATGCTACATTCTCTTCTTCATTACAGCTGTGAATCCAAAGCAATTTCATGGAAGTCACTGATCTTCACAAAAATTACTGAAGCCAGAATTTTCTCCATGGCTGGCAGATTACATTTTAAGAGCAGGATTATTTTGTTGGCTATGTATCTTTCACTTAAGTGAGAGATGAAGCTATGCAGCAGCAGGTCACTTAGAGTATACCTACATAGCAAAGAAAAACACACAGTTGGCCTGTGCCAGCTGACTTGAGCTCGCCTGGCTCAGGCTGCAGGGGTGTTCCATTGCTGTGTAAACTTCCAGGTTTGGGCTAGCGCCCAAGATCTGGGATCCTCCCACCTCCCGGGGTCCTAGCGACCCAGGTCCAGCCTGAGCCCAGAAATCTCTACTGCAATGTAACAGCCCCGCAGCCCAAGCCCCGTGAGGCTGAGGCAGCTGGCTCAGGCCAGCAACAGGTTTTTCTTTGCTGTATAGGCATACCCTTAGGTCCCTCAGTCTGAATGTATATATATCTTCTCACTATATGTTCCAGTCTATGCATCTGACGAAGTGGGCTGTAGCCCGAGAAAGCTTATGCTCAAATAAATGTGTTAGTCTCTACGGTGCCACAAGTACTCCTGTTCTTTTTGCGGATACAGACTAACACGGCTGCTACTCTGAAATGTGTCTGTATTTAGATGCCCATTCTTAGGTTATGAGGTTTGAAAATTTTGGCCTAAGCATGTTACAGCATCACATCCTACAGTGTTAGGATTTGTGGTATGAAGAGGAACTGGAGTGCTAAACTAGTCAGCCTGTCTTTAAAATGTTTCTTTAATCTCTCCCCATCAACATCCCAGAGGCAATTAAGAGAGTCAAACACTGCACCAGATTAGAAAGATAGGGAGGGCACTTTTGTGGGACATGTAGAGGGATCCAATCCATTTGAGGTATATGCTAAACAAACAACAGTCTGTCTCAAAGTACATACCTGGTACCCCTTAATAGAGTTTGTTGGGTAGCAATATCTTTTGCAATTATTTGAAAGTATTTGGCACTGATCAACAGCACTGAGGTGTGATTTATATTGATACAAATGAATATCTTAGATATAAAACACAATGCTCTACAGTAACTGGATGACAATACATTATGTTACTGTCTCAACAGATAGAAAAAAAGCCTGTCAGAGTAAGTGTTTGGAAAGGGAACACAGGAACTCAAGTTAATTTGCCAAAGTGCAGAAACCATGTAGACCTGACTGTTCAGCCATTCAGAACACTAGACATTCCAATGACCCTGTCCTGGAATAATAATGGCTTATTAAAAAAAATGAATAAATTTGAGTTTATCTAATGTACTATACAGACAGTAATGTTTAAACACATTTTAACCAATGTAAATAATCCAGCAATTTATAATTCATGAATGTGATGTAAATCCACCTAATGTAGCAAGCAGCTGTCTAGTTAGACTTGACTACTGATGTGAAGCCTTTGATAAACATGGCTCCACTACAATAGCAGCTGTGAATAATGGCATCCATCAGGGTTTGGGGGTCACTGCAAAGGCAATGAACTCACCCCCTAGAAATGCTTTTCATCATCGCCACCAGTTTACAGCAGGGGAGGGCAAACTACAGCCCGCGGGGCAGATCTGGCCTGTCAGGCTTTCAATCCGGCCCGCGGGCAGGGCCGTCCCTAGCCATTTTGGTGCCCTCTGCAGCGCCCCCGAGGCTGGCCCCAGGCCTCCACGGGGGGAGAGGGCAGGGGGAAAACCGCGCCCCAGCCCACTCTGCTCTGCTCCCCTGGCTCCCAGCCTTGCGGGGCAGGGAGGAACCGCCTCCCAGCACTCCCCGGCGCCACGGCTGGGAGCCAGGGGAGCGGAGCAGGCTGGGACCGGGTTGCTCCACTTACTACATGGTGAATGCAGGCCCAACCCCTGCAGCAGTCCTCAGGGGAGTGGGTCCGGGAAGAGGCGGAGCAGGGGAGGGGGCTTGGGGAAGGGGTGGCAGGGCCGGCTCCAGGTTTCCTGCCACCCCAAGTGGCAAAAAAAAAAAAGCTGCGGCAGCGCAATCACACCGCTCCACTTTTTGGCGGCAATTCGGCAGCAGGTCCTTCGCTCTGAGAGGGACTGAGGGACCCACCGGTGAATTGCCGCCGAAGAGTCCGACATGCTGCCCCAATAGCATCCGGAGGGCTGCCCCTTGGTATTGGCCGCCCCAAGCACCTGCTTCTTTAGCTTGTGCCTGGAGTCGGCCCTGAGGGTGGAGCTGAGCAGGGACGGGAGCCCTGGGGAAGAGGCAGAGTAGGGGCTGGAGCAGCACGCAGCTGTGCAGGGCCCCAGGAAATGTTGTTCCCCCAAATCTCCTGGTGCCCTACACAGCTGCGTACTTTGCGTATGGGTAGGGACGGCCCTGCCCGCGGGATTGCCTTGAGTCCCCTCCTGCATCCCGCACCCCCTCCTGCATCCCAACCCCTTGCTCTGAGCCCCTTCCTGCACCCCTCCTGCATCCCAACCCCTTGCTCTGAGCCCCTTCCTGCACACCACAATCCCCTCTCACACCCCACACTCCCTCCCGCATCTCAAATCCCTGTCCCAGCCCTATATTCATGGCCCTGCATACGATTTCCCCACCCAGATGTGGCTCTCGGGCCAAAAAGTTTGCCCACCCCAGTCTACAGCAACCCCTCTGGCTGATTAAGGAGCAGCTTTAATGGGCTCCAAAGAGAGACTAATCTGTCGTAGCCCTTCTTGGCTCTGAGGAAGGCTGCAGCAGCACAAGATCTTGAAGCAGAAGGACTGGAGGGGAGAAATGAGAGAATCCTCTGCAAAATACTCTAGAGTTCTATGTAGCAATTACTGTTTCTCCTTTGTCCTCAGTAAAACTCCCCAAGAAATTTCAAAATTAAGTGACTTAATTGAAAAACTGCCTTTGTGTTTTGCCAACGTAAATTTCTGATACAGCCCTCTCAATGCAAAGAGCTAAAATGTGTGATACTGGTTGGCAGTCACAGAGATGAAAGAAATTAATAGAGCAGGAAATGTTGACTATTGTGAACACTGGACGTGCCAGGTGTCTGATATAACATTTTGGGAACTTCTGTCCTATACAATAGTTTTGTTTTGTTTACTGACAAAGTAATGATCAATTTGTTACATTTATATGGAATGGTGACAGCCAGGGGAATGTTTTCAGTGCAATGCACAGGGAATTTAGCCACTCAAATTTCCTTTACATTATTGTAGGATGCACAGCAAAAATGTCATGTGATGCCAAAAAATAACCTCCCCCTTACTATTGTATACATGTTCAGAAATTCGTCACAGGTTTATAGTTTATTTTTAATAAAAGTTTTATTCCTGTCTCATTCACTGGTTTGTTGTTAATAAACCCCAAGATTATTACATACAGTAAAATATAATTCACCTCTCTTTTGGGGGTTTAGCCCAGCTGTTTCAAGCAAGTTCTATTGCAAGTTCTATTGTTGTGCTAAAGGCATCTAGATGAAAGATCACATTACTCTTCCCTTCTTCTGTGACTAAAGTGAAATCCCTGCAAGTTGCATGGGCCCTTTTTAAAGACACCATAATAGAGGCCCAACTTCAATGTATACCCCAAATTAAGAAAAACAGTAAAAGAACTAAAAAAGAGCCACCGTGGCTTAACAACCATGTAAAAGAAGCAGTGAGAGATAAAAAGACTTCCTTTAAGAAGTGGAAGTCAAATCCTAGTGAGGCAAATAGAAAGGAGCACAAACACTGCCAACTTAAGTGCAAGAGTGTAATAAGAAAAGCCAAAGAGGAGTTTGAAGAACGGCTAGCCAAAAACTCCAAAGGTAATAACAAAATGTTTTTTAAGTACATCAGAAGCAGGAAGCCTGCTAAACAACCAGTGGGGCCCCTTGATGATCAAAATACAAAAGGAGCGCTTAAAGACGATAAAGTCATTGCGGAGAAACTAAATGGATTCTTTGCTTCAGTCTTCACGGCTGAGGATGTTAGGGAGATTCCCAAACCTGAGCTGGCTTTTGTAGGTGACAAATCTGAGGAACTGTCACAGATTGAAGTGTCACTAGAGGAGGTTTTGGAATTAATTGATAAACTCAACATTAACAAGTCACGGGACCAGATGGCATTCACCCAAGAGTTCTGAAATAACTCAAATGTGAAGTTATGGAACTATTAACTAAGGTTTGTAACCTGTCCTTTAAATTGGCTTCGGTACCCAATGACTGGAAGTTAGCTAATGTAACGCCAATATTTAAAAAGGGCTCTAGGGGTGATCCCGGCAATTACAGACCGGTAAGTCTAACATCGGTACTGGGCAAATTAGTTGAAACAATAGTAAAGAATAAAATTGTCAGACACATAGAAAAACATAAACTCTTGAGCAATAGTCAACATGGTTTCTGTAAAGGGAAATCGTGTCTTACTAATCTATTAGAATTCTTTGAAGGGTCAACAAACATGTGGACAAGGGGATCCGTGGACATAGTGTACTTAGATTTCCAGAAAGCCTTTGACAAGGTCCCTCACCAAAGGCTCTTATGTAAATTAAGCTGTCATGGGATAAAAGGGAAGGTCCTTTCATGGATTGAGAACTGGTTAAAGGACAGGGAACAAAGGGTAGGAATTAATGGTAAATTCTCAGAATGGAGAGGTGTAACTAGTGGTGTTCCCCAAGGGTCAGTCCTCGGACCAATCCTATTCAATTTATTCATAAATGATCTGGAGAAAGGAGTAAACAGTGAGGTGGCAAAGTTTGCAGATGATACTAAACTACTCAAGATAGTTAAGACCAAAGCAGATTGTGAAGAACTTCAAAAAGATCTCACAAAACTAAGTGATTGGGCAACAAAATGGCAAATGAAATTTAATGTGGATAAATGTAAAGTAATGCACATTGGAAAAAATAACCCCAACTATACATACAACATGATGGGGGCTAATTTAGCTACAACGAGTCAGGAAAAAGATCTTGGCGTCATCGTGGATAGTTCTCTGAAGATGTCCACGCAGTGTGCAGAGGCGGTCAAAAAAGCAAACAGGATGTTAGGAATCATTAAAAAGGGGATAGAGAATAAGACTGAGAATATATTATTGCCCTTATATAAATCCATGGTACGCCCACATCTCGAATACTGTGTACAGATGTGGTCTCCTCACCTCAAAAAAGATATTCTAGCACTAGAAAAGGTTCAGAAAACGGCAACTAAAATGATTAGGGGTTTAGAGAGGGTCCCATATGAGGAAAGATTAAAGAGGCTAGGACTCTTCAGCTTGGAAAAGAGAAGACTAAGGGGGGACATGATAGAGGTATATAAAATCATGAGTGATGTTGAGAAAGTGGATAAGGAAAAGTTATTTACAAATGAAATTAATAGGCAGCAGGTTTAAAACAAATAAAAGGAAGTTCTTCTTCACACAGCGCACAGTCAACTTGTGGAACTCCTTACCTGAGGAGGTTGTGAAGGCTAGGACTATAACAATGTTTAAAAGGGGACTGGATAAATTCATGGTGGCTAAGTCCATAAATGGCTATTAGCCAGGATGGGTAAGAATGGTGTCCCTAGCCTCTGTTCGTCAGAGGATGGAGATGGATGGCAGGAGAGAGATCACTTGATCATTGCCTGTTAGGTTCACTCCCTCTGGGGCACCTGGCATTGGCCACTGTCGGTAGACAGATACTGGGCTAGATGGACCTTTGGTCTGACCCAGTACGGCCTTTCTTATGTTCTTATGTTCTTCCATAAGAAAAAGAAAATTCATATGGGCAAATGTTTTTATATTTTCTTTATATGCATATTTGAATTCCTAAGGTATACAGCGCATTTTTCAGCAATTATTTCATTTCTAGAAAGATACATATTAGCACAGTTGCAGCGCTGGCTGCACCATTGACCCCTCTTGAGTGCACCCCAACAGGCATAGTCCTCATGCCTCATATCTTTTAGACTAGGATTTCGACTGCAACGCCTCAATATTGACCCCCAACAGGTCCAACTGGGTTCAGGTACCTGTGGGTCTTCCATTGGGGAGCTTGTGATCAGTGGTAAATACAGTAACCAAACAGCCTTGCTGAGCCAAAGTATTGTTTAATTTTAACAGTAGGAGCAAGGATAAAATAAAACAAAAAATTATTTTAAAACAATTAGAGGTCTACACATCTTTCCCTGACCTAAGATTCACTACCCTCAGTGGAAGCTTAGGAAGGCCTACCTTCTTCAGATCCCTAAATGGGCATCTGTGTCAGTCTAGTCCCGGTAAATAGCTCCTTGACAGCTGCCTGACCCCAGGTCAGAGAGGGCCCTTTGCATTTTTAATATGCTTTTAACTTTTGGTTCCCAACCTGGACAAACAAGCTGTGTAACTTGGCTGGAGCCAAGGAAGCAGGTTCTTCATTGTTAATAGCTCAGGCATTGTCTCTTAACCCTTGATGTGTTTACCAGGAGGTGATTTATATGGAGCCATTGTCTGGCCTTCCTGCTTATTTCCCCAACTGCCTGCTGTTGAAGTAAACCAAACATATATATATATATACAGTACACATTCCAAGAATCTGGTCACATACAATCTTCATAATCATTGTAAGGCAGCTCCCTCTCTTTCACATGTATAACTTGGACTATGAGGCTAGATGCAAGCTAATGAGTCATGACCCACGTGCCAATTAAGCTTCCTTGCCATACTCAATGGAAACTACTAAATTCCTGGAATCCAGACATTGTCTATGGGGATGCTTTACTAACAGCTATGTAAAGGTGGATTTAGCCCTTTCCTATTCACCTGCCTCCTGGAGAAGAACTGCCAGTCTGAGTTGCTACATAGTCTGATAAGCATTTTGGTCCCTCAGCCTGTGTAGCAGGCAGAGTTCTTCCCCCTGCCTTCCAGATGTGTAAACAGTGCTGAGCCTCAATTCTTTGACCTCAGAGCCAGCTGGCTCTGCAGCTCCCCATGTGCCCTGTACCTCCTCATGTGCCTCTGACCGCTGAACCTCCAACACTGTATCCCCAGGCCCTAGTTGCCATGCTTACTTTAAGTGTCTTTTTGGAGTACCCTCAAGGAACTCTGTTTCCCCTCCTGTCTTCAAGGGGAGCTAAGAGGCATAAAGTCTTCAGGGGCTGCTAAGAGGCATAAAGGGGAGAGGTCAACGGCACATGGGGGTGCCTCCCACAGCAGCACATCAGGGGACACTGAGGACTTTGGAGGTCTCACCCCTTACATAGGCCTCATTGGCAAAGTCTAGAGCCTTCCTGTTGGCATAGAGAAGGGAGCCATCAGGTAAGGAGCAGCCCGATTGAAGTGATAGTATTTCTTTTTTTCTGATGTAACTGTTATCATATGGAAAAGGGAAACCTTACTTGATAGAGGACAAATTGAAACAAGGTATTGTCAAAATTGCAAGAAAAGATCCTTCTTCAATTCTGAAGTGACATTGGCAAGGAAAAATCCCAGGTAAGAATTTAAGACCACTTGAAACATCAGATTGAATGGTTTATTTTACCTCCTTTAGTATCCAGGCAGTACAGAATCTTCATTAGACATGAAAGGATAACTGCCATGGTAGCCCAGGAGGGGTGTGGGAGGAAGGAAGCAACGGGTGGGGTTGTTGCAGGGGCACCCCCTAGAATGGCATGCAGCTCATCATTCCTGCGGGATAGCTGGGGCTCTGACCCGGAGTGGCTGAGCTCTCTGGTTCTCTAGTAGACT
Organism: Mauremys reevesii; assembly: GCF_016161935.1. Taxonomy (NCBI): domain Eukaryota; kingdom Metazoa; phylum Chordata; order Testudines; family Geoemydidae; genus Mauremys; species Mauremys reevesii. Next base: position 153,848,663 of record NC_052623.1, read on the forward strand.
TGCCCCATATTCTAGGCAGGACAGACTCTATTTTTAGACAAAACAGAAAGAAGGGAATGACCTGGGGAGTCATTCCCAGTTTTGTCCATGCACCCCCGGCCAACCTCAGCGAGGCCAGCCAGGAGCACCCATGACAGCAGCAGACGGTACAAAAGGATTGATAACCGTCATCGCCAATTTCCAATTGCAGACGTTGATATAGGGCTGGTAACCGTCTCTGCTACCTTGCAAAGGCGAATGAATGCTGCTGTGTAGCAGTGCAGTACCGCGTCTGTCAGCAGCAGCCAGTACACATAAGGTGACAGTGACAAAAGGCTAAATGGGCTCCATGGTTGCCATGCTATGGCATCTGCCAGGGCAATCCAGGGAAAAGGGGCGCGAAATGATTGTCTGCCGTTGCTTTCACAGAGGAAGGATTGAGTGACATTTACCCAGAATCACCCGCGACACTGTTTTTGCCCCATCATGCATTGGGATCACAACCCAGAATTCCAATGGGCGGAGGAGACTGCGGGAACTATGGGATAGCTACGGGATAGCTACCCACAGTGCAACGCTCCAGAAATC